>NC_092114.1:30510015-31110390 GCF_045679555.1 Salvelinus alpinus
AGGATTTATAAAAGGAACCACTAATCCTTACTAATGTGATGTACAGTTGAAGTCGGAAGTTTACATACACTTATGTTGGAGTCATTAAAACTCGTTTTTCAACCACTCCACACATTTCTTGTTAACAAACTATAGTTTTGGCAAGTCGGTTAGGACATGTACTTTGTGGATGACACAAGTAATTATTCCAACAATTGTTTACAGAAAGATTATTTCACTTATAATTCACTGTATCACAATTCCAGTGGGTCAGAAGTGTACATACACTAAGTTGACTGTGCCTTTAAACAGCTTGGAAAAATTCCAGAACATTATGTCATGGCTTTAGAAGCTTCTGATTGGCTAACTTACATCATTTGAGTCATTTGGAGGTGTACCTGTGGATGTATTTCAAGGCCTACCTTCAAACTCAGTGCCTCTTTGCTTGACATCATGGGAAAATCAAAAGAAATCAACCAAGACAACATAATTTATTTTTTAGACCTCCACAACGTTCATCTGTAAAAACAATAGTACGCAAGTATAAACACCATGGGACCACGCAGCCGTCATACCGCTCAGGAAGGAGACACATTCTGTCTCCTAGAGATGAATGTACTCTGGTGCGAAAAGTGCAAATCAATCCCAGAACAACAGCACAGGACCTTGTGAAGATGCTAGAGGAAACAGGTACAAAAATATCTATATCCAAAGTAAAACAAGTCCTATATTGACATAACCTGAAAGGCCGCTCAGCAAGAAAGAAGCCACTGCTCCAAAACCGCCAGAAAAAAAGACAGACTACGGTTTGCAAATGCACATGGGGGCAAAGATTGTACTTTTTGGAGAAATGTCCTCTGGTCTGATGAAACAAAAATAGAATTGTTTGGCCATAATGACCATCGTTATGTTTGGAGGAAAAAGGGGGATGCTTGCAAGCCAAAGTACACCATCCCAACCGTGAAGCACGGGGTTGGCAGCATCATGTTGTGGGAGTGCTTTGCTGGAGGAGGGACTGGTGCACTTCACAAAATAGATGGCATGATGAGGCAGGAAAATGATGTGGATATATTGAAGCAACATCTCAAGACATCAGTCAAGAAGTTAAAGCTTGGTCGCAAATGGGTCTTCCAAATGGACAATGACCCCAAGCATACTTCCAAAGTTGTGGCAAAATGGCTTAAGGACAACAAAGTCAAGGTATTGGAGTGGCCATCACAAAGCCCTGACCTCAATCCTATAGAACATTTGTGGGCAGAACTGAAAAAGCGTGTGCGAGCAAGGAGGCCTTCAAACCTGACTCAGTTACACCAGCTCTGTCAGGAGGAATGGGCCAAAATTCACCCAACTTATTGTGGGAAGCTTGTGGAAGGCTACACGAAACGTTTGACCCAAGTTAACCAATTTAAAGGCAATGCTAACAAATACTAATTGAGTGTATGTAAACTTCTGACCCTCTGATAATGTGATGAAAGAAATAAAAGCTTGAATAAATCAGTCTCACCTATTATTCTGACATTTCACAGTCTTAAAATAAAGTGGTGATCCTAACTGACCTAAGACACATTTTTACTAGGATTAAACATCAGGAATTGTGAAAAACTGAGTTTAAATGTATTTGGCTAAGGTGTATGTAAACTTCCGACTTCAACTGTATGTCTGTAGTGATACATTGACTGTCTGTCTATGAAATGACCACTTGCAGCTTATTGATAACGGATACTCCTGTCCTGAGTCATGACTTGGGTTCAGGGTCAACAAAAGGTTATACGCACTTCGTAGACACACACACGCATACCCCCCCCCCCCAGTATTGGGGATAGCTAATACCTCAGCATGCACTGTTAGAGAACTAGGCTGCCCTATAGGCGCTGGTCGAAAGTACTTCAGTATAGAATAGGGTGCAGTCTGAGACGCAGCCTGACTGTAGTGATATGAAAGCAGCAGTGCAGGGCTGGCGGTAGCACAGGATTAGAGCTATTTAAAGAGCTGCACGTCTGTCTGTCTCACTCCAGGCCCAGGCACTTTATACAGCACACACTCAGGCATGCATGCATGCACGTACCCTTACAAACAAAACGCAAATACACACACAAAAACCTACACACACCCACCCACCCCCCATTGCTGTGGTAATCACAGAAGAAGAGGTCAGTGAGTACAATAGCCCAAGACCCAGATGATTCTACTTCCAGATGTTACATAAGTGGATCTAGCTCAGAAGACCTGTCTCTCATCCTGCCTAGCCTAGCTGCAATGTGTGTGTGTGTGTGTGTGTGTGTGTTAGAGAAAGATAGAGATTGAGAATAGAAAGTGAAGGACAGAGAGTGAGAGAGTGAGAAAGAGTGAGTGAGAGAGCGCAAGAGACAGACAGAGCTTTAATTCCATAAGGGTTTCAGTCTCACAAATCACCTGTAAGCTATGATGAGGTGGAACTGTTGGACATTCTCTCACAAAATGTCCCCCCTTTCTCTATAACTACAGGAATTCTTCTCAGCACATCTGGTTGGGGTGGGGAGGGGGGGAGGGGGAGAGAGGGGGATGGGCACTATTGACTGATGGAGGGATGACAGTCTGACGTGTGTCCTTGTATCGAGGTTAATACAAATTGTAGTTCTGACTGAAGCATGCAGAATGGAGATGTCTGTCTGTCTGTCTGTCTGTCTGTCTGTCTGTCTGTCTGTCTGTCTGTCTGTATGTCTGTCTGTCTGTATGTCTGTCTGTCTGTCTGTCTGTCTGTGTCTGCTTCTCTCTGTTTGAAGGGAACACACCGCACAACGGACATGGATTCAAATACAGTATTACAAATCTTTCAAAGAAACGTACGCTGTGCTTGATTGAGCTTGTCTGAACCAAAGGAGCAAATGGAATAGTACCAAAAGTGCAAACCCAGCTCATCGGGCTCACCAGGGCAGGTTCAAGCAAACACGTCTTCCTTTCCCTGACACCCAAGATTATCTAATTATGTAGCTTAGAGGGTTTCTCCCTTTGGGGATTCAAAACTCTTTCAATATCCTTTGAAAAGGACTTCACTTGCAGAATGAGAAGCAGGCTGTGTGCATGTCTCTCCATCTTTCAGTTTCTCTCTGTTACATCTGAGCTGGGGTTTGACTGTTTGACAGGTTTGATCTTTGAAAAGGGTCATGGCCTAGCCTTACTGTGTTTTAATGCTGCCTTCCTGCCTGCAGCCTCACACTGCTATGGCTTCAGACCATCACCAGTGAGACTCCTGCTGTATTTCTACAGCAGGCAGCTTTCCTGTTGGGGCCATTGAGCAGCCTAAAGCTGGAGATCTGCTGGTAGGAAAATAGCCTTGCAGAAAGCAGCGAGTGTGAGGTACTGTTCAATGTGTGCCTTCCTGTCCTGTCTCTCTTTCTCTTGTGCAACAAGGCTAGCAGTAATTTCCTCCCTCCAAAACCACAGAGCCTGGGGCTGAGACAGAGAATTTTGCTAAACATTTTGCTCTATTTTTTTTTCTTCAATATTTGCTTGCCCTACTGAACACAACCATGCTCTATTTGGTAGCAAGACTGAGGTAGAGCACCTTCAGCCTGACCCAGGGCTCATCAGTAATGACCTCCCTCCCTTCCTCAGCCTGGCCAAGGCCTGGCCCTGGAGCCTGGGGGAAGGGAGCTGGGAGCTGACTGAGGCAATCTGTCGCTTGTTTGTGCCTGTGACATCTGCTCCCATGGGGACCAGGATTAGTGTTCTCTCCCCGAGAGAGAGAGAGACAGAGACAGAGAGAGAGAGAGAGAGAGAGCGAGAGCGAGAGAGACAGAGACAGAGACAGAGAGACAGAGAGACAGAGAGAGAGAGAGAAAGAGAGAAAGAGAGAAAGAGAGAAAGAGAGAAAGAGAGAGAGAGAGAGAGAGAGAGAGAGAGAGAGAGAGAGAGAGAGAGAGAGAGAGAGCATAAACAGGAATACGGACACACAGGCACGTACACACAGGCACTCACATACTCACACTGGCATATGGATGCGTATGTGTTCATTTGGGAGGTTGATATTTTTATGGCCTCTGTAAAGGTCTTGTGGAGACCTGATCATTTATAACAAGGCACAACACCACACAGGGACAGTGCAGTGTGCCATGTATAGCAGCTCTGAGAGAGAGGAGTAGAGAGAAGTAGAGAGAGAGAAGGAGAAAGGGAAAGAATGAGAAGAGGAGAACAGTGAGTTCCACAGGCAGGGGAAGATGCCATTTCCTGAGTGAAAAAAAGATAGCGTGCATATTGGTTTTTCAGTATTCATCACACGTCGACACAGCAGTTCTATGGCCTTAATCACGACTTACACACAGTCAGCTAACACACTCACGACTACCCATCCACAGAGAGAGAGACGGAGAAAGGGGGGTAGAGAGAGACAGACAGAGGGAGAAAGAGAGGAGGAGAGAGGGGGAGGGTTTGAGAGAGTAAGAGGAGGGAGGGAAAGAGGGAGAGAGAAAGAGATGGCTGGAGAGAGGAAAAGAGAAACAACATTGAGTCACTGAGGATTAAAACCAATTGTCTTATTCTCACCTAAGCAATGAAGACAAAATTAGAGGGAAAGAGAGAGGGAGAGAGAAAATTATAGAAATGAAAAAACAAGACAATGAGAGGGGTAGCCTATCCATTTTTTATATTTAATCGTTTTTTTGAAGTGTCATGTTATCATAGGAAGACTGCTGGTCATGAGGTGACCGAACCGTTGCATTACTTTCCATTGATGTGACACACATCAGCTCTCCAAACACACTGGCCAGTTCTGGAGCTCTCCAGTGTCCTGGGGCCTGCATGCTGAGTCCCAGCCTGCTGGGTGCATGCTATGCTGCTCAGAACAGCTCTGACAACAAAGAGATACAGGATTGTGTTATGGTGGTGAGAGGGAGTTGAGTAAGGAGCATGAGTAACTAATGTCTCTCTCATGCGCGCACATACACACACACCCACACATACACACACACCCACACATACACACACACTCACACATACACATACACACACCCACACATACACATACACATAAAGGACGTCACGCTGCTTGCTTAGCAAATACAACTTCCTTCTGGTTCAGCTCACACCGAGGCTCAAACCCAGGACCCCTGCTAGCACACGTGACAGCCATCTTACCAGTTGCACCATGAGAAAAGCTAGCTACTCGCTGGCGCTAGTGGGGACACTTCAGGCTGAGGAGTAAGTTGCACACATCCCCATATGCAATATACACACACTTATCTCTCTCTCACTCGTTCTTGGAACGGAAACAAACAGACTTAGGACATAGATATCGTTGTTCTCCCTTCTTCATCTCCTCCTCCCCTCCTCTCATTCTGTTTTCTCTTGCAGTGAGCTCTGAGAAAAACAGAACATTCTCAACATTCCGAACGTTCTGATTGTACAGTGTGGATGTAGCTGGCTGCCCTTGAGTTGAGGTCACTGCCTTGGCCCTGGGACTCATTCACAACTATCACCACCTTCATCTTCATCGCAAGTATCATGATCATTTCCTGGACAGGACACCCTGAACTCAAAACACATGACTCAACTGAACACACCCTACTAACCGTAACGGGTCTGGAACTATAAACAATAACAAGTTGTTGTGTGTCTCAATGTCCTTAATAACCTTCACTGACCAGTTCTTTTATTTGGAATATGTATATGTATTTGGAATATGTATATGTATTTGGAATATGTATATGTATTTGGAATATGTATATGTATTTGGAATTCGGAAAAAAGAGACTGCTAGGTGACAAAAAAAAGTGAGTCACTGAATCTTTATTCCATGTACACAAAGGTCTACAGAAGGTTGACTTTTTTGTTGTTGTCACAAACGAGATACAAGTTAGGCAACATGGCATACCCGTGAAGTGCATAGCCTACATACTTACTAGGTACTACACCCCTGTCCCACACCGTCAACCGATTACTGTAGAAAGGCATGTGGGTTGTGAACTGCAACTAGCTTAGACCGTATGCAAGTACAAAGCATTAAATTAAATGTTTTGTGTTGTTACACATGTACTAAGGCGTAAAGTGTTAAAGAATCTGTCAGATAGCTAATGTTTCATGGGGCTTCTAAGGATTCATGTCACTTGTCCTTCAGTACAGTCGTGACTCATATTGTTACCATTGTGCCTACGCAAACATCCCTCCCTGTCTCTCCTGCCCACTCTCCCTAACACACACACACACACACAGTGAAGCTAGAACACTCCCACCGCTGTGCGCCACCAATCCCCACTGCTGCCCTAGAACACTCCCACCGCCGTGTGCCACCAATCCCCACTGCTGCCCTAGAACACTCCCACCGCCGTGTGCCACCAATCCCCACTGCTGCCCTAGAACACTCCCACCGCCGTGTGCCACCAATCCCCACTGCTGCCATCGTATTAAACATATTTCCTGCTTAATTCACTGTTACATAAGAAACAATTATACAACAAATTCACTGGGCTCCTCAGACTGCGCCTGCCTGGCGTCACAAGGGCACTTCAAACAGATAGAAGGGAAAGGAAGGGGGCAGGGGTGAGAGAGTGAGAGGAGGAGGAAGAGAGAGAGACAGGGAGGGCAGGAGAGAGAGAGAGAAAAAGAGCAAGAGAGAGAGCGAGAGCAAGAGAGAGAGCGAGAGCAAGAGAGAGCGAGAGCAAGAGAGAAAGAGAGAGAGAGCAAGAGAGAGAGAGCAAGAGAGAGATAGAGCAAGAGAGAGAGCAAGAGAGAGAGAGTGTGGGGTATAGCTACATTGAGAAAAAAGATGGAGGGGGAAAGGTGGTGATTAAATCCAGTAAAGAAGACGGATAGAGCTTTTCCCTCACAGAGCAATGGGAATGAGGGAGGACAGAGAGAAGGGGGGAGAAGAAGGAGAGATTGGGTGCTCGACTAGTCACCATTAACCATTACAGTCTGTGGAAGACCTTCTCTATTTACCTCACTGTTCCATTCCCTCTCCTGCCCCTCCAGATAATAGTGTGGACATAGTGTGTTAAAACATGGCCAGCGATGCTGTGCCTAAAAGCCATTTGCTTCCTCTTTGCAATTCTGTACACTGATGACTGTGTGTCCGGCCTTTTCACACCAGCCTAACATTCCAGTAAACATGTGACTGATCCTCCTCTCCATAGCACCCTCTTACACCAGACCACGTGACTTCAAGCCTCAACTAGCCATCGACAAAGTTGATAAGGAAGTGGATGTAAGCAAGTTGGGACAATGCCAAAGGTATTATAATGAATCATCACTATCACACCCCCCCCACCCCCACCACCACACACACACACACCATCCCCCAGGTTGACAGACATATTAATTTGCATCTCTCTACCACTAAAGACAGCGAATCAAACACCTGTTGAAGACAGCAGTGACTTCAATAATCTGGCCTGGCCATCATGTCTAGGAAGGTCACTAATACAGCTGTTGGAATTGACCCACACATACATCTGCCTCTCAGAGAAATAATAGTCCTGTGTGGGTCAATTGGTGAAAGCGTGGCACATGGTTTCCATGTGTTTGATTCCATTCCAGCCATTATTATGAGCCAGTATGTCCAAGAGTGAATGATATAAAGGACACCTTGGGATAATACAATACGTGAAACCTGCAGCTTGTGAATGAACCATGATGCTGTACTGCCAAGGTCGTAGAGGCACACATAGGTTAGGAAGACCCCACACAATGTAATGTCCCAGAAGATTTCATGGGATTTGTTTATCAGCATAAATATGTTTTGTCCCTCTCTCTTTTTCCTCCCCCCTCACCAGCTACATCATGTTGTTCTGTTGGGCCAGGAAGACACCCAACCAGCTGCATCATGTTGTTCTGTTGGACCAGGAAGACACCCAACCAGCTACATCATGTTGTTCTGTTGGACCAGGAAGACACCCAACCAGCTACATCATGTTGTTCTGTTGGGCCAGGACGACACCCAACCAGCTGCATCATGTTGTTCTGTTGGGCCAGGAAGACACCCAACCAGCTACATCATGTTGTTCTGTTGGGCCAGGAAGACACCCAACCAGCTACATCATGTTGTTCTGTTGGGCCAGGAAGACACCCAACCAGCTGCATCATGTTGTTCTGTTGGACCAGGAAGACACCCAACCAGCTGCATCATGTTGTTCTGTTGGACCAGGAAGACACCCAACCAGCTGCATCATGTTGTTCTGTTGGGCCAGGAAGACACCCAACCAGCTACATCCTGTTGTTCTGTTGGGCCAGGAAGACACCCAACCAGCTGCATCATGTTGTTCTGTTGGGCCAGGAAGACACCCGACCAGCTGCATCATGTTGTTCTGTTGGGCCAGGAAGACACCCAACCAGCTACATCATGTTGTTCTGTTGGGCCAGGAAGACACCCAACCAGCTACATCCTGTTGTTCTGTTGGGCCAGGAAGACACCCAACCAGCTGCATCATGTTGTTCTGTTGGGCCAGGAAGACACCCAACCAGTTACATCATGTTGTTCTGTTGGGCCAGGAAGACACCCAACCAGCTACATCATGTTATTCTGTTGGGCCAGGAAGACACCCAACCAGCTGCATCATGTTGTTCTGTTGGGCCAGGAAGACACCCAACCAGCTGCATCATGTTGTTCTGTTGGGCCAGGAAGACACCCTACCAGCTGCATCATGTTGTTCTGTTGGGCCAGGAAGACACCCAACCAGCTACATCATGTTGTTCTGTTGGGCCAGGAAGACACCCAACCAGCTACATCATGTTGTTCTGTTGGGCCAGGAAGACACCCAACCAGCTACATCATGTTGTTCTGTTGGGCCAGGAAGACACCCAACCAGCTGCATCATGTTGTTCTGTTGGGCCAGGAAAATTAAACCGTCATATGCTGGCCTTTCTCTCTCCCTCTCTTCAGCCTGTGATATAGATATGAATGAGATCTGTGGGGGGTGAGGCTTTATATGCTATCACTGTGTCCTTGTCCCCCCCCCCCTCTATCCTTGGCAGCAGCAGTAGTTTGATTCATGGTTCGTGGTATCTGTTCTCCAGGAACCACCAAGCCCAGCTGTTCCAACAGTCACTGTGGAGCAGGGGGCTAAATGTAATTAGCCGATGGATGGGAGAGTGGGAAACAGGGGTTTGGCTGTGTGTTTGTTTGTGTGTCTGTCGTGTGTGTGTATGTGTGTGTGTTTGTGTGTGTGATGCTCCAATATGACAGTGTGATATCTCACCATGTACAAACCCCCTGGTTGAATGTCATCCTCTCAGAATAATGAAATTAAAGTGGGTGGAGGACAGCCCCACACACACACACACGCACGCACGTCACACACACACATGTGTGTGGATACATGTGGCCGTCCTCTGACTTGGGACCCTAGGGAGATAGCCTTGGATTAGAAAGTGAAAGAGAGACGGAAAGAGAGCACCCAGTCCTCACTACCCATCCAGCATCACAGACATACTCATCCCATCAGCCTGGTCAGTGGTAGGCTCAGAGAATAGCATGTCAAGGTAATCCATACCACCATTAAAGGACCTCCGTTAGGTCTGACCCAAAGTTATTACTCTCTGTTCCCATCCCCTATGTTATTACCTACATCTCCCAGCCTCCAGTCTCACAGATCAGGAAGGGAGGTTTTCATGTAAAAGATTGAGAAAGGGCTGAAACCCTGTTCTTTTCTTTAATCACACAAGGCCTAGTGCACCATGTGCTTCATCAGCTGCTCTGATACCTTTCCATTTCTAACCAGAGGAAATGGCTTGTGGAGGAGGCAGGCAGCCAATCAGGCAGTCCTACTGTGGGAGTTTAATGAGATCATCGCCATGGTCAGATATGAATTAAAATGGACTCATTAAGCGTTACGTCCCTAAGACAGCGGCCTGATGATAATATTCACTAGCGTGGTATGACTGTTTCCGGACTAAATCAATCAGTTAGCCCTAGGAAGTGCTGTGGTTGTCATCCCCTCTGGTCCAGCTGTCAGTCAGTGACTCCAATCTCCAATACTCAATTACCAGGGTCTTGTTTATTCCACAAAAACGTTCTGAAACGGGAAGGTATTACCTGAACACATCTTTTCATTGTCTGTTGCTAAATTTTTTCCTACTGTGTGCACTATGGAATATTGAACATAAACCTGCTCACCTGTATAACAGCCTACTACCGTTCTCACATCACACAAAACTGGATACAGAACATAAACAATGTCTGACGCACACGCACACATACACGCACACACACACACACAGGGCCAGTGTGTTGGAGTGGAGAACATCATGTGAGTGTTGTGCTCCTATGAATTACCATACGTCAGAAGGAGCTCATGCAACACACACACACCCCTCTGTCCTGCCCACTAACATTCACACACACACACACACACACACACCCCTCTGTCCTGCACACTAACATTCACACACACACACACACACATCCATCTGTTCTGCACACTAACATTCACACACACCCTTCTGTCCAGCACACTAACATTCACACACACACACACACACACACACACACACACACACACAGACACACACACACACACACACCCCTCTGTCCTGCACACTAAAATTCTCTCTCTCTCACCCCCCACCCCCCCCCCTCTGTCCTGCCTACATAAGAGGGTGGCCTTACTACACTGAACTGAAACTCACCCTAAAACATGTGCTTTTTGTGTGTGTGTGTGTGTGTGTGTGTGTGTGTGTGTGTGTGTGTGTGTGTGTGTGTGTGTGTGTGTGTGTGTGTGTGTGTGTGTGTGTGTTTACGTAAGCGGGTGTGTCAGCCCCACAGAGAAAAACTGGTTTCTACATCCGACCTCCCTCTAACTTTGTGTTGCAAAACAAACACACACACTGTGTTTACTGCACATGCCAATGATAGTAGCCAACTCGTGAACAAGGAAGTAAGCGTTACTGTACTGCTTGTGCTGTACCCTGATAAACTGCCTGCATGCTTGGAAGCACAGGGCACATGTCAACATCAACATGACAGCTAACATACCCCCCCAGACAGAACAGATGAGTTTGAAGGTGGATGTGATATTGTGTTTTTATGTAAACAGAATTATTAAGGCCTAGGTGCCAGGGGAAAAGGCCTAGGTGCCAGGGGGAAAAAGCCTAGGTGCCAGGGGGAAAAGGCCTAGGTGCCAGGGGGAAAAGGCCTAGGTGCCAGGGGGAAAAAGGCCTAGGTGCAAGAGGGAAAAGGCCTAGGTGCCAGGGGAAAAGGCCTAAGTGCCAGGTGGAAAAGGCTTAGGTGCCAGGGGGAAAGGCCTAGGTGCCAGGGAAAAAGGCCTAGGTGCCAGGGAAAAAGGCCTAGGTGCCAGGGAAAAAGGCCTATGTGCCAGGGGAAGGCCTAGGTGCCAGGGGAAAGGCCTAGGTGCCAGGGGAAAGGCCTAGATGCCAGGGAAAAAGGCCTAGGTGCCAGGGGAAAAGGCCTAGGTGCCAGGGGGAAAGGCCTAGGTGCCAGGGGGAAAAAGCCTAGGTGCCAGGGGAAAAGGCCTAGGTGCCAGGGGAAAGGCCTAGGTGCCAGGGGAAAAGACCTAGGTGCCAGGGGGAAAAGACCTAGGTGCCAGGGGAAAGGCCTAGGTGCCAGGGAAAAAGGCCTAGGTGCCAGGGGAAAAGGCCTAGATGCCAGGGGGAAAAGGCCTAGGTGCCAGGGGAAAAGTGAAGAGGCATTGCACCGCTATTGTACCCCCTCCACTGCAAAATATATAATATGCTTTTCCAAATATGTATATGGATTAAATACAAAGTTTATTGTTTCCTAATTTATCTATTTCCTTTTGCTGACATGTACAGCCTGTCAAAGCAGCTAGCACGAATTTTAGATGGAGCAATACTGCCACCTACTGGTGTCCCAACTCATCATCAGCTGAAGACACAACCATTATGTGGACTGGTCGGCATATGCTAGTTTGTCTTGGAAATCATTTGTCTATTTCACTAACTATCATGCAATTATTTTAGAAATGATAGACATAACAAAAAAATGGCAATAGCAATTGACATATTGATAGAGCTTTTGCTCAGAAAAAGACAAATGGATACAATATTTACATAGTCCACCGTTGACGGGAGTGGAGGGAAGTGTCGGTGGAGGAAATGCGATGACTCTAAAGCGTATGAATGGTGGTGGTAAGATCAGAGATTTGTCTCCTGAGTATACACCTTTGTTCGAGGTGTACATACCTACATCTCCTGATTACAAACCAACTAATATGACTTATAGGTCTTCATGCTCTCTTGAGAAATAGTCAGACGGCAGTGGTGAGCGCTCTGAGGTTGAGCCAGTCCAGGATGAAGTGGGCCTACCTGTGGTGACAGGTGTAGTGGAGACATCCAACATGTGCCCTGAGAACCCTACCAGAGATGATTTAGGACCGGTAGGAGTGAGATTTTTGGAAATAGTGGATTACAGATTTTTGGCCTACCCATACTTTGTGTCGGGCTTGGTAAAGAACATTTTGTTTCCGCCTCCCAGAGGAAGCTGGCTCTTCAAGTCAAGTGGCTTGGGGCTCAATCTGTGGTGTGCTTTGCTCTCCTGAGCAGGGTGCCGGTAAAAGGGGTGATCAGTGGGGTAGCATTGAGTGTAGACTTGTATCAAATTAAAAGGAATATTCCTAGTGTTTGTGACGCCCGCCGTTTGCTGAGACGTAGAACCGGTGGCAATGGCAAGACTGAGAATACCCTGTCTGTCTTGTTGATCTTTGACACAGAGTTTCTTCCTGATAAGGTCAGGTTAGGTTATATTTGCTACTATTCTGTGACAGCCTGTGTTCCGAACCCATTTCGGTGCTTTAGGTGCCAAGGATTCCGACACAGCAGTGTGTAAAAGGGAGATCCCACAGTGTGAGAAGTGTCCAGGAGGGCATAGTCAGAGGGAGTGTACAGCTGGTATAGAGAAAGCACTGTGTGCCAACTGTGAGGGGCCCATGCATCTCGAGATCCAAAGTGCCCTGTGAGAGAGATCGGTTGAGCAGGTGTTTGTGGGGCAGAAAGTTTCCTATGCTGAGGCAGTGAAGAGAGTAAAGGATAGCCCAAGGGTGAGTCGACTGGGAGGCTCCCATTGACTAGGCCTGAAGAGAGAAGGCCAGAGAGGATGAATTAGTAAGGTTGGATTTCTTCCATTTATAGCCATGGTGATCAACTGCACTGTATTGATAGAGCGGAAATCACAGAAGATAGATGTGGTAGTTGCAGCAGCAGAGAAATATTTGGTTGTGAGAGATTTTAGTGCAGAAGATCTACAGAAAGTTTTGAGAGAAGGGGTTCCATTCCCCCCAGGCAGATAGCCTGGTTTAGGATTATTTAGGGCCAAAGTAATGGGGTAGGGGTGGTGGGTTTGGGGGATAGAGCTTAGGTACAGGGTTCGATGGTGGTGGAATTTAAGATGTTCCCATTCCTCTTTTCCATTTTGGGGGGGTGACCAAAATGGGCAATCCGCACTCCGACCTGCGAAAGGCAGCAATACGCAACACAGCGTCTAGTCTGCCACGTGCAGAAGAAGAATATTTACGTTTCCAGCGTGGTGCATGCGCGGATCCTACGCAATCTTGGTGTCCTCGACCACCCCTACGGGTTTGTCTTTTCTGTACGGCTCTGGTAGTAGTATTAGATTGGCCAATCAACACGTGTAGAAGTGGATGGATGGTAGCTAGCTACATTCTAAATCAATTACTTTTTTTATTAGAGATTTGAAGGAAAAAATCAATGTTCTATACATTGACAATTTAAAATCAAGTTCGAAGACTTACCGTTTGACCGCAGTGCACCATTTATTTTTGGTGAGTTGAAAAACATGCTTTGTGAACATAACTGCAGCCCTGATGTAGCCTACTGTTACCTTGCTAGCTCAGTTGACATGTGATGCAGTCCTCGGGTTAGGTGTCCTTGGAGTAAGCATTTTATATATTTCTCGCACTGTAATCGGACGTAGGTTTGGGTGCGTGGTACATCGATTCGTGCACTGGACTATGATTCGGTTTAGATCGCTGGCCAGCTAGTGTGGCTCACAGCCATTGCTAATGGGATAGGATAGCTAGATAACTAGCTATTAAAGCTAACTGCCCAGTAACTAGCTAACGTGACTTTATATGTTGCAAGACCTCTAGGTAACTCGTGTTACAACTGGTGTGATGTTTTTCAACGACCAAAACAGTTATAACGTTACGTTGTTGCTTTTACTGAAAGTAGATAGATTAATAAAATAATAATAAGTGAGCGAAAAAGTAACGTGATTCCTCAGATGCGCGCGCCTTCTCTACCCGGTACCGGAGTTTCTCATACTGTGTGGTCTTTGCATGTTCTCTACCTCCGCGCGCATGGTCAGTGATAACGTGGACAGAACGATAGGAATCAGGAATTCTCCAGTTGCTAGCGGACCTCCAACTTCTAGGCTACCTGGCGCCTCAAGTAGATACTATAATCAATCAACTACAGTTGATCAACAATCAGTATTATTGCCTCCTACCTAGGGCTGTTGAGGTGACCTTATTACCGCCTCACCCACAGTCATGACCGCAGTAAAATTATATTGTGACCATTGAGTCCAGTTAATCTCCTTTTATGTACTCTGGACATACGTTAGTAGTACCCTCGCTAACGATCATCAGGTCGCTAATGGCCTGGCACTCCACTCAGGGCTCTGTCCCTCTAACCAATCTGACACCAATGCAAATGGAATCGAAAATCACACTTTTATACGTTTAAAACTCACCTCACTGTGATTGATCAATTTGAAGACAGAAGTTTAACAACCGGTTGAAATTGAGTGGAAAACATGGTCTTTGTGGGTGTTGTTTCAAAGCCTAACATAATGAAATGGACAGCCTTTCCCAGGTGATGATTCATTCAAAACACACACATGTAAATTAGCTTATGCATAGGCCTATATATGAGCTGAATCCTGAAAGAAAACCTGAAGTAAAATAACGTTAAAAAAAGCTGATTTAACCTCTTTGATACATAATTGGTAACCTACATTAAACAAACTCGGAGTTGGCCTACAATTATAGTGAATTTGGTTTTGAATAGCCTGGTAATTGGGCATGTTTTATATTTTCATAATTAATAGGCTGACATTACCTTTAGCTACAGAATATCTCACCACCATGCGTTTCCATCTCCTCCCCTCTCTCCTTCATTCCTTTCTTAAGAGCGCAGAAAGGGGGGGGGGGGGGGTGTCAACAGTTTAATGAAATAGCTGCGTGCTCCTCAAACAGTGGTTGATGTATGGAGTGAAATAACGGGTAGCCTACCCAGCATGATTGAGAAACAAGCAGGAGGGAAAGCGGTCTCATTCACTCTTCCAGTGCATACGGATGACATGTCTTTTCCCCCCCTGCTCCAGTTCCTTCACATGTGATAATAGACCATTCTAAATCAAAACTAATTTTACATATTAGTAGAGACAAGATTAAATTGAGAATAGTCTGATGGGTGAAAATATGATCACTTGAAGAGAGAACAGCGTGTGCAGCCTGAGGAACAAAGCGCAGGCTTTTTTAGCGACTTTCTCAAGTCATCAATAGTCTCTAGTCGCATCATGCAGCCCATATATCTTTTGATTTCTAAGGCATTCTAAGGTTTGTATCATTCACAACTAAAGTAGCGTAATAACTCTAAATCTAGCATATAGGACCTGTTTCAAATGATCACTTTTACACTCAACATAGCCACTTCATATGCATACTCGCTCCGTAATGGGATAAATGTCCTTTCTATTTCATTCAGCTAAGTTCAATTATATTCTTCTTACTATAAAATCATATAATATAATGCCACGGGACTTATAAACATATCTTGTCTGCTAACTGAACAAGCCTAGTCTATGGCACATAGCCAGATAACATACAGTAGACCAACTCATATTCTGTTCTTCTGAAATACATTTTCTTCATATCATAATGTTTCTTTAGACCTGAATAAAATAAATCATGGATTTATTGTGATGGTGTATATTCAATTGATTTATTAGACTTTTTTTTAAATGTAGATGTTCCAAAGATGCTCATCAGTGGTTTGTATTCATGGAGGCCTGGAGATTCTAAACATGTTTATGTTAATTAATGGTCAGTTACTGTGAAACCGGCAGTCTTTTGCGTGACAATAACCAGCTGATAAAATTTCATGACCGCCACAGCCCTACTCCTACCCAGTGCCACAATGAAGTACATCCTGGTCACTGGTGGCGTCATCTCTGGCATCGGGAAGGGGATCATCGCCTCCAGCGTGGGAACCATCCTCAAGTCATGTGGTCTGCGCGTCACTGCCATCAAGATCGACCCCTACATCAACATAGACGCTGGGACCTTCTCTCCGTACGAGCACGGTGAGTCCAGGAAATGTTCTGTATCATAGAAATAGAGTGAATTCTATGACAATGTCATTCTATTTCTGTGTTCTGTATCCCATCAGTTTATGACATCTGTGTTGTGTAACTTTGTTCACAAAATAGTTTGATCTAATACATGATCTACACCAGTGCTTCTCAACAGTCCAGGATCATGAAACATAAGAAAATGCTAACTAACTGAAATAGGTTGAAAACTACACTGTAAATGTATTATGTGCCATGAGACCTCCCAAGTGCTATTCTTAGTTTGTTATGGAATGACTCTGCTCAAGCACAGTAGTCAGAATCCTATAACGTTATTGCCATGCAATAAATGTTACTAGGAATTCATCTTGGGGTTGTGTGTGTGCAGAAGTGTACAGCAACCGCAATAATCTAAACTCAGCAAAAAAAGAAACGTCCTCTCACTGTCAACTACGTTTATTTTCAGAAAACTTAACATGTGTAAATATTTGTATGAACATAACAAGATTCAACAACTGAGACATAAACTGAACAAGTTCCACAGACATGTGACTAACAGAAATTGAATAATGTTTCCCTGAACAAAGGGGGGGTCAAAATCAAAAGTAACAGTCGGTATCTGGTGTGGCCACCAGTTGCATTAAGTACTGCAGTGCATCTCCTCCTCATGGACTGAACCAGATTTGCCAGTTCTTGCTGTGAGATGTTACCCCACTCTTCCACCAAGGCACCTGCAAGTTCCCAGACATTTCTGGGGGGAATGGCCCTAGCCCTCCTATCCAACAGGTCCCAGATGTGCTCAATGGGATTGAGATCCGGGCTCTTCGCAGGCCATGGCAGAAGACTGACATTCCTGTGTTGCAGGAAATCACGCACAGAACGAGCAGTATGGCTGGTGGCATTGTCATGCTGGAGGGTCATGTAAGGATGAGCCTGCAGGAAGGGTACCACATGATGGAGGAGGATGTCTTCCTTGTAACACACAGCGTTGAGATTGCCTGCAATGACAACAAGCTCAGTCCGATGATGCTGTGACACACCGCCCCAGACCATGACGGACTCTCCACCTCCAAATCGATCCCGCTCCAGAGTACAGGCCTCGGTGTAACGCTCATTCCTTCGACGATAAATGCGACTCCGACCATCACCCCCGATGAGACAAAACTGTGACTTGTCAGTGAAGAGCACTTTTTTCCAGTCCTGTCTGGTCCAGCGACGGTGGGTTTGTGCCCATAGTTGACGTTGTTGCCGGTGATGTCTGGTGAGGACCTGTCTTATAACAGGCCTACAAGCCCTCAGTCCAGCCTCTCTCAGCCTATTGCGGACAGTCTGAGCGCTGATGGAGGGATTGTGCATTCCTGGTGTAACTCGGGCTGTTGTTGTTGCCATCCTGTACCTGTCCCACAGGTGTGATGTTCGGATGTACCGATCCTGTGCAGGTGTTGTTACACGTGGTCTGCCACTGCCAGGGTGATCAGCTGTTCGTCCTGTCTCCCTGTAGCGCTGTCATAGGCGTCTCACAGTACGGACATTGCCATTTATTGTCCTGGCCACATCTGCAGTCCTCATGCCTCCTTGCAGCATGCCTAAGGCACGTTCACGCAGATGAGCAGGGACCCTGGGCATCTTTCTTTTTGTGTTTTTCCAGAGTCAGTAGAAAGGCCTCTTTAGTGTCCTAAGTTTTCATAACTGTGACCTTAATTGCCTACCGTCTGTAAGCTGTTAGTGTCTTAACGACCGTTCCTAAGGTGCATGTTCATTAATTGTTTATGGTTCATTGAACAAGCATGGGAAACAGTGTTTAAACGCTTTACAATGAAGATCTGTGAAGTTATTTGGATTTTTACGAATTATCTTTGAAAGACAGGGTCCTGAAAAAGGGACGTTTCTTTTTTTGCTGAGTTTAGATCAACATCCACACAGATGGAGGCATGAAAATCAAATACAATTTGCAGAATCAGCTGTTTGTGTGTTGGGTTTTAACCATGCCACTCTACTTCTTTCAGGTGAGGGGTTTTTAACCCCGTTCCTCTGGTCTCTCTACATGTGAGGGGTTTTAACCCCGTTCCTCTGGTCTCTCTACGGGTGAGGGGTTGTAACCCTGTTCCTCTGGTCTCTACAGGTGAGGGGTTTTAACCCCGTTCCTCTGGTCTCTCTACAGGTGAGGGGTTGTAACCCCGTTCCTCTAGTCTCTCTACAGGTGAGGGATTGTTACCCCGTTCCTCTGGTCTCTACAGGTGAGGTGTTGCAACCCCGTTCCTCTAGTCTCTCTACAGGTGAGGGGTTGTTACCCCATTCCTCTGGTCTCTCTACAGGTGAGGGGTTTTAACCCTGTTCCTCTAGTCTCTCTACAGGTGAGGGGTTTTAACCCTGTTCCCCTAGTCTCTCTACAGGTAAAGGGTTGCAACCCCGTTCCTCTAGTCTCTACAGGTAAAGGGTTGTAGCCCTGTTCCTCTGGTCTCTACAGGTGAGGGGTTTTAACCCTGTTCCTCTGGTCTCTACAGGTGAGGAGTTTTAACCCTGTTCCTCTAGTCTCTCTACAGGTGAGGGGTTGTAACCCTGTTCCTCTGGTCTCTACAGGTGAGGGGTTTTGACCCCGTTCCTCTAGTCTCTCTACAGGTGAGGGGTTTTAACCCTGTTCCTCTGGTCTCTACAGGTGAGGAGTTGTAACCCTATTCCTCTAGTCTCTCTACAGGTGAGGGGTTTTAACCCTGTTCCTCTAGTCTCTCTACAGGTGAGGGGTTTTAATCCTGTTCCTCTGGTCTCTACAGGTGAGGAGTTTTAACCCTGTTCCTCTAGTCTCTCTACAGGTGAGGGGTTGTAACCCTGTTCCTCTGGTCTCTACAGGTGAGGGGTTTTAACCCCGTTCCTCTAGTCTCTCTACAGGTGAGGGGTTTTAACCCTGTTCCTCTGGTCTCTAAAGGTGAGGAGTTGTAACCCTGTTCCTCTGGTCTCTACAGGTGAGGAGTTGTAACCCTGTTCCTCTGGTCTCTACAGGTGAGGAGTTGTAACCCTGTTCCTCTGGTCTCTACAGGTGAGGAGTTGTAACCCTGTTCCTCTGGTCTCTACAGGTGAGGGGTTGTAACCCTGTTCCTCTAGTCTCTCTACAGGTGAGGGGTTTTAACCCTGTTCCTCTGGTCTCTCTACAGGTGAGGTGTTCGTGCTGGACGATGGGGGTGAGGTGGATCTGGACCTGGGGAACTACGAGAGGTTCCTGGACATCAGACTGACCAAAGACAACAACCTGACCACCGGCAAGATCTACCAGTCTGTCATCAACAAGGAGAGGAGAGGAGACTACCTGGGAAAGACTGTACAGGGTAAGACTACCTATAAGACGGTGTGGTATAAGCCTGGGATGACTGGGGGAGAAACAGTATAACCAGGTGTTAGAGGAAGATCTACCAGTCTGTCATTAACAAGGAGAGGAGACTACCTGGGAAAGACTGTACAGGGTAAAACCAAGTCATAATGGGAGAGAGACTGGTTGAATAGTTGAGGTGAATTTGATTTAGATTTTCTGGCATGGCAGTACTGACCTCCGTCCCATATCCTACGAAAAACCAAAGAGGAAGGACATGATATATCAAGTTCTCTTGTGTAATTTTCTATGCGTCTCCAGACTAACTGTGCCTGTTTGGTGTGTCCTTTGCAGTGGTGCCCCACATCACTGATGCCATTCAGGAGTGGGTGATGCGTCAGGCCAGAGTACCTGTTGACGATGACGGTGTGGAGCCTCAGATCTGTGTCATCGAGGTAAAACATTATGATTATGGTAAACGGGTAGATCAATGACTTCCTGATACCCTTTCTTGGTTTGATATTAGTGTGGCATATGTACTTGAGGAGTCATTTCAGGCTGGGTTGTTACTAGTTGTATTCCTGTGTAATTGTGTATCCCGGTATGTCTGTTTCTGTGTGCAGCTAGGTGGCACCGTGGGAGACATCGAGAGCATGCCTTTCATCGAAGCCTTCAGGCAGTTCCAGTTTAAGGTGAAGAGGGAGAACTTCTGTAACATCCACGTCAGCCTGGTCCCACAGCCCAGTGCCACAGGAGAGCAGAAGACCAAGCCCACTCAGAACAGTGTGAGAGAGCTCAGGGGACTGGGCCTGTCTCCTGATCTGGTGAGTTTAAATTTGGCCAAGTTTCTACCATCTCTTAAATGTGGCAAGGTATGACAGTCATAACCACTTTTCTGTCCATTTTATAGATTTAGTGTTTAAGGATTGCCTGTTAGCTAATTGTGTTGTCAATTCCCTCCAGATCATGTGTCGCTGCTCCACTCCCCTGGAGAACTCTGTCAAAGAGAAGATCTCCATGTTCTGTCACGTAGAACCTGAACAGGTAAGACCTGATCCTACAGCCACACACTAGGATGAAACGCGACACTGGCACAATAAGTCTTCCCAGCGATGCCTCACATCCTATCTCCTCGCCTCCTTCCCAACCGTATTGGGGGAAAATATCCAAGGTTCCTCCCCATTGACTTTTCCATCTGTGTTTTTGAGAAGGATGCGAGGAGAGATGAATGGAGGAAGATCCAGTGAAACATCTAGTTGTGCCTAAGCTCTTTTCTCCTCTCCTCCCCCAGGTGATCTGCGTGGCAGACGTGTCGTCCATCTACAGAGTGCCTTTGCTCCTGGAGGACCAGGGGGTGGTAGGCTACTTCTGTCAGAGACTAGACCTTCCTATAGAGACACGCCCCAGGAAGATGCTTACCAAGTGGAAGGAGATGTCTGACAGGTGGGTGGGTGTGTCTCACAGGTGTGCGGGCAGGCAATCTCTGGGACTGATAGCACTCAATTATTTAGACCCATTGAGCTCAATGGTTCTAATGATGAACTTGGCCTTAAGATGCTTTTGGGAAACCGGGCCCAGGGCTGTTCAATGTTGGTCCTTCGAATAAGGTACTAATTCAGAGCTGGGACACCAGGTGAGGGTAATTAACTACCAGGTAGAAACAAAAAACAGATGTTTCGACCCTCCAGGACCGGAATTGAACAGCCCTGATTTAGACCCACCACATTTGAGTTTGAACCAGATGGCGCCAACAGAGATGGTCACCTCGCTTCGAGTCCTTAAAAAACTGCAGTATTTCGTTTTTTTTTATGTATTATTTCTTAAATTGTTACCCCAGGAAATCTTAAGTATTATTACATTCAGCCCGTAAGAACTATTGGATATAAGAGCGATTTCAACTTACCAACATTACAACCAGAAATACGACTTTCCCGAAGCGGATCCTCTGTTTGGACCACCACCCAGGTCAATGGACCTAATCCCAGAAGCCAACTCAAAACAACGGTGCCGCAGACGGGTCAGCCTCCTGGTCAGGCTCCGTAGACGTGCACATCACCCACCGCCCCCCGGGTATACTACTCGCCAATGTCCAGTCTCTCAACAAGGTAGATAGAATTCGAGCAAGAGTTGCCTTCCAGAGAGACATCAGAGATTGTAACATTCTCAGTTTCACGGAAACATGGCTTTCTCAGGATATGTTGTCGGAATCGGTTCAGCCACCGGGCTTCTCCATGCATCTCGCCGACAGAGATAAACTCCTCTCTGGGAAGAGGAAGGGCGGGGGTGTATGCTTCATGATTAACGACTCATGGTGTAATCATAACAACATACAGGAACTCAAGTCCTTCTGCTCACCTGACCTAGAATTCCTTACAATCAAATGCCGGCCATATTATCTCCCAAGAGAATTCTCATCAGTTATCGCCACAGCTGTGTACATTCCCCCTCAAGCAGACACCAAGACGGCCCTAAAGGAACTTCGCTGGACTCTATGTAAACTGGAAACCATATATCCTGAGGCTGCATTTATTGTAGCTGTGGATTTTAACAAAGCAAATTTGAGAACAAGGCTACCTAAATTCTATCAGCATATTGATTGCACTACGCACGGGTGTAATACACTCAACCGCTGCTACTCTAACTTCCGCAATGCATACAAATACCTCCCCCGCCCTCCCTTCGGAAAATCCGACCACGACGCCATCTTGCTCCTACCGTCTTATAGGCAGAAACTCAAACAGGATGTACCAGTGACTAGCACCATTCAACGCTGATCTGACCACTCGGAATATGTTCCAGTCAGCCTCAGATAACCACATCGATCTATACGCTGACTCGGTGAGTGAGTTTATAAAGAAGTGCATTGGAGATGTTGGACCCACTGACTATTAAAACCTACCCTAACCAGAAACCGTGGATGGATGGTGGCATTCGCGCAAAACTGAAAACGCGAACCACCGCATTTAACCACTGAAAGAGGTCTGGGAATATGGCTGAATATAAACAGTGTAGTTATTCGCTCCGCAAGGCGATCAAACAAGCGAAATGTCGGTACAGAGACAAAGTGTAGTCACAATTCAATGGCACAGACATGAGACATATGTGGCGGGGTTTACAGGAAATCAGACTACAAAAAGAAAACCAGCCACGTCACGGACACCGACGTCACGCTACCAGACAAACTGAACACCTTCTTTGCCCGCTTTGAGGCTAATACAGTGCCACTGTCGCGCCCCATTAACAAGGACTGCGTACGCCCCCTCTCCCCCTCCGTGGCCAACGTGAATAAAACATTTAAACGTGTTGAACCTCTCAAGGCTGCTGGCCCAGACGGCATACCTAGGCTCGTCCTCAGAGCATGCGCTGGTTTGTTTACAGACATATTCAATCACTCCCTATCCCAGTCTGCTGTCCCCACATGCTTCAAGATGGCCACCATTGTTCCTGTACCCAAGAAGGCAAAGATAACTGAACTAAATGACTACTGTCCGGTATCACTCACTTCTGTCATCATGAAGTAGTTTGAGAGACTAGTCAAGGATCATATCACCTCCACCTTACCTGCCACCCTAGACCCACTTCAGTTTGCATACCGCCCCAACAGGTCCACAGACGACGCAATCACTGGCACACTGCCCTATCCCATCTGGACAAGAGGAATACCTAATGTAAGAATGCTGTTCGTTGACTACAACTCAGCATTCAACACCATAGTACCCTCCAAGCTCATCAAGCTGGAAGCCCTGGGTCTCAACCCCGTCCTGTGCAATTGGGCCCTGGACTTTGACGGGCCGCCCCCAGGTGGTGAAGGTAGGAAACAACATCTCCAATTCGCTGACCCTCAACACTGGGGCCCCACAAGGGTGTGTGCTCAGCCCCCTCCTGTTTTCCCTGTTCACCCACTACTGCGTGGCCATGCACGCCGCCAACTCAATCATCAAGTTTGCAGATAACACAACAGTAGATTACCAACAACGACGAGACAGCCTACAGGGAGGAGGTGAGGGCACTCGGAGTGTGGTGTCAGGAAAACAACCTCTCACTTAACGTCAACAAAAAAAAGAGATGATCGTGGACTTCAGGAAACAGCAGAGGGAGCACCCCCCCCCTATCCACATTGAAGGGACAGCAGTGGAAAAGGTGTAACATGTTAAGTTCCTCAGCGCACACATCACAGACAAACTGAGATGGTCCACCCACACAGACTGTGGTGAAGGCGCAACAGCGTCCCTTCAACCTCAGGAGGTGAAGAAATTTGGCTTGTCACCTAAAACTCTGAAAAACTTTACAGATGCACAATCGAGAGCATCCTGTCGGGCTGTATCACAGCCTGATATGGCAACTGCACCGCCCTCAACCGCACCGCCCTCATCCGCAAGACTCTCCAGAAGGTGATGCAGTCTGCACAACGCATCACCGGGGGTAAACTACCTGCCCTCTATGACACCTACAGCACCCGATGTCACAGGAAGGCCAAAAAGATCATCAAGGACAACAACCACCCGAGCCACTGCCTGTTCACACTGCTACCATCCAGAAGGCGAGGTCAGTACAGGTGCATCAAGCTGGGCCCGAGACTGAAAAACAGCTTCTATCTTAAGGCCATCAGACTGCTAAACAGCAATCACTAACTCAGAGGCTGCTGCCTACATTGAGATCCAATCACTGGCCACTTTTAATAAATGGATCACTAGTCACTTTAAACAATGCCACTTTAAATAATGTTTACATATCTTACATTACTCATATGTATATACTGTATTTTATACCATCTATTGCACCTTGTCTATGCCGCTCGGCCATTGCTCATCCATATATTTATATGTACATATTCTCATTCACCCCTTTTAGATTTGTGTATTTGGTAGTTGTTGGGAAATTGTTAGATTACTTGTTAGATATTACTGCACTGTCAGAACTAGAAGCACAAGCGTTTCGCTACACTCATATTAACATCTGCTAACCATGTGTATGTGACCAATAAAATTTGATTTGAACCCTTGATAAAGAACATGCCTGGGTGAGAAATACAGAGATACTGTATGTAATGATGCTGTTTGGATGCTGTGCCTATTCACCTGTTCTACTGCAGCACCACCATGGAGTGACCTGTATTCAGATTATTGGTGCTTTCAAGACAACTGGGAACTCGAAGAAAGAAACGAGGTCAAATCATGACATCAGTGATCTTCAGGTCGGAGCCCTAGAAAGATGTCAGAGTTTCCGACTTGGAATTACGAGTTGGTTGACCGTTCAAAACAATTTTCCCAGTCGGAGCTAGTTTTTTTCCCCCCTGAGTTCCCTGTTGTCTTGAGTGCACTGAAGTCGGAGATTTCTGAGTTCCCAGTTGCTTTGAACGCGGCATATAACCTTGCCTATGGTGTGTGTTTGAATCACAGGTCAGACAGGCTCCTAGAGCAGTGTTCTATAGCCCTGGTGGGGAAATACACCAAGTTCACAGACTCCTACGCGTCAGTCATCAAAGCTCTGGAACACTCGGCCCTAGCCATCAGCCACAAACTGGAGATCAAGGTAAACACGCACAAACTACACACTTGGAAGGCACTACAGGCCAGTTTCCTGGACATATAATAAGACTAGTCCTGGACTAAGAAACATCTTCAAAGTAGAATGTGCATTCTAGTCCAAGATTACGCTTAATCTGTGTCTGGGGAAACCAGCCGTAGAACCACAAGCACCTTGAAGATGCACTGCCGTGCACAGGTTTTCTGTTTTGTTTCTTATACAGCAAGGCTAAATTATACTGTTCCTCTGGCTTGGATGACCTCAGGAATAGGTTTTATTTTGGAGATAGAAGATTGCTGCTATACAGTGTGAATGCATGTTGAAGTCTATTTGTTTGTGCGGTCATGTCATACCTAGGATAAGATACGTCCTATCATGTGTCTTGAGACGCCTAAAATAGCAACTCCGTGTCGCTTCTCCCCCTTCTCTCTCTCCCCACATTTCTCTCAGTATATTGACTCAGCAGACCTGGAGCCAAACACACTGACGGAGGAGCCTGTGAAGTACCACGAGGCGTGGCAAAAACTCTGCAGTGCTGAGTGAGTATGGTAGAGTCCAGGCACCTGCTATGGCATTGTTTTCCAATCCGCTTCTTGTACCCCCAGCCAGTTCTACTTATTTTACCTACGGTAGTCCAGTACCAGCACACCTGATTTATCCAGTTGAATCAGGTATGCTTGAATTTAAATACATCAAGTAAGTAGAAGTGGCTGGGTACAAGAAGAGTTTTGTGAAACACTGAGTTATGGCATCACAGGGAATCAGTTGGACTCTGTTGTACTAGTAGTAAAGGGGGTCAGTATAGTGAGTCTATGTTCATTATGGTGTTTCTCTCCACAGTGGCATCCTGGTACCTGGAGGGTTTGGAGTCAGAGGGACTGAAGGGAAGATGCAGGCTATCAACTGGGCACGCAAACAGAAGAAACCCTTCCTAGGTACCGAATGGGCTGTATCAGTGGCAGGCAGTCATGATGATGCAATAATCTTTACAGCAAGGAAAACATTAAAGCTTTCTATTCCTATAATCCTTCATGTACACTACATGGCCAAAAGTATGTGGACACGGGGTCGTCAAACATCTCATTCCAAAATCATGGGCATTATTATGGAGTTGGTCCCCCCTTTGCTGCTATGACAGCCTCCACTCTTCTGGGAAGGCTTTCCACTAGATGTTGGAACATTGCTGCGGAGACTTTCTTCCATTCAGCCACAAGAGCATTAGTGAGGTCTGGCGCTGATGTTGGGTGATAATACCTGGCTCGCAGTTGGCGTTCCAATTCATCCCAAAGGTGTTCGATGGGGTTGAGGTCAGGGCACTGTACAGGCCAGTCAAGTTATTCCAAACCATTTCTGTATGGACCTCGCACGGGGGCATTGTCATGCTGAAACAGGAAAGGACCTTCCCCAAACTGTTGCCACAAAGTTGGAAGCACAGAATTGTCTAGAATGTCATTGTAGGATGTAGAGTTAAGATTTCCCTTCACTGGAACTAAGGGGCCTATCCCGAACCATGAAAAACAGCCCCAGGCCATTATTTATCATCCACCAAACTTTACAGTTGGCACTATGCATTGGGGCAGATAGCGTTCTCCTGGCTTCCGCCAAACTGGATTCGTCTGTCGGACTGCCAGATGGTGAAGCGTTATTCATCACTCCAGAGAACGCATTTCCACTGCTCCAGAGTCCAATGGCGGCAAGCTTTACACCACTCCAGCCGACACTTGGCATTGCGCATGGTGATCTTAGGCTTGTGTGCGGCTGCTCGGCCATGGAAACCCATTTCATGAAGCTCCCAATGAACAGTTATTGTGCTGATGTTGCTTCCAGAGGCAGTTTGGAACTCGGTAGTGAGTGTTGCAACCTAGGACAAAAGATTTTTACGCGCTTCAGCACTCGGCTGTCCCGTTCTGTGAGCTTGTGTGTCCTACCACTTCGCGGCTGAGCCGTTGTTGCTCCTAGACGTTTCCACTTCACAATAACAGCACTTACAGTTGATTGGGGCAGCTCTAACAGGGCCGAAATTTGCTGAACTGACTGAAAAGGTGGCATCCTATGACGGTTTCACGTTGAAAGTCACTGAGCTCTTAAGTAAGGCCATTCTACTGCCAATGTGTGCCTGTGGAGATTGCATAGCTGTGTGCTCAATTTTATACACCTGTCAGCAACGGGTGTGCCTGAAATAGCCAAATCCACTAATTTGAATGAGTGTCCACATACTTTAGTGTGTGCGCCGTGTTAACCTGACTGGTATGTGTTTGCAGGTGTGTGTCTAGGGATGCAGCTGGCTGTGTGTGAGTTTGCCAGGAACATGCTAGGATGGGAAGACGCCAACTCAACAGAGTTTGATCCCGAATCAAAGCATCCTGTGGTAGGTTCCCCTTTCATAAGATCTCTCTTCCCCTTTACTGGTTGTAAAGGCCAACAAACAAATATATTCCTTTATTGCTTCGTTCTAGGTGATTGACATGCCAGAACACAATCCTGGGCAAATGGGCGGGACCATGAGGCTGGGAAAGAGACGGACCATTTTCAAGACCACCAACAGTATTCTAAGTAAGAGACCGAACTTTGAGAGTAAAGTCACCGTCATAATCACACCATATATACCTGCTCTGTGCTTATAGTTGTTTCATTGCAGGACGACTTTACGGAGATGTTGAGTATGTGGATGAGAGACACAGACATCGCTTTGAGGTTTGTCAGAGGTTCACTTTCTCTCTCTGTATATCTCTCTACATGTCAATTGTGGGTGTGGTTCAGTGTGCTTAACTTGTGTTTCCTATTCCTGTCTCAGGTGAACCCAGAGTTGAAGGAGCACTTTGAGGGGAAAGGCTTTCACTTTGTGGGTCAAGACGTAGAAGGAGAGCGAATGGAAGTCATCGAGCTAGACGGTAAGAGCGAGAGAGAGTCAGGGATCATGTGTATGGGTGGACAAAAGATTAGCTCTATGTGGTTGTTGGTCGGGTTTGCTCGTGCCTTTTTACCCAGACCTCACATGAACTACAGCACCGTCTCCTTTTCTGCTGGATTTCCAGATCATCCCTATTTCGTAGGGGTGCAGTATCATCCTGAGTTCACCTCTCGCCCCATCAAACCATCGCCTCCCTACTTTGGCCTCCTGCTGGCATCAGCCGGGAAACTACAGAGCTACCTGCACAAGGGCTGCCGTCTGTCTCCACGGTAACCACCAAACATTCCCTTAGAATCAGTATGATTCCATACAAGTATCAATGAGTCGTAAGCCTGTGTTAAATGTAGCAGTAGGGCTGTAGAAAGACTGCAGCCATGCTGGCAATGAATGGACAGCCATAGTTACAAGAACTGCCTCAATTTAATATTGTGCCGTGGAACTTAGACATTTTATAGCAACAGTATGTCGTTCGAATACAAAATATTGTGTTGAAGAGGTTGGTGTAAGTATATGAATCCCATTACCGTAGGGACACGTACAGTGATCGGAGCGGTAGCAGCACCCCAGACTCCGAAATAGCGGAGTGCTCCATCTCACAGGAATGAATGTGACTGCGGAACACAAGGTAGGCCACAACACTACAAACACCCTGCAATCACTCATCAGGCACCATTTTATTCTTTGACATGTTTTTTTTCTAACCTCGAATCCAAACTGATTGTGAAATGGAGGATATCAGTACGGTTTCCAGGCTACTTAACTTAACCATGGCTATATTTGGCTGTAACCATGTAGCTAATTACTACCATATTTGTTGGAACCATTTATCTGCCCACACAAACGTTTCCTTTCTTGCAGGGGGAAAGAAACAATGAAGAGGATCATCACAAGTAAAGGGATGGAATGGCTTTTTTTTTGTTGAAGACATTTTTCCTGACCTCCCTGAACTGATGAACTGAAAGGGATTGTTTAGTATTTTTCTATATGCTCGTGACAACGATCATGAAATTGAACTATTTGTACTGTTTGACAATCATAGTACATGGAGTACGTACGTGACTGTACAATACATGGTTATTTTGTGACTTTCATTTATATGCAGTCTTGAATATGTATAATTATCTTGGTGTGAGAAGGAAGTGACTGCTGTTTCTTCAACCTTTTATTTATCCAGAATAAAATCCCTTGATAACCTCAAGGTAGAATTATATGCATTTTAGTGACAAGCATACAGGACTGGACTGTAAGAAAGACGACCAAACCAATGGATTGGGCAGGATGTATCAAATCTCTGGAATTGAATTATGCATACTTGTGTAATAGCAGTATTCAGGGGGACTGGGTCTTTTGGTTTCATTGAATTAAGAACTTGCAACCTGTTTATATTGATGTGATAGTGTTACTCAGCCACTGAATTTGCTTTGTGAAATGATATTAATGTACAATTAATATTACTGGTAGTACAATGGATGTTGAACCCTTTTGTCAGTGAAGATTGCATGTGACGTTGCCTCAGTCCAATCCAGATAGGTTTCTAGATATCTAGGATTACTGAAATGAAGAGCAGGATGATCCTCCTTTACAGGCTTTGCTCATTAGGCATTTGATCAAGATTTTGTATAAATTGGATTGAATTCGTGAATAGGAACGTCCCCGTTCCAGTCAAACTGGGTACTTAATTAAACTCTAAAATTACATTTAGCAGTGGTGTCCTCAGGTTTGTGGACTGGCACTAGTCAGCTATAGCAGGTAATTAAAGCTAGGCCGTGTTACAATCAACCCCTATAAAGGGAGACACTAAGCTAGTTAAGTGACAAATTGTTCCAGGTAAGCTACGGGGAAAATATTGATGAGCAATGTTTGGAACATCGAATCGCAATACATCAGCACCAAAGTCTTGCGAAGTATTTGCAAGGTCACTGGTTAAAAAAAGTTACCTGTCTGTCAGAATTTTACACGTCAATTTGGTCTGTATTGATTTAACATAACTTGGTATAATTGGGAGAGTAAAAACAAGCTGTGAGCTTTCAAAGAGCCATGAAATAGGATTCACTGAAAAGCGTTTGACTTGACCTACTCTGAAAAGGCCATGCAATTTCCTACTAAACTATTCAAATAAAGCATGAACTCCAGACTAAGGATACGTGTGATTTTTATTTGGGCATGCTCAGGTTGCAGTGGCGATTTTAGCATATATCTTGGTGGGACCCCAAAAAATGTGAAATGCATGCCAGCTAAGCCACTACACAACACTAAATACATTAATTGCACTATAACTGTACCAACATCTTACCAGTGCTACACCTGGCTATCAACGGAGACGTGTCTGGCAGCGAAACAGTTAATTCAGCCTCATTTCCGCCTTTGCAAAAAAACATAGCTAACTTGCTTAAACATGTGGTTTGCCGCAGACAATTGAGATGTACAAACTATGGCATAAGAGGCAATCCGTAATTTCGATTAAGACAGGAGTAGTCAACTATTTGGTCAGCACTTCTGAAATATACAACAGAATTCAGATCATGGGCCATTCTTAGTGTTCTCCCCGTACACTAAGTCAGAACCGTAGGATAAAGGGGGCATAAGCAATTTAAAATATTTTATTACATTTCTCAAAACAGGTTGTAGGCTAAATTAAGAGCGTAGTAAACCAAATTATTAGGGTTAGGCACACAGCCTACAACACATGCTGCGTATTACTTTCATAGCAAGTGTATACAAATCTCCCTGGCATATTACATCACTTCCGCAGCAGCATACAAGACAACCCACCTTGTGCTGTGCTCACTTAAAGGAGCAGCAGTCCTTTGTAGGCAAATTGTCTGGATTTATGGTCCTTTCAATACCACTGGGACCTGTTGAATATTAAATCATGACGTGAATTGTCCTAAGGTCACAACTCCAGAAAGAGGCCCGAGTTCCCAATTCAGAGTTGGATGAAAGCTCAAAATATATTTCTGCCGTTGAAGCTCACCCCCAGTTGTCTTGAACTCAGATTTTGCAGTGCCGAGGTTAGTTAAGCATGGCCAATGTGGAGGTTATTTTTAAACTACATCGCTTGGTTAGCCACCGTTTCCTTCCAAACCACTCAATTTCCAACAGCCGATTAAATATTCTCTTCAATGGCAATGATCAAAAAGGATTTGCCAGTAGCTTGTCAACTTGAGTCAGGACTGCTAGCTAAGCTTTTTAAATGTGACATTAGTCCAGTCAAAGCTACTGTACATATATCACTGTAGCCAATGACCTCTAACATTTCTAATGTAACCCCATGGCAGCAACTAGAATTTGAGCACCACCCTTAGACTTGGCAATCACAGTACAGCGTTCTGTATTTTCTGCTGGCCTGCCCCACCACAGAAAACACCAAGCTAGGCTGAAACACCTGCATTTCCTTACTCAAGAACAAAGACAACATTTGTAGCTTTATTTATTTACTGGTAAGTTCACCTTCAAGGAGTCACCCAGTTTTGACAGTCCAAAAACTTGCATGAGCACCTCAAGTTCGACAAAGTGACCATATATATTTCTGTATAATATGGCCATTACTTGTAATTTTTCAACGTCCTCTTGGTCCCAAGTTAAGCAGGAATCAAATAAATTTGACTCAATGTGATAATTATATTTATTGATGAAATGCAGGACATTTGTTGCAGGTTGAGACAACATCCCACACAATTGAACAACCAATGATTTCACACATTCTGTAACAGGTCTCCTAACAATGTCCTGATGCACACAATAGGCAATAAGTGACAAGCCAGAGGAACACTTGTGTACAGAAGGGGCCTCATCCACCTTCGTTGGTGTACCAAGACCTGAGAATGAAAAAAAAGTATTGTTTTAGTGGCTGAAACAATGTATCATATATAGACGCTGAAGGTGACATTCTGATCTCAGTCCCATATCCGCATGTTTCATCCAACAGTCACATTTTAAAAGGTATCAATCATTGATCAGAACACACCATGGCCCACGAAGAGTCAGTGATAAGCACAAGAGGCAAAGCATGATTTAGACATACCTTAAAACCCTGGAATTGGGCCACACCATGGAAGTGGAATTGATCAGTGCCGATCACATCACCCAGAGAGCCAGTTGCAAGAACTGCAAATTAAAGTTTGATAAATATATTACTTCCAAGGACTGGCTTTGATCCAAGTCTGATATCCACACGAGTCATAAGAGGTATCATTGATCAAAACACCATGCCCTACAAAGAATACCCAGAAAACTACAATATTCAGTATGTACCTATGGACAGCCATACCCATCAGAACCTGGATTGGGGCATTTCGATGCAGTGTTGAGGCACACCTGTACCGCCATACCTGCAGAAAGACAAGAAAAACTCAGCAGTGCACAAGTTTCAGTAGCCACCGAGCAGGGACACCAGCACAGTCAAAGACTCCCCATTTATCTGGCATACACTTGGAGAACCAGAGGCTACAGACAAAGCCCGGGTCCTTAGGATAGCATGCTACCAAGGGGACCAGACAACATTGAACACAAGGCTTACCAGCCATTCAATCCCAAGATGGGGTCATCGCACCTCCAATAGGCACAAGAACTGATGAGAAACAAAGTGATGTTAGTGACATTCAAGCTTTGCTCAAGTCAGTGCCAAAGCGCTGCGGATGTTTATAGCAAAACACATCATGGTCAATATACGTTGGCTCACAAGTTTAGCACTAAGGTGTTGTCGTTAGAGGCACTCAGTGAGAGCAAGTGTCATCAGCCAGAATGAAAGTGGAACATTTTGAACTACCTTTAAAATGTCCAGTGGTTAATCCTCAATCCCACTGGTCTGTTCAGAGGTTGTACACCTGTAGAGCATTGGCAAATAATCAGGTATGGTAAAAAGCTAAACATTTTCTGCATTGTCAAACCCCATTACATCAAAAGACATACAAATCAAAGTCTTGGCTCAGACAAGTACTATAAGCCCTCGTCATCGAGGTACTCTTAAGTGAGGGCAAGAGTCACACCAAAAAGACAAGGGGACATTTTGAAAGTCTTGATTTACCTCCAATCAGAACGTCCACTAGTTCATTCTCATTCCAGCCTATGAAGCCCCTGCAGACTGACATTTCAATCCTGTTGAGAGCATTAGAAAATGGCGATCAGGTAAAAATGGTTTAGTCTAAATCCTACATCATTTACATTAATTTGACACCAAAGCTGGGCTCAGACGAGTACTAAGAAGTTCTCAGCATAGAGGCAATCCTCTAAGTGAGGGCAAGTGTGTCATCACAGCCAGAATGAGGGTCGATGGGTGAATATTGAAATCGTTCTGAGAATGTACCTTCTGTATATCCATTTGTTCATCATCCACGTCTAGAACATAATTGACCTGTAGAGCACAGGGAGGCAATCTAGTTAGAAGTCTCATCGTAATCCATCGTGACCAACACACTAACATTTTCTAGGAACAATTGTACATGGAATGTCCTTCCCCTTAATGTTGCGGTGTCAGTTATTGTCGAACTGCACAGCGACCGTCGGTGAAAGTAATGTTTTTGGCATCCTGTTGACCGAGTCTGCTACAAATGAGCAGGAACGGCTTCGATAGGTGCCCGTGTATAGAATGGTTTCAGATTCCAGCTCTGTGATAAAGCTTACCTGAGCTGCATTAGCCATATTGGTTGGGTAGGGATGATCGTATGACCTGAGGTCTACCTAAAAAAGATTCAACTGTTCGGTATGCTCAGTAACGTTAAGCCTACCGTTAGCCAGCGCTGTAGGCTTACGTTGCACAAAACGGAACATTACAGCCAGCATAACATAAAGTATATATTCCAACTAAAAAAAGTTACTGATAATGTACAACTTAGAGGCCGTCGGTCAAATATTTGCCTCTGTTGAAAGATTCATCAAAAAAAGTGAAGAATCTGCATCGTTAAGGGCCGCGAGCAGTGCCACGTGGAAACTGGAATAGTCAGCTAACAATAAAACGTCTCGGACGAGTAGGTAAGCATTTAATTGAAAAAGCACAACTTTACGATTAACATTAGCTTTACCACAAGATTGACAAAGACATAGTTTCCAGCTTAACCAGCTAACTATATAACCAACTAGGTCACAAGAAAGTACAGGTCCCGCCGGAAGTTAACTAGTTAGCCTAGCTAACGTTAGGTACCGGTAGCAAAATAACAAACTGTTTTCTAACATTCACGTAGCTACGTGCTTCTCTCAGAACATGTGAAATTAGCAAATTAAACAACCTTACTTAAATATAAACAGACACGCCGAATGATGATTCGTTCGAGTGTTGCTTACCATTGTTGCTACTTAGCTTGAACTGAAGAGATTGAAAATACGCTGTCGGTCGCTTTATATAGTGTGGGACAATCTGGCGATTGGTCCACATGTGTCACATGGACGAGATGTATGATGGGATAAGAGGTTCCCTCTCGACGATAGACCGCTATCTAAGCTATTTAATGTGGCACAAATTAGATAGCTAATGCATGTATTGGCTACTGATAAAAAGTTTGAACAAATAATGAACAAATAATACAACGAAAATAGACGGGTTAAAAAAATAGAAAAGCCAACCAGAAATGTGAGGTTTGAAGAGACGCAAACACAAACCTTTTCACTTGAAACTTTTGCTAATTTATTGCGCCTGGCCAATGCAGTTCTGACCAAGACAAGATGGGTTTATTGTAGAGTGAATGTAGGCCTCATAGAGCAACATGGATTGCTGGCAGTGTCAACACTTGTGATCTTTGGATTAGGGCACTTGAGGTTGATTGTATTATTTTAGGTCAGTGGGATAGACGTCTCTTTTTCAAGGATTTGCAAATAGATATGTAGGCCTGTGGGCCATATATGCAATCGAGGTGTATATTTTTTTGGTAGGCGAATAGTGTTGAAAGTAGTTGCTTTAATCAATGCTGTAAGGAAAGCCTAAGTGAGAACTAGATTTCAACTGAGCAAAGTCAACAACACAACAAGCTGATGTGCCAACGGCAAAAAACGGTCTCAGCATTTCAGCACCATGGACAGTTCCATGACTGCTGCGACCACTGTTTAATTGAAAAGCCAGGAATGAATAGCCTTTGACCGAACATATACAACACATGCAAGAGTCTACCATGTAATGCATATCACAATTCGTGCACAGCCCATGAAATGGTTTAGCCTACAGCTCATGCTATGCCGTCATGGCCATGTCGAGTCAATAAGCAATTTATAGATGGACCAGGCATAGGCTCCATGGCATTTCACACCTGTTTGAGAGTCGGATAACAGTGTGCCTTATCATGTGCTATCTAACTATATTTTTACGCTTTATAGGCCTCATCATGCACGTACAATTCATATTTTCTTTATCGAAATGACGCTTTGTAGCATTGGCCCATAGGCTAGACTAAATTAAAATAAAGCAAAATAATTGTCATAACATAAAATGAAGTTGTTTTCTTTTTATGGTGGTGTTCTGAAGCAATAGGCCCTATAATAAATCCCGAGCCTATCACATGACTGCAGCACTATCGCCCTTTGCTCGCTGGCACTCTCATCTCTGTCTGACCAGAAGGCAGTAGGCAGCAGCAGCTTTGTAAACACAACGTGCTGCGCTGCTTTGTTTCGGAACCACCACCATTCTGGGTCTATCTCTAGCCATGCCATGGATATTTTGTGGCAATATCAATTCAGGATAATTTTGCTAGGAGACTCGACAGTAGGGAAATCATCTTTACTGAAGCGGTTTACAGATGGAATTTACAGCGATGTAGCGGATCCAACGGTCGGTGTTGATTTTTATGCCCGTTCGCTAGACATCGAGCCAGGGATTAAAATCAAGCTTCAGCTGTGGGACACGGCTGGACAGGAGCGATTTAGGTGAGATGTAGACAATTCATGTTATACCAGGCCTATATATATATCTGTTATCAATAATCTGTTGACAAGATCAGCTGATTCATTATTTCCATCAGTATAAATTAGCCTATATGGATCAAATAACTAAATTCACAATATCTATTGTGGTCGGTTTACCATTTTAGCGAATAACAGTTGAGAAAAATAATCGTTTTTTTACCCACAGAGAAACGAGGTCAGTCATCGTCAGTCATTTTTTACCCTACGACTGCAATAACGGAGGCCGTTACTCCAGTCTCCATCATAAAAACAGTCATTAAATTGTGTCGCATCATCAGTTGGATTCATTCACTGATGATGGGCAACAACCTCGCCTTGATACCGTTTTGTGTAATACACAAATATCATTTTTTAATGCAATGTTAAGAAGGTTTTGATGTCTGTCTTTGGATGGATGACAGTCAAATCCGGTTATTCTGAAAGTGTGGTTTGTTACTGCTGAGATGGCCTGTGAATCAGCGAGGCATGGCTCTCTCTGTTACATACATGTAGTAATGTGCCTTTATGTAGCCTAGTCTGCAATGCCTAGGCACACACAGTATCCATCCAGGAGGCAGTGTAGCTTGTAGTTGAACAAATATGTTAACAACATAATTCATTCCCCAGTTTCAGATACAATTCCTCTAAGAGCATTAGAACTGTGTTTGTAGACTCTGCTCTCAGACCTCCTTTTCCTCTTGACGCTGAACCTGGATGTCTCTGACAGAATATTATGGAAGAAAGACTGTTTTCCCATAGGAGGTTCACAGTACACACATAAAAGAGATTTTCAGTGGCATGAAAGAACTGTCTCTACAGGTCTGTACAGTTATCATTCCTTAGTTTGTAAGCAACAATGGATGTTTTCCCTGGACCTGCAAGGAGTCGCGGATCTTGTTATGCTGTTTTGCCAACTACTATATGTTTGTTGTCATGCCATGAATGTAGTTTGGTTCAGGGTTACACTGAGATTCAGGTCAGCATTGTTTAAATTCACATTTTACTATGGATCAGAGCTGAATTGTAACATCTCCTATTCTCCATCTCACAGGTCCATCACCACTTCCTACTATCGTAACTCAGTGGGCGGGCTCCTCGTGTTCGACCTGACCAATCACAACACCTTCGACCACGTGAGGGAGTGGCACAAGGAAGTGAGCGAGCACATCCTGCCGCACAACATGGTCTACATCCTGATTGGCCACAAAAGCGACCTAAACAAGGACCGGAAGGTGACGCGGGACGAGGCTGAGCAGCTGGCGGCGGAGATGGGGATACGCTATGTGGAGACGTCGGCTAAGTGCAACAGCAACGTGGACCGGGCCTTCCAGCTGCTCAGCAGGGACATCTATGAGCTGATGAAGATGGGGCAGATCACCACGAGGGACGGATGGGATGGGGTGAAGAGTGGCCTCACTGCCAGGGTCCTGTACCCGGGTGATGAGGACATTGAGGTGGAGCCGAGGGAGAAGAGTTGCAACTGCTGAGAGACTGACCCTCGATCCCTGACCTCTGACCTCATCAATGGTAATGTTCATTACGCACCAAATGGAAGAAAACGGATTGGAACAGAGAGGGACTACCTGGAATTGTCCAATAAGAAACGCAAATGTATCTTTTCCGTTGCGAATCGTTCTAGAACGTGTTCCGATGCGTTCCCTAATAAACACGACTCATGTCTCCACTGTTGTTCCCCCTCTCTTATCTCCACAAGTAACTCACATCATCTCACAGTTTAGTCTGTTTCCCATTGAAACTAAGCCATGGTCTAAAGTAAGGCCCTTGTCCTGTAACATCACGTGTGCACGTGTCACCATATGCCTAGTGTAGCTAGCCTGCCTTTCCTCTCTGTATCAATTCCTCCAGAGGTCAGGATGGGGCTGTTTTCTGATGGGATTACGTGATACACATCCTGTAGTACACATCTTGTGTACATCCTACATCCTGTAGTACACAAAAGTCTGATTCTTTAGGCCAAACACCAGTGTAAATCCTTGCAGTGGAATAGCATCATACATGTACATGCTAAACCTACACAGTTTAACATCACCTGGGTAACTTTGGGCCCAGTTAGGTAAGGCAGACAGAGGCTGCATTTACAGAGGGAGCCCAATCCTGATATTTTGCCCAATTGTTGTTCTTTTGACCATTGAGAAGAGGCCTTTTGACAATAATTGGGCAACATATCAGATTTGGGCTGCTTGTATAAACGCAGCCAGAGACACCTGTGTGACAGCGATCAGGCCTTGGGGTATTCCAGTACGTATTCTATTCCTTCCTGGCAGCATCCTTTTCCTTCCTGGATGCCCTCTGCTGCTGCAGGAGATATTGGATTCTTAAGCAGGCAAGGTCTTGACTGGTGGACAAGGCATTATTGTGGTCTGGCATCACTCCCATTACGTTGTTGTGGGTTGACTCCTGTCTGGCTAAAGGGGTATGTGTATGTATGTGTGTGCGTGTGTGTGCGTGTGTGTGTTTGTGTGCGTGTGTGTGTGTGTTTGCATGTGTGTGCCGTTGCTCTGCCTGCAGTCCCCTGTCCGGTATGGTCAGTGGTGTAAAAAGTACCCAATCATCATACTTGAGTAAAAGTAAAAATATCTTAATAGAAAATGACTCAAGTAAAAGTGAAAGTCACCCTGTAAAATACTACTTGAGTAAAAGTCTAAAAGTATTTTGTTTTAAATATACTTAAGTATCGAAAGTAAATGTAATTGCAAAAATATACTTAAATATCAAAAGTAAAAGTAAAAGTATTCATAATTTCAAATGGCTTATATTAAGCAAACCAGGTGGCACACGACAGCACGCAGACATAATTTACAAACAAAGAATTTATGTTTAGTGAGTTTAGTGACCAGGGATGTTCTCTTGATAAGTGCGTGAATTGGACCATTTTCCTGTACTGCTAAGCATTCACAATGTAACCAGTACTTTTGGGTGTCAGGGAAAATGTAGGGACTAAAAAAGTACATTATTTTCTTTAGGAATGTAGTAAAGTAAAAGTAGTCAAAAATATAAATAGTAAAGTACAGATCCCCCCCCAAAAACGACTTAAGTAGTACTTTAAAGTATTTTTACTTCAGTACTTTACATTACACCACTGGGTATGGTTAACTCTGGCGTTAAAAGGTCACTGATAATAGGCAGGGAGAATAAACTGTATTCTATATGTGTCACCACCACCACCCCTCCCCTTATAATATGGTCCTGCAGACTGCTAATCTATGTAATTGCACACAAACCAAATCTTGTTCATGTTGCATCATGTTGTGGACTTCCTACATCAGAGCAAATGAGCAATGTTTTCTATTAATTTTTTTTTACATATCTATCATTTGTAGAACATCGCTGAAGCCACAAACCCTTTTAATGGTAGCCACTCTTTGCATTTGTATATGGCATATTAAAAAACAAAAACAAACCTTCCAAGGTGGGCCTTCAAGGGGGAAAACCACCCCAAACAACATTACTTTAACTGGAAAGAGGTACTGGCTGATGCCGATTCTTTAAGACTTTAAGACTGCTCAAATGGATTAAATGTGGAGCTTTTGTGACCATAATACTAATTTAAGGGTTTATTGGCTTCTTACAGGGTTTCCCAAACTCGGTCCTCGGACCCCAAAAGGTGCATATTTTGGTTTTTACCCTAACAATACACAGCTGATTAAAATGATCAAAGCTTGATGATTAGTTGATTATTTGAATCAGCTGTGTAGTTCTAGGGTAAAAACCAAAGCGTGCAACCATTGGGGTCGCGAGGACCAAGTTTGGGAAACTCTGTGTTATTACATTGTCTGGTTGAAGACATGACATTTCGGACCCTAATGGCTTCCATGCTCCATCAGAATGGTTCCAATATCAAGACAGCCAGAATCTTGCCATGCCTATAGGCCCTTTCGGTCTGCAGAGAGGCACAGGAAGATAACTCTCTAGTTTCCCTAGACTACTACCTCTATACTGCAAACCTCAGTGCAGATAACAGTTGACCTGAGACTTGGCTGTAGACTGGTGTTACCATGGGTCAGGGTCTAGATAACAGCTCACTTTGCCTGGTCCCTCCTCCCTTCCTTCCCCTCAGCTCACCTTGTCCACCTCCACACCCTGCACACACTGTAGATGGCAGGAGAGACATTGTGCATTCAGCAAATGTGACTTTCTGTGATATTGTGTTCTATGTTGGTTTTGTGTCCAGTGGTTATTGGGCAAGGCACAGGAGCATATGGGCAGTATCATGGTCATGCGACTTGACTTGTTGAAAGGAATGTCTAGCTAACTAATCTTTTGGGAGCTGTTCCATACATACTGGTAAACACCTTACAAAGCCTCAGCATACAATTTCTTGACAAAAATGATGTCTTGCCTCTTGCTTTACAATGTCTGATGCAAACGTAGTTTAGTTGTTCCCGTTGTTCCCACACTCAACAATGTTTACCCTGTTTATAGTTATGTCGTGGTCAATTTTTAAGCTCTACTGACCATTCACAGACTGATTAAACCTCTGTTATCACAGGTCATAGCCCCGTTACAACATGTCTCATTTCTTTCAAAGTTAAATCAGTTGGCTAACCAATATGTATGACAATCAGATGTCTGTAATGATCCATGTTCTTGTTACGGTAAGAAAGGACACATCCACAAAGAGAAGGCAATACCGATGCCTAGGGATGGGAGACATACCCTTTAAATTAACTAAAACAGTCTTGCCTGGGAATGTATAGAAATGGAGAATGATCTTTTTCAGACATGGTTTCAGAGGGATTATAATGTAGAGCGCTGTCTGTTTGGTCATCACAATTCAACTCCTTTTGAAAAGCAGCAAATATTTTCAATCTAAGCCACAAAGGGAGTTAGAGACAAACCATGTTCCTTACAGTATGTACTGCTTCCTTTTTTCAGCTTCCTGTGTCATTTCTAACAGGGTTTATTTTGTACAGCTGTATTTTTTATGCTTATAATAATGATAAAATGTGCTGTGATATAACTGCTTGTCATTGAATGCAACCTATTCCTGAGCACTGACTTTGATAAGGATTCTTATTGACTGTATTGTTACATCAGATAGGAAGAAAACAGGAATTAGGAAGCTGTGGTGCTGATGATGCCCGATGATGGTCTATGAACAAGGTGTATCTAGAGAAAGGAGCACCAGCTATATTCAACAGCCTATTCAGGCTAAATTGACATGAAAGAAGAGATTGAGCTTGGATCTTGACATGTTGCCAGTAGAACTAGAAAAGTTTAGATTTTAGAGCAGAAAAATAGAAAATAATTTATGCTTTAGAAAGTGTTCTGTTGATTATAAATGGTAAGTGGCCATTTTCAATGTGATTATAGTTATATCATAATAGTGTAATCTGAATACCAATCGACAAAACAATCTAATTAAATCTGTAGTATCCAACCGGTCCTTGATAGTACAACAACATATGACAAATCACTAATACATTTTACTTGCAAATTCTGTTTTTGAGCAGTCCTACAACTGGACATAGCAGCACAGGTGATACTTCTATTTAGCCTTAGACCGAGTCCAATCACAGATCACAGCTTGACAAAATAAATGTTATTTATTTTCCATTCTAAATGTTCTGTGCAAGGTACTCTACTGTTAAAGGGTATTCAATCAATAAACAATATTATGTCCATGGTGCCATATTGATTGACCATCTCCGTGCTAGGGTTGTGGCGCCCTCTTTGGGTAACAACAGAACTGCATACCTGACCCACTTATCTGAATCACAGTGCAAATAAAATACTAAACTTCCTGAATCACAGTGCAAATAAAATACTAAACTTCCTGAATCACAGTGCAAATAAAATACTAAACTTCAACTAATAAACATACAACTGTGTATGGTAATAATATTGGTGTGCTTTCATTTTCATAAGCCTCTGTTGAAAATCACTACTCTTAGTTGGCATAACTGATCAATAACTAATCAATAACAGATTAATATCACTTGTGAAAATGAAGCTGTTCACTGATATTGCTTTCACTTGTACCCTCCGCTCCTGTCCAAGCTCACCTGTAGAAACCATATATAGACTTATGGTAGAAACATCTGTGGTCCTTAACGACTCATCTGGAGGGAAGAAATGCAGATACACACACGCTAAATGTGCAAATTCATTGAAATGATTGTGCTTATTTTATATGTGGTGAAAAAGAAAATAAATGTTAAATGAAATGAAAGAAAGACTTGATGGATTTTATATGATCAGATCTTTTTAAAGATCTTTAATGAAAGTGACAGTGAAGGTACATTTTGTAAGGGAGGCGTCTGAGTGTACACAATTGTTACCAGGAGGAAAATGTGCAAGGATCATGCTTTTACAATTTCAGTCAGGGGAGGGTTTAGTATTTTGTAATCGATTAAATGTCATATTGCTCACTGTTTGAGAATGAGTTGCTTATTATATCTTGATGTGTGCTTGATGCTGCCCCTCATCCCTGATTCTCTGCTGTGCGTGCAATATCAAGTGCGCCTAGTATGGTCTCAATCAAATGATTCATAGCCTTCCGTGCCTTTAGAAAGTATTCATACCCCTCGAAGTATTCCACATTTTGTTGTGTTACAGCCTGATTTCAAAATGGATTTCAAAAAATATATCTCACCCATCTATACACAATACCCCATAATAACAAACTGGAAACATTTTTTTTTTAAATTTTAGCAAATTTATTGGATAGAAAATACAGAAATATCTAATTTAAATAAGTATTCACACCCCTGGGTCAATACTTTGTAGAAGCACCTTTGGCAGCAATTACGGCTGTGAGTATTTGTGGGTAAGTCTCTAAGAGCTTTCCACACCTGCCCATTATTCTTAAAAAAAATATTCAAGCTCTGTCAAATTGGTTTTTGATCATTGCTAGACAACCATATTCAGTTATGCCATAGAATTTCAGGTAGATTTAAGTCAAAACTGTAAATTGTCCACTCAGCAACTCCAGTGTAGATTTGGCCATGTGTTTTAGGTTATTGTCCTGCCGAAATGTGAATTAATCTCCCAGTGTCTGGTGGAAAGCAGACGAAGCAAGTTTTCCTCTAGAATTTTGCCTGTGCTTAGCTCCATTACGTTTCTTTTTATCCTGAAAAACTCCCTAGTCCTTAACGATTACAAGCATACCCATAACATGATGCAGCCACCACTATGCTTGAAAATATGGAGAGTAGTACTCAGTAATGTGTTGTATTGGATTTGCCCCAAACATAACACTTTGTATTCAGGACAAAAAGTGAATTGCTTTGCCAATTTCTTTGCAGTTGTAAACTATAGAAAGCAGGTGCAGAAGGTGAGTTTAATGATAAGAAAGACAGATAAACAAAACAGGAGACCTGTACTGAATGTGACCAAAACCAATACTCCTGATGACTAAGGCTACTGAGGGCTAAATAAAGGGAGATTAATCAAGGCGATGATGAGGTCCAGGTGTGCGTATTGATGGTTGCCAGGACCAGTGGTCAGTATACCGGCGACGTCAAGCGCTAGAGTGGGGGAGTGGGAGTAGGCGTGACAGCAGTATTGCTTAAGTGCCTTGTCACAAACAGGATGCATGTTTCGGAATATTTTTTATTCTGAACAGGCTTCCTTCTTTTCACTCTATCAATTAAGTTAGTATTGTGGAGTAACTACAATGTTGTTGATCCATCCTCAGTTTTCTCCTGTCACAGCCATTAAACTCTGTAACGGTTTTAAAGTCACCATTGACCTCATGATGAAATCCCTGAGTGGTCTCTTTCCTCTCTGGCAACTGAGTTAGGAAGGACGTCTGTATATTTGCAGTGACTGGGTGTGTTGAGACACCATCCAAAGTTTAATTAATAACTTCACTATGCTCAAAGGGATATTGTCTGGGTTTTTAAAATGTTTTTGTTTTTACACATCTACCAATCAGTGCCCTTCTTTGCGAGACATTGGAAAACCTCCCTGGTCTTTGTTGTTGAATCTGTTTGAAATTCACTACTCGACTGAGGGATCTTACAGATAATTGTATGTGTGGGGTACAGAGACGAGGTAGTCATTCAAAAATCATGTTAAACACAATTATTGCACACAGAGTGAGTCCATGCGACTTATTATGTGAATTGTTAAGCACATTTTTACTCCTGAAGGTAATTAGGCTTGCCATAACAAAGGGGTTGAATACTTATTGACTCAAGACATTTCAAATGTCCTTTTTAATTAATTTATAAAAATTCCAAAAACATAATTTTACTTTGACATTATTGTGTGTAGGCCAGTGACAAAAAATATATATAATTTTAATCCATTTTAAATAAATTGTGTATATAAACCTAGGCTACACTGCATTACACACTGTAATGGATAGGCTATCCCAATCATGAGGCCTGGCCTGCTCTGCTCTTGCTGATGTAAACCCTTTTGTGGTGCCTAACCAATGGATGTGCTGTGTACGGTGGCACTTCAGTAGGCAAGTCAAAGGCTTCTTCTGAAAATATGTTTTTATATGTCAAAAAATGCAATATCTGTGTAAGCGGACTAGGCCTACTGATGTCCTGTTCAGTTTGAGAGAGAGAGCCCAAAGATGAGAACGAGGACCAGAGGTAAGCTTGCTACTGCTATAATTGATTTGAGTAAAAAAAATATTTATTTTCCCATAACGAAGCTATTTATCACAGTTATTGACCTCACAATAAGCCATATAACTTAATTTATATACTTCGAAGTGGCAGCCGTGAAAATGGACAGCACATGGCTGCTGAAAGTAGACTAATTGGAGAAGGTCTAATTCGGATAAACTGTCTTCCTTTAATTTTACTTTAGGCTACCTAAAGCAAGAGGGCTTTCTTTGTCTTGGAGCCTATTTCTTCCTATTCAAGAAATAAGAGGTAGGCCTACCTGTTTGACAGATTAAATGATAGTCTGCTATCCATAGATTTCGTCAGCCAATTCCTTCCATCACCATGCACTCCTTAAATATCTCAGTGTCAGTGAAGGGCTTGGTGTGTTAAGTTAAAACCAGGGCTCAAATTAAGGGGGTATGTGAGGGTGTGAGAGTATTGTGGCTCTCAAAAATGGACATGATTATATGAAGCAATCTATAATGACGCTTTAGTCTGCAATGCTTTGTGCTAGAAACAAGCTGTAACATGCCGGGAAAGACTCTGATGCATATGGGATTTATTTATTCTCTTTTTGACATTCATAGGCTGCAGTACAACCTACTATAGCCGAGGAGACAAAAAATGTGTCACACCCTGATCTGGTTCACCTGTCCTTATGATTGTCTCCACCCCCTCCAGGTGTCGCTTATTATCCCCGGTGTATATATCCCTGTGTTTCTTGTCTCTCTGTGCCAGTTTGTCTTGTTTGCCAAGTCAACCAGTGGTTTTCCTTGCGCCTATTTTTCCCCAGTCTGTTTGTTTCTAGTCCCCCTGGTTTCGACCCTTGCCTGTTCTGACTCCGAACACGCCTGCCTGTTCTGACTACCAGCCTGCCTATCCCCTTGTACTGTTTTGTACTCGGATCTCGAGACTGCCTATCATCTGGTACTGTTTGGACTCTCACTTGGTTTATGTACTCTCGCCTGTCCCTGACTTGCCTTTGCCTACTCCCTTTGTTATAATAAATATTGGAGCTCTACCATCTGCCTCCTGTGTCTGCATTTGGGTCTCGCCTTGTGCCCTTATAAAATGTACTTTGCTTAGGAAGTAATGTGTGATTCTGTCACTTTCATTTAAGGTTCAACATTTCAGCAGGCTATTAAACTACATACTAAGTCAGTCAGGAGCAAGCCAGGTAGCCTAAGAAGAAACAAAAAATGAATTATTTGGGCTATATTATTATTATTTGAACGCTATAGCCTGCCATTTAAGAAACAAATTGTGACTTATTTGTGAAAACACATCAACAATAGCACTTCAACAACAAAATATGCCTTATTAAGCTACAGTCATTCTACAGTGCAGTGGAATTCACTTTCAGAAACACGAGTTTGGCCAGTCTTTGGTTTGAGGATCATGCGGTAAACTATGCATGCCTAGATTGTTCATTTAGCCTAGCATATGCTCTTATATTCCCATGCCCTAATCACAGTAAACACAACTATTCTGTAACAACAATATCATTGAATAAAATAGAATATATTTGAAAATGATCATTTCCCCCAAAACATTTTTTATAAGTGCATATACACAAAGTACTGAGTCAAGTGTCTGAATAATTATATTATTATGATATTATGATTATTTTGATATTTCCGTTCATTTTTAACAAATTAGCAGAAATTAGCAACTGTTTTTGCTTTGTCATTATGGAGTATTGTGTATAGATTGATGAGGGAAAAAACGATTTAATCAATTTTAAAATAAGGCTGGAACGTAACAAAATGTGGGAAAAGTCAAGGGGTCTGAATACTTTCCGTATGCACTGTAGGCCTACCTGATGATATGCGGCTGCTGTGTTAAAAAACAATTGTATTTTTCTCGAATTCTTTGATGATCTGATACTTCTGTTGCACTCAATGTGTATAGACAACTTTAGCTCTGTTCCAAACAAAGTACTGTCCTATTCTTTAACAATAGCCTGTATAGAAATCACAACCTCTCCGGGGCTACAGCATGCTGGTTGTTGGTTGTCAGGCTGTTGTCGTATAAATAAATATTCTGTTTTTCTCCAGTCATGTAAAATGACGTAGAAGTGCATGAATTGCGTATATAAAAAGCTATTTTTTATCGGACGCAGATAAGATGATAGATGTATGCAGTGCTTTTATTATAATGGGGATCTTATCACCCCTACCCCTGTCCATGGTGATATGCGAATCCACAACCTTCTGCTTACTTTGTCATGTAACTACAAAACGCTTTGTTGGAATTATTGTTTTTGGTATAGTGAAGGGACACTTTTTTTCTACAGGTTTTAGGGGGTCGGGTAAACATATTTTTACTGAAGGGAGGGCCATTCATTATTTCAGAGAGGTACGATTGTTAGCAGAATTTACGCAGCAGGTTAGGATAATTAGGTTACGTTTAGGAAAAGGGTTAGCTAAAATACACGAAAAACAACAGCTTTTGATGTTAATTAGACAAATTCTGGATACCTTTTAGCGATTATCCTAGCGTTACGTCCCAATAATCTCAAACTTCTCCTGAAGTGTGCACTTGCTCCCTTCATTAATTTGAAATTAAATTAATGTTATCTCGAAACGCTAGTACACAATCCAATATTGTTTGATTTGCAGGGAGTAGTGAACATGCACACACTTCAGGACTGAGACGCAATCGGGGAAGAGGTCGATTTGGAATACATATACAAGGCGCTATCGTGGGGACCAATCAGAATCTAAAATGCTCAACCTATCTATCCCATGATGCTTTGCGTTATGGCAAATTACGGATAAATGCATCTAATTCTATTTGATTCATCAATATTATTCGTTGTTTTGTCAACTAAAATATGATTTAAGTATTTCATACAACGGAAAGTCACTAACAGAATAAAATACATTTAATGTTTTTCCCTACCCTGACTGAAGTCCCTGTGTCCAAAGAACAGATTGTAAAAACTGTACCATTTAGGTAAAAAGGGCTTCTGCTATGTTTAGCACAGGGAGGGTGGGGATTCACCACTCTTCTTGCGGAATCGATATCAAGAGATTTCGGAAGCATAATTTTTACTGCCCGGAGCTGCGAATGATCGTGAATCTTTGCGCTCCATAATATTGTATAACAATAATAACCTTTTAACAAAACAAGTTTTGATGCATTGCAGTGCGGCGCCCATACATACAGACTTGTGCGACTGGTCCGCAAAAGCAGGTCACAATCCAACTGTTCTAATGCTGTGAAATAAGTGATGATTGCCGTCATAAAACATTTAACACCTGTTGTCAACAGGCTTGTTTTTATTTTTGACCTATTTTTGAGGATGCAGCATGACTGCATGACTGGAGAGCCGCGCTATATGAGGTAGTGTGACTGCTCGAAGTGCGCATGCCCAGCAGCTTGTAGGGATGTGTTCGAGTTCATAAAAACGGTAAGGAAAATCTAAACGATGGCTTTGTACTGTTAGGTGTATTCGGTTCATAAAGGTTAACTGATTTATATGCGAGGTAATGTCTATCTCTACGTAGATTTGGTCATTTTAAAGGGGTAACACCCCGTGCTCGCTCCGAATGGCGGGGCAACGCCGTCGCCGCGTTGTTGTTTGGTGTACGTGCTGCCGCACAGGGACGTAATTTTGAAGGGGAGCGGAGAAAAGAAAAAGTAGAACGAACGGACGCACGCTATCGTCTGAAACAAGCGGTACGTAACCGCCGCCACGCTGTAAATCTCAAGGTGGCTAGTAACATCCCGGCCACAGGTTGCGTGAGCGCCAAACCTCTGCCCAAAGTCCATTACTTTAGTTAGCTTAGCCATCTTGCTAGCAAGATAGCCGGACTAGTACAATGCATGGGCGTAGGCCGTTCAGCTATACAGATCAGTGGGAAAGGCTATTTAGGAAAATGGCGCTTTAGCAGCTAGTTAGCTATGTACCACTTGATCTCCTGATTGTAACTAGTTACACTGCACTGCCCATACCCACAGAAACGTTGCGAGGAGAAAAACTGAGTGCAAACTTGCTGTACATTACTTTTAACTAGTACGTTAGTTAGCTAGCTAACGCAGCGTTTCTGTGGATATGGGCAATGTAGTGCACTAGTTACAGCCAGGAGACCAGGTGTAACGATAGCTAGCTACTAGTTAAAAGTTATGCAAAGCAAGTTTTCAGTCAGGTTTTTCTCCTCGCCTTTTAAATGTGTAGGGACCAAGTAGGAAAGATAGCTAGCTAGTAACCGTGGGTTTCAATGAGCCCCATGCAGTGCCCCCCTTTCTAACTATGACAGAATAACTGAATAACACGTTGGAGGTTTAAATTAAACCATACAGCCATTGGCTGAAACTGAGAGGCAACTGAACTGAATCTGTTTATAGGCATGGTCTGCCCTGAGAGCATCTTATCCATATTCTACCTTGTCCTATCTGTCCTCCTGTATGTGAGTAGTCTTTCACACACACATTCTTCTAATCTTGCCTATTTGTCACCATTGTGCTCTTCGTCCCTATCTGGGGTTTTCAGTAGGTTACACTGGGAGAGGAGTCAGGATGGCACAAACCGAGGTGACGACAGTCTCCATGGGGGACTTGATGGTGATGAGGGCTGCTGAGGAAGATGATGGTGATGACAATGAAAGCAAGACACAGGTCATCCTCCAGCTACAACCAATCACAGCAAGGTAGGTACACACTGATGTTTACTTGAGCCTGATGGGGGGGAAAAGAGGACAAGACTAGTGTAACAGAGTTGGTTTGGTGAACCACGCTCACATGATGGCTCCCCAAGCTGATTGCCTAGGTTTTAGGTTAGTGAGCTAACAGTCTTGTGGCAAGCAGACCCTGCTTTGTTTTTTAGCCAAAGATTTCATTTGTTTTGTATTCACTTTCCCTTGCAGTATGGATGAGTCGGGAGAGGCAGACACAGCTGTTGTGGCTGTGGAGTCACACCCAGGTAAGTAACACACACACAGACACACACACAGTGCCACACAAACAAAGCATATCATAAAACATGTGCACGTGTGTGTGTGTGTTCCTTGAGAAGAAACAACAGTTGACGGGGAGGACGTAGAGTTGGGCTATCCCATCACATGTGGAGAGTGTAAAGCTGTGCTACTGGTCAAGAAGTTTGTCTGTCCTGGAATAAACGTAAAATGTGTCAAGGTTAGTATTGTCATGGTCACTATTCTCTACAGAAATCATAAAGCTTTTCAAATGCTAGTGTGCAGAGAAGGAACAGCTCAGACTGCCAGCTTTGGTATACTTTTTAAGAGTTTTAGTCCTGTTTGTACATTGTCAACAGATGAGATTGTGAGAATGTCACATACCGTTTGCCTCAATAATGCCTTAGACATCAGTTGAAGGTTTCTCATTGGCCAGTTGTTTCTTTGCTGTCTCCTTTATGATAAGGTGGTATAGGTATCTGTTTTGTAATCGCAGTGAACAGATGGTTCCTTTCTAAACTCTCTACCTATAATGTCTGCACCATACAGTATGAAGACCAGCTGATCAGTCCCAAGCAGTTTGTCCACATGTCTGGGAAGGCTACACTGAAAGACTGGAAGAGAGCTATCCGGATGAGCGGGGTCATGCTCAGGTCAGGAGTAGAGTCGACCGGTCCCAAATCAACCCCTAGCCTCTAGCCCCTACCCCCTATGCACTTGTGGAGAGATCTGAGATCATTAGATAGGCAAAATGCCTATCTCTTAGGCTTCAGAGGTAGTCAAGAAGTTAGAGAGGTGGGCCAGAAACTGGAGGGTTGCAAGTTAGAATCCCAGGTCTGAGGGGGAAATCAACCCGAGGTGATTGATGCACATGGTGTGTCCCTTCCCGCTCTCATTCCTCACTCTTAACCTTTATCTAATAATCTCTCTCCTTCAGGAAGATGATGGACTCGGGGCAGCTAGACTTCTATGAACACAGCACTCTGTGCACCAACACGTGTCGAAGCACCAAGTTTGACCTGCTGATCAACAACACGCGCTTCCCCCCTGACGGCAGCGGCCTCACCACACCCACCTCCTCACAAGGTGAGACCAGACACGCCCCTCCCTGGGGGCTGTTAAGATCTGATTGTCTGTGGCAAAACAATTTAAAAGTTTGTCTGGCAGTTATTATTTTGTCTGGCAGTTATTTTTGGTAAAGAACCTTTTAATCCAATATTCTCCCATTTACCTCATTTTGAATTTGTGATATTCTAAGGCATGTCAATTAACTTTACATTTTCATTGGTATATATATATATATATAACACACACACACACACACACATACACACACACACACGTTTGGAATACGTTATCAGTCAATAAGCATGCAGGACCGGAACCATCCGTTTTATGTTGTATATTGAATATTGTAAGTAGTGTAGCTAACCATGTCTCTCCCCGTTTTGGACATGTAGCCCAGGTGGTGATTGGTAATGGTGGCCAGGTTGCCATGACAACAGAGGAGAGGTCAGAGGTTCTGACCGGAACAGTGGATTGGAGTTCTGGGGCCGTAGCAGTGGAGACAACAGAGAAGAAGGAAACCAGTGAGATATCAGGTGAGTTCTTCACCTAAACAGTTCCCACTCGTGACTATATTTATACTCTCAACTCTGAAGTCAAATAGTTGTCTGGGCATTAGTCTTGTATTAATCTTAGTGCATTTGACCCAGGTATGAAGCTATGTCAAGTACTTGCTGTTGGGTGCGATTGATTTAGCTCGCCCAGTAAAAGGAAACCAATAAAATAATCCCCAAAGTGCAAACTCCACCGACCCTACATGCTGGTCAAGCTAAACCAACCACATCTCAAGTATGTAACACATATTTGACTTTAGGTCTGCTTGGTATGCGACTGGATGAATTCTTCCTCACCTCTCTCACATAACTGTGACTCAAATTGCATATACCCTACTTTGAATTTGATCTCTGCTGTGTCCTTTATGTTCCCCCAGAGGAGACGTTGAACTTCTGGAGAGGCATAGCTGATGTAGGCCTGATGGGGGAGGTGGTGGACAACATCAGGACAGAGCTGCTGGAGATGCTGAGAGGAGTGCAGTTACGCAGCGAGCAGGCTGCCATGCAGGACGCAGGTGGGTACTGGTAGCTAGGCCAAGGACACAGGGGATAGGGTACAGGTCATAAATGCTGAGAGGAGTGCAGCTACGCAGCGAGCAGGCTGCCATGCAGGACGCAGGTGGGTACTGGTACCTAGGACACAGGAGATCGGGTACAGGGTACAGGTCATGGATCCTGAGAAGAGTGCAGCTACACAGCAAGCAGGCTGCCATGCAAGACACAGGTGTGGGTACTGGTACCTAGGCCTAGGACAGAGGGGATAGGGTACAGGTCAATTCTAAGGGTATATGCATGGTGCCACACAGGTGCAACGTTGGTTTCTGTTGATCAAGTCTGGGGATGAAATAAAATGAGAAGTAACGTTGACTTCTCAGGAGTAACATAAAGAAAAGACTAGATTATGGGGGCAACCAAAAAACAAGGTACACATATGTCTTGTTGAAACACATTTAATGTCTTTGATTCATTAATTAATTGATTGACTGATGGATGTGTTATTACTGACCATGTGATTGATTACCCACTGATGGACCTCAGATTCCTGTCTGGTAGAGGTGGCAGTGTTGAGTAACCTGGCCCAGGTGTTCGGCCTGCTGGACTCGGTCAAACACATCCTGAGCGTAAGGAGAGAACAGACTGACCCTGGAGAGGAGCAGGTCATTAGCACACTGACCAGTGAGTAATGATCAATTCAGTAACTTCAGGCAGAGGAAGGGAGATTGAGATATGTAGCCTATGATGTTCTGGAGAATTTCAATTTTAGTCATATCATTTAATGTGAATGGTCGGGAACAAAACATTTAATTGAAATGGAAAGGATACCTAGTCAGTTGTACAACTGAATGCATTCAACTGAAATGTGTATTCCGCATTGAAGTCTACATTTAATTGTAAAGATCGACCTGTATTGGATATTGCCTCAAACAAAAACTATTCACTTGCTAATTGATACGGTTGATTACTGTAGAGCACCATCTGAGTCATTTCTAACCTCTGACCTGATCTCTGCAGACCTGGAGATGCAGCTGGAGGAACAGAGACGACAGCAGCACGTCAGAGCTCAGCTCTGCCACCCTCAGCCACTCAACAACATCAGCCACATCCCAGGAGGCAAACCCACCAAGCCCAAGGCCAAACGCCCCCGTCTGCAGCGGCCAGCCTCCACCACCACCCTCCTCACCTCCTCCCTCTCCCAGCCCCAGACAGCCACCCTGCAGCCCCAGCAGTTCACTATCCTCTCCCCCATTTCATTCTCCTCCATGGGCCAGCCCTTCTCCCTGTCAGGCCTCCCAATGGCCACGCTGGGTCAACAGAACAACACGGTAACCCTTCACACTCTGCCCGCCGGCGCTCAGACCTTCACCCGATACATCACCACCATGGTGGGGGCCGACGGCAAGACGGAGACCCTGACGCTGCACCCTTCCCAGGGGCTGACGCTAGTGGGCACCACCCTCCAGGACCCCAGTCAGCTGGGAGGAACCATGATGAGTCCCATGGAGCTGGTCCAACTCACCCAGGGAGGGGTGACCGACGGTGGGGAGATGATGGTGGAGCAGCCCATGGGCCAGGTTGTGGAGATGGGGATGGTACAGGAGGGATTGGTGGAGGGGGTTGAGGACAAGAGCCAGGCACACACCACCGTGATTGAGATCGACCCCACGCCGGGCGACCATGACCAGACCATGGGGGCGGTGATGGAGCTACAGCTGGCCCAAGAAGGAGAGGCCGAGGCTGGGGAGGAGGGCTCTGCCGTAGTGGTCCATACTGGGATGGAGGTGACCATGGTCTCGGAGGGGGTTGAGGGAGGGGAGGAGATGGTGATGCAGGGAGAGTCGGAAGATGCCCAGGGGGATGTGCTTGAGGCTGGGCAGCAGAGCCAGGTAGAGGGTGTACAGCTGGATGCTAATGGGCAGATCTCAGGCCTAAGGATAATGGTGATCGAGTAGGAGACTCAGGAAGAGGACAAGGACAAATGATCCAGCTCAGCTCTGCAGACAAAGACAATACCCTATCCTTCCCCTGGAGCCATGTGAGACAGTAGGGATGGACTAGCCTGGTCCCAGATCTGTTTGTGCTGTCTTGCCATCTTGCTGTGACAATTATCGTAGGAGCTGGCAAGATGGCACAAACAGATCTGAGACCAGGGATATGAACTCATGGACAGAACATAAAAGAGAATACGCAGGCAGACTTGTGGTGTGATCAAGTGTGTGGAGTGTACACCGAACGCTGCCAAAGACCTAGCCTTTTTAGTGTAGCTGTGGTCCTTAGCAGCTAGGCCAAGGTGTCCCTTATTTTCATTGTTGTTTCGTTCGTTTTTATTAAAACAAAATTACAACATAGCCAGGCACCGTATCTTATATTGTTTGTTTTTGTAACGCATTTGTATGACTTCAACTTGAAGAAGACACCCAAATACAATTTTCAGAAGACGTCCCAGGATATTGGATTGAGATTGGTATGAATAACAGTCTGGTGTTGTATTCGAGGTGTGTTACCCTTTTGGTGTGTGTGTGGAGCTGGAGGTCTACTGTGGGATGACAGCAACAGTTCTAAAACAGGCTGCTCTGTTACACATTTCTTTCAAAAATAGAAAGCATACCACTTTCTCTTTGCAGCTTTTGGGATGAAGTCTTTTCAGCAGTTTTTTATCAAACAAAACAAAGATAGTATCTTGTTGAGCTCACCATTGTCAGATCAAAGCTTTTTGGGCTTTTTCTTTGGAAGATTTGAATTATATTTCACCCTGATTCTCTGTATGGTGACAAATGCAGTAGATGTATTGTATATCCAAGCTCCATAGAGAACAACACATTTGCATTTTTTCCCCTGATTTTTAGCATGTGGTTATTTTAGCAACAAGGTTTTGTATAGCTAGAAATGGACCTAAAGTTAAAGTATGACAAGATGGTTATGTAAGTCAAAGAATAATGACAGGGACTCGTATATCAAGCTGAACAAAATGCTGTAACACTTTAGGAAGGAAGTATACATATGGCATTCATAACACCTTTTATGAAACCTTTCATAACCATTCACTAGCCTACGGATATTGTTGCACTCGCTTTAACTAGGGGTCCTAGGCCTAGTTACATGGTCTGTAACCTGAATGAATGGGTGCATTTATGTGAGAAATCAGCGTTTGGGGCGGCAGGTAGCCTAGCGCTTAAGAGCGTTGGGTCAGTAACAGAAAGGACGCTGGTTCAAATCCCCAAGCCGACTAGGTGAAAAATCTGTCGATTTGCCCTTGAACAAGGCACTTAACCATAATTGCTCCTGTAAGTCGCTCTGGATAAGAGCGTCTGCTAAAAGACTGAAATGTAAATGTAATAGTACCTATATTAGTGTTGCAGTATCATTCATAACAACCTTCATAACACATTTATTCAACATCAGCCTCATGTACACCCCCTTCAAGCAAAGTATTACCCAAACCGCTGCCCAGCCTAGAACAAATAACAAAAGTTCTTACTCGGTTTATTTTACTCATAATAACAGACACAGAAGTGCAGTGCTGAGACCAAAATGAATACATCCATTCAGTTATTTTGGTCAATGAATGTGAACAAAGTTGCAGGGTACATTTTAAGTTATCTGTAATGACCTGTTCTGTATTTCCTTAATTCATTTGTAATGTGTTTTAATATTATTAAAATAAAAGACAAATCAATTGGTGTTGGTTGGTGGTGTGGTTTGGTGGTTGGGAGTGCACTAGTCATGTTCTGTGGAGGAGATCCAAAGGAGGATATGGAGACGGATGGATCGGCCACACCCTCTAAAAGCCCCCTTCCAACATCACCAGGGAAGCTCTATCCTGGAACCCGTTAGGTTCCTCAAACTCAACTCTGGACCTCGAAGCCAGTTCCATTGCGTTTTTTCATTGTTCCCCTCTAATCAGGGACTGATTTATACCTGGGACACAACACCTCACAAACTTCTACAGATGCACAATTGAGAGCATCCTGTCGGGCTGTATCACAGCCTGGTACGGCAAATGCACTGCCCACAACTGCAAGGCTCTCCAGAGGGTGGTGAGTTCTGCACAACGCATCACCGATGGCAAACTACCTGCCCTCCAGGACACCTACAGCACCCGATGTCACAGGAAGGCCAAAAAGGTCATCATGGACAACAACCACCCGAGCCACTGTCTGTTCACCCCGCTAACAACCAGAGGGCGAGGTCAGTATAGGAGCATCAAAGCGGGGACCGAGGCCATCAGACTGATAAACAGCCATCACTAACACAGAGACTGCTACCTACATACAGACTTGAAATCATTGGCCACTTTAATACATGGATCACTAATCACTTTAATAATGCCACTTGAATAATGTTTACATATCTTGCATTACTCATCTCATATGTATATACTGTATTTCATACCATCTATTGCATCTTGCCTATGCCGCTCGGTCATCGCTCATCGATATATTTATATGTATTTATTCTTATTCCATCCCTTAGTTAGATTTGTGTGTATTAGGTAGTTGTGTAATTGTTAGATTACTTGTTAGATATTACTGCACTGTCTAGAAGCACAAGCATTTCGCTACACTCGCAATAACATCTGCTAACCATGTGTATGTGACCAATACAATTTGATTTGATTTGAGGTGGGTCCAATTAATTATCGGGTAGAACAGAAAACCAGGGCCTATGAGGTCCGGAGCCTGCTGGTTTTATGCTCTACCTGACAATTAATTGCACCCACCTGGTTTTCCTGGTCTAAATCAGTCCCTGATTAGGGGGAACAATGAAAAATTTGAGGGGCCTACTTTATGTCTAAGTCACTGAAGCTGGAGAAATATCTCCCTCACTAACTATAAACATCAGTTGTCAGAGCAGCTTACCGATCACTGCACCTGTACACAGCCCATCTGTAAATAGCCCATCCAACTACCTCCTCCCCATATTATTTTTTTGCTCTTTTGCACCCCAGTATCTCTACTTGCACATCATCATCTGCGCATCTATCACTCCAGTGTTAATGCTAAATTGTAATTATTTCGCCACTATGGCCTATTTATTGCCTTACCTCCCTAATCTTACTACACTGCTCAAAAAAATAAAGGGAACACTTAAACAACACAATGTAACTCCAAATCAATCACACTTCTGTGAAATCAAACTGTCCACTTAGTACGCAACCATGAGTGACAATAAATTTCACATGCTGTTGTGCAAATGGAATAGACAAAAGGTGGAAATTATAGGCAATTAGCAAGACACCCTAAATAAAGGAGTGGTTCTACAGGTGGTGACCACAGACCACTTCTCAGTTCCTATGCTTCCTGGCTGATGTTTTGGTCACTTTTGAATGCTGGCGGTGCTTTCACTCTAGTGGTAGCATGAGACGGAGTCTACAACCCACACAAGTGGCTCAGGTAGTGCAGATCATCCAGGATGGCACATCAATGTGAGCTGTGGCAAGAAGGTTTGCTGTGTCTGTCAGCGTAGTGTCCAGAGCATGGAGGTGCTACCAGGAGACAGGCCAGTACATCAGGAGACGTGGAGGAGGCCGTAGGAGGGCAACAACCCAGCAGCAGGACCGCTACCTCTGCCTTTGTGCAAGGAGGAGCAGGTGGAGCACTGCCAGAGCCCTGCAAAATGACCTCCAGCAGGCCACAAATGTGCATGTGTCTGCTCAAACGGTCAGAAACAGACTCCATGAGGGTGGTATGAGAGCCCGACGTCCACAGGTGGGGGTTGTGCTTACAACCCAATACCGTGCAGGACGTTTGGCATTTGCCAGAGAACACCAAGATTGGCAAATTCGCCACTGGCGCCCTGTGCTCTTCACAGATGAAAGCAGGTTCACACTGAGCACGTGATAGATGTGACAGAGTCTGGAGACGCCGTGGAGAACGTTCTGCTGCCTGCAACATCCTCCAGCATGACCGATTTGGCGGTGGGTCAGTCAAGGTGTGGGGTGGCATTTCTTTGGGGGCCGCACAGCCCTCCATGTGCTCGCTAGAGGTAGCCTGACTGCCATTAGGTACCGAGATGAGATCCTCAGACCCCTTGTGAGACCATATGCTGGTGCGGTTGGCCCTGGGTTCCTCCTAATGCAAGACAATGCTAGACCTCATGTGGCTGGAGTGTGTCAGCAGTTCCTGCAAGAGGAAGGCATTAATGCTATGGACTGGCCCGCCCATTCCCCAGACCTGAATCCAATTGAGCACATCTGGGACATCATGTCTCGCTCCATCCACCAACGCCACATTGCACCACAGACTGTCCAGGAGTTGGCGGATGCTTTAGTCCAGGTCTGGGAGGAGATCCCTCAGGAGACCATCCGCCACCTCATCAGGAGCATGCCCAGGCGTTGTAGGGAGGTCATACAGGCACGTGGAGGCCACACACACTACTGAGCCTCATTTTGACTTGTTTTAAGGACATTACATCAAAGTTGGATCAGCCTGTAGTGTGGTTTTCCACTTTAATTTTGAGTGTGACTCCAAATCCAGACCTCCATGGGTTGATAAATTTGATTTCCATTGATAATTTTTGTGTGATTTTGTTGTAAGCACATTCAACTATGTAAAGAAAAATGTATTTTATAAGAATATTTAATTCATTCAGATCTAGGATGTGTTATTTTAGTGTTCCCTTTATTTTTTTGAGCAGTGTATATTTGCACACACTGTATATAGATTTTCCTATTGTGTTATTGACTGTACGTTTGTTTATCCCATGTGTAACTCTGTGTTGTTGTTTTTGTCGCACTGCTTTGCTTTATCTTGGCCAGGTCACAGCTGTAAATGAAAACTTGTTCTCAACTAGCATACCTCGTTAAATAAAGGTGAAATAAAAAAATATTAAAATAAAAATGCTCCTAAACAAAGAAAGTAAATCATGTCATTATTTTACCACCAGAGAGCAGTAAAGTTCTTTTTAATTTCAGGTTGCAGCGCTTGATTCAAGAAGGATTGCTTCTGCCTTGTCCAGCATTAAAACCTCTTAGATGCAAAGTCCCCTGTTTTGGGGACCTGCGTGGTTCTGGTACCGGTTCCTGGCCGACACCACTTGAAGCTGTCCCTCCTACCACTTAATTCGCTCTTCCGACTGTCCATCAACTACTGGGATAACCCTACATCACAGTCACTAACAACATATGCGTGGAATCCTTACATCATAGTGCAGCAGGAGAGAGTGGCTTTGTCACTAGCAAGATCAGAGATCGATTTATAATTAAAATGATGAATAGATTTTAAACAAAAAAAACTTTCTGTTTGTCATAGAGGGACAAGATTAATATGAGATGAAAGTTGAGTTGCTAACGAGTCCAGGAAGCCATGCTAGAGCTCTGTTAGACAACTAGAGCTCCGTGAGAAGTTCACAGTGATGGGGGCTGACGTTTTGATCAAGAGAGACCTTTAGAAAATATGCACATTTTCTCTAACTCTAAACATACAAATATGTATTTTACAGTTATAAGGAGTGTGAAATCTTAAAGTTAGTCATTTTGTAATTGGATTATACTATATTTAGAAAGCCTAAGTCATTTCAAGCCAATTTCATACAGTTTTGTTGAATAGGAAATACATAATATCAAATATTTCATGTTTTTATCATATTTGTACTGTGGACTTGAGCTTGTGTCGTCAAAAGTGTCTACACCTCAGCAATGTATAACCATTTTTTTCAACCAGAAATGTGCGATTTTAGCCTTTCTTGGAGTATGCAGCATTACTAGTTATTGTTTATGGCCCTTTCATGATAAATAACTACTTTTGAGGTTTACGTAGATTACATGTAGTTACATTTAACTGGTTTTAATATAGACAGCACGAATAGAGTGTCTGGACTCTGCCATTGCACACAGACACACACACCCCGTTAATCTCCATGTCTCTGTCACCCCCACTCTTCTGTGTGGTTTAATCCCCCCTGTCATGGAATGTATCCCTGAAGGGTGTGGGGCTTGACGCTGTGCATTGCTGACATGGCACCTGGGTCCCGCTGGTTATTATATGTGATGTCTTCGTTGCTCTGAACTGCCAGAGCGTCTGAGGGGTGGGCAAGGGAGAGGATCTGGTGTCATGTAGGCAAGAGGAGTAGTGGTGCACTGGTCAGCTGTTTGTTCACCCGCACTTGCCTGCAATTGCTAACAATCCATTCGTAACCACCTGTCTATGCGATGAAGTGAAAATCTGAGTCCGCACCTGATTCTAACCCACTAATATAGAAAATGCGCTGTAGGATACAGTCAGAGACTGTTTTTTTGACAGGGTGTCCAGAGTTTTTGTTGTTGCCTGATTTAGATATGTTTCTGCTTATAATTTTATGCTATTTGTTTGTCAACTTGTCTATAATAAGATACATGCAGCTTTTCTTCTGTCATATGTTGCCCTAGAAGACTATTAAATAAACTTTGCTCACCAGAATAATGACAGGGGAGAAAAAACAATAACCATTTTTTTTAAACGGGAACGATTTTCTGTATAAAAATTCCAAATGACATCAGTTTGACCGGTTCTAAGGAAATGGAAAGCTGTGAACATGTTTCTGATAAGATTTCAGTTCGGCTTGGATGTATATTTTATGTGGTTTAATTTAAATACTATTACTGGCAGAATGCTGGCCAAACCTCCCGTTTTGCGTACGCGAGCGTTACAAAAATAAATGTACACATACATGTTATTCAATCATACCAAACTGCTCGTGCGCGTCAACGGCATCTGCATCGCCAGGCACAATTATTTTTTGACACGTGATGCGTTGCAAGTCCCGCCTCTCCCATTTACTCATTGTTTTTTATGAGCATATACCCACGTGGGTGATTTGAAAGACGAAAGAGGTCCACACTCCAGTCCAGTTGGTGGCGGTAATGCACCTTAAAGTTGGTTTCCAATCGCCATATAAAATCTACAGATGATGAAGAATAAGAAATATGTTAGAGAAGAGATTAATCAGAGAAAACTAACTGCGGGTTATGATTCAACCTGCACATCACTAAAGAGGAGCCAGACCTGTTTGTGCCTTCTAGCTATAGGAGTTATAGGGGGGAGTGGGGTGAGTTGAGCGTTTTTTGACATTCAGCATCACTCCGTCAGGGGGAATACAGTATTCTTTCTAACAAGGATATCTACATATATTTCAGGATGTTGTGTATCCCTGGAAATAATCAGAATTCATGTAAAAATTACTGTTTTGAAAACATAGCTTGTTCAAAAAAAGCGGTGTCTTGGCACAACTTACCTCACATTTCCGTACTGAATGAAATATTACCACTACCTTTTCCCCCAAACACAATTCAACACAACACTTTTTTTGTCTTTTAATCATTTGAATAATCTTTTGACATAGGCTTAACATCTAATAAACTCTGTACTTTTATTTTTTACACAACAATAGGCCAGTCCCTGTTGTTACCTCATATCCCAGCGATAATGCATTGCATTACGCCTGGTAACAAAACACTTCAATTTGCTAAACTTTCCAGTGGCTCAACCATTGGCTCAACCTACGCCATGGTGATTGGCTCAACTTACCCCAAGGCGAATATTTTGACTATATTAGACCACCCAGATACAAGGATGCACTTTCATACTAGGTTTCAGACCTCATGTTGAAGCTTTTCGAGACCACACTATCATCCTTGTGCCCAAGACAGGGAAAGTAACTGAACTAAATGACTACATACCCATAGCACTAGCTTCCGTCATCATGAAGTGCTTCGAAAGTCTAGTCAAAGACCACTTCACCTCCTCCCTCCCCTACACACTCAACCCTCTCCAATTTGCCTACCACCCTGACAGATCCACCTGGACAAAAGTAGTGCATATGTGAGGATGCTGTTCATCGACTATAGCTCTGCCTTCAATACCATAGTGCCATCTAAGATCACCTCAAAGCTCAGGGCCCTGGGACTGAACTTCTCCCTGTGCAACTGAGTCCTGGACTTTCTTACGGGTAGGCAACATTACCTCTTCCACACTGATTTTAAATACAGGGGCCCCACATGTATGAGTCCTCAGTCCCTTCCTGTACTCCCTGTATACCCATGACTGCGTGGCCTTACACAGTTCCAACTCCGTCATCACTGACGACACGACGAGACAGCCTACAGGGAGGAGATAGGCACTCTGACGGCATAGTGCTAGGTAAACAAACTCACCCTCAATGTAAAAAAAACAAAGGAGCTGATTGTGGACTTCAGGAGGAACCAGGCTGGGCACGCCCCCATCCTCATCAATAAAGGGTACTGGAACTGAAATGGTCAAACCACACAGACACCATGGTGAAGAAGGCAGTGACTCTTCAACCTCAGGATGCTGAAGAAATTCGGCCTCGGACCCCGAGGTCCCTCACAGTGTTCTACAGGAGCACCACCGAGAGCATACTGCCGGGTTGCAGCACAGCCTGTTATGGCAACTCAACCACCACGGACCCCAAGGTGCTACAAAGGGTGGTACACTCAGCCGAACGCACCATTGGGTGCACACTGCCTGCTCTAAAGGACACCAAGTGTCGCAGGAAGGCCAAGAAGATCACCAGGGACCCCAGCCATCCGAGCCATGGCCTGTTCTCCCTGTTTCCATCACTCAGATGCGGGCAGTATAGGAGCATCATGGCCAAAACTGTGAGACTGGCCAGTAGCTTCTAATCCCAGACCATCTGGCTGCTGAATAGCCACCACTAGTCAGCTACCCCCCCCCCCCACTCCATTGAAGTGGCGAAGCAGGTGGGACTGGTGTGGACCAATCACAGAGGATCCTGTCATGAGATGTCCGGCAACAACGGCACCTGAGGGGACGTGATGTGTCCGTCTCACCTGTGTCAGGTGAGTTACAGAGGTGTGTGTGTTAACTCTCCATTGTCTAGCGTGTCAGCAGGGGGATGATGCTAACGCTAAACTAGCGACGATGCGATCATTTGGAAAGCACACACACACACGCACGCACACGCACACGCACACACCTGTGTCAAGGTGATAAGCTGTGGACAGGTGTATTACAGAGGTGTTTAATTGGTGTCTGGAGAGTGTTACCTTTCCACGCAAGATCAAAAAGAGAAGAAAGACCTGTAATTGTAGTGTCCTTTTCCAGCTTGGATGGAAGGTGAGTCTTTTCAGTGTTGTGGCTATTCAGAGGGTTCTGACAACACGGTTGACACTTTGTGAGTAATATAGATGGGTACATGTAATCTCTTCACGTATGCAGTGGCTGGCTGCTCGCACCCCCCTCTCTCATCCCTTTTTCTCTCTCTCTCTCTCTCTCTCTCTCTCTCTCTCTCTCTCTCTCTCTCTCTCTCTCTCTCTCTCTCTCTCTCTCTCTCTCTCTCTCTCTCTCTCTCTCTCTCTCTCTCTCTCTCTCTCGGTGCTGCTGGTGTGGGCTTGGCTCACACTGGAACATGTATATAGGGGGCTGCTGAACTGCCTGGGGGACTTTGTCATGGTGTGGGGCGTCAGGGGGGTTCTATGTACAAAAGACGCAGGACGGGTCTTGGTTCTAACTGTTAAAATTAAGTAAAGTTTGTGTTTTTAATTATGTAACTATTGGGCTAAATCTCTCTCTCTCTCTCTCTCTGTATGTTGTGTCATGTATGCTGTGTTAGTGACTAAGAGGAAATATATTCATGAGCCACCTTTAAAACTATCTCAATGTCATGTATGTAAAATACATAATATACAGTAAGGAAGGCTTAAAGTATTCTGAATTATATGTTTATTTTATATGTTGGCGTGCACAGAGAAGACAGTGGGGAGTAAGGCAATTACATATTCAGAGGATCATTTGCATTTTTTTGCTCTTAGATCATCTACTTTACTTTTAAATCCAATTTACTGCACATTTTAGTCAAATTAATCTCCATTTTTAAAAGCTTAACCTGGCTGTCTGTCAAATGCACCTCACAGTTAGGTGACACTCTCTGCAATCTGTTCCTCTCAGAGGATGCAAGTGGGAAAATGTTTCTAAATGATTTTAAGCCAAAGGAAAGGATGATAGTACCTCATATTTCATTCCTAATTGGTGCTTCTCACCTTCCACAAGGATCAAGTTCAAACATGGTACACATCACACTTTTTAGCTGAGTCACTGTCATCAGAGTATGCATATTTTTTCCAAGTTTATATGAAGCAACCAAGAATGAATCTAAAAGAGAGGTACTTTATGAGACATCCTCTATTCATCCTCTGAGCAGACTCAGTATTATGAAGAAAAATATACTTAAGCGGGTGAGACCATGCAGAGTGACCTTGTCGGCATGATTGCCAGAGCTTGTGTGTGTGGTGGCTGTGTGGTGGCAGTGTGGTGGTTGTGTGTGTGGTGGTTGTGTGTGTGAGTGTTTGTGTGTGTGTGTGTGTGGTGGTTGTGTGTGTGAGTGGTTGTATGTGTGATGGTTGTGTGTGTGAGTGGTTGTGTGTGTGGTGGTTGTGTGTGTGGTGGTTGTGTGTGTGAGTGGTTGTGTGTGTGAGTGGTTGTGTGTGTGAGTGGTTGTGTGTGTGAGTGGTTGTGTGTGTAGTGGTTGTGTGTGTGAGTGGTTGTGTGTGTGTTGGTTGTGTGTGTGGTGGTTGTGTGTGTGGTGGTTGTGTGTGTGATGGTTGTGTGTGTGGTGGTTGTGTGTGTGAGTGTTTGTGTGTGTGTGGTGGTTGTGTGTGTGGTGGTTGTGTGTGTGAGTGTTTGTGTGTGTGAGTGGTTGTGTGTGTGGTGGTTGTGTGTGTGAGTGTTTGTGTGTGTGTGGTGGTTGTGTGTGTGGTGGTTGTGTGTGTGGAAGACAACAGATACCACCATGGCAGCTGGCAGTGCGATTCGGACCACCCTGGTTCCCCTTGCATGCCAGCCATGTCTTATTGTGTGTGTGTGTGTGTGTGTGTGTGTGTGTGTGTGTGTGTGTGTGTGTGTGTGTGTGTGTGTGTGTGTGTGTGTGTGTGTGTGTGTGTGTGTGTGTGTGTGTGTGTGTGTGTGTGTGTGTGTGTGTGTGTGTGTGTGTGTGTGTGTGTGTGTGTGTCATTCTGTCAACCCCTCTGTGCCAGCCATGTTGTCAGCCACAGGAGACACAGCTACCTCATTCAGCAGGTGTGACTTCCCGGTTGGACTATGAGAAGGAGAGAAAGAATGACAGGGAGGGAAGTAAGGAAGGAAGGAGAGAGAGAGGAAAGCAAGGAGATAGGGAGAGGGGGCAGGTAAGGGAGGAGAGAAAGAAGTATAGGGAGAGAAGGAGGGAAGGAAGAAGGGATGGAGAGAGGATGGGAAGGAGAGAGGGAGGGAGGGCAGGAGAGAAGGAGGGAGGGGAGGTAAGGGAGGAGAGAAAGAAGGATAAGGAGGGAGGGAGGGTAGTGAAAGAGCAAGGGAGGGAGATGGATGGAGGGAGGTGAAGGAGGGGAGGTAAGAAGTGAGAGAATGAGGGAGATGGACAGAGGTGTGAACTCCCATAATTCTTAGAGAAAGAAGAGGAAGAAGAACAAGAAGGGGGTGAAAAGGAGCATAGAGATGAATGGAGGGAGGGAAAAGGCTAGGGAGAAAGAGGGTGTGAGATGGACAGAGGTGGGAACTCCTAGCATCCTTCGAGTAGACAGGAGCATTCTTGTTTACACAGTCTAGTTTGATCTGTGAGAGATTGAGGGTTGGGTTGTTACCCTGCCTGTCATTCCGGCCCTATCTCTCCCCCCTCTTATCTTTCTCAAGTCTGTCTGTGTGTGACCTTCACCCTGCCTGTCATGCTGACCCTTTCTCCTTCCCCTTATCTCTGTCTGAGACAGCAGGGTTAGGCTGAACTGTGAGAGAGACACCAGAGCTGTCTATGTCTCTGACTCTCATCACCATCAATCATCATTCTCTCCTAACCTCCTTTCCCATTTCTTTCTCTCCTTTCTTGTCTAAATATTTTATTCTGTCACTGCTCCTCTATCCTCAGATAATAGCTTGTTTTTCTAGACTTGGCAGGTTGTGGTTGGCTTGAGTTTAACCCCATGACCCTATAACTCTATAACTCTTTGTTGACTGAACTGTTAAAACAGCATCTCCTCCATATTGAAGCTCAAGCAGGAATACCTTGCACTTAGACTGAGTGGTCTTGTAGGAATCTGGTGTACCCCAACTCAGGTTGGGATATATACCAAGCTGTCACGCCCTGACCTTAGAGAGCCTTTTTATTCTCTATGTTGGTTAGGTCAGGGTGTGACTAGGGTGGGTAGTCTAGTTTTTTATTTTCTATGTTGGCCTGGTATGGTTCCCAATCAGAGGCAGCTTTTTATCTTTGTCTCTGATTGGGGATCATATTTAGGCAGCCTTTTTCCACCTGTTGTGTGTGGCATCTTGATTTTGTATTGTAGCTTTAGCCCTACAAAGCTGTACGTTTCGTTTGTTACTCTTCCTTGTTTTGTGCCGGTTATCATTAATAAAAAATGATTAACCTGCCCCACGCTGCATTTGGGTCTGACCATCCTTCCGACAACGATAGTTACACAAGCTCACCACAGCTTCCTTTCACAAACCAAAACTAATCTGACAAAAAATCCCAAAACAGGGGCTTATATTCACTTGGCCACTCCTTGGGTTATACCAATGTCAAATTGACAATTAAACCAGGATGAAGGATGAATATGTATGAACTTTCCAATTTGTAAGTCGCTCTGGATAAGAGCGTCTGCTAAATGACTTAAATGTAAATGTAAACGCATAACTATTCAAATGTGAAAGACATATTCCATAGTCCTTCATGACATTGTACAATAATAGTCTAAGCAGAGACAATCATAAGTAGAACCAGTTCATAAAGCCACCGCCACTTAATTCACTATTCACAGTCCACTCAGTCACAGAAGGCCACTATAACTATTGGAACGCGTCAGCGCGCACATACAACTTACTAAGGTAGCCTACTGGACACTTGACCAACTACGAGCTCCAAGGAATAAATGCAAATACAGTTGATGTAAATAATTTAAACCTCTACCTCATCAGTCTTGCGAACGTTTATCTGCACTATAAACATCGCGTCCACTCAGAGGAGAGGGAATGGTACATGATATGCAACAATATATCGTACCAAACATGAAGCAAAAATGTCTACAATTGTGTAGCAAATATGGATTTTAACATGGGAAAACAACATCAATCATTTTCAAAACGGAAACAAAGCGCTCTCAATTGGTGGCAGATACTAGTGGAGTGACACGCCTACTGGATCACAGGCCTCCATGAAATGTGAATATATCTGCAAACAAATGGTAGCCTATTCATCATGCAAATTAAATATTAAAATGGCCAATGTATTGTGATGGTAAGGAAAGGTTACATGAGGACTTCATAAAGATGAACACAGGAACATTCTATTTGAGAAAAGGAATTGAATGAGCGCTATTGTATCACTGGCAGAATGATAGAACAGACAAATTGGCACAACTAGCTATTTGTAACACAGTCCATCTTAATAACATGGCCATCAATTGAAATTAACTCAAAATGTCAGATGAGTCTATTGGTGAGAAGCAGCAGGAGTCACGTTGTATGCTGCTTACAATACATGTGTGTGTGTGTGTGTGTGTGTGTGTGTGTGTGTGTGTGTGTGTGTGTGTGTGTGTGTGTGTGGTGTGTGTGTGTGTGTGTGTGTGTGTGTGTGTGTGTGTGTGTGTGTGTGTGTGTGTGTGTGTGTGTGTGTGTGTGTGTGTGTGTGTGTGTGTGTGTGTGTGTGTGTGTGTGTGTGTGTGTGTGTGCTTGTGAGGAGAGAGGGAGAGAAAGAGAGGCGCAACTGGAAGTTTTTCACCAATTGATAACCACTATTGCAGGGCACTTAGAAAAGTAATGATAATGATTGATGAGGATTTCACAAGACATGCTCTCTCTCTCTTTCTCTCTCTCTCTCTGTCTCTCTGGCTCTCTCTCACTCTCTCTCTCTCTCTCTCTCTTTCTCTCTGGCTCTCTCTCACTCTCTCTCTCTCTCTCTGTCTCTCTGCTCTCTCTCTCTCACTCTCTCTCTGTCTCTCTGGCTCTCTCTCACTCTCTCTCTCTCTCTCTCTTTCTCTCTCTCTCTGTCTCTCTGGCTCTCTCTCACTCTCTCTCTCTCTCTGTGTCTCTCTGGCTCTCTCTCACTCTCTCTCTCTCTCTCTGTCTCTCTGGCTCTCTCTCTCTCTCTCTCTCTCTCTCTCTCTCTCTCTCTCTCTCTGTCTCTCTCTCTCTCTCTCTCTCTCTCTCTCTCTCTCTCTCTCTCTCTCTCTCTCTCTCTCTCTCTCTCTCTCTCTCTCTCTCTCTCTCTCTCTCTCTCTCTCTCTCTCTCTCTCTCTCTCTCTCTCTCTCTCTCTCTCTCTCTCTCTCTCTCTCTCTCTCTCTCTCTCTCTCTCTCTCTCTCTCTCTCTCTCTCTCAATTCAATTCAATTCAATTCAAGGGGCTTTATTGGCATGGGAAACATGTGTTAACATTGCCAAAGCAAGTGAGGTAGATATTATACAAAAGTGAAATAAACAATACAAATTAACAGTAAACATTACACATACAGAAGTTTCAAAACAATAAAGACATTACAAATGTTATATTATATATATACAGTGTTGTAACAATGTACAAATGGTTAAAGCACACAAGTTAAAATAAATAAGCATAAATATGGGTTGTATTTACAATGGTGTTTGTTCTTCACTGGTTGCCCTTTTCTTGTGGCAACAGGTCACAAATCTTGCTGCTGTGATGGCACACTGTGGAATTTCTCCCAGTAGATATGGGAGTTTATCAAAATTGGATTTGTTTTCAAATTCTTTGTGGATCTGTGTAATCTGAGGGAAATATGTCTCTCTAATATGGTCATACATTGGGCAGGAGGTTAGGAAGTGCAGCTCAGTTTCCACCTCATTTTGTGGGCAGTGTGCACATAGCCTGTCTTCTCTTGAGAGCCATGTCTGCCTACGGCGGCCTTTCTCTCTCTCTCTCTCTCTCTCTCTCTCTCTCTCTCTCTCTCTCTCTCTCTCTCTCTCTCTCTCTCTCTCTCTGTGTCTCTGTGTCTCATTAGAATGCCAGAGATAAAGCGTTATCAGTCTTTAAAGAGGGATTTCCTATTTGAATAGGAAATTATAATTGAAATGTGTGTGCTTCTTGGAGGTTGGAGAGATAAGGCAAACACGCAGGGAGATAGGGATAGAAGGAGTGAGAACGAGTGAGATGGAGGGGCAGTGAACGAGAGAGAAGGGGGAGACGGGTTGTAATAAACCGAGTGAAAGGGAAAGTATAGTTCATTTTCACAGGTTGGGATTGTGTGTGTGTCTGTGTTACTATAACTAAACACTTGAATTACTTTCACACTTATAATAATTAATTTTAAATGTCACAGTTGTGTTTACTCACCGCTCCACTGATTTAACACTCAATTAACAGAAGTGTGTGAATACATGTCTGTGTATTGCGTGATTAAAATATCTATGTATCCTCATCTACACACAGCGACTTTATTCCCCAATAAAACCCACTTTACAAACTAAATATTCTTGGGCACCCAAATTCATTAGCCCAGGGGAGATTACTTACTTGACTGAAGCCCTTGGCTCCTGTAGGCCAACGTAGTACATACCCTCTCTTACATGCCCTCTCTCACAGTTCAACAAGCTGACAAACTTCCTCTCTTTCCCTCTCCAGATCCTAAGAAACAGAGTCTGGCCGAACTGAGAGGAGAAGAGAGGAGCTGATCTGAGAGCTGAGGGTAGGTTCTCTGATCAGTATTGTGATGTGGCCTGGTCTCCTGTTTAATCTAATCCTGATGCAGCCAGTCTCCAACACCTGGTAGTGCAGGGTTCATTCTCCGCTCTGCATGTTTTTTTTATCCTCCCCCCCTGAGGCTCTATGTAATTGCTTTGTGCTGATGAGAAGCAACAATGTTTAAAGTACCATCTTGTACTGCAATTACGCCCATAAAAGTGAAGTGTGTGTGTGTGTGTGTGTGTGTGTGTGTGTGTGTGTGTGTGTGTGTGTGTGTGTGTGTGTGTGTGTGTGTGTGTGTGTGTGTGTGTGTGTGTGTGTGTGTGTGTGTGTGTGTGTGTGTGTGTGTGTGTGTGTGAATCGAAATAAAGAACTATCCTGCTTTTCTAAAGGAGGGAGAGATGTGGGTCTCTGGCCCTGGTCGATATCGTGCTCCTACCAGCTTAGTCCAGTCTGATACTGCCAAAGGTCAATGAGTAGCCATAAGCTCTTTATCCTTCAAGTCATAGGATGATGCACGTGATGTTTGAAAATGTACTATGTACAGACATTTACCTTATTCCCTCAGGCTGGAATAATATGGTCATACATGTTTCCCGTGTGTGTGTCTGTGTGAGAGAGAGTGAAGGAGTCCTCTGCGTGTGCATTTGTGTGTTTGTCTGTGCACATGTGTCTGTGTGTGTTTGTTGTCCTCTGTGTGTGTGTTTGTTGTCCCCTGTCTGTCTGTGTGTGTGTTTGTTGTCCTCTGTGTGTGTGTGTGTGCATGTCCTGGCACAGGAAAGGGAGTGTGACTCTGGGTGGTACTGGTTGCCTGGGCACTGACAGCTTGCCGCTCCTGTGCTTATGAAAATAAATGCTGATGAGGGTTGAACTGACAGTGCTGCATGGGTCAGAGAGAAGAGAGATGGGGCTCTGGGCTGACTGGCTGACAGGCCGCCAACGCTATGCCTGGTTTGCATTGAGATGCATGACGACACCCCTGCTCGACTCAACCCACCCAACCCCCCCCCCCCCCCCCGCCCTACCAACTACCAACTGCTGACGATAGTGTGTGTGTGGGTGTACAGGCACAGTTGCCTCACAGTCACTCTCTGCCATGTCCCCTATCAGTATTCCACTGCTACTACTGCTGATACTGCTTCTCTGTCTCCTCTGTCTGTCTGTCGCTCGCTGCACCTCACCTCAACTTGCCCCTCCTCGCCCTCAATCTTCTTCCTCTCTTCCCTGGACTGTATGTTACTGTACTGTCCTCCAAAAACCCAGATGAAAGCTAGATGCCAAAATGCATTGGTCTTTAACAATAAAGAAAGCATATTTGAAGTCCACTTTCATAGTCCTCCAAGAGTTGCTGAATATCCTTATATTGACTGTACTTTTCCTCTGACAGACTCAGCTTTTTGCTCCTGGCTGTCTTGTCACAAACATGCAGTAGCAGACACAAGGCAGAATGTTGTTGGTGGTTTGCCAGAAGCTTGTTTGGTCCATTTCGACAGATGTCAGTGTTAGATTTCAGATGCCAGATGCGCCTTTCCTGAAACATTATATGCCAGAATGCTACATGTTGCATTTTCAATACAGGGTCTTGTATTGAATCCTGTGTTTTAGTGTCACATTGAATGTAATTGGTTTCCTAGTCCAAACAACCTTGATCTGGAGCTGTTATGACACACACACACGCGCACGCACACACACACGCGCACACACACACACGCACGCACACACACGCGCACACACACACACACGCACGCACGCACGCGCACACACACACACACACACACACAGCCTCTGACATCGTTCCTGGCAACACGCAGCGGTATAAATCCAATCTTTACGGTCGTAATAGGCATTCATCTAATGTGATTACTGTTCACAACGACACGGCAGGTTTTTTCTTCTCCACAGTGTGAAACACACCATGACCTGATTCCATCCTTTGTTTTATCGACTAACTTTCTCAGGCAACTGCAGCTGATTGGAAAATTGACGTTGTGAAATAAAAAAACATTAATGGAACGACGCTTAATTGCATTGGGGGGCGATAAACTGAGGCAGAGTGAGACTCCTGCTGACCTGTTGTGTTGTGATGGTATTACCCACTGGGCACAGACGTCAATTACATTTCATTGAAGTTATGTGAAAGCAATGTTGATTCAACCAGTGTGTGCCCAGTGGGTAGTGACCACGGATAAGTATCCAAACCGTCCTCTCCTCCTCATATTCCTCCCGCTGTTCCATTCCACCCACCACAGGCATCTGGAGTAGCCTCCCTCCCACACTCTGCTCCTCAGAAAAACACATGAAGGCTCTACTGTACCTGCAGCTGTTTCTGTTGAGGTATACCTTAGGTATTATAATTTGCATATATGCATATGAATTAGGCATGACACATCTGGATGGTTTTGTTATGTTTCAATGTAAAATGGTAATTATTATGATAAGATTCTCCACTCACACAAAAGTTGTGTTAAATTTGTTTGTAGAGAAAAAAAAGTGTTTGGGTATGGTGGTGTCGCTGTAATACAAAGCAACCACATGGCGGCGCTGTAGACCTGTATTTGACCACTTGATTGGTGGCGCAAAGTGAAGTAAAGGTTCTTTTTGAAATCTTTGCCCCCTACGTCAGCTATAGCAGCTCAAATTGCCAGTGTGTTTCGCATGGTGGGGGCACTCGCTTCAGGAAGGAAATCAGCCATCAATGGGATCGAGCAGACAACTTTGTTACAGTCCTGCCGGAGTCATTCATTACAAGGATTTCTGATAACGCGAACTGGACTAAAACGTTAAAATGTATACCGGAGTGTTTCTACTGATGCTGGTCGTCGGGATCTACGCTGATACTATGGACCAAGGGCCAACAGGTAAAGAAAACAACGTTTTTGTTTCTTGGGAGTCAAGCATTGCGCTGCTGCGCACCTGGGAAAGGACAGTTGGCTGGGCTGTCCGTGGCATTTGTGGGCACTGGGCACATTATTCTACGCTAATAAACATGTCGCCAAATAACGGGAAATTTCGAGTGCTATTAATCGAATTAGTTTTTATTATTTTAAATGTTGTGAAAGGTGAAAATAGCTGTTCTCATAATTTGGTCGGACGGTCGCGTCTTATTTCCGAACAGAACTTCCAATAAAGTAGCATTGTTTTCGTTTTTGGAAATAGCCTACTAGATTATGCAAGAATAGCTGTTTTCAATCATTTCGAGTCTGTGACTTGTCGAAATATGCTACGTAGTGTCTTTTGAGGCTATGCGAATATTAGCAATGTTGAATATGCTGTTGTCTGTTCTTCACAGGTTGCAGTGTCAAGTGTCACAATATTTTGTTACCGGTGGAGAAGTGTAGGAAAGTGATGGCATACCAGGCAGTAACCTCATATTTATAATTTCTCAGGTTGGAATGGTTTCCCTAACATCGGTCTCAAGTTATTCTGAAACGCAGGATAGAAAAATTAAGTACAAAATAGAACATGTTTTTGGTCATAATAATTAAGGGATTCTGACCAATCAAATGAAATTGGAATATAAATGCTGTTATCGGTTGTTTGAGATTAAGCTACATCATGAGATGAGAATGTTTCTGTTAATGGTCAATTCGAATAACAGTCATCACAGCCTAACCTGCTGATTAAAAATAAAATCCCACGTTCCTTTATTTGATTGATGGAAGCAAACTCTATTATTTAGCTCTGTCATACACATACACACAGTTTTCATTCTAATATCAAGTTCGAAAGTTTGCACTCAATATTGTGCGTGTTCATTTCCTGTAAACACATTTGTTTTTTATTCAGGGAACATACCATGGTACAACAATGCTTTATGCATCACTTTCACTGTCCTGATACCTAATACATTCTCAATGTGTGTTTTTAATCCTGCGGGAGACAGCTCTGGGAGGCCTACAGCAGTGTTTTTGTGTGTGAACTATCTGTATTGTTTTCATTGTGGAATACACAGTCATTTTAGTTCCCAGGAAAAAATGTATTGAAAGGAAAAATCCCCTCTGGTGCCATCCCAGCTCAGCTAAACCTGAGTATTAGCAGTGAAAGTGTTTATTAGCAAGGCAGGGGTGTGGCCATGTGTAGATTGACTTTACATGACATAGTACTAAGACCATGTAATAGTGTGTCTTTATACTAAAATAGTGTATTTGAAACCCAGACCCGGTGGGAGTTGTATGTTATAAATACTCTCCTACAGACAAGCCAATCAGAACCTTTACTAGTTACTGTTATAGTATACTACATGTAACTGGGTGAATGCGTTCTCACTCCCTCCATAGCAGTGTTTTCCGTAGATTTTTCCCAGGTGGCTTCCAAAGTAACATCCTGGCACCAAAACTGTCCATAAAAACGGCCTCAGAGAAGAAGGGTTGGAGCATAGACTTGATCACATAACCTCACCCAGCAACATTGCAAACTGAACCCCACTATTCTCTGTGGGCTGTAGCTGTACAGTAGGCGAAGCTGCCTGCCGCAGTGATCTGTTTATAGTAGATGTATACCTTACTGCTGAGGCAGTATGTGTCTGATTGCGCAAACACACACGGGTCTATTGCTCCAGGTTTTTTTTCTTGCTTTTCCAATACCTGGTTGAGCCTGAGCAAATCAAATTGTATTGGTCACATACACGTGTTTAGCAGATGTTATTGCGGGTGTAGCGAAATGCTTGTGTTTCTAGCTCCAACAGTGCAATTATATCTAACAAGTAATATCTAACAATACACACAATCTAAAGTAAAGGAATGGAATTAAGACTATAGAAATATTTGGACGAGCAGTGTCAGAGCGGCATAGACTAAGATACAGTAGAATAGTATAGAATACAGTATATACATATGAGATGAGTAATGGAAAATATGTAAACATTATTAAAGTGGCCAGTGATTTCAAGTCTATGTATATAGGGCAGCAGCTTCTAATGTGCTAGTGATGGCTATTTAACAGTCTGATTGCCTTGAGATTAGGGATGCACGATATATCGGTGAACATATCGGAATCGTTTGATATTAGCTAACAATGCCAACATCGGTATCAGCTGATGTCTAGTTTAACACCCGATGTGCAAAACCGATGTCAAAGCTGACGTGCATACCTATATAACGAAGGTACATGACGTAATGACGGCACGTAAAATTTTGCGCTATGCGTGCAACACAGTATTCCTAAACTAGCCCACAATGTCTGCTGTGTGGATCGAGCAGTCAACAAGTCAAGCAGTCATTTGAAAGAGTAACAAAATTTCAGCGAGACAACTCAAAGGCGAAATCCATTAAAGCCAAGATAATGGAATTCATTGCCGTTGACAATCAACCGTTCTCTGTCGTGGGTGATGTTGGCTTTCGCTGACTGGTCGAGCACCGGTTAACACTACCAAGTGCGCTATTTTCCAATGTTGCCCTACCGGAGTTACACAGTAATAGCATCACTCCTATTAGCTTCACGACATACATACTATGGAACGCCGTTTGGGTCTTTGCGTGTCAAAAAAAGATACAGTAGCACTGTCAAAGCTGTACAAAAAAGTCAGCAAACAAGCAAACACCGGGCACAAATTATGTGTTTACAATACCGCGTTGGTAATAAAGCATAATTTGTTCAACCGCAACTTCTGGGGTAGCTAGCTTTAGCTTGGTACCTAGCTAGCACCAATACAACCAGCCTGAAAACAATGACCAGTAGAAACTGCAGTCATTTTAATTATTCTTAGCAATGATTTAGGAATCCTTGTGAGTAAGTATTAGCTAGGTTGCCACTTGTTGTTCACCTATTAAAGTTGAACTTCAGTTCATGAAAATAAATAACTAGCCAGCTACTTAACCCTGTTGCCCAAAGCTAATGTTATAAGCAGCCAGCTATCTTCCTCTGGCTAGTGAGGCTCGACCGGACCGGGTTATGTGTTGTGAAGCTAGCCACAATAAGGATTAGGCACAATAGGGGAATTTGCGGTTTGCCTTCAAAATAAAAGTATGTAATTGACAGTGATGCAAATGAATACAAATAGTAGAATTATGCCATACTTTTATTTTGAAGACTAACCGCAAAGTCCACTATTGTGGCTAATCCTTATTGTGTCTAGCTTCACATAGATTTGTCCGACCACCATTAATCAAATATGACCTGTCTTATAAATTAGGGTTATTTTAGATTATTACACCTAGCTATATAGTTAGCTAGCTAACTATATAGCTACTGAAACAGATTATGTCGTTTTGGTATGTTTTTGGAGAAGAGCATTGTTTGCATCCATGCGCTAGCTAGCTTTTTTTTATGACCAGCACTGTAGGTGCGCGAGACAACTTTACCAGCATCATAGCATACGTATCGATGAATCGTTGTGACATGAAATACGAGTTATAGTGTAATCAATGTGTAATAACTATGTAAAAAATGTATGTACGCGTTAAATGATTATGTGACGTGCAGTCATATTCAGGTCCTGATTGGTCAACAAGCTTATTTGACACGTCAAATAGTGTTATTTGACACGTCAAATAGTGTTAAATAGTATATTTTTTGACACGCAAAGACCCAAACGGCGTTCCATAGAAATCCTGGTTGAAAAATAAAACGACTGAACAAATGAACAAAACAGCACAGCAAGTAAGTGAAAGAAATAGGTTTTTATTATGTTTTACTGGTAATGGGGAAGTACGTAAATGCCAACAAAATAACTTTTTGGTCAGTGTGTGTGTGTGTGTGTGTGTGTGTGTGTGTGTGTGTGTGTGTGTGTGTGTGTGTGTGTAACCTTTATTTAACTAGGCAAGTCAGTTAAGAACAAATTATTATTTACAACCCCGGCAAACCCAGATGACACTGGGCCAATTGTGCGCCGCCCTATGGGACTCCCAATCACGGCCGGATGCGATACAGCCTGGATTCGAACTAGGGACTGTTGTGACGCCTCTTGCACTGAGATGCAGTGCCCTAGACTGCTGCGTCCGTGTGTGTGTGTTAACTATTTAACTGTACTAGAATGCTTAAAAGGCCTCAAAAAATTTTAATATTGGTTATTGGTATCGGTTTTCTTTGGCAAGGAAAATATCAGATATCGGTATCGGGCAAAAATGTCATATCGGTGCATAACTACTTGAGATATAATCTATTACATGGTCACACTGTCTGTGTGGGTGGACCATTTCAGTTTGTCAGTGATGCGTACGCAGAGGAACTTGAAGCTTTCCACCTTCTCCACTGCAGTCCCGTCGATGTGGATAGGGAAGGTGCTCCCTCTGCTGTTTCCTGAAGTCCAAGATCAGCTCCTTTGTTTTGTTGACGTTGGGTGAGCGGTTGTTTTCCTGGCACCACACTCCCAGGGCCCTCACCTCCTCCCTATAGGCTGTCTGGTCATTGTTGGTAATCAGGCCTACTACTGTTGTGTCGTATGCATTCTTGATGATTCAGTTGGAGGCGTGCATGGCCACGCAGCCATGGGTGAACAGGGAGTATAGGAGCAGGGTTTGCTTTCCCTGTAGTTGCTTGGTGCACCCTCTGAGTGTTACCTGATTGAGTAGATTTGCTGGGGTAAAAGCACTCCTTGTCAGATCACTGCATAGCAGCACCTGTTAGTGTGTGTGTCTCTCTCTGTGTATGTGTTTGGCCCAGAGCAGTTAGGGTAGTAGAGACGGTCATTTAATCTGGTAGGCCCCTATGTCTCCTACTCTCTCAGTACTGACATGCAGCCACAGTGTGAAACACCCCATGATCGGTGGTGTAGAGGTTGAACTTGGGATGGCAGACCACATGGGAACACGCTATCATGGGAGAAGATGGTCGCCAGGCTGGGGGTTATACTAAGGTCAAGAGAGGGGATAGGAGGGTCTTGTTCTGATTGGTGAAGGTGGGTGCCAGGCTGAGGGTTGTACTAAGGACGAGGGGCTATGGAAGTTCTGGCCGTGCTGTGTGCAGTGGTTTGGATCGGTCAGATTTTTAATCATACAGAAAACGGTTCAACACACACAAAGCTCTCTTTGGGGAACAAAGGTTGGAAAGGAGAAAATTGGATCACAAACACAGAGAGAAGAGTGATGGAAGTTTCTCTGGTTGGTTCCTTCTTCTTTGTTTGTTTGATGTTTTTAGGCCACTGATATGTGAAATAGGACTTCTCTCTTACTAAAAGTAGTTTGAGGATTTTATTTTGCTGATCTGTGCTCTTCCTTCCATCTCTATGAAGGCTTTAATCTGTCTAGCTCTAACACCCCTTCGCTTGACTACAGAGAGAAGTCACTTTTTATTGTCTTTTTTATTTGACAGCTTTAACGGACAGACATCTTTAGACATGGACTGCCTTCTTCCCTCACCTAGGGTGACTACATTTAAAATACCCAAATGCGGGACAAAGGCATGATTTTGTGGGACAGTGTAGCCTACATGAATCTTTTTTTGGGGAACCCTTCCGCTGCGCTGAACAAGCTAATTGAAGCGGGCCTATAGGCTACTCCTTTGGCTCATGCTAAATTTGGTCATGCAGAAACGAGAGCCCAAATGTGTGTCTGTTTTAGGAACATCTGGGAATACATGGCCAAGGAAACATTTCTGGTTGGTCTCAGGGAATGTGAAAACTTTAGGAAGTGAGACTTTGAAAACAGGGTTGAGTGATGTAGCAGCAAATATGTTGAATTAGCAACTAATGAGCATGAAGAGCCTCACAAGTTTGACAAAATCACCTTGTATCTTTTCAGCTTAATAACCTTATATATATTTCCAATCTAATACGGCTATTTATTCACTTTTGTAGCTCTTCATCAGAAACATGCCTTTTTAACTGGCCTCAGGACAAAGGGCCAAAATGTGGGACTGACCCGCACAATCCGGGACATGGTCACCCTACCCTCACCTCAAACCGACGGGTCAACACACCCTGGAAGAAACGGTCTCACCATGAATGAATCAGCATTCCCTATTACTTACTTACACACACACACACACACACACACACACACACACACACACACACACACACACACACACACACACACACACACACACACACACACACACACACACACACACACACACACACACACACACACACACACACACACACACACAGTTTAATTGCCACAATTCTTGGCACCTCAACTAGTTAGGTAGTTATTAGGTTCGTCATTCAGCTTGCAGTCCAATGTATTTATTGGCAAAGCCGCAGCTGTGGCTTTTTGCAGCCAGCTTGAGTGTTCAACATGAATTTTAAGTTGTTTGGAATTTGCATTTAATCACCAGAGTTGAGGACCTTTGGTGGCCTCTGCAGGTCCATCAGTTCAGCTGGAAATAGGACTTGGCAAAGCTCTACTGTCTTTTGTATAGGACTTCTGTGAGTCACTCATATATATATATATTTTTTTTTTCTTCTCTTTTTATCTAAAAGTGATTTCCTCTTATCCTTCCCAGTTGGGGCTGGGGCAGTGGGGATGTTTGGCAGAGAAATCTATTTTCTCATAGGGAGCTGAGCTGATTGGTAGGATGCAGGAAGTGTGAGGAGGACAAGAGGAAGAGAAGGAGAGAGAGATGGAGTAATGCTGTGTTGTTCCTGACAGACATTAATGTCCAAGCCTCACAGTTAAATACCATGGTTCTCTATAGTCCCTTAAAGCAGCTCAGTCTGTTAGTAGATGGCACTTTCACTGAGTGCGTGTGCGTGTGAGAGTGCGTGTGCGTGTGAGTGTGCGTGTGCGTGTGTTTTCACATGATGTTTTGTTATTTCTGTCTGTCCAGAAGAGAACTTGAATCAGATCTTTAATGTAAGTCAGCAATAAAACACTGACTGGCGGGGACGCTCACTGTGAGTGTGTGTGTGAGTCTTTCTGTGTGTGTGTGTGTTTGAAAAAGAGAAACAAAGTGTATGTGAGTGTCAGAGAGAGATCAATAGAGAGAGAGAGAGAGTGTGAGTGTGTGTGTGTGTGTGTGTGTGTGTGTGTGTGTGTGTGTGTGTGTGTGTGTGTGTGTGTGTGTGTGTGTGTGTGTGTGTGTGTGTGTGGTGCACAGCGAGGTGCAGACCTGACAGCTTTGTGTGCTCACTTTCAGAAGTATCCTTTAGAGTATGAGCTTTTAGCAGACAGGAAGACAGGCAGGCAGCAGTTCAGCTAGTCAGTGACTGGGAGGCCTTTCGTTCCAGGAGGTGGTTGTCAGTTAGACCTGTCGTCATGGCGTCACGGTGCCTTGTCTCTGACGCTGATCGCCCACGACCGCTCCCCGCTACCGTGTCACAGCAGCAGCGCGTCCACCTGCCATCACCATAACACCCATCACCGCCACACTCCCTGAATGGAGCCGACAGCATTCCACGATCGCTCGACGCCCCCGACCTGCAGGGGCCCATGGGAACAGGAAGTGGGGGGTCCTCTCCTCTCAGCTCTCCTCATCTGTCACTTTGCTTCTCCAGGTGGTAGCTAGCTAACCAATAATGTGTTGCTGAGTCCCTGAACGCCACTGTGTTAGACAGATGGCTGTGTGCCAACAGGCCCAACACTACTGCTCAGATTCCTTAATGCGTTTAGACATTCTGGTTAAGATGCGCTTACTTAATACAAGAAATACTGTAATACACTTTTTTTTAACCATTTAACTAGGCAAATCAGTTAAAATAAATTCTCATTTACAAAGACGGCCTACCCCGGACGACACTGTGCCAATTGTGCGCCACCCTATGGGACTCCCAATCACGGCCGGATATGATACAGCCTGGATTCAAATCAGGGACTGTAGTGATGCCTCTTGCACTGAGATGCAGTGCCTTAGACCACTGCGCCACTTAGTGATCCAGTTTGCAATGGTCTTCAGTTATTAGTTTCTGTGACGCCTGTCATCAGTCAAACAACTGATTGAAAGAGCAGATTCCAAGTTTTTAGAGTGGATGTTTCTCTTTAGATTGATATTTGAATGTTTTGTGGACGAGGATGAGGGCAGTGTAGATGAAAAGGTCTCAGCAGGATTGTGGTTGAAGCAGATAATAAATTCAGTGTGTCTGTGACAAATCAACTGTTCTAAAAGCGGTTGGTTATCCCTCTCTTTGAAAAGTTGGCGTCTGTGACAGATATGCAGAGAGAACGCTGAGCTGTGTGCTGTGTCCCAACTTGGATTGGCGGGGCTCCAGCTGCTGCCGTGGCAACAGAGGAACTCGGAACTCGGAGAGAGCTGCTTCAAAGTGTTCAGACTTGTGAACTATAGGATGATGCTAGAGAAGACTCTGTTGTCACTCTGTGCTTTTCAACAGTACTTAGTGTCAGTAAAGCACATGTGCAAGTGACTGTGAGCCTCTCTCTCCCTCTCCCTGCCACTCTCTCCCTCTTTTTTTCTCTCTCTCGCTCTCTTTCTCTCTCTCGCTCCCTCTTTTTCTCTATTTCTCGCTCTTTTTTCTTTCTCATTTGAGTTTTTCAAACTGTCCAATTAGCTCATATCTAATGTGAGTGATGCTTCAAAAGCAACTAATTAAGCACCTGGTTCTAGTGAGAATAACCGTATTAGTGTAAATATATGACTATGTGGTGGGCTGTGTCCCAAATAGCACCCTATTCCCTATATAGTGCACTACTTTAGACCAGGGCATATTAGAAATAGGGGGCCATTTTGAACACACACGTTGTTATGTCTCTAATTACGAGCCTGCCAAGTGTCACATTTATCCAACAAACCAAATTCATAAGAACTAAGTAATTGAAATTCCACATCGGTCCAAATCATTCATATTCTTTATGGGTTTTGTTAAGGATCATTTGCTGAGATTGATGGAGCTGGAATCATTGCCAATATGATTAGAAGGAGAACTATCGAGCTACACTGCAGAAGGGTGAGAGAGTTGTATTGTCTGTTTATTTGGAGTGGCTGTGGTGGTGTAGTCGCAGTGGGATGCTATCTGAGAGGAGATACACTGAGTGTACAAAACATTAGGAACACCGGCTCTTTCCATGACAGACTGACCAGATGAATCCAGGTGAAAGCTATGATCCCTTATTGATATCACTTAAATCCACTTCAATCAGTGTAGATGAAGGGGAGGAGACAGGTTGAAGGAGGATTTAAGCCTTGAGACAATTGAGACATGGATTTAGTATGTGTGCCATTCAGAGGGTGAATGGGTAAAACAAAAGATTTAAGTGCCTTTGAGTGAGCTATAGTAGTAGGTGCCAGGCACACCGGTTTGAGTGTGTCAAGAACTGCAACGCTGCTGGGTTTTTCACGGTCAACAGTTTCCTGTGTGTATCACGAATGGACCGTCACCTGAAGGACATCCAGCCACCTGTGGGAAGCATTGGAGTCAACATGGGCCAGCATCCCCGTGGAACACTTTCGACACCTTGTAGAGTCCATGCCCCGATAAACTGAGGCTGTTTCGAGGACAAAAGGGGTTGAAACTCAATATTAGGAAGGTGTTCCTAGTATTTTGTACACTGTATATACACCACAGACAACAACTCTGCAGTGATGTCGGTCCATTAAGTGTCAGTAGCTCTGATGTGATGTGATCTCTGTCCATTTAGCATCTCCCAGAACTGTCACCTAGTCTGATTACGTCTGTCGGATGCCACTCGCTTCGCTATAGCCACAGACATGCATGAATAGGTCTTTATGAATATTCCTCGCCTCACCTCCACCTAAAGGTACAGTTAAAGTCGGAAGTTTACATACACTTAGGTTGGAGTCATTAAAGCTCGTTTTTCAACCACACCACAAATTTCTTGTTAACAAACTATAGTTTTGGCAAGTCATTTAGGACATCTACTTTGCATGACACAAGTAATTTTTCCAACAATAGTTTACAGATACATTGAATTATAAGTGAAATAATCACAATTCCAGTGGGTCAGAAGTTTACATACTTGACTGTGCCTTTAAACAGCTTGGGAAAATCCCCAAAATGATGTCATGGCTTTAGAATCTTCTGATAGGCTAATTGGTCACTTGGAGTTGTACCTGTGGATCTATTGCAATGCCTACCTTCAAACTCAGTGCCTCTTTGCTTGACATCATGGGAAAATCAAAAGAAATCAGCCAAGACTGCAGAAAGAAATTGTAGACCTCCACAAGTCTGGTTCATCCTTGGGAGCGATTTCCAAACGCCTGAAGGTACCACGTTCATCTGTACAAACAATAGTACGCAAGTATAAACACCATGGGACGTTCTGTCTCCTAGAGATGAACATACTTTGGTGCGAAAAGTGCAAATCAATCCCAGAACAACAGCAAAGGACCTTGTGAAGATGCCGGAGGAAACGGGTACAAAAGTATCTATATCAACAGTAAAACGAGTCCTATATCGACATAACCTGAAAGGCCGCTCAGCAAGGAAGAATCCACTGCTCCAAAACCGCCATAATAAAGCTAGACTAAGGTTTGCAACTACACATGGGGACAAAGATGGTCTGATGAAACAAAAATAGAATTGTTTGGCCATAATGACCATCGTTATGTTTGGAGGAAAAAGGGGGACGCTTGCAAGCCGAAGAACACCATCCCAACCGTGAAACACGAGGGTGGCAGCCTCTTGTTGTGGGGGTGCTTTGCTGGAGGAGGGACTGGCACTTCACAAAATAGATGGCATCATGAGGGCGGAAAATTATGTGGATATATTGGAGCAACATCTCAAGGCATCAGGAAGTTAAAGCTTGGTTGCAAATGGGTCTTCCAAATGGACAATGACCCCAAGCATACTTCCAAAGTTGTGGCAAAATGGCTTAAGGACAACAAAGTCAAGGTATTGGAGTGGCCATCACAAAGCCCTGACCTCAATCCTATAGAACATTTGTGGGCAGAACTGAAAAAGCGTGTGCGAGCAAGGAGGCCTATTAACCTGACTCAGTTACAACAGCTCTGTCAGGAGGAATGGGCCAAAATTCACCCACCTTATTGTGGGAAGCTTGTGGAAGGCTACCTGAAACGTTTGACCCAAGTTAAACAATTTAAAGGCAATGCTACCAAATACTAATTGAATATGTTAACTTCTGACCCACTGGGAATGTGATGAAAGAAATAAAAACTGAAATAAATAATTCTCTCTACTATTATTCTGACATTTCACATTCTTAAAATAAAATGGTGATCCTAGCTGACCTAAGACAGGGAATTTTTACTAGGATTAAATATCAAGGATTTGTGAAAAACTGAGTTTAGATGTATTTGGCTAAACTTCCGACTTCAACTGTATTTTTACTTTCTGTAGCTTAGCCAAGTAACACTAACGACTGTTCTCTAGCCATTAAACTCCAAGTTTGCCCTGACCTGACCTGCCTACCAGTCTGATGGATGACGGTTGAAGTTGATGCTGTCGTTGACAGCGACAGAAAAGAACGGAGGAGAAAAATAAACTGTTGGGTCGGTCAATTTTCTGCTGTGTGCAGTTGTAACCATGGCAACTGGATCAGCAACTAGTCCCCAGGTCAAAGTTTACACGCATGATGCGTTCTGGCAGCACTGTCAAAGCGTCAGCAAATGTCTTTTAAGATGGAGATGACAATTGGACCAAACTCGAACAAAAACATCCCTCGCGAGTCACTACTTTCCGAGTCTTTCCAATAGCTTTGGGGTAAAGAGGGCCACAAGAAGCAATTTCTTATAGTTTTTCTCTCCAGTTCTTGCTCCTCTGTCTCCCTATCTTACTCCTCTCCCTCCCTCCTCTATCTGCATTTATTTACCTTATTTTTCTATCCCTTCCTTTCCCTCTCCTACCAGATTAAAAACAGAATCCATGTTGTAATAAATGTAGGCTGTTTAGTGCAAATTAACTTGTGTTGGGAGCTGTACTACTGACTTTATACTAGACTCTTAATGATAACAGCCTCAGTTATAGCTTGACCTTAAAAAGCCCCCCTCGATGATAAGGAACGAGCCCTAGGGGAGGGTTTGGTCCCCTAGCTGCTGTAGGAGATATTCAAGTTGACAAAATACTCGTTTTGAGTTATCAAACCTCTGGGCTTTGGAGTGTACCTGTGCAGCGCTTCAGAGGGATATTAAAAGTTTGGAGTGGAAAACTTGAGATGTTGTGAACCTGCCATTGCCAATCAGTGGGCCCTTTATATTACACACACACACACACACACACACACACACACACACACACACACACACACACACACACACACACACACACACACACACACACACACACACACACACACACACACACACACACACACACACACACACACACACACACAGAGCTCACAAGGGCACTGTGGATTGTGTGAAGGAGACTCCCTGTGATCAGTATGGATGCCTCTGCAGCTAGGTGTGTCTGTGTGTGCTCAGCAGCATGAAACAGCAACAGCTGTGTGGCTGCTTATTGCCACAGGATGTTTCGCTGGAGGGCTACTCTCTCCCTCGCCACCCCACCCTCTCTCTCTATCTCTCCCTCAACATTTAAACCACTTTTTTTTATTGGGCCACACCTTGACACACATTTCCCGCCCTCCTTCCATGGTGCCTGGTGTTCAGTGCAGAGGTAGAGGGGATACACCTTGGCAGTAAGCTAGAGGATATATGGGCTGTAATGTTGGCAGATGTGGTGGTGCAGGGCAGGTAGCACCTGGAACACCAGCTGGTCCTGACCCTCCTCTGTTCTCCTCCCAACACGGCAGGGCATCAAGCACATTCACCTCTGGAACACCAGCTGGTCCTGACCCTCCTCTGTTCTCCTCCCAACACGGCAGGGCATCAAGCACATTCACCTCTGGAACACCAGCTGGTCCTGACCCTCCTCTGTTCTCCTCCCAACACGGCAGGGCATCAAGCACATTCACCCCTGGAACACCAGCTGGTCCTGACCCTCCTCTGTTCTCCTCCCAACACGGCAGGGCATCAAGCACATTCACCCCTGGAACACCAGCTGGTCCTGACCCTCCTCTGTTCTCCTCCCAACACGGCAGGGCATCAAGCACATTCACCTCTGGAACACCAGCTGGTCCTGACCCTCCTCTGTTCTCCTCCCAACACGGCAGGGCATCAAGCACATTCACTTCTGGAACACCAGCTGGTCCTGACCCTCCTCTGTTCTCCTCCCAACACGGCAGGGCATCAAGCACATTCACCCCTGGAACACCAGCTGGTCCTGACCCTCCTCTGTTCTCCTCCCAACACGGCAGGGCATCAAGCACATTCACCTCTGGAACACCACTAGCACAATCGAATAGAACTCAATTTCTAGAATTTGTTAGAATTTGTCTTTCTAGAATTTGTCTTGCACATTTCAAAGCATATGTACATGATATTGGTGGTTAAGTATAGTTATAGGGGATTGATGTAGCCCTGGACACTGCATGGTCAAGGAGCCTGGATATAATCTCCTACATGTCAATGAATCCAAACCCAGGATGACTGGTAGTTTGTCATCCAAGCCCACGATGACTGGTAGTTTGTCATCCAAACCCAGGATGACTGGTAGTTTGTCATCCAAACCCACGATGACTGGTAGTTTGTCATCCAAACCCAGGATGACTGGTAGTTTGTCATCCAAGCCCACGATGACTGGTAGTTTGTCATCCAAGCCCACGATGACTGGTAGTTTGTCATCCAAACCCAGAATGACTGGTAGTTTGTCACCCAAGCCCACGATGACTGGTAGTTTGTCATCCAAGCCCACGATGACTGGTAGTTTGTCACCCAAGCCCACGATGACTGGTAGTTTGTCACCCAAGCCCACGATGACTGGTAGTTTGTCATCCAAGCCCACGATGACTGGTAGTTTGTCACCCAAGCCCACGATGACTGGAAGTTTGTCACCCAAGCCCACGATGACTGGTAGTTTGTCATCCAAACCCAGGATGACTGGTAGTTTGTCATCCAAGCCCACGATGACTGGTAGTTTGTCATCCAAGCCCACGATGACTGGTAGTTTGTCATCCAAGCCCACGATGACTGGTAGTTCGTCATTCAAGCCCACGATGACTGGTAGTTTGTCATCCAAGCCCAGGATGACTGGTAGTTTGTCATCCAAGCCCAGGATGACTGGTAGTTTGTCATCCAAGCCCACGATGACTGGTAGTTTGTCATCCAAACCCAGGATGACTGGTAGTTTGTCATCCAAGCCCACGATGACTGGTAGTTTGTCATCCAAGCCCACGATGACTGGTAGTTTGTCATCCAAGCCCACGATGACTGGTAGTTCGTCATCCAAGCCCACGATGACTGGTAGTTTGTCATCCAAGCCCAGGATGACTGGTAGTTTGTCATCCAAACCCAGGATGACTGAGGTTGCATACCAAATGGCACCCTAATCCTTATATCCCTCAAATTCAACTCTGGACCTAGAAGCCAGTTCCAATGCATATTTTATTTGTTCCCCTCTAATCAGGGACTGATTTTAGACCTGGGACACCAAGTGTGTGGAATTAATTATCAAGTAGAATAGAACCAGCAGGCTCTGGACCTCGTAGCGTAAGAGTTGAATACCCCTGCCCTATACTTCTCACAAGTAGGGCACTATATAGAGAATAGGGTGCCATTTGGGATTGGCACTGAATAAATGAATACCTGTTGACAGAATGTTGTTTTTATGAGATCTCTACTGGAGTGAAGTGGGCAAGCATCATGCTGTGGATTTATATGTTAATGGATGCAGGAGTCCAGAATCAGTGATTGAATAAACAGCTCTCAGAGACAGATATGAGGGTCAGCATTTGACATGTTGATAGCTAGAGGGAGAGGGGCAGAGAGTGAGAGAGAGGAAGCGAGGGAGAGTGAGAGAGAGATGGGGTGATGGAGAAAGAAAGAGCGAGAGAGACAGAGGAAAGCATGTAGAGGACAGGGAGTTGAGGCGTAGGGACTATTGATTACCACACTGCAAGCTGTCTGAAACAGAATCAGCTGGTGGTCTCGTTTCTATTTCTGGTCTTGATGCCTGGGGATTAAGTTAAGGGTTGGGAGCAGGGAGGCAGGGGGTGAGAGGAGTCCCCTGATCACTCCGTTATTATGCATGTCTGCCCTCGTGCCCTCATGCCCTCTAACACTAATCCTACCGTGTCTGAAGAGACAGATGGTGTTGTGATCAGGGCACCAGGAGAGACGTAGACTATTTGGATATCTGAATGTCCCACGCACGTCCACACACACACGGCTGCCAGACACAGGGGATATGGCCATTGATGACCTGTCTCGTGGCTTAGACAATAACAGGTGTAGTGTTTTAGTTTTCCCTTGTGGTGTTCTGCTGCAACAGAGGGGCATACTGTATGTTGTTTGTGAAGGAGCCTTACAAGAGACCTCTCTCCCTATACATTGACCTAGAAAAGTGCTGAGTCTGGCAGAAAGTGTGTGTGTGTGTGTGTGTGTGTGTGTGTGTGTGTGTGTGTGTGTGTGTGTGTGTGTGTGTGTGTGTGTGTGTGTGTGTGTGTGTGTGTGTGTGTGTGTGTGTGTGTGTGTGTGTGTGTGTGTGTGTTAATTCTATCAGAAGAAGCAGACTGCCACACCAGTTGCTTGTTTCTTTTCTTTCTATTTCAGAAGAACATACTCATTGCCAATGTTACTATATTAACTACATGAAGCAGAAAATTCATTTTCTTACAGTTGAACACACCAGAGGCTCTAGAGACTGTGTACAGCGGGTCCTGCACTTGCTTGGTTCATAAGAGATAAAGAGAGGGATGTAGAGGAGGAGGGTGATACAGATAGAGAGTTGCTCTTGCCTGGTTTGACCATTTCAGCTCCCCAGAGATTGACAATTGACAATTGTCTCCTTTGTTTTTCTGACGTTGAGGGAATGGTTGTTTACCTGTCACCACACCATCAGAGTACCTACCTCCTCCTTGTAGGCCATCTGGTCATTGTTGGTAATCAGGCCTACTGCTGTCGTGTCGTCACTGCACTTGATTATGGAGTTGGAACTCTGTAAGGCCACACAGTCGTGGGTATACAGGGAGTACAGGAGGTGACTAAGGACGCACCCTTGTGGGGCCCCTATGTTGAGAATCAGTGTCGAGGAGGTAATGTTGTCGAGGAAGAGGTGTAGTCTATTGCCAGGGCTTTGCAGAGCTGTATCATTCCCCTTTTGTACGTTGCTATTTATATTGTACATTTGAACACAATAGATATACAGTAAAAATTGATTCAACAGATATAAATTGATTCAATTGAGATTTTGTGTCACTGGCCTACACACAATATCCCATCATGTCAAAGTGGAATTATGTTTTTAGATTTTTTTTTAACAAATTAATTTAAAGCGTAAATGTCTCGAGTCACGAAATATTCAACCCCATTGTTATGGCAAACATAAATAAGTTCAGGAGTAAAAATGTGCTTAACAAGTCACATAATAAGTTGCATGGACTCACTCTGTGTGCAATAATAGTGTTTAACATGATTTTTGAATGACTACCTCATCTCTGTACCCCACACATAAAATTATCTGTAAGATCCTTCAGTCGAGCAGTGAATTGCAAACACGGATTCAACCACAAAGACCAGGCAGGTTTTCCAATGCCTTACAAAGAAGGGCACCTATTGGTATATCGGTAAAAAAGGAGACATTGAATATTCCTTTGAGCATTGTGAAGTTATTAATTACACTTTGTATGGTGTATCAATATACCCAGTCACTACAAAGCTACAGGCGTCCTTCCTAACTCAGTTGCCGGAGAGGAAGGAAACCGCTCAGGGAATTCACCATGAGGCCAATGGTGACTTTAAAACAGTTACAGAGTTGAATGGCTGTGATAGAAGAAAACTGAGGATGGATTAACAACATTGTAGTTACTCCACAATACTAACCTAATTCACAGAGTGAAAAGAAGGAAACCTGTACAGAATACATCCCGTTTTCAACAATGCAAAGTAATAGTGTAAAACAAAATGGAAATCTTAGAGGAAAGCCTGATTCAGTCTGCTTTCCACCAGACACTGGAAGACAATAACCTAAAACACAAGGTCAAATATACACTGGAGTTGCTTACCAAGATGACATTTAGCATTCCTGAGTGGCCTAGTTACAGTTTTGACTTAAATCGGCTTGAAAATCTATGGCAAAAATGGTCAACAACCAACTTGACAGAGCTTGAAGGATTGTTTAAAATAATAATGTGCAAATATTGTACAATCAGGTGTGCAAAGCTCTTAGAGACTTAGCAAAAATGATTCACAGCTGTAGTCACTGGTCAAAGGTGATTTTAACATTGACTCATGGGTGTAAATACTTTATGTAAATGAGATATTTCTCTATTTAATTTTCAATAAATTAGCAAACATTTCTAAAAACATGTTTTCACTTTGTCATTATGGGGTATTGTGTATAGATGGGTCAAACCAAAAATATATTTAATCCATTTTGAATTCAGGCTGTAACACAACAAAATGTGGAATAAGTCAAGAGGTATGAATACTTTCTGAAGGCGCTGTATATTACGCCTCTGTGTCAACAGGCTATTACTTAAGTGCTGGGAACCTTGTGTAAGCCTGCCAGTCTGTCTGTTAACATGGGAGAAGACAAAGCCAATGAGCCAATGTTAGAGTAGGAGAGTAATATACTGTATGGCATGTTTGTCACTGTCACTCTTCAGGGACACTTTATATATAAATAAAGCAAGCGTCATTCTCTACACAGCCACGCCCGTGTCACCACTGATAATCACGAATTTCAATAAGCATTTCTCTACGGCTGGCCATGCTTTCCTCCTGGCTACCCCAGCCCCGGCCAACAGCTCTGCACCCCCCGCAGCCACTTGCCCAAGCCTCCCCAGCTTCTCCTTCACCCAAATCCAGATAGCAGATGTTCTAAAAGAGCTGCAAAACCTGGACCCCTACAAATCACCTGGGCTAGACAATCTGGACCCTCTCTTTCTAAATTTATCCTCCGCCATTGTTGCAACCCCTATTACCAGTCTGTTCAACCTCTCTTTCATATCGTCCGAGATCCCTAAAGATTGGAAAGCTGCTGCGGTCATTCCCCTCTTCAAAGGGGGTGACACTCTAGACCCAAACTGTTATAGACCTATATCCATCCTGCCCTGCCTTTCTAAAGTCTTCGAAAGCCAAGTTAACAAACAGATCACTGACTATTTCGAATCCCACCGTACCTTGTCCGCTGTGCAATCCGGTTTCCAAGCTGGTCACGGTGCACCTCAGCCACGCTCAAGGTACTAAACGATATCATAACCGCCATTGATAAAAGACAGTACTGTGCAGCCGTCTTCATCGACCTGGCCAAGGCTTTCGACTATGTCAATCACCGTATTCTTATCGACAGACTCAACAGCCTTGGTTTCTCAAATGACTGCCTCGCCTGGTTCACCAACTACTTCTCAGACAGAGTTCAGTGTGTCAAATCGGAGGGCCTGTTGTCCGGGCCTCTGGTAGTCTCTATGGGGGTGCCACAGGGTTCAATTCTCCGGCCGACTCTTTTCTCTGTATATATCAACGATGTCGCTCTTTGCTGCGTGTGATTCCCTGATCCACCTCTACGCAGACGACACCATTCTGTATACATCTGGTCCTTCTTTGGACACTGTGTTAACTAACCTCAAAACGAGCTTCAATGCCATACAACACTCCTTCCAACTGCTCTTAAACGCTAGTAAAACTAAATGCATGCTTTTCAACCGATTGCTGCCCGACTAGATCACTCAGGACGGTTCTGACTTAGAATATGTGGACAACTACAAATACCTAGGTGTCTGGCTAGACTGTAAACTCTCCTTCCAGACTCATATTAAACATCTCCAATCCAAAATGAAATCTAGATCGGCTTCCTATTTCGCAACAAAGCCTCCTTCACTCACGCTGCCAAACATACCTTCGTAAAACTGACTATCCTACTGATCCTTGACTTCGGCGATGTCATTTACAAAATAGCCTCCAACACTCTACTCAGCAAATTGGATGCAGTCTATCACAGTGCCATCCGTTTTGTCACCAAAGCCTCATATACCACCCACCACTTGTATGCTCTCGTCAGCTGGCCCTCGCTACATATTCGTCACCAGACCCACTGGTAAGTCTTTGATAGGTAAAGCTCCGCCTTATCTCAGCTCACTGGTCACCATAACAACACCCACCCGTAGCACGCGCTCCAGCAGGTATATCTCACTGGTCATCCCCAAAGCCAACACCTACTTTGGCCGCCTTTCCTTCCAGTTCTCTGCTGCCAATGACTGGAACGAATTGCAAAAATGAAGTTGGAGACTTATATCTCCCTCACTAACTGTAAGCATCAGCTATCTGAGCAGCTTACCGATCGCTGCAGCTGTAAATAGCCCATCCAATCTACCTACCTCATCCCCATATTGTTTTTATTTACTTTTTTGCTCTTCTGCACACCAGTATTTCTACTTGCACATCATTGTCTGCACATCTATCACTCCAGTGTTAATTTGCTAAATTGTAATTACTTCGCTACTATGGCCTATTTATTGCCTTACCTCCTCACGCCATTTGCACACACTATATATAGACTTTTTCTATTGTGTTATTGACTGTACATTTGTTTATTCCATGTGTAACTCTGTGTTGTTGTTTGTGTCGCACTGCTTTGCTTTATCTTGGCCAGGTCGCAGTGTAAATGAGAACTTGTTCTCAACTGGCCTACCTGGTTAAATTAAGGTGAAATAAAAAATTAAATAAAAACGCCCTTTGGGCTTTTGTTCTGTGTGTGTTTGTTCCCAGCCCCAGACAGAACAGACATTTATAATCTTATGATGTGACTGAGGAAACTAGGTTATGTATTGTTTTCATATTTGATATTCACATTGTTTATGTATTGTTTCTTACCCCCCATCCCTCCCTCCCTCCCGGTTGCCAGCTCCATCACTCACTTGCTTTTAATTAAACCTGTCAATCACACAAAGCGAGAGAGAGACAGAGAGAAAGAGAGATTTCCCTGTCACAGCTCTGTGAAGGACTAAACCTGTCCTAATGGGGACATCTAAATCTCTATTGTTGAGACAGGACAATGAGAAGCAAAGTAGGGGGAGGGTTCGACAACGATTAATTAGAAGTGCAGATAAGGGTTACTGTCAGGAGTGACAGGTTTTCTCTCTCTTTCATCAGCGACAGGAAGAGGGGTTGAGTAACAGACATAACCCTCTCAGACATATCAATCTGTGCATCCCTTTCCCACCCCTGTCCCTATATCCCTTTAGCCCGGGATGAGATGCCACCCCACAGCAGAGCCCATGTGTCGCAGGATGTTGTTTAATTAAGAATCAGCTGGAGAGGGATTAAACACATCAAGCAGAGTGATCAGCAGAGGAGTGAAGAAAGGGACGAGAGGAGAGAGAGTGAATTAATGAGAAGATGAGAGGGAGGGAGGGACGGAGAATTAGCAAGGGGAATTCATTAATGCAGGGTATTTTTTTCACCTCCACTGACCACCATGCCCGGTATGGGGTACTCCCTCGCTCTCCCCTTCCCTCCCTCCCTCCCTCTCCCCTTCCCACTCTCTCCCTCTCCCATTCCCTCCCTCCCACTCCCCCTCCCACTCTCTCCCCTTCCCTCCCTCTCCCACTCCCCCTCCCACTCTCTCCCTCTCCCCCTCCATTTTACGGTTTAGAGTAAATCCTTACCTCAGCTCTCTGCTGCCTAATTTACTTGATTTGTTTGTGTTTAATTGGGCCGGAGATTTGGATCCTCTCCCCTTCAGCACTGCTTACAGCCTGAAACATGAAACTTGAAACCACAGCACCTCACTAAGATAGAATAGAATACAGTCTGGAACTAAAGTTACCACACCACAGCACCTCACTAAGATATAATAGAATACAGTCTGGAACTAAAGTTACCACAGCACCTCACTAAGATAGAATAGAATACAGTCTGGAACTAAAGTTACCACACCACAGCACCTCACTAAGATAGAATAGAATACAGTCTGGAACTAAAGTTACCACAGCACCTCACTAAGATAGAATAGAATACAGTCTGGAACTAAAGTTACCACACCACAGCACCTCACTAAGATAGAATAGAATACAGTCTGGAACTAAAGTTACCACTCCACAGCACCTCACTAAGATAGAATAGAATACAGTCTGGAACTAAAGTTACCACACCACAGCACCTCACTAAGATAGAATAGAATACAGTCTGGAACTAAAGTTACCACAGCACCTCACTAAGATAGAATAGAATACAGCCTGGAACTAAAGTTACCACAGCACCTCACTAAGATAGAATATAATACAGTCTGGAACTAAAGTTACCACAGCACCTCACTAAGATAGAATAGAATACAGTCTGGAACTAAAGTTACCACACCACAGCACCTCACTAAGATAGAATAGAATACAGTCTGGAACTAAAGTTACCACAGCACCTCACTAAGATAGAATAGAATACAGTCTGGAACTAAAGTTACCACAGCACCTCACTAAGATAGAATAGAATACAGTCTGGAACTAAAGTTACCACAGCACCTCACTAAGATAGAATAGAATACAGTCTGGAACTAAAGTTACCACACCACAGCACCTCACTAAGATAGAATAGAATACAGTCTGGAACTAAAGTTACCACACCACAGCACCTCACTAAGATAGAATAGAATACAGTCTGGAACTAAAGTTACCACACCACAGCACCTCACTAAGATAGAATAGAATACAGTCTGGAACTAAAGTTACCACAGCACCTCACTAAGATAGAATAGAATACAGTCTGGAACTAAAGTTACCACAGCACAGCACCTCACTAAGATAGAATAGAATACAGTCTGGAACTAAAGTTACCACAGCACCTCACTAAGATAGAATAGAATACAGTCTGGAACTAAAGTTACCACTCCACAGCACCTCACTAAGATAGAATAGAATACAGTCTGGAACTAAAGTTACCACTCCACAGCACCTCACTAAGATAGAATAGAATACAGTCTGGAACTAAAGTTACCACAGCACCTCACTAAGATAGAATAGAATACAGTCTGGAACTAAAGTTACCACTCCACAGCACCTCACTAAGATAGAATAGAATACAGTCTGGAACTAAAGTTACCACAGCACCTCACTAAGATAGAATAGAATACAGTCTGGAACTAAAGTTACCACTCCACAGCACCTCACTAAGATAGAATAGAATACAGTCTGGAACTAAAGTTACCACTCCACAGCACCTCACTAAGATAGAATAGAATACAGTCTGGAACTAAAGTTACCACAGCACCTCACTAAGATAGAATAGAATACAGTCTGGAACTAAAGTTACCACAGCACAGCACCTCACTAAGATAGAATAGAATACAGTCTGGAACTAAAGTTACTACAGCACCTCACTAAGATAGAATAGAATACAGTCTGGAACTAAAGTTACCACTCCACAGCACCTCACTAAGATAGAATAGAATACAGTCTGGAACTAAAGTTACCACAGCACCTCACTAAGATAGAATAGAATACAGTCTGGAACTAAAGTTACCACTCCACAGCACCTCACTAAGATAGAATAGAATACAGTCTGGAACTAAAGTTACCACTCCACAGCACCTCACTAAGATAGAATAGAATACAGTCTGGAACTAAAGTTACCACAGCACCTCACTAAGATAGAATAGAATACAGTCTGGAACTAAAGTTACCACAGCACCTCACTAAGATAGAATAGAATACAGTCTGGAACTAAAGTTACCACCACAGCACCTCACTAAGATAGAATAGATGATCAGGAAGTACACACACGTGTTAATAGTTCATGCTGTTGCACTCCCCTGCACTGCAGACTGGAGAATCCCCCTAGTGGGAGCTGTGAAACTGCAAAGGTCCTTGTCACTGGTGCTCACAGTGTGGAAGAACCCTGAGTCTGGAGTGGTCTCCTGCTGGGCTGGCAGCAGACACTAAAGGGGTCCGCATGCTTCCCAGCTGAAACAATTTGGAAGAGTTTCTGCATATATTATGACGACATTTTGTGAAGTTTTTGTTCGTTTTTGGACCTCGGTGAGGGGTTTTTCTGCTGTTTGGGCACACCATTTGTTTTCTGGAGGCAAGCCGAAGTCTACGCCCCTTCGTCGCTGATTGGTCAACAGTAGGGATTCTTCAATGAGGTTTTTGTTGTCATTGTCACAATTCGTTTTCATGCACATTTTTTCATTGAGAAATACTGCACCAAACGTCTTTGTTAGATGTAATATTGCATGACGAAGATCTCCTCGGCTAAACATCAAAATTAATGACAGATGTCTTGTTATCTTAGATTAATTCTGAAGTGTATACTGGCGATGGTGTCTCAAAATGAACAAACAGTACTGTTGCTTTTTTCTAGTTTTTCAAGCGAAGGTCTTTTTAAGGGAGTATGCGAGCACATGCTGACGCCTTAAGGGCACTGGGGTTGAGATAGAGGCTGGGGTTCTGGAAAGGGTACATGGGGGAATGGGATGGGACTACTGGGGCTGTGGAGCTGTGGGGCTGGGGCTCTCCCAGTGTGGAGGAACCCTGATTCAGGAGTGACCTCCAGCTGACCTTTTAGTACAGGGAGGGGCTGGGACACTACAAGGGGCTCTGGCAAGGGAAGGCTAGAGGGCAATGGACCTCTCCCTCTGATGGCGCTGCATCAGACACCGATAGGGCTTAGGGAGAACTGCTGGAGTGGGCTTGAAAGGATGATTGATGCAGGCAAGGTGGACACCAAAGCAACTTTGAAGTGTGTGTGTGTGTGTGTGCGTGTGTGTGTGTGTTTTTGAGAGAAAATGTGTATGGATTGACCGAGCCGGAGGCATGAATAAAGTTGAGGGTGTAATTGGTCAATAGTGTTAGAGAGAGACTTACTGAAGGTGTTAGACGGAGCTTTAGTCTGTTTGTTTGGGGACTGATTTTAAGCCTGGCTAGGATGCAAATGTAAAATCCAGAGTTCTTTTCTCTTCTCAGACTTTGCAAGATAACGCTGAAGGGTTTTAATGAATAGGTCCGAAGGCACCCGTGACACCCTCACACTCATGTTGACATGTCAAATATGCTTGTGAGGAAAATGCTATTCTGAGCAATCGCCTTCAACCCTATGAAAAACAAAATCACTGGCATGTGAAATTCCTGTAGTGGGGAGGGGGTAGCTGATCTGGGAAGAGGGACCCCAGCTCTATCAGGCCGGTTAGGTGAAGTTATCTGGGATAGTGAGGGTGTGCGTGTGTGTGTATATGGGGGATATAGCTGCACATCCACTAAGGTAGACTTGTGGGTTCATTGCTGTTGGACTGGTGTAGCAGGCTTTTGTTCTGGACTTGGTTTCAGGGTGTGGGTCCATTCAGAGGCGAGACCGCCGGCTCCGGGATTTATTTCTGGCCAGTGAGCTAGAGTTAGCAGCGAGCGGAGCTGTATTTGCCTGTGTGAGGGGCTGGGCCTGGGGCTGGGGCTGGGGCTGGGGCTGGGGCTGGGGCTGGGGTGGGGCTGGGGCTGGGGCTTCGCTGGAGGATTCAAGCTATATCTGAACGAGGGAGCACCTCGCTCCAACTGAGAGACGAGTGCAGGGAAGCGGGACTGTACACTCTCTCATTATCAGAGTCTACAGGATGGAGGAAGAGAGATGGAGACAGAGATGGAGAGAGGGAGGGGTACGAGGAAGACAAAGAGCAGTAGATTAGGGAAAATAAGGAGATATAGAAGGAAAGAGGGACTGAGAGAAAGTGAGATGGAGAGATGAGGGACAGTGACAGTGTTAGGACAGGGAGGCTGTTGTTTTCTATGAACACAGAAGAGCCTCTGTCTCCAGCTGCAGACTTCTAAGCTCCAGTCCCTTGTCTGTCGCAGAGCCGCCCCCCCAAAGGGGTTAGACTGGAACCTAGCTAAACCTCAATGAAGCAGCTCTTGTTTAAGCCAGAATATTCTACTTGTCTCACTCTCCTTCACTCATTAGTGTAGGGAACTGTGATATGTCTCAAGGCAGTGGACAGTTTTAGAAACAGAAGTAATTTGTCAGACACTTGGTTGGGTCCTTCGTTCAGTAGATTTGCAGTTGAGGTGACCGGTAGACTTTTTAATAAGGTGACAGTTTTTTATTTCCGGTGAGATAGTGACTATTTTTGTGTCTGTGTGTGTAGTTTTGAAACACAGTGAGGACCTGCAGCCTGTTCTCGTTCCTGGCACTTCCTTCCTCGGTGTGCGTGATTGTGCGTGTGTGTGTTCGTGAGTCTGTGTGTGTAATTCTCTCCTGGCCCCTTGCCTGCCTCTGTCTTCTGTCTCGCTATAAGAAACACCAATGGGAGTGTCTGTGTGTTACCCACGGGAAAGAGTTGAGCTACACTTCATTCTCACAGACCAGGTGTCAAGACAAAGAGCAGCTGCAGCAACTCTGCATCAAACCATCTTTAGTGTGAATGTGTGTGTGTCCGTGTGTGTGTCCGTGTGTGTGTCCGTGTGTGTGTCCGTGTGTGTGTCCATGTGTGTCCCCGTGTGTGTGTCGTTTTAGTGTCCGTGTGTGTGTATGTGTGTGTGTGTGTAGTTTGGCTGGTCCAAAAGCCTGTCTTATCTCTGTTTCAGGGTTAGTGATGATGAATGAGAGGAGATCATGGATGGTCTTCAGACTCTGTAGTGTTTCTTTAGTCTGCCTGTAGCGTGACCTTGAAGAGAACCAGCAGATAGATAGATACGCTTTTCACCTCTGTAATTGATGTTCTCTCTGCTTGCTCTCTCACCTCTGTAGCCACGGCCCAAATGGCACCCTATTCCCTATGTAGTGCACTACTTTTGACAAGGGCCCGTGTAGGGAATAGGGTGTCATTTGGGATGCAGGCTGTAGCAGAGTTGAAGTGGAGCAGTGGTCCATGTAACAGACCTAGACCTGGGGCTAATGGGCAAATGCGTCTGTCAAATACTTTAATAATAGTCAGAAGTTTTAAGTTACTCTCTATTTATCTTGGAATTTGTCCTCTTGAGACTATTCCACTGTTGAAATGTTTCCGGTCCAACTAAATCAAGCACAGTTCAAGTATGAAAGTATTTGACCTGTGCTGTGACCTTCAGAATGTTGTTATTAAGAATGCATCAAGCTTTTAGTTAACAAACGATCTCTCTGAGTGATTTTTCTACTTGACCAAGTGCCACCCTTGAGCCAGGCCTTGTGTCAGTCTCACCCTTACTAGATTACTGTGCCTCTAAGGGCTCAGTCACAATAGTAGGTAATTAGAAGGCTCCTGTGGGATCCAGAGCTCTCAGCCTCTCTGATACTACTCTCTGGATGTGTCCCAAATGGCACCTATTCCCTATGGGTCCTGGTCAAAAGTAGTGCACTACATAAGGAATAGGGTGCCATTTGGGACTCTATACTCTATCTCTTTGCTGCTGTGGGTGGCAGGTAGCCTAGTGGTTAGAGCGTTGGACTAGTAACCGAAAGGTTGCAAAATCGAATCCTCGAGCTGCCAAGGTAAAAATCTGTTGTTCTGCCCCTGAACAAGGCAGTTAACCCACTGTTCCTAGGCCGTCATTGAAAATAAGAATTTGTTCTTAACTGACTTGCCTAGTTAAATAAAAAAATATAAAAAAGTGTCTTCAGTAGGCTGCTGTAGCTGTGTGGTGACCGTTCAGTCCCAAAGATACTGGAGCAGTCCTACCTTCTGTTTCACGTGGTGTGTGTGTGTCCAGTTGAATAACACAAGTTGATAGAGGATCAGTAGCATGGTGTCTTTCCCACACAAGGCTCTCTTGTGTGTGTGGCACCAGATTCTTTAGGATCAGTAGCTCATTAGTGTTGTGTTGGTCCTCATTGATCCAGACCGCTGCTAGAGCCACACTGCTGCTGCCCTCCAAGTCCCTCCAGACTACTACTGCTGACCACTGCTAACTGCTACTGCCCTCCGAGTCCCTCCAGACTACTACTGCTGACCACTGCTAACTGCTACTGCCCTCCGAGTCCCTCCAGACTACTACTGCTGACCACTACTAACTGCTACTGCCCTCCGAGTCCCTCCAGACTACTACTGCTGACCACTGCTAACTGCTACTGCCCTCCGAGTCCCTCCAGACTACTACTGCTGACCACTACTAACTGCTACTGCCCTCCGAGTCCCTCCAGACTACTACTGCTGACCACTACTAACTGCTACTGCCCTCCGAGTCCCTCCAGACTACTACTTATCTCTAGTCTCCTCTCAACCACACAGGCCAGGGGGAAGAAGGGATGGAGTGAAGGAGGGGATGAGGGGATGAGGGACGGATGAAAGGATTCTTGGGCTACGTTCAGAGGAGTTCAGCTTGCCTGAGAGAACTGAAGCAAACTTTGTCTCAAGACTAGGGCCAAGCAGGCAGACAGAGACAGACAGACCCTCCTCCAAAAACCCCACTGCACCCCTCTTAGCCTGGCTGACCTGATGCCACCACTGCTGGTGGGGAGAACAGAACAGAAGAGCTGACGTGACAGAGCAGCCATCAGAGGAGCTGTCACCCAGGCTCTTATGTCCGGCTCTCTCCTCTGATGCTCAGCCACACTGACAGGGGAAAACATGTCAAACAAACACTCACTAATACCCCCTGTCCCTGTCTGTCCCTGTCTCTAACAGCTCTCCTGTCGGTCTGTCTGTCTGTCAACAGCTCTCCTGTCTGTCTGTCTGTCTGTCTGTCTGTCTGTCTGTCTGTCTGTCTGTCTGTCTGTCTGTCTGTCTGTCTGTCTGTCTGTCTGTCTGTCTGTCTGTCTGTCCCCTAACAGCTATCCTCCCCCTCCCTTTCTGTCTCTCTGTTTGTCCCTCTCCTGCTATTACAGTCAGTGCTGACTGAGAGGGAAAAACAGCCCCTCAACAACAAATAACAACTCTTTCTCTGAGTCATACTAGTATCAATGTAAAGTCCCCACCCTGAAGAGCATGTGTGCGTTCGTGAGTGTGAACAGTAACAGTCCTCAGTACAGAAATTCAGCCTTTCGTTTTAATGTTCCTGTTATCATTCAGACCTGAGGGAGGAGACATTAAAGCCAAACAATCTTGTTGTAGCATCCTGTGCATGACCACTCTCCCTAATGCTGCCCCCAACTTACACACACACACACACACACACACACACACACACACACACACACACACACACACACACACACACACACACACACACACACACACACACACACACACACACACACACACACACACACACACACACACACACACACACACACACACACACACACACACACCTCACAGGCTTGGCAGCAGAGTTACCCTGTCTTTATTTACATGGTTTGGGGCGAAGGGGATTACGAGCATGTCCACAGGCCCTGATCGTACCCCACGCATGAGTGGCATTCATGTGCTTGGCAGCTAAACAGCAGGGGAGATGCAGGGAGGCACGCTGGGTGTTTGTGTGTGTATGTGTGTGTGCGCGTCACGTTCCCTTCATTCTCAATCAGCGCTGGATAATCTAGGATTACTGGTGCAGCCTCCTTTCATCCTCTCACGGTGGCTGGTGTCTTTGTCTGAAAGACAGAAAGACACAATGCTAATAGACACAGCTGTAGGTAGGACCAACCATAGGTGAGAGAGTGAGTGAGTGAGTGAGTGAGTGAGTGAGTGAGTGAGTGAGTGAGTGAGTGAAAAAAAAAGAAAAACAACAACAGGGAGAATGTAAAACCTGGAGATCCTAGAGAAGATGGGACACATGACCATACTAAAACAGATCTAGGTTGTATGTCCAGCAAATATATTTGACATTATCTGCAGCGCTTTGTTACCAGCTGAGTGTTGTAATACAATTATATAAGTCTGGTGTTGAAGAATGAATGGCTAAAAATGTATAAAAGTTGACTGATGTTTCTCCTGCGTAGGGTTGTGGCTGTCTGCGTAGGGTTGTGGCTGTCTGCGTAGGGTTGTGGCTGTCTGCGTAGGGTTGTGGCTGTCTGCGTAGGGTTGTGGCTGTCTGCGTAGGGTTGTAGCTGTCTGCGTAGGGTTGTGGCTGTCTGCGTAGGGTTGTGGCTGTCTGCGTAGGGTTGTGGCTGTCTGCGTAGGGTTGTGGCTGTCTGCGTAGGGTTGTGGCTGTCTGCGTAGGGTTGTGGCGGTCACGAAATTTCGTCAGCTGGTGATTGTCAAGCAAATAGCTGTCGGTCACACGGTAATTGACCATTAATTAACATAAACACATTTAGCATCTCCTGGCTACCACACACAGCCCACAAGCCACTGCTGCAGACCTTTGGAACATCTACCTTTTCAAAAGTCTAATAAACCATTGTACACATGAATAATTATTATTATAATATTATTATATTACTTATTATAATTATAGCCTAAACCTTCACAATAAATACTTTACTTATTTTCGACAGGTCTAAAGAAACATGATATGAAGAAAAAGTAGTCTATTTCATTAGAACAGAATAGCATACCGAGTTGTCCTTGTGTTAGGTCCTGATCTGGCTATGCCAAATGGCTGTGGGCTACACCAGTTCATTTAGCAAACAAGCTTTGCTTAGAATTCCATGGTATTATTTTATAGTATGATGAATACAATTGAACAAAACTGAATAAAATAGAAAGGATATTTTCTCCAAATGATTTGAGGGAGTGCACACATGCGACTATTCTGTGCGAAATAGGTACTCCTATATATTTAATTTAGAGTTAATAATGTACCTTTAGTTGTTCTACAAACATTGGGCTATATGTTTTGATTTTTAATACATTGTAAGGCTGCATGATGCGACTAATGATGATTTCAAAAAAGTCACTTGAAAGGCATGAGCTCTGCTTTGTTTTTTTGTGCAGGCTGTTCACACTTCGTCAGTCTCTCATTCACAATTTGAGAAGCACTTGATAATGCTTTGACTTTCCCGGCGGCATCCCCTTTGTGTGGCCATGAAGCACACTAATAAAATCCATTCCTTTTGCAGCCCTTCTCCCTGAGTGCTGCCTGTTCTGAAACACTTCTCACTCACACGGCTCTCCATCACGTGATCTGGTCTTTCTCACAGGCTACAAGTGAAGACAGACACTTCAGGGGACACAACTGCACGCGTCCTTATCCAATTCCGAGGTGCATATTGAAGATATTGGAAGAACTGTCCACATTTAGTTTTTGTCAGCCAACAAGATGAGTAGGCCTAACGAACAGCAAAAGCACTAGCTTATGTCAATCTACTATCCCCCATAGTACAAAAGTTGACCTATTCTGTGCAATAAATAAATATTCCAAACATATTCTGGGACAGTTGGTGGATGCGATAGATCCCAAATTTAATACAACCATTGTCATGTATAGTCCCCCTCCGGTGCTCGAAGTCGCCAGTCTGCTGATTTATTATCTAGCCTATAGAAAGCTGATGGGATCCTCCTCGTTTTAGTAGAGGCCATCACTCTGTTTTCTCGTGCAATTACATAGCCTATAGAAATGTTGCGCAACATGAATTCATGGGCTCTCATGAAGTGTTTGATTAGATTTTTGATTTCATTTTCATTGATGTCAGAGTGATTAGAGGGACAACAAAGTGCTGAGTACCATGCTGTTAGCAAGTTTGGTAGTGTAACGCTCGTCTTTCTCCTCATCTGAAGAGGAGCAAGGATCGGACCAATATGCAGCGTAGTTTAAAGACATAATCACGTTTATTTAAACGAAGACGAAAAACACTTGAACAAACTACAAAATAACAAACGACGTGAACAGACCTGAACTTGAGAACAAAACACATGAACGCACGAACAGGATGGAACACACGAACGAACGAAACGAAACAGTCCCGTGTGGTACAAACACTGACACAGGAACAATCACCCACAAACAAACAGTGAGAACAGCCTACCTTAATATGGTTCTCAATCAGAGGAAACGTAAAACACCTGCCCCTGATTGAGAACCATATCAGGCTAATTGAACATGAACCCAACATAGAAACACATAATATAGAATGCCCACCCAGCTCACGTCCTGACCAACTAAACAAAGACAAAACAAAGGAAATAAGGTCAGGAACGTGACAGGTAGGCTACTAATGACCATCAGCAACATCAGAGCTTGGAGAAACCTAATTACCATGACTAAACGGTCACGTTAAATTTGACTGCCTTCATGACATGTGACCGCCGGTGTGGTGGTAATACGGTCACCACAACAGACCTAGACAACCAGATAAGGGGAGTTCCTTATTAATTAGTGTTCTTAATTCATCAGTCAAGTACAAGGAAGGAGCGAAAACCCGCGGACACTCGGCCCTCCATGGAATGAGATTGATCCTTACATAATAAATGACCAGCCCTGTATGCATTGGTTCCACTTTGAACCTAAACAGCAAAAAAATAACCTACTTTTATCGTTATTCAGAGAAAAAGATATGAAACCACGTAGCAGTCATTATTGAATTTAAATGTGGCAAATTGTCTCTTTTTTTCTGTTCCAAATACAGTAATTATCTTTCCTCTGTGTGCAGCGTGCTATGGAGCGATGACAATAGGGGATTAACAGGGTTTCTAATTCTCTTCCCAAATCCACTTTAGCCAGGCTAGTGAGTCTGCAGCTGAGCTGGGGTTTATAGCTAGTGAGTCTGACTTGGGGCTCAGCTAGGTTTATATCCCTCTCACCCCACTGAGCTACTTCTGGCTAAAAGGAAGAGAGGGAGGGAGGGTGAGAGAGAAGGGGGGAGGGAAGGGGGAGTGCAAGAGAGAAGGGGGGGTGAGGGAGGGAGGAAGGGCGAGAGAGAAGGGGGGGTGAGGGAGGGCAGAAGGGAAGGAGGAGGGAAGGGGGAGGGCGAGGGAGAGAGGAAGAAAGGGGCGGAAGGGAGAGAAGGGAAGGGGGTGGGACAGGAGAGGAGGGAAGTGGGCGGGCGGGCGGGCGGGCAGGCAGGAGAGGAAGGAAGGGGGCGGGCGGGAGAGGAGGAAAGGGTACGAGAGAGCGAGAGAGGTGGGAAGGGGACGGGAGAGGAGAAGAGAGGAGGGACAGGGGCAGGTGGGCAGAAGAGGAGGGAAGGGGGTAGGCGGGCGGGAGAGGAGAAGAGAGGGGGGAAGGGGGAGGGATGGCAAGAGAGGAGGGAAGGGGGCGGGAGAGGAGAAGAGAGGAGGGACAGGGGCAGGTGGGCAGGAGAGGAGGGAAGGGGGCAGGCAGGTGGGAGAGGAGAGTAGGGAAGGGGGCGGGAGAGGAGGGAAGGGGGAGGGGGAGGGAAGAGGGCAGGTGGCCGAGAGAGGAGAGGAGGGAAGGGGGCAGGCGGGCAGGAGAGGAGGGAAGGGGGCAGGCGGGCAAGAGAGGAGGGAAGGGGGCGGGAGAGGAGAAGAGAGCGATAGAGGAGGGAAGGGGGAGGGCGGGCGAGAGAGTAGGGAAGGGGGAGGGAGGGCAAGAGAGGAGGGAAGGGGGAGGGAGGGCAAGAGAGGAGGGAAGGGGGAGGGAGGGCGATAGAGGAGGGAAGGGGGAGGGAGGGCGAGAGAGTAGGGAAGGGGGAGGGAGGGCGATAGAGGAGGGAAGGGGGATGGCGGGCAAGAGAGAAGGGAAGGGGGAGGGAGGGCGAGAGAGTAGGGAAGGGGAGGGACGGTGAGAGAGGAGGAGGCGGGAGGGCGAGGAAGAAGGGGGGAGGGAGAAGGGAGGGAAGAAGGGGGAGGGAGGGAGGGAAGAAGGGGGAGGGAGGGAGGGAAGGAGAAGGGAGGGCGAGGGGGGAGGGAGGGAAGGAGAAGGGAGGGTGAGGAAGAAGGGAGGGAGGGAGAGAGGAGGGAAGGGGGAGGGAGAGAAGAGGAAGGGGGAGGGAGGGAGGGCGAGGAAGAAGGGGGGAGGGAGGGTGAGGAAGAAAGGGGGTGGGAGGGAGAGAGGAGGGACGGGGGAAGGAGGGTGAGGAGGGAGAGGAAGAAGGGATGGGGAGAGACAGAGAGAAGGGGACCATGACCCTGCTTGCTTTCTCCTTTGCAGGACTGACAGGTGGAAACCTGATGTACCAGGGTCATAATGTCTCTCCCCTGACACCCACACACACTATAGCACCCGTTCACCTATAGGTGGACTATAGGAACACTTTTCCTGCCAGCCAGGTAGAATACATCTACCTTCTTATCCCCCCTCCTCGTCCCTTCTTCTACCACCTCCTGAACCCTGAGAGTAGTGGCCAGATGGAGCGTTTAGCGACTATCTAATTAGTCCTCAGGCTTTGACACTCCCTCACTGTCTCATGTGTTTTTCCTCCCTCTCCATAGACCTCACTATCAGTTAGCTTCAGATTGGGCAAAGGTGCTCATAACTCAGTGTCCTATGTATGTAACAGATGTTGATCGTACTCTCCTTGCGTTGTGTTTTGTCCAAATAAATCACCCCAGCCAGTGGTCCCAGTTGAGCATGATTTATTATCTGCTGTTGTTAAATAGGAAACAGCACGCTAGTTGTGCAGGGCTTGATGATGTTGATGGCTGTCGATGGTAAAATCCCTTGCATCACATTTTCATACTGGTACTAAACAAAATACAAAAATACAATACAAAATATACAGTAACATGTGTAAATACCTGTTGCTAAATAGGAAACAGCACGTTACTTGGCTGTCGATGATATCATCTGTAGCATGAAAACAACTGTTGGCAGTGGGCTTATGTAACCAGCATGCTAGCTAACACACTTACAGTGGGGAGAACAAGTATTTGATACACTGCCGATTTTGCAGGTTTTCCTACTTACAAAGCATGTAGAGGTCTGTAATTTTTATCATAGGTACACTTCAACTATGAGAGACGGAATCTAAAACAAAAATCCAGAAAATCACATTGTATGATTTTTAAGTAATTAATTTGCATTTTATTGCATGACATAAGTATTTGATACATCAGAAAAGCAGAACTTAATATTTGGTACAGAAACCTTTGTTTGTAATTACAGAGATCATACGTTTCCTGTAGTTCTTGACTAGGTTTGCACACACTGCAGCAGGGATTTTGGCCCACTCCTCCCTACAGATCTTCTCCAGATCCTTCAGGTTTCGGGGCTGTCGCTGGGCAATACGGACTTTCAGCTCCCTCCAAAGATTTTCTATTGGGTTCAGGTCTGGAGACTGGCTAGGCCACTCCAGGACCTTGAGATGCTTCTTACGGAGCCACTCCTTAGTTGCCATGGCTGTGTGCTTCGTGTCGTTGTCATGCTGGAAGACCCAGCCACGACCCATCTTCAATGCTCTTACTGAGGGAAGGAGGTTGTTGGCCAAGATCTCGCGATACATGGCCCCATCCATCCTCCCCTCAATACGGTGCAGTCGTCCTGTCCCCTTTGCAGAAAAGCATCCCCAAAGAATGATGTTTCCACCTCCATGCTTCACGGTTGGGATGGTGTTCTTGGGGTTGTACTCATACTTCTTCTTCCTCCAAACACGGCGAGTGGAGTTAGACCAAAAAGCTATATTTTTGTCTCATCAGACCACATGACCTTCTCCCATTCCTCCTCTGGATCATCCAGATGGTCATTGGCAAACTTCAGACGGGCCTGGACATGCACTGGCTTAAGCAGGGGGACCTTGCGTGCGCTGCAGGATTTTAATCCATGACGGCGTAGTGTGTTACTAATGGTTTTCTTTGAGACTGTGGTCCCAGCTCTCTTCAGGTCATTGACCAGGTCCTGCCGTGTAGTTCTGGGCTGATCCCTCACCTTCCTCATGATCATTGATGCCCCACGAGGTGAAATCTTGCATGGAGCCCCAGACCGAGGGTGATTGACCGTCATCTTGAACTTCTTCCATTTTCTAATAATTGCGCCAACAGTTGTTTCCTTCTCACCAAGCTGCTTGCCTATTGTCCTGTAGCCCATCACAGCCTTGTGCAGGTCTACAATTTTATCCCTGATGTCCTTACACAGCTCTCTGGTCTTGGCCATTGTGGAGAGGTTGGAATCTGTTTGATTGAGTGTGTGGACAGGTGTCTTTTATACAGGTAACGAGTTCAAACAGGTGCAGTTAATACAGGTAATGAGTGGAGAACAGGAGGGCTTCTTAAAGAAAAACTAACAGGTCTGTGAGAGCCGGAATTCTTACTGGTTGGTAGGTGATCAAATACTTATGTCATGCAATAAAATGCAAATTAATTACTTAAAAATCATACAATGTGATTTTCTGGATTTTTGTTTTAGATTCCGTCTCTCACAGTTGAAGTGTACCTATGATAAAAATGACAGACCTCTACATGCTTTGTAAGTAGGAAAACCTGCAAAATCGGCAGTGTATCAAATACTTGTTCTCCCCACTGTATATACAGCAATCATATACCAAAGCACATCCCAGAAAGCCCCTCAATCCCTAACAGGTACCATATACCCACACATGTATAAATCAGCAATGTACAGCAAACTTGTACATACACATTGTAAAATATAACATAGAAAACAGTATTCAGAATGTGAACTACCCCTTGCATCACATTTTCATTCTGGGAAGACCTGACGTTCGCGATCTCCCCCTATCTGCAAGCGGGGCCAATCACAACACGCCTTATTGACATCGGAATTGAACCAACCAATAAGAATGCTTGAACATTAAATACACCGTTCTTTAGAGGCAAGTGGAAGCATAACCAACCCTGTTACATGTAGACTTTGTATCCATGACCATGACATACAGTGGGGTCAGAAATGATTGACACCCTTGACCAAGATGAGCAAAAATTACTGTATAAAATAAATCATTAAAATATTTCGCTGTATTGTATGCTTAAAAAAATTGCTCAGAGAAATACAATTGCTCAGAGAAAGAGATTTTATTTAACAAGTTAAAAAAATATATATATATCAGATTGACACTGTTTTCAATACCTCACCTTGTGAGGATAGACAGAAGTGTCTATCCTCACAAGACGGCACTGAGACTTTTTCTAAAATGTTTTATGAGTTGGAGAACACATTGGGAGGGATCTCAGACCATTCCTCCATACACAATCTTTCCAGATCCTTGATATCCTTAATCTGCGGTTATTGACTGCTCTCTTCAATTCAAACCACAGGTTTTCAAAGGGTTTGAAGTCCAACATTATCGACACCCTTGATAAAGATGAGCAGTTAGTGTAAAATAATATAACTTCCCAATGTTTTGCTCATCTTTATCAAGGGTATCGATCATTTCGGACCCCACTGTTACTCATCTTGAGAGATTGAGGTGTGTGTGTGTCAGGGTTCCCTCCGTAAGTAATGTGCTAGCCTGCAGGCTACCCCTGTGTTGCTCATCGGAGCTTCCACACACACACACACACACACACACACACACACACACACACACACACACACACACACACACACACACACACACACACACACACACACACACACACACACACACACACACTGCTCTGTCACCACCATACATAAGACCTTCTGTCTATGCTCAGCCTTTCAGCCATTTGCCTATATGCGTGTGCATACGTGTATGTGTGTTTGTGTACAGCTGTATGTGACTGTGATCCTAACACAAGGTGAAGTGTGTTAGCCAGAACACCCTAGTTATGTGTCTTTTCCTCTGAGGGTGGTGGGAACATCTCTGGCTCTCAACCTCCCGGAAAGCTTCATCCAGGGAAACAGACCCAGAAATAATGATGCTGTATGGCCATGGACATTCTGAGACTCGGCTAGGCTGGCGGCTTTTCTTCTCTTCATCATTATGTCGCCTGCTGCCTCTTGGCCGTGTGTGTGTCCCAGAGGAGCGCCATTAGTTGGATACGATCATGTCCAGTGTCTTTCTTCAAGAGACAAACATGTTTTAATCTGACAGCCAGCAGCATGTACTGTATATCTACATTTCAAAACATCACATAGCTAGTCGTGTGAAAACACTGGGGTATCATTACAGCACTCAGAACATGTCCTCTCTATGTCCTTTCTCCTCTGTCTCCCTCTCTCTCTCGCCTTCTCTCTTTCGCCTGATCTCTCTCTCTCTCGCCTTCTCTCTCTCTCGCCTTCTTAGAGAGATGGCGAGGAGGTATTCTATCTCCTAGACAAAGTTCTGCCAAGGTTCCAGGGGTTCTGTTGGTTGTTGTAGGCAAAGTTATACCCATATGGAGGAGTAGGTTCACCTTAACCTACCCACCAAAGAAAGAAGAAAGAAAGATTCTGATGAAAAAGTACAGTAGGCTCATTTCATGCTCTCAAATCTATAGACTACTTTATTGCAGAAAGAAAGTTCAAACAAGCCCACACAATCCATACACAGACTTTCCACCCCCCATCACCCCAACACAACAGGTGTCACAAAGTAGATTACAGTGACCCTCACATGACATAATAATATTTGTCACAATATCTATATCTATAATATCTATAATAACTATAAGCATTTAATGAGTGTATAAGACGCTCATCTTTTTATGACGCATGGAATGGTTAATGCTTTATACTGTTTCTTTATAGTAGGAATGGAATTAATAGAGAAAAAAAATAAAATAAAAAATACTTTTAAATGTATTGTTTTAATCTGTACCCAAAAATCTTTCAATCAATAAAACAACCCAAAAAAGTAAATGCATGGTGCATTAGCGGTAAAAGAGTAAGACAGCTGACTCAAGCATCTGTTATGATGCACTAAAGCCTATATGGGTCCCATAGCCATTCCAGGCAAAGCCAGTGAAATCCCCACATTGAAGAGGGTTAGCCTCAGGGAAAAACCCACATCCACCTATACAGTAATGTTCAACATTACCACTTTTGGGTTTGACCCCAGAGCAGATGGCTGTTCATGGTTTATGGCTCTGAAACTGATGAAGCCTCCTTCAATCTCCCCTCCAGAGTAAGGGCCGTATACATTTTTGGTAGACTCTTTGTCCCCAAGGTCATACACTATGGGTATGGAGGGTCCATTGTCGGACAGGTGTGCACCAACGTTGTACTCGACCGGGTATCTGTGGAAGAGTTGGTACAGGTTTCCCCCGTACAGATGGAGGAAGTGCCTGTCAGTGTGGTAGCGCATGATGGCGGCCAGGTTCCAGTGGTTGACCGGAGTGTTGTTGGGAACATGCCACACCGACATGTCTTCTGCTTCGATGTCGTAGTTGCCAGGATTCTTGAAGTCATCGTCCGTGGCTGCCTCCACTGTTCCGAAAGTCTTTCTGTTGGCCCAGTTGCCTTCTCCTTGTGGCCAGTTGGCGTTGTTGCCCTGCTGGCTGGTCCAACGATCGCCCACCGTGCACTTCCCATAGATGTTGTCTTCGTGCACGCTTGCCACCAGAGTGCAGCCGCCGCCCGCTGTGGTCATGTCGCAGAAGGTCTGGTAGACCACCCCAGTAGCTGTGGTACAGGCCGTTCTCAGTTTGACCATATTTGTCCTTAACTTCCTTGCAGCTTCTGGCATTGAACTGAGCCCTATTTCTCAAATCATTAACTGTGACAACTTTTGGAGCACTTGCCTGCCCAACCTTCTTTACAGAATCAAGTGCTGAAGTGGTGGTGCATGATGTCTGAAGTGGCATCAGTAGAGGGATCGTCAGCAGAAAAGCCTGGTACATCATGTCTGTTGTAGTGAGGTTTCAGTGAGGATCTGTTGAACCTTTTGCTTTTGAGGTACTTATATGTTAAGTCCTTGGCAACAATATTTTTGTGACAATTTATTTTAAGGTGCATATATTAGCCACAAATTAGTATTTTATAAGTGTATATACAAGTAGCTAATAAGGTCTTTATTATATCTTATTAGCAATAGATTAGGCCTTTTATTAAAGGTGCAATATGCAGAAATGGCTCAGCTGCTGGTTGCAAAAATTTGAATAGTTAGCCTAATTTCAGTTTATGTGAGAAAACAAGCAGTCATTGTGTAGAGAATCATTGTACCCTCTAAACCATAACAAAATATATATTTTAATCTGTTTGAAATTGGTGTGCAAAACCGAAAGAAAAAAAACTGTAAAAACTAAAGTTTAGAGTGCGGAAAAATAGAAATACCACACATAAAACAGATCTACGCTTCTTAGACTTGCTTTCAAGGAGAATTACAGATCTATAACACACATATCTATGTGAATTTGGCCCGGCCGCCGAAAAAGTTATATATTGCAGCTTTAAGTATTTTTCTTTTTCAAACATGTGTTACTGGCCAATCCTTAATAATAAGCTCATTATTAGTCATAATAGAGACATATTAGCATTTAATAAAGAGCAAGTTACACAAGAAACATACTCTTAGTAAGCTGTCTCAATGTGGGACTAAGAAGGACACAGTGCCTTAAAAATGTGCTTACTTGCAGAAATATTGTTCAGAAATGACCTTATTGGACAGAATGGGGCACACCTCCCCACACCCATGAGCAAAAGCATGTAATGTTTGTGTGAAACAAAGGATTTGTGTAGTATCATGAAATAAGACATGGATTCATATTACAGTGCATTCGGAAAGGATTCAGACCCCTTCACTTTTTCCACATTTTCTTACGTTACAGCCTTATTTTTAAATGGATTAAATATTGAAAATTATTAGGCTGTAACGTAACAATATGTGGGAAAAGTTAAGGGGTCTGAATATTTTCCAAATGCACTGTATATCATATACGCGTGAAAATCAGCAACTGAACGTCCATAGTGTATATCTTTAAATCACAACCCTTACAGAAAAAAATAGGCTTCAATGCAAACAGTTGTGGCAAACCTTTGGGCAATTTTTCTCAAATTTGCGGCAAGCTCATATTTTCACAAGCAAATTCCTTTGGTGGCAAACTGTTGCAGTACATATACATATTCTGGAAAACTTGTGGCGAACTTTCTACTGTTTGCCGCAATGTGCTGCAAAATTAGTATGAATATGCAAATTAGATCAGGTTTTTGGTTATTGTGTGTTAACACTGAAATGTTGTATCAACATAAACAAAATCACAACTTTAAATTAACTATTTTGAGAAAAAAAACGAAACATACTAATGTAGTAAATATACTAAACAACGTGTTCAATGTCTTAACAGATAAAAATAAATCAAATACAACTTGAAATCATCAGCATGGTAATGAAGAAAAGAGCAAAGACTGGATATTTCCCAAATAAATTGTTTATTTCATCTTTTAGCTACAATATTTATTTGAGAGAAATGTGAACACTATGGCAATGTTGACCGTAGGATGTTTAAAGGGACAACTATAAAATTATTTACATGAGCCAAGTGTTAACTGAGCAATAGATTTCAACCAATGGAAGTTTAAAAGATAATTAACAAAATGTAAATAATTAAAACAAAAACTAAATCAAACCTAGTTCATAAGTATTGCCTTTGTGAGTAAACTTTGGAAATTACAGCCCTGTGGAAGTACAACGCTTGTTGAATGCATGAACTGAAACAATCAGAAAACACAAAACATACGAAATTAGGATACTGAAAACAATTACTGAAAACATTTTATTTTGGCAACTTAAAAAAGGTAGTAATAGACTTATGCCTAATATGGCAATTCATCATTTTTCTCCAAAATGAATTATTGTTACACTCTAAAACATGCTGCGTTAAAAATTACCCAGTTTGGGTCATTTTGACAACCCAACACTGGGTCAATATTGGACAAACACAGTATTGGGTTAATCCAACCCAGTAGGGTTGGGTTGTCCTTCTAAAGTAGTGCCTTGCGTTGAGCGCTTGACCCAGCTGCTAGGTAAATTAGACCATATTATTGCTGGGTTAAAACAACCCAGTGTGTTGCATTGTGACAAACCCAGAACATTGGGTTGGGGGAATTGACCCTGCAGCTGTGTCATTTATGTAATCATTGGTTTATTTTCAGTGTAATTCTAATTTCAATTTTGCTTATATATGTTTACCTTCTCTACCATCCCACCCCCTCCGTTTCCTACACACAATCAAGATACAATATTGAATGTCAAATAATTAATTTGTATTGCCTGCATTTCAGAACATCAGAGCATTTTTTAAATAGCAAATTTAAACAAAGCCCTATTGTTTAAGTATGTGTCATTTCATAAAATAAGATTTCATAATAGGATTGATTATTAAAATGTATTTATATTATTTCATCAACCAAACAGTCCAAACATCAGACTAAAGCATCAGCTGGACTTGATGTTCACACTCAGATTGCAACCTGAGAAAAACAAAGCGGGTGGAGAAACGGCGTCAACGGTGTCAAAATGTACACACAACAGTAGAGAGTGTCAATTCGCATGCACTGTGTAGCATATGCCAACTTAATGGTCATGAGATTCCATAATAAACAGTTGTATTTGTTATGTTCGCAATGTAGCCCTTTTGAATTATTGTTGTGTGTTCCATTTATTTGGGGAGTTATGCATTACAGAATTTGGAATGCTGTTCCTTTCATTCAAGGTTTACAAATGCTATCATCTAATTTCCCCATCAATCTCCCTATGGCTATCCACCATTTAAACGTACAGGCAAGTCATTGAAGGATTTTCTGGTCTCTTCGAAGCTGTGTCGGAATGTCTTCCTGCCAATCTTGTAGACTGGTGTTGGGAGGTCCACTGGCAGAAGTCTTAAAGTGATGTCACCTTGTTTATCTTAAGAGAATGTTTAGTGAATAACTTGATTGTTTCAGGCTAAAAATGTATGTGCATCTAAGGCACCACCAGCAGGGTCATTTCAAACTATACCTGCACTTTGAAGAGAAAGATCTTGAGCCTGCTACTCTCGGCTGGCAAAGTTATTTTTTTTGTCCTTGAAGACAGCGATCCAGTTCTCAGTGAGTTTCCCCGGGCAGTCCAGGTTTAAATTGGAGAAGTCCTGAGCAATCTGTAGTAAAGTGGACAAACAATTACTTTTTAATCATTAGTCTGGCTAACACCTAACTCTCGAAGTCCTCCGACCTCAGTCTGGAATGGCTCTTTAATATTGTCGGCACAGTGCATTGATAATGAAGGGGGCTGTGCTTTTACTAGTTGGCTCTCCTCTGTCTTTCACACTCAAACACCCACAGCCACACTGAGGCCCTGAGCGCCGCCCCCTTCTATTACAATGGTTGGATTTTCTAATCCAAACAATGAGGTCTCAACCCCGAGGAGAAAGAAATCATTTGAGAGAACCAATCAAACCCCGTTGCACAATTTATGAGCGAATATTGCATTAACAAACAGCCTCATTTCCAAACCAGTGTGTTCTCTCCCTGCGGTGTGAGTAATGTGCGTTCCGTCAGCCAGGCTAGTTAATCACAGCAAACAGAATCAAATTCAAGTCTTAATGTTTTTGTAAAAAATTTACCCACCATGCCTGGAGTATCCAGCAGATGCGGATACTCTCGTACTATCTCGACTATCTTGTCCCCATTATGTCTGGTCCACTGAGCCCTCTGGATTGCGGTGTCCTTCATGTACTCCGCAACATGAATTGCCGGCCAGATGTTGTTCTTCAGCCACTCGGTCATCTGGGCTGCCCTCTCACAGTTGACTCTGTTGTGAGCACAAAGTATTCAATGAATTATACATTCCTTATACCAATCAGTTTTCAAAATACACAACAAATCCTTCAACGTGTACCTGGCAACACCCGGCTACTGCTCAAACTTGGTGTGTCGCTTGGGGTTTCCACAGTCCTATGTTTTCACGTGTGTGTCTCGGGGACCTCCCCTTATGTATAAAAAGTGTGGCGTTTACTCACTGCGTGTAAGTCTTTTATGTACTTCTTTAACTTCAGGCTATAGCCGAGTCGTCCAAAAGCAAGAGTGTTTCCTGGTCTGTCTCCTCCACTACAAAAGAGGAAGGGGGTACCGAGTCAGTTGCACAACTGAATGCATTCAACCAAGATGTGTCTTCTGCGTTTAACCCAACCCCTATGAATCAGAACGGTGTGGGGAACGGCCTAAATCCACATCTTCTGCGTTTAACCCAACCCCTATGAATCAGAACGGTGTGGGGGACGGCCTAAATCCACATCTTCGGCGCCCGTGGAGCAGTTGTTCTTAACTGCCTCCTCAAGGACAGAAGTTTTTTACACCTTGTTGGCTCGGGGATTTGAACAAGCGACCTTTCGGTTACTGGCCCAATGCTCTCAACCGCTAGGCTTAACTGCTATGGGGGAGAGTTAAAGAACTAGTTTCACTCACATTTCTAGATTACGTACTTTGAGGAGGGAAGGGTTGATAAGCCAGGTCAAATGGTTAAACAAAGTCACGGGTGTGAGGAAAGAGCAAAATGAAGAGGCGGCAGTAGCTTTGAGGTTAGAAAGGCAGGCTGATAACCGGCAGCCAAATCTGTGACAGAATATCTGTGCAAATGACCAATAAAGCAAGCATGGTAAAATGAAGGCCAGACTATCTATGGCAGCTGTGAATGTAATGTATCTAGTCCCAAAGTGGCTTCATGGTTCTAAGAGGCTCTGATGAAGTTAGGTCTTTCAAGTTTCTGTTAAGGTACTATTGATTATCAGTGACAATGTGGAAGACGTACATGTAGATGCTGTTTTACACTGGGTCAATAAAAATCTGTTTTGTTTTTCCCCACAGCACTGTCCCCAAACTCTCAAAAAGGACTTTCTCAGTTTTACTTACCCTCAAACTTTGAATCAGAGGCCAGGTTCCACTCATTGAGCGTATCTTTTACAAAGCTGTCCATTGGCCTTGACAGAAAAAAATTATTTTTGAAAGATAGTATAGCTAGCTAACTTAGCTACATCAAATTTAAGCTGAACTCTAACTACAGATAGAACAATGCTTTGCTCAAAGGTTACTGCTGACTAATCCCATTCTGTACAAATTTGCGCAACCGCAACATTCAAACGAGGCTGCAATGAAAACTAATGGGACTGTAGCGACTGTGTTGACATTTCTATTCAAGTGTTGATTGACATGGTAATGGCCCGATAGTATTCGAGAAAAGTTGAAAAAACAGACCCCTCTGACGCTGTACGTTAAATTGTGACGTGTCATGACATAACGTACAGCACGCATAATGCAACTAATTTTGTGTCGTACAGCCTCTCTCCACAAGGTGTAGCGCTTCTCTCGCAGATGAAAAATAAGGAAGGAACAGGGTAAGGGGGATACCTAGTCAATTGTACAACTGAATGTGTTCATTTTTTGCGTCAACTCTGCAAGCCAACGTGACTCTCAAAAGCCGCGACAGCTGCTGTCTTCTTCTGAAGATAACTTTAGACCTGCCGGAAAAACCCGATTCAAATTTGACACAAACCTTCAAATAGGTATGTAACGACACATTATATAAACTCTTTGTAGTGTTTAATTTTCATTTTAGAGGTGATAAGTTGGACAGATGGGGTGAAAAAAGCTGTTTCCCCACACGGATTGTCTCTCCCTTTCCATATCACGCAGTAGGTTTCGCTTCCCATCCTCCGTGTTTAAAAATACCCGACAGAGCTCATTGCCTTCTTCAATCATGCAGAGATGGGCAGCATGAAGGACTTGTCACTGATTTTGCTGGAAAGGGGAGAAATTGTGCTTTACAATGGTATTCATATTACAGTTGACCTGGAAGTATTATGTTTTTTGGCCGCTAAAATAAGGTAAATTGTACATTACAGCGCGATGTCATTACGCAGGCCATTACCATCAAATTAACTATAGCTAGCTAAAAGAATTTGCATCCATCCTCAACTTCACAAGTCCGACTAAAGCTGCCACTGTCAGAAACAATTGAAAACCAGTAACGTAAACTCACCCCATTCCGACAAAAGTGCGCAACCGCGACATTCAAACGAAGCTGCAAAGAAATCTAATGGGACTGTAGCGACTGTGTTGACTTCAAAATCGGGGGTGTGAACTACGTTTCTATTCAAGCGTTGATCGATCATGGTAATGGTTCTATAGTATTGGAGAGAAAAGTTGAAAAAACGGACCCTCCGTTACATAATGACGTGTCATGCCGTAACGTACAGCAGGCATAAAGCAACTATTTCTGTCTTACAATCTCTCTCCACCAGGTGTAGCACTTCTCTCATCTTTTAAAAACAAGAAATGGACAGTGACGGGGGTAAGGGGGGGAAACCTAGTCATTTTTTGCATCATCACTGCAAGCATCATGACTCTCAAAGCCGCTGTTTACTTCTGAAGATCACTTTAGCACCGCACTAAAAACCCGATTCAAATTCGACACAAACCTTCAAATAAGTATGTAATGACACATTATATAAACTCTTTATAGTGTTTTATTTACATTTTAGAGGCGATAAGGTGATAAGTTGGACAGATCGAGTGAAAAAAAGCAGTTTTCCCAACACATCTCCTCTCCTTCTCACTATCACGCATTAGTTTCGCTTCCCAACCCGCCATTTTTAAAAAGACCCGACGGAGCTCATTGCCTTCTTGAATTATGCAGAAACGGGCACCGTGGAGGTCTCGGCATGAATTCTGTTGGAAAGGGGAGAAATTGTGCTTTACAATGGTATTGACATTACAGTTGATCTGGAAGTATTACGTTTTTGGGGCGCTAAAATAAGGTCAATTGTACGGACCAAGGCGATGTACAAAAGTGAGTGAGTTTACGTTACAGTAACGCTAGCTAACTTAATCACCATGAAAGCATGAGATAAGCCTGCCAAATAGCTTGGTAGCTAGCCAGCTAACATTAGGTAATTAGTGAAACAGTGTACAACACAGTCCAGAATAATTTTCTGACTTAGCTAGCTAAGGTAGCTCGCTAGTTAGCTAACTTTATTTAGCTACCGTTACACTGACACAGTTCGCTAGCCAAATGTCAAAAAAACATTACATTTAGCTATATTCCACGACAACACTCCAGTAAGCTAGCATCGCAAGGCTAACTTTATCTAGCTAGCGTTACCACAGCCAGAGATAGTAGCACAGAAAATGGCTAGCTATCTCTATCTACCTAATTATGGAACAACAAATTCAACCTGAATGACCATCAAATTAATAATTCGTAACGTTTGTTACTTACCGGTTTCATGGTTTTCAGTCTGCAAAAACACCCTTTGTCTGTTGAAATAACGTTAGCCGTTTTCCACTCAGTTGCACTAGAAGACTTGCGAATTACCGGTTGCAACAACCCAACCCAACCCAATGCCATGTCTTGATTACTTGCTCACATTCTGGTGGACTTCACTTGCTGGTGGCAGGAGAATTAACCCAGTGGCTGGGTCAAATAACCATAATCAAACTTTAATAACCCAGCACCAACAACCCAACATTGCTGATTTGACAGAAAACAACCCAACTTTTGGCCCAATGCCTGCAACACAGCAATTGGGTCATGCAAACAACCCAACATTTTTGTTGTGTAACTTGTATCTCAAAGCCCTGCGTGTAAGAAGCATTGACCTGGTGCACACATATTTCTCTGTCCTCAGTTTGATTGAAGGCCTCAATCTGTATTTTTGCCTTGTAACTGATTGCTTCTAGAAAGAGAGAAGGAACAACACATGATCAAGATGAGCTAGCTACTAGTTTAAAGCAATGAACAACCTCATTGTTACAAAGAATGGATGTATAGCTACATTTATGAGAATAAAACATGCATTTGCTTACCTTATCAATCTTGAAGACGATGCACTCATTTATCACTCAAAAAAAGTGTTAGGTTTGTGGTGCACTCACTCATATTTCAAGGGTGCTGATGCATCCTCCTCCCAATACAACCTCTTCCAACACCACCGGTAGGGGAAGGGTATCCATCTGCAAAAGTTACGTTTTGCTTTGATGTCAAATGAACTCCTATTGTTGCAACCTTAGCTGTTGTGCTAGCTAACATGCTACTGAACCGTGAGACGAGCATTTTGACATGCATATTGGTATGAAAAGACAGCAACATATTCACCTAAAATTATGTGTTTAGGCAAATCATTAGTTAGCTAGCTAGCATATTAATTGTGCCAAAATATGATAGCTAACGTAAGCTAGCTAAGCACTAGCCAGTCAGTGGCGCTGACAAATTGAAACTGGTATTAACAAAATGTATTTTACTCTATCCCATAAAACATGGCATTGCTAACTAGGAATCATTTAGCTAATACAATGTAAACGTTTATTAGGAAGTTTAATAAGTTAGACACTCACCAGACAACTTTGGTAGGTAACAAACTAGCTAAACTCAGCAAAAAAAGAAACGTTGCTTTTTCAGGACCCTGTCTTTCAAAGATAATTCGTAAAAATTCAAATAACTTCACAGATCTTCATTGTAAAGGGTTTAAAAACTGTTTCCCATGCTTGTTCAATGAACCATAAACAATTAATGAACATGCACCTGTGGAACGGTCGTTAAGACACTAACAGCTTACAGACAGTAGGCAATTAAGGTCACAGTTATGAAAACTTATGACACTAAAGAGGCCTTTCTACTGACTCTGAAAAACCCCAAAAGAAAGATGCCCAGGGTCCCTGCTCATCTGCGTGAAAGTGCCTTAGGCATGCTGCATTGAGGCATGAGGACTGCAGATGTGGCCAGGACAATAAATGGCAATGTCCGTACTGTGAGACGCATATGACAGAGCTACAGGGAGACAGGATGGACAGCTGATCGTCCTCGCAGTGGCAGAACACGTGTAACAACACCTGCACAGGATCGGTACATCCGAACATCACACCTGGGGGACAGGTACAGTATGGCAACAACAACTGCCCGAGTTACACCAGGAACACACAATCCCTCCATCAGTGCTCAGACTGTCCGCAATAGGCTGAGAGAGGCTGGACTGAGGGCTTGTAGGCCTGTTGTAGTAAGGCAAGTGGGCACAAAACCCACCGTCACTGTAACAGACAGGACTGGCAAAAAGTGCTCTTCACTGACCAGTCGTGGTTTTGTCTCACCAGGGGTGATGGTCGGATTCACGTTTATCGACGAAGGAATGAGCGTTCCACCGAGGCCTGTACTCTGGAGCAGGATCGATTTGGAGGTGGAGGGTCCGTCATGGTCTGGGGCGGTGTGTCCCAGCATCATCGGACTGAGCTTGTTGTCATTGCAGTCAATCTCAACGCTGTGTGTTACAGGGAAGACATCCTCCTCCCTCATGTGGTACCATTCCTGCAGGCTTATCCTGACATGACCCTCCAGCATGACAATGCCACCAGCCATATTGCTCGTTCTGTGCGTGATTTCCTGCAAGACAGGAATGTCAGTGTTCTGCCATGGCCAGCGAAGAGCCCGGATCTCAATCCCATTGAGCACGTCTGGGACTTGTTGGATCGGAGGGTGAGGGCTAGGGCCATTCCCCCCAGAAATGTCCGGGAACTTGCAGGTGCCTTGGTGGAAGAGTGGGGTAACATCTCACAGCAAGAACTGGCAAATCTGGTGCAGTCCATGAGGAGGAGATGCACTGCAGTACTTAATGCAGCTGGTGGCCACACCAGATACTGACTGTTACTTTTGATTTTGACCCCTCTTTGTTCAGGGACACATTATTCCATTTCTGTTAGTCACATGTCTGTGGAACTTGTTCAGTTTATGTCTCAGTTGTTGAATCTTGTTATGTTCATACAAATATTTACACATGTTAAGTTTGCTGAAAATAAACGTAGTTGACAGTGAGAGGACGTTAATTTTGCTGAGTTTAGATAGCTTGGTTTCCATTTTCCAACAGATTTTCCTAATCCGTCTGATTGGTCATCAACAGTTACTGGTCTCTGATCTTGTGTTCACCAGAAGTAGCTTCTGGTAAACTGTTTGCCACTAGTGGCAAGAAATATTCTTGTTGCCAAAGGTTTGCTGCAGATTCACCACTAGTGGCAAACATATGCAAAGTTCTGGCAACATTTTGTGGAACACTATTTAGTTTGCTGCAAATTTGCCCCAAACTTGCGGGAAGGTTGCTGCAACAAATTCTTTTTTGTAAGGGATTGACCACTTTAAGGACACACCTGACCATAAAGGACTTATTGGGAATCATATTTTGTCATATCAATGATGTCACATTGATGTTACCAGGAAATTAGAGAAAGATTTACTTAAGGTGTTGTGTCGATACGGTGTTGGCTATTCTCAACCCCTGTACAAACATGTATAACATATATAACACATATGCAAACTCTCCCTCACTGAACCATAGGCTAATCAAATACAAGGGATTGTTTTAGAATCACTGTCCAAAAACATATACTGGCAGCAAGTCCTAATACATACTGTAGTGGACATTCTTATTTAAAGATACACAATGGAAGTTTATTATCTCATGAAACTACACAAATCCTTCGTTTCAGGAACATTCTATGCTTTTGTTCATGAGTGTGTGGAGAGGTGATGTGCCCCTTTCTGTCCAGTCTGGATAATTTCTGAACAGTATTTCTGCAAGTAAGAATAAGGTAACACTACAGGTACAATTGTTTTCTCAGTTCTACATTGAGACAGCTTACTTGGAGTGTTTCTTGTGTAACTTGCTCTTTAATAAATATTAATGTCTTCATTATGACTAACAATGAGGTTATTAAGGGTCGGCCAGTAACATATGACTTATAATGTTTGAATAATAAACCATAATAAATGCCTTATGAGATACTTGTATATACACTTATAAACAATACATTTGTGGCTCATATGTGCACCTTAAAATCGTCTTAACAAGATTTTGAACGGCAACTATCTGATTAAAATGACCTGTTGTTTTTTTGGGGTGGTTTATATCGTACATGTTCAGCCAGCAGCATTTTTTTATCTGCAGATAGATACACTATACAGTGCATTCGGAATGTATTCAGACCCCTTCACTTTTTCCCCATTTTGTTACATTACAGCCTTATTCTAAAATGTGTTAAATTGTTTCTACACACAATACCCCATAATAACAAAACCAAAAACAGGTTTTTAGAAAATGTTACAGTTTTAAAATATATATATGGAAATATCACATTTACATAAGTATTCAGACCCTTCACTCTACTGTGTTGAAGCACATTTGGCAGCAATTACAGCCTCGAGTCTTCTTGGGTATGACGCTACAACTTGGCACACCTGTATTTGGGGAGTTTCCTAGCACTCTGGGGCAGGTTTTCATCAAGGATCTCTCTGTACTTTGCTCCGTTCATCTTTCCCTCGATCCTGACTAGACTCCCAGTCCCTGCCCCTGAAAAACATCCTCACAGCATGATGCTGCCACCATCATGGGATGGTGCCTGGTGCCTGGTTTCCGCCAGACGTGATGTTAGGCATTCAGGCCAAAGAGTTCAATCTTGGTTTCATCAGACCAGAGAATCTTGTTTTTCATGGTCAGAGTCATTTTTAGGTGCCATTTGGCAAACTCCAAGCGGGCTGTCATGTGCCTTTTACTGAGGAGTGGCTTCTGTCTGGCCACTCTACCATAAAGGCCTGATTGATGGAGAGCTGCAGAGATAGTTGTCCTTCTGAAAGGTTCTCCCATCTCCAAAGAGGAACTCTGGAGCTCTTTCAGAGTGACCATCAGGTTCTTTGTCACTTCCCTGACCAAGGAACTTCTCTCCCGATTGCTCAGTTTGGCTAGGCGGCCAGCTCTAGGAAAAGTCTTGGTGGTTCCAAACTTCTTCCATTTCTTTGTTCTTGGGGACCTTCAATGCTGCATAAATATTTCGTACCCATCCCCAGATCTGTGAGTCGACACAATCCTTTCTCTGAGCTCTACGGACAATTCCCTCGACCTCATGGCTTGGTTTTTGCTCTGACATGCACTGTCAACTGTGGGACCTTACATAGACAGGTGTGTGCCTTTCCAAATCATGCCCAATCAATTGAATTTACCACAGGTGGACTCCAATCAAGTTGTAGAAACATCTCAAGGATGATCAATGGAAACAGGATGCACTTGAGCTCAATTTTGAGTCTCATAGCGAAGGGTTTGAATACTAACAGTGGCAAGAAAATGTCTGTGAGCCCTTTAGAATTACTTGGATTTTTGCATAAATTGGTCATCAAATTTGATCCGATTTTCATCTAAGTCACAACAATAGACAAACAGTGTGCGTAAACGAATAACACACAAATTATAGTATTTTTGTCTATAGTGAATACATCATTTAAACATTCACAGTGTAGGTTGGAAAAAGTATATGAACCCCTAGGCTAATGACTTCTCCAAAAGATAATTGGAGTCAGGAGTCAGCTAACCTGGAGTCCAATCAATGAGACGAGATTGGAGATGTTGGGTAGAGCTGCCTTGGCCTATAATAAACAAAATTTGAGTTTGCTGTTCACAAGAAGCATTGCCTGATGTGAACCATGCCTCAAACAAAAGAGATCTCAGAAGACCTAAGAATAAGAATTGTTGACTTGCATAAAGCTGTAAAGGGTTACAAAAGTATCTCTAAAAGCCTTGATGTTCATCAGTCCACGATAAGACAAATTGTCTATAAATGGAGAAAGTTCAGCACTGTTGCTACTTTCCCTAGGAGTGGCCGTTCTGCAAAGATGACTGCAAGAGCACAGCGCAGAATGCTCAATGAGGATAAGAAGAATCCTAGAGTGTCAGCTAAAGACTTACAGAAATCTCTGTAACATGCTAACATCTCTGTTGACCAGTCTACAATATGTAAAGCACTAAACAAGAATAGTGTTCATGGAGGACACCACAGAAGAAGCCACTGCTGTCCAAAAAAACATTGCTGCACGTCTGAAGTTTGCAAAAGTGCACCTGGATGTTTCACAGCGCTACTGGCAAAATATTCTGTGGACAGATGGAACTACAGTTGAGTTGTTTGGAAGGAACACGCAACACTATGTGTGGAGAAAAAAAGGCACAGCACACCAACATCAAAACCTCATCCCAACTGTAAAGTATGGTGGAATGACCATCATGGTTTGGGGCTGCTTTGCTGCCTCAGGGCCTGGACACCTTGCTATCATTGACGGAAAAAAGAATTCCCAAGTTTATCAAGACATTTTGCAAAAGAATGTTAGGCTGGCTATCTGTCCTCCATTGAAGCTCAACAGAAGTTGGGTGATCCAACAGGACAACGACCCAAAACACCAAAATAAATCAACAACAGAATGGCTTCAACAGAAGAAAATACGCCTCTGAAGTGGCCCAGTCAGAGTCCTGATTGAGATGCTGTGGCATGACCTCGAGAGCAGTTCACACCAGACATCCCAAGAATATTGCTGATCTGAAACAGTTTTGTAAAGAGGAATGGTCCAAAATTCCTCCTGACCGTTGTGCAGGTCTGATCTGCAACTAACAGAAAATGTTTGGTTGAGGTTATTGCTGCCAAAGGAGGGTCAAACAGTTATAAAATCCAAGGGTTCACATACTTTTCCCACCCTGCACTGTGAATGTTTACACGGTGTGTTCAATAAAGACATAAACGTATAATTGTTTGTGTGTTATTAGTTTAAGCAGACTGTGTTTGTTGATTGTTCCGAACTAGATGAAGATCAGATGAAATTTTACGACCAATTTATGCAGAAATCCAGGTATTTCCAAAGGGTTCACATACTTTTTCTTGCCACTGTATGTAAATAAGTTATTTATGTTTAAAAAAATTTATAAATGTGCAAACATTACTAAAAACCTGTTTTCACTTTGTCGTTTTAGAGTATTGTGTGTATATTAATGAAAACAATAATTTAATCAATTTTGAAATAAGGCTGAAACTTAACAAAATGTGAAAAAAGTCAAGGAGTCTGAATACTTTCCGAATGCCAGTATATTTATTTTGTGTTAATTGGATTGAAGCTGAAAAAGTAAATACACACACCTCTTCTAAAAACTAATTATTGCCCTACCTGTCACGCCCTGACCTTAGAGAGCCTTTTTATTTCTCTATTTGGTTAGGTCAGGGTGTGATTTGGATGGGCATTCTAGTTTTTCTATTTCTTTGTTGGCCGGGTATGGTTCCCAATCAGAGGCAGCTGTCTATCTTTGTCTCTGATTGGGGATCATACTAAGGCAGCCTTTCCCCCCCTTTAGTTTGTGGGATATTGTTTGTGTGTAGTTGCTTTCTGCACTGCATGTAGCTTCACGTTCGGTTGTAGTTTATAGTTTTTTCCGTGTTCATCAAATAAAATGATGTAGGCTTACCACGCGGCACCTTGGTCTGATTCTTCCGTCGACGAGCGTGACACTACCTCCCAACAATCCACACTGCCAGATACATGCAAAAGCACATGTGTTTTTAACAAGGACACACCTGGCAAATGTGGCCATGTGCACTCATGAAGAAAGGCTCAAATATGAAGAAACACTGTGGTGTGAGCACTTAGGTCACATGTGTCAAATCTGGCCGGTGACACATTTCTTTCCGGCCCGCGCAAAGATTTGGTTTGTCAATTCATTTTGTCCCGCTTCATGCCGCCTGGGATGAGCTGCACTACAAGTCACAGCAAGCACTGCCAACGTGCTGCATGCCAAATAGGCAGTGTTTCCACACACGAGCCAGCCTGTGCGCTGTATCACATCATCACTAATGCCACTGACAATCTTTAATCTGACCGAAAGTTTAAACGTGGTGTAGGCTAAATGTCCATGCCAAGTGTCGGTTCTAACGGGTCATTGCTGTAGCCTACAGAAAATGTAATCTTGGTTGTCAAAGAGTTATAAGATAAAGGATTCACACACGGCATAAATTACTACTAACGGACCATAGGACATACAGTGAGTATAAATGAGTCAACAGTTGAGTCATATACTTTATGAAATTACAGCCTGATGCGGTGAGTTCAAAGTAAATTGCCCAGCTTTTGCATGTCCCGTTTTTTACAGCCGCGCAGCTGGGGCTAAAGTGCACAGCCGCATGTCACAGTCCTTGCAAGCTACTAAAATGTTTCGGTCTGGCTTCGGCTTTTAAATCTTGACAATGAATAACCCAAAAACTAAACCTGCAACAAAATTCCATGCAAATGAGAAACATGTAGGCCTATTACAGTAACATTTGAGCAGTAGCCTAGGCTGGCTACTCAACTACAATACGTTTTGAGTGCACCATACAGCGATGCTGCATTCAACCGCACCGATGATCCATGCAGTGCAAAAAATGAAAAACAAGTTTGAAGTTAAAAGGTTACAACAACCAAGCAACGTTTTTGTTAATTGGACTCATTATTATTTGTCGGCAGGTAGCCTAGCAGTTAAGACCTTTGGGTCAGTAACTGAAAGGTTGCTGGTTCAAATCCCAGAGTCGACTAGGTGAAAAATCCGTCTGTGCCCGTGAGCAAGGCACTTAACCCTAATTGCTCCTGTAAGTCGCTCTGGATAAGAGCGTCTGCCAAATGACTAACATGTAAATAAATGTGACAACATTGATATGACCAGTTTAGTTGTTCATCTTTAAATCACAATGACCACGTTACGGAAACACGTGACCATAAAGGACTTATTGGGAATCACATCTTGTCATATCAATGTTGTCTCATTGGTTTACATTTATATTTTTGACATTTAGCAGACGCTCTTATCCAGAGCGACATACAGTTAGTGCATTCATCTTATTAAGATAGATATGTGGGACAACCATAGGCGGAAATCCCAGGGGGGACGGGGGGGACACGACCCCCCCATCTTGGGAAAAATATGATTTGTCCCCCCCAATATATCACTGTAAACATAACTATGTAATTTCAATAATATTAATAATACGCAATGAAAGCACTTGTGCTGATTATAGACACTTAATAGCGCGTTTAAGTTTCAAAAGATTGCGACCCCCCCCCGCCCTTTGCCTCACAATGGTTTGATCCACTGCCAGTTCTTTAGCTGGCAAGGTAATAGAGGGTTCGTATCTACTGTCCGAAAGGGACATGTACGTAACTGACGTGAGGTTAATCCAGTCAATCCATAGCAGGTCCATAGCAATGTTATTTATTTATTTTTATGTTGGCAGGGTTCACACACTAGCTGAATTTGCAGAGCTAGCGCGCAAACTAAAGCAAACATTAACTATCAAGCTAGCTAGTACCTATTCCATTTATGTGGCGTCGTCAAAGATGGAATCTTTGCTATCGTCAGTTTATTCCAAGATCAGCATGCAGCTGTAGTGCTTCGACGTCCCTGTGATAAGGTTAGCGATAAACTGAAGTCCAAACTGAACAGAACAGAACTACACTCTCTTCTACCATTGTCTTAAATATATATAATGGTCTCGTTGCAAAAGATAAATTGTCGCTAGTGAACTTTTTTTATTTTATTTTATTTCACCTTTATTTAACCAGGTAGCAAAGATTATAGCAAACACACAGAAACGGAATTGGTGCTCGCTAGCTTTACAAATTCAGCTATTGTTGGAAGCCAGCCAATATGAAACAAACTATTTAAATTACAAAAGGTTGCAGCATGTGTTGTGTAAATGTGTGTGTGTGCAGCTAGGCCAGCCAGCCAGCCAGGTAGAAAAATGGCAGAAAAAAGTAAGAAGACGGACATCAGAGTATTTGTCAGTACACCAAAACGCATAGTAAGAACTCTAGTATCCTAATATCTCAAAGACTAGTTGATAAAATGTTCATAAGAAAGAAGTGAAATGCTAATGGAAATGTTTCACAATGATGTCATTAGGCAGAGCAGGCAACAGATGGCACACAGACAGCAGAGCTGGGGACAGATATGCAGGGACAGATTGGCAGACAGGGAGTCTCAGGTAAGTTTGTTGAGTCTTTGTTTGGCAACATTATGAAAGGTTCTCAATTTTTTTGACTTGTAAAATAGGGACATAATTGGAAAATGCCATGGATACCCCCACTCTCAACTTAAACTGGTGACTAAACTAAGATTTGTTTACGGCAATGGTATTGCTGTTGTGATTAATTGTGTAGTTTTGGGTACCGGTAGTTAGGACTACGGCAAACACCTTATTTATTTTCTAGGAGACAGACTGAGTCAGTTAGGGTGGTGAAAGGGAAAGAGCCAGGGAGAGAGACTTCAGAGGACAGTGTCACAGCCACGGCAGGACCAAGTGTCACCCTTGTTGCCAGCAGCACCAGTATAGGGGACAGTGGCACAGCATTGTCCAGTTACCACAGTGATGGCACAAAACCATATCAGCCACACCCACAATTTATAGAACCGCAAACTCTTGCCAACAGAGTGTTGACGTTTCAAGAGAGATGGTTTCGCGATTTCCCCTGGCTACATTATAATCCATCAATAAAAGGAGTGTTGTGTTTTCACTGTAGCCAAGGGTTTTCAAGCCAGCCATCTTTTGGCCAAAGAGCTGATGCTGCCTTCATTAGTGCAGGATTTAGGAACTGGAGAAAAGCCATTGAAAAATTCACAGCACATCAAAATTGCCAAACCCACCGCCACTTTGTAATTGTAACAGCACACCAGCTAAATCCAATCAGTGTCCAGTTATGTCCAGCGTGTGGGGTAAACAGCAGGATGACGCAAGGCATTGCTTGATGAAAATTGTTAGTTCGGTGCGGCATGTAGTAAGACAGGGACAAGCCTTTAGAGGCCACACGGATGACAGTGGGAATTTATACCAGATTTTGAAACTTGGGGCAGAAGAGGATGATCCCATTTTACTGAAGTGGTTAACAGAGCGTACCACAATGTACACAGGCCCCAAAGCACAGAATGAAATTCTTAACATCATGGCCAATAGTCATTCGAGGCATTGCAGCTGAGATTAGGTCTCTTCCGATTGTACAATTTTCATTAATTGTTGATGGTACTCAAGATGTCTCTGGTGCTGAACAGGAGAATGTCTGTCTGCGTTATGTTGACCATAACCTTGTCCCTCACAAGGAGTTTATTGGGCTGTACAGGGTGTCGGAGACAACAGGCGAGGGCATTGCGAAAGTGCCAACTGATGTGTTGTTGAGGAAACCCGCAAACATATGCTCGGTTCTTTTGTTCAGTAGTGTGTATAGCAGTGGTTCTCAACCTTTTTGGGGTACTGGAACCCCTGCATATTTTGAGGCAAGGCAGGCAAGGTTTTGAGCGGTCCTCAGGGACCTCCACCCCCTCTATATTATATGTAAACTTACTGGAAACCTTGTGGTACTGACTACATTCATTACACTTTTTTATTTCACGGACCCCTTGCAATTAGTCCATGGACCCCTGTTTGAGAACCCATGGTGTAATTGATAGTTGTTCTTTTGTTTAGTAGTTTTCAGTACACTTACAAATGATTTATTTCATGTTATTTTATTTAAAATTGCATACTTTGTGCGACATACTTGTCCATAGCTGCTGTTTGAAGAGTTGAGACACTGACTGAAGGATATTTTGTTTGATTTATTTGGGTTTTTCATTGAAGTAGTTATTTTGCTTTTAGAACTGTACTTATTTTAAGCTTTTTGTTCTTGCAAAGATATTGTAGACTCAGGCCAGGTGCACATATTTAATGACTATATAAATGTATCAGAAAAAGTCAAATTAAAAGGTCAATTCAATACGGAGACCAACTTTGTGATGGTTCTCAATGGAGATTCTTTTAGATGTGATCACACCATGTTCATTGTATTTATGAAAACTACACCCATACAGTGTACAGTACCATTGTCACATACTGACCTTTCTTGATATTGCTGGTTGTAAGTACGAATACCTGCATACATACTGGACTGGTAAGGAGCACTGCTATAACTATTATTAGTAGTAGAATTATAATGATTTAAACATTTGAACAAGTTGGGAAAACCCTTCAGTTAACTACTGTACCTATCAATTATCCAGTTGTAGGAATTATGGTTCCTCAATATACATTTAACAACGTATGCTATGTGTTACAGCACTACTTTTGGTGTCCCCCTCAGGAATTGCTCTTGAGAAAATTTAATGTAATTGTCCCCTCCAAGGTTGATCTCAGATTTTCGCCCCTGGGGACAACCACATATCACAGTCATAGTAAGTACATTTTTCCTCAATAAAGTAGCTATCAGCAGTCAGTAAAGGAGAAATAAGTCAATTGTGAGTGTTATTTCACGAAAGGCAGGTGCTGTGTGTTTATTTAAGATACTGTTTGAAGAGGTAGGGTTTCAGATGTTTTCAGAAGATGGGCAGGGACTCTGCTGTCCTAGCTTCAGGGGGAAGCTGGTTCCACCATTGGGGTGCCAGGACAGAGAAGAGTTTGGACTGTGCTTCTACATCTGCATTGCTTGCTGTTTGAGGTTTTAGGCGAGGTTTTTGTATAAGCACTTTGTGACATCTGCTGATGTAAAAAGGGAAAAGGGCTTTATAAATACATTAGATTTGAATTGATGTTCCCAGGAAATTAGAGAGTAATGTACTTAAAGTGTTGTGTTGATATGGTGTCGGCTATTCTCATCCCCTGTACAAACACATATAACACATACATACAAACTCTCTCACACTGAACCATATGCTAAACAAATACATATACTTGCAGCAAGTCCTAATACATAGTGGACATTCTTATTTAAAGATACACTATGGAAGTGTATTTTTTCATGAAACTACACAAATCCTTTGTTTCAGGAACATTCTATGATTTTGTTCATGACTGTGGGGAGAGGTGATGTGCCCCTTTCTGTCCAGTCTGATCATTTCTGGACAATATTTCTGCAAGGGAACACATCTTATAGGGAACACATCTTTATTAGTTCTACTTTGAGACAGTTTTCTAAGAGGGATTCTTGTGTAACTTGCTCTTTATTAAATACTAATGTCTTCATTATGACTAACAATGAGGTTATTAAGGATCGGCCAGTAACACATTACTTATAATGTTTGAATAATAAAACTTAATAAATACCTTATTAGCTACTTGTATACACACTTATAAACTACAAATGTGTCTATGTGCACCTTCAAATAATGTCTTACCAATATTTTTACCGGCAACTATCTGGTAAGAGTGCCGTGTTATTTTTGGATGGTCTATATCGTACAAGTTTAACCAGCTGCATTATTTCATCTGCAGATAGATATATAGACACTATACACTATAGCTCAGTCTTTCCCCTAGTTTATTTTTCAGGCGCGGAGCAAAGACCCACTCATCCCTGTGGCACCAAAATTGTGAATGGAAACCAATAGAAGCCAAAGTCTTTGAAGCAGGAGATTATCACTTACTGGAAGAGCTCGGTTTTGTTTGTTTGGAAAGTTTGTTGTTTAAAAGTATATTGGAAAGTTATTGGTAGCTTTTATTTATTTCGTTTTATGTAACCTTTATTTAACTAGGCAAGTCAGTTAATAACAAATTCTTACTTACAATGACGGCCTACCAAGGCAAAAGGCCTCCTGCGGGGACGGGAGCCTGGGATTCAAAAAATAAATACAATATAAATATATGACAAAACACACATCACAACAAGAGAGACACAACACTACATAAAGAGAGACCTAAGGCAACAACATAACAGCAAAACATGACAACACAACATGGTAGCAGCACAAAATATGGTACAAACATTATTGGGCAAAGTCAAAAGCACAAAGGTCAAGAAGGTAGAGACAACAATATATCATACAAAGCAGCCACAACTGTCAGTAAGAGTGTACATGATTGAGTGTTTGAATGAAGAGATTGAGATAAAACTGTCCAGTTTGAGTGTTTGTTGCAGCTCTTTCCAGTCGCTAGCTGCAGCAAACTGAAAAGAGGAGCGACACAGGGATGTACAGTGGGGCAAAAAAGTATTTAGTCAGCCACCAATTGTGCAAGTTCTCCCACTTAAAAAGATGAGAGAGGCCTGTAATTTTCATCATAGGTACACTTCAACTATGACAGACAAAATGAGAAAAAAAATCCAGAAAATCACATTGTAGGATTTGTTATGAATTTATTTGCAAATTATGGTGGAAAATAAGTATTGTGCTTCTTGTCAGTAACAACCTCATCATCAACATTAAGGGACATGGGCAGCTGTGAGGAGGAGGGTTTATTCTCCAGGTCTTCAACTGTTTTCCAGAACTTCTTGGGGTTAGACCCACAGAGAGAGAACTGCTCCTTAAACTAACTTTGGCCTTCCGGATAGCCTGAGTGCACTTATTTCTCATTTGCCTGAACGACAGCCAGTCAGCCTGAGTATGCTTGTGCCGAGCCTTTCGCCAAATGCAATTCTTGAGGTGGAGTAACTCTGCAAGATCACCGTCGAACCAGGGGCTGAACCTGTTTTTAATTCTCATTTTCTTTATGGGGGCGTGTTTGTTAACAATACCACAGAAAATATCAAAAAAGAAGGTCCAAGCGTCTTCGACAGAGGGGATCAAGCTGAAGTCCAGTTCATGAAGGAATGCTTGCTCATAAAAAAATTTCGCAAGCGTCTATGACAAATCAGGACAGGACGTTTCACTGAGCAGCAATTACGAACACAGGCTGTAAAACAGTGATCACTAAGGTCATTACAGAAAACACCAGACTGATACCTATCAGGATTATTTGTGAGGATAATATTGATAAGAGTAGCGTTTTCTGGGTGTTTGGAGTCATACCTTGTGGGATTTGTGATAATCTGAGAAAGATTTAGGGAGTCCCATTGCTTTAGGACTTGGTCAGGTGGTTTAAGCATGTCCCAGTTTAGGTCACCTAGCAGGACAATTTCAGACTTAGTGTAAGGGGCCAGGAGAGAGTTTAGAGCAGATAGGGTACAGGCTGGTGCTGATGGAGGACAATAGCACCCAGCAACAGTCAACAAAGAGCTATTTGAAAGTTTAATGCTTAAAACCAGCAAATCAAATTGTTTGGGGACAGACTTGGTAGAGACAACCGAGCACTGAAGTTGATCCTTGGTAAAGAGTGCCACTCCCCCACCTTTGGAAGATCTGTCTTGCCGAAAAAGGATATAACCAGAAGGTTAACATCAGTATTGTAAACACTCTTCCTTAACCACGTCTCAGTAATGACCAACACATCTGGATTGGAGCTGTGAACCCACACTTTCAATTGATCCATTTTAGGTAATAAGCTTCTAGTGATAACATGCAGAAAACCCAGACTTTTAAGAGAGCAGAAATCAGTGAAGCAGATATCAGAGCACAAGTCAGAATTGTGGCTAGCAACAGTAGATGGCCCAGGGTGTACATGCACATTTCCAGATATCATCAACAGTAATACAATCAAAGCACGGCATAGTACAGGGAGAGCTCTGCTGATTTATGACATCTGAATGTGCATCAGTTGGCAACAAGATCATATTGTAAAGCAATTTCAGGTAACATGAATACAACGCCGGTGAGAGGTGGTTAGAATAGGATAGGATGCCAAAAGTCTGTGTAACAAATAGAGAGTCAGAGTCCCGGGTGTAGGAACAAACATAGTCTGGCCCACGGTTGAGTAAAGAAAATTTGTAGTCAACAAAGTATGCAGGAGTCATGAGGCAAATAGCAAAATGCACAAGATTTAAAAAAATATATATTGCGACTTGGGGATAGCCATTGTAAGTTCAGAGTCACTCGCACCAACAGTGCGCTGAAGCGGAGGGAAAGCTCGGGAGAGAGGGGTGAGTGTGGTTGAGGTACCTGTACCAGACGGTGAGACAGGCCAGGGCAGACGGTGAACAGATTGCCAGGTGGAACCCAAGCAGCAGTGCAGTAGGCAATGGGAGTAGGTGTGTATCACACCCACTTGGAAGAAGCTTTTATTTCTGGAGGCAGATTTCTTGTAGAAAATGCCAGTGAATGGTCTTTGAACAGCAGGAGGGGACGCTTCAAAGAGTCCTGACACTTGTTGGGCCAAAAGCCCTTTTACTTCACACCTTAGTGCTAATTGAATTTTTATCTGGTCTCTCCTTTCAAGCCTGGGAGCTCAGCTCCAGGTTGGAATGGTGTCCTCAGGTCTCTGCTGTTTGTTTACTAGTGCACCTTCTGTATAGCTTGGAGAAAGAAAACCTTGGAAGCAGTAATCTCTCTGGTTAATTTTGGTGAAAATTATGTTGTAGGTTTGGAGTTTTGATCCAGAGTGAAGGCCATGATGTGGAGAGTAGCATCCTGCATATGTACCTGCTGAAAAATCCATGTTTATCTAACTCCAAAACTATCCATTTGTAATTAACATGTTGAAAGATGTGAGAGCTCACATTAAGCTGTGTCTCTCTCTCTGAGGGGGGTGTGAGAAGCTACCTAGCTTCTCATGTTGGATCCGTGACGCTGTTGGAATCAGCTGCTGGGACTGCTTGTATCTTTCCAGTGATCCTGCCGACCAAGGATGGGTCTGAGGAGTTATTTGGCGTCGCTGGACATCAAGCTAGCGAGGTGGTCTTGAACGCAGCCCGCAACGCGGTTAGCCATTGTTGCTGGGACCGCGGATTGTCCCGGGTTTGTGGCTGTCTAGATCCCTGCTGTTTGTTGTTTTCAATTTTCCCCGTGACCTGCCCTGTCTGGAACTGTGAGGAGTAACAGCCTAACATACGTTGCTAGCTACCATGACAAAGACCAAAGCCGGCGGGAGTACCATTGAGGACAGTGCCAGTGGTGTCTCTCTATCACACGTGAAGGATCTTTTAAATGAACAAAAAGAGACCTACAGTATAAGCAGTTGTTACAACAACAAGAAAATAGTTTCAAGTGTTTTGTTCAAATAGTTGTGGATTCTACTAATAAAATAATGGATGACCTGACCAGAGAGGTCAAGGACCTGAAGAACAGTTTGCAGTTCTCCCAGGGTCAGCTCAACGAGTTTAAACAGGAGAACGGCAAGATGACAGCAATCTGTAAGTCATTGAGAGAGGGCATTAGTTCTGTGTGTGAATCCATGATAACAATGACAGATAAATTAGACTATCTCGAGGGACAATCAAGGCGAAACAACATGGTTGTGGACGGTATTGCAGAATCTCCACATGAGACCTGGATGAAATCTGAGGACAAAGTGAGGGAAATGATCTCTGAGAAATTGAAGATGGATCACAGGAAGATTGAGGTGGAGCGCGCCCACAGGATTGGAAAACCCACCTTTGGCCCAAGTGATAGGCCCAGGCCGATAGTGGTCAAGTTCCTGAGGTTCAAAGACAAGGTCGCTGTATCTTTCTCAACGAGGACTATCCTGAAGCTGTGCGCCAGAAGAGGAAAGAGCTGATCCCAGCCATGAAAGCTGCCAGAGCGCGTGGGGACATTGCGTACATCCGCTACGACAGACTCATTGTCCACCCTGCCTCCCAGAAGCCTGGAAGGGATGAGAGAGCCAGGCCTATGGGTTCGTAGTCTCAACCTCGCAGCACACACACACACACACACACCAATTGATTAATGGACTGCTGAATGTATATTTCTTTCTCTTGCTTTGTCTGCTCTTTTCAATATTATGTCTATCTCTGATAAGCTACCCAGGAAAGGGCTGAAAATAACCCATATTAATATATGTAGCCTTAGAAATAAGGATAATGAAATCAATAACTTGCTAACATCAGATAACACTCATATATTAGCCATTTCTGAGACTCACTTAGATAATTCATTTGATGATACATCAGTAGCAATACAAGGATATAACATTTAAAGAAGAGACAGAAATGCTCATGGGGGAGGTGTTGCTGTATATATTCAGAGCCATATCCCTGTAATGCTTAGAGAAGATCTTATGTCAAGTGATATTAAAGTGTTGTGGTTGCAGGTTCACTTGACACATCTAAAGCCTTTTCTTTTGGGGTGTTGGTATAGGCCACCAAGTGCTAACAGTCAGTATCTAAATAATATGTGTGAAATGCTTGATAGTGTATGTGATGTAAACAGAGAGGTCTATTTTCTTGGGGACCTGAATATCGACTGGTTTTCATCAAGCTGTCCGCTCAAGAGGAAGCTTCTTACTGTAACCAGTGCCTGTAATCTGGTTCAGGTTATAAATCAAACTAACAGGGTGTTTACAAACACTGCAGGAACAAGATCATCTTCATGTATCGATCACATTTTTACTAATACTGTAGAACTTTGTTCTAAAGCTGTATCCGTACCCATTGGATGCAGTGATCACAGTATAGTGGCTATATCCAGGAAAGACAAAATTCCAACAGCTGGGCCTAAAGTATTGTATAGGAGATCATACAAAATATTTTGCTGTGACTCTTATGTGGATGATGTTAAAAATATTTGTTGGTCTGATGTGATTAATGAGGAACATCCAGACGCTGCACTTGATGAATTTATGAAATTGCTTCTTCCAATTATTGATACACATGCACCTGTTAAGAAACTGAATGTTAGAACCGTTAAGGCTCCATGGATTGATGAGGAATTGAAAAACTATATGGTGTCACGTCCTGACCTTAGAGATCCTTTTTATGTCTCTGTTTTGGTTGGTCAGGGCGTGAGTTTGGGTGGGCATTCTAAGTCTGGTGTTCTATGTTGTCCTTGTGTTGTATTTCTGTGTGTTTGGCCTGATATGGTTCTCAATCAGAGGCAGCTGTCTATCATTGTCTCTGATTGAGAATCATATTTAGGTAGCCTGTTCCCACCTGTGTTTGTGGGTGGTTGTTTCCGGTTTAGTGTTTGTGTCACCTTTCAGGACTGTGCGTTTGTCGTGTTTGTTGTTGCATATTTTATTAAATGATATGAACACTTCCCACGCTGCACCTTGGTCCTCTTCTTCTCCTCCAGACGACAAGCGTTACATATGGTTGAAAGAGATGGGGCAAAAGTAGTGGCTAATAAGTCTGGCTGTACATCTGACTGGCTTAATTGTAGACTTGTGGAGGTCTACAATTTCTTTCTGAGGTCTTGGCTGATTTCTTTTGATTTTCCCATGACGTCAAGCTGTCACGCTCGTGATTAAAGACGGACCAAGGCGCAGCGTGATTGAAGTTCCACATCTTTTTATGGTGAAACTTTAAACAAAAACAATAAACCAATAGCGAAACGTGAAAGTAGTGATGCACAAACACAAAACAATATCCCACAAACACAGGTGGGAAAAATGGCTACCTAAATATGATCCCCAATTAGAGGCAACGATTACCAGCAGCCTCTAATTGGGAACCATATAAAACACCAACATAGAAATATTGAGCTAGAACACCTCCTAGTCACGTGACACAAGCAAAGAGGTACTGAGTTTGAAGGTAGGCCTTGAAATACATCCATAGGTACACCTCCAATTGACTCAAATGATGTCAATTAGCCTATCAGAAGCTTCTAAAGCCATTACATAATTTTATGAAATTTTCCAAGCTGTTTAAAGCCACAGTCAACTTAGTGTATGTACACTTCTGACCCACTGGAATTGTGATACAGTGAATTCTAAATGAAATAATCTGTCTGTAAACAATTGTTGGAAAAATTACTTGTGTCATGCACAAAGTAGATGTCCTAATCGACTTGCTAAAACTATAGTTTGTTAACAAGAAATTTGTGGAGAGGTTGAAAAACGAGTTTTAATGACTCCAACCTAAGTGTATGTAAACTTCTGACTTCAACTGTAAATACTATGCATGCCAGTCTCTCTTGTCTAAGAGTAGAGGAGAGACTGACTGCATCACTTCTTATTTTTATAAGAAACATTGTGTTAAAATCCCAAATTATTTGCATAGTCAACTTCCACACAGCTCTGACACACACACTTATCCCACCAGACATGCCATCAGGGGTCTTTTCACAGTCCCCAAATCCAGAACAAATTCAAGAAAATGTACAGTATTATATAGAGCCCTTATTGCATGGAACTTCCTTCTATCTCATATTGCTCAAATAAACAGCAGTCTGGTTTCAAAAAACAGATAAAGCAACACCTTGCGGCACAACGCCTCTCCCCTATTTGACCTAGATAGTTTGTGTGTATGCATTGATATGTGGGCTACGTGTGCCTTTTTAAAAACGCATGTAGCTCTGTCCTTGAGCTGTTCTTGTCTAATGATGTTCTGTATTATGTTATTCTGTATTATGTTTCATGTTTTGTTTGGACCCCAGGAAGAGTAGCTGCTGCTTTTGCAACAGCTAATTGGGGTCCTAATAAAATACCAAATACCAAAATATATATTCAGTATATTATGGTGCTGTGCTATTCTCCATGCATGTTTTGTGTTTATTGACGTGAAGCTGAAAAAGTAAGTTTACAACTTTTCTAAAAACAAATTCTTGCCCCACCTCCCAACAATCCACACTGCCAGAGTATTTCAAAATAAAAGTAGAACAGAGAGTGATGGACCTGTAAATCAACTCAGTGTATGGCTGAATAAACTGCCGGTACTCCTGAATGTTAAATCGATCATTCTACACCTCAGAAAACCCCATAAATTGAGCAGGTGGCTGATGGCAGTCGCACACGCACACCTTCAAGAACTGTATAGGACAGGTATAGGTCATATTGGCCAAGTGCTGACATAGATTAATTGAGGGCTTGTGACTCTGTACTCCGTGTGTTTCACTGTGTGAGCGGGAGGACATGAGGGGGACAGTAGGGTGACAGGGTGATAGCTTCTCTTTCGCCTTGCCCTCAAATAACCTCCCTGGTCCCTTGTTCACAGCGCCGACGGTTACTGGTGAGTATTTCATGTACCGGGATTTAAAAAAGACCAGAAGACGCTGCCGTCTCGCTGCCACTTGGCCTGTGACGCCCTAACGACCTGAGATATGGAATATCTCCTCGGTGTACACATCACTGACATTCTGAAATGGTCCACCTACACAAACAGTGTGGTGAAGAATGCACAACAGCTCCTCTTCAACCTCAGGAGGCTTGGCCCCTAAGACCCTCAAAAACTTTTACAGATGCACAATTGAGAGCATCCTGATGGGCTGTATCACCGCCTGGTACAGCAACTGCACCGCCTGCAACCGCAGGGCTTTGCAGAGGGGGTGCGGTCTGCCCAACGCATCACTGGGGTCACACTGCCTGTCCTCCAGGACAACTACAGCACCCGATGTCACAGGAAGGCCAAAAAGATTATCAAGGACATCAACCAACCGAGCCTCAGGCCTGTTCACCCCGCTATCATCCAGAAGGCGAGGTCAGTACAGGTGCATCAAAGCTGGGACCGAGACACAGAAAAACAGCTTCTATCTCAAGGCCATCAGACTGTTAAATAGCCATCACTAGCCAGCTACCACCCGGTTACTCAACCCTGCACCTTAGAGGCTGCTGCCCCATATACATAGACATGGAATCACTGGTCACTTTAATAATGGAACACTAGTCACTTTAATAATGGAACACTAATCACTTTAATAATGTTTACATACTGCTTTACTCATTTCATATTTATATACTGTATTTTAGTCAATGCGACTCCGACATAGCTCGTCCTAATATTTATACATTTCTTAATTCCATTCTTTACTTTTAGATTTGTGTGTATTGTTGGGAATTGTTACATACTACTGCACTGTTGGAGCTAGGAACACAAGCAATAACATCTGCTAAATTTGTGTATGTCACTAATAACATTTGATTTGATACTATGTACACATACACACATACACACTTATTTTTCTATCGTAGTGGTGACCTCAAAATCCTATTTTCTCTAAACCCAACTCTAATCCCAGTGTTTTCCATAAGCACCAGCTGTCAGCTAATCATGTTTCCACTTTCCATATTAACTAGGCTACTTTTAATTTCAAAGTTTTAATTCGCTAGTCCATCGAGCTCTCTCCTGCTAGAATGAATGGTATGCATCTCCTTGCGATCTATTGATAAGATAGGAACCTGTCAGTCACAAAGCGAGCGATGGCAGGGAAACGCAGAAGAGAGGAAGAGGCGAAGAGAGAGATTACACTCTCACCAAAATCTGTCCAAAATATACCCAATGCGTTTTATGGGCTTATTTTGGAACTATAGTGCTTTCAGAAAGTATTCACAGCCCTTGACTTTTTCCAAATTTTGTTGTGTTACAGCCTGAATTTAAAATTGAATAAATTAAAAAACATTGGTCACTGCCCAGTGGAATTATGTTTTTAGAATGTTTTACAAATTTATACAAAATTTAAATGTCTTGAGCCAATTCAACCCATTTGTTATGGCAAGCCTAAATAAGTTCAGGAGTAGAACAATTGCTTAACAAGTCACATATTAAGTTGCATGGACTCACTTGTGTGGAATAATAGTGTTTAACATGCTTTTTGAATGAGTGCCTCATCTCTGTAAGGTCTCTCAATTGAGCAGTGAATTTTAAACACAGATTCAACCACAATGACCAGAGAGGTTTTCCAGTGCCTCACAAAAGACACCTATAAATGGAATGGAGCTAAGCACAGGCAAAATGCTAGAGGAAAACCTGCTTCAGTCTGGTTTCCACCAAACCCTGGGAGATTCATTCACTTTTCAGCAGAACAATAACCTAAAACACGGCCAAATCTACACTGGAGTTGCTTACCAAGAAGACAGTAAATGTTCCTGAGTGGCCGAGTTAGTTGACATAAATCTGCTTGAAAATCTATGGTAAGACTTGAAAATTGTTGTCTAGCAATGATCAACAACCCATTTAATAGAGGTGGAATAATTTTGAAAAGAATAATGGGCAAATATTATGCAATCCAGATGTTCACATTTCTTAGAGTGTAACGGCTGTTGGAAGGAGAGGACCAAGGTGCAGCGTGGTACGTGGTCATGATCTTTAATATACTCAGAACACTAAGACAAAAACAACAGTGGAACAAAATGCAACAGTTCTGTCTGGTATACACACAAAACAGAAAACAACTACCCACAAACACAGGTGGGAAAAGGCTACCTTAGTATGGTTCTCAATCAGAGACAACGATAAACAGCTGCCTCTGATTGAGAACCACACCCGGCCAAACACATAGAACTAGACAACATAGAACACAACATAGAATGCCCACTCCAACTCACGCCCTGACCAACCAAAATAGAGACATTAAAAGGATCTCTAAGGTCAGGGCGTGATATAGAGACTTACCCAAAAATACTCACAGCTGTAATTTCTGCCAAAGGTGATTTTAACATGTGTTGACTCAGGGGTGTGAATAATTATGTAAATGTGATTTTTGTATTTCATTTTCAATACATTTTAAGAAGTGTCTTAAAACATGTTTTGACTTTGTCATTATTGTGTATAGATGGGTGAGGGGAAAAAAACAAGTAATTAATTTTAGACTAACACAACAAAATGTGAAATAAGTCAAGGGGTATGGATACTTTCTGAAGGCACTGTAAGCTTGCGCCTGCCTTCCCACCTTTGGGTCAACAACTTCCATTGTTAAGGTGGAGACATGAGCATCTCATCATTACATGCATTATATACACTGAGTATACCAAACATTAGGAACACCTTCCTAATATTGAACCGCACTCCCCCCTTTCGCCTTCAGAACAGCCTCAGTTAATCGGAGCATGGACTCTACAAGGTGTCAAACGGTTCTACAGGGATGCTGGCCCATGTTGAACCCAATGCTTCGCACAGTTGTGTCAAGTTGGCTGGATGCCCTTTGGGTGGTGGACCATTCTTGATACACACGGGAAACTGTTGAGCAGCGTTGACACAAACCGGTGCGCCTGTCACAGACTACCGTGCCCCGTTCAAAGGCACTTAAATCTTTTGTCTTGCCCACTCACTGTCTGAATGGCACACATATACAATCCATGTCTCAAGGCTTAATAATCCTTCTTTAACCTGTCTCCTCACTCTTCTACACCACGTGTCAAACTCATTCCACGGAGGGCCGAGTGTCTGCAGGTTTTCACTGGAACTCCCCTCGTGTGATTGTCTATGTCTTAATTGAAAGGACAAACCAAAAACCAGCAGACACTAGGCCCTCATGGAATGAGTTTCACACCTGATCTACACTGATTTGAAGTTATCTACACTGATTTGAAGTGGATAAGTGACATCAATAAGGGATCATAGCTTTCACCTGGATTAACCTGGTCAGTCTATGTCATGGGAAGTGCAGGTTTTCTTCATGTTTTGTGCGCTCAGTGTATATGGTTGCAGTCAAGTTTCTTCATACGGAGGAGGGAGAGAGAGCATAATGCTCGTAAATTTGCACGTTACATAATGATAACGAAATCCAATAGCCACAATTTCTTTCTGACACATTTATTTTCTTTTGAGTGTTTGACATAGCCAGCCATGTTGAGTCGTGACGCCAAGTAGGCAATTTACTGTGTATTGAATGACAACTGAACAGCAAGTGTTGACTAGTTTAGAAAAGGTGTCGAATTGACTGAATAAAGTCGATATCCTGTTTCCCTTTGCCATTCATAAATCATGCACGGTGGTTATAAACTCAGCAAAAAAAGAAACTTCCTCTCACTGTTGACTGCGTTTTTCCCCAGCAAACTTAACATGTGTAAATATTTGAGTGAACATAAGACTCAACAACTGAGACATAAACTGAACAAGTTCCACAGACATGTGACTAACAGAAATGGAATAATGTGTCCCTGAACAAAGGGGCGGTCAAAATCAAAAGTAACAGTCAGTATCTGGTGTGGCCACCAGCTGCATTAAGTACTGCAGTGCATCTCCTCCTCATGGACTGCACCAGATTTGCCAGTTCTTGCTGTGAGATGTTACCCCACTCTTCCACCAAGGCACCTGCAAGTTTCTGGAGATTTCTGGGGGTAATGGCCCTAGCCCTCACCCTCCGATCCAACAGGTCCCAGATGTGCTCAATGGGATTGAGATCTGGGCTCTTTGCTGGCCATGGCAGAACACTGACATTCCTGTCTTGCAGGAAATCACGCACAGAACGAGCAATATGGCTGGTGGCATTGTCATGCTGGAGGGTCATGTCATGATGAGCCTGCAGGAAGGGTACCACATGAGGGAGGAGGATGTCTTCCCTGTAACGCACAGCATTGAGATTGCCTGCAATGACAACACGCTCAGTCCAATGATGCTGTGACACACCGCCCCAGACCATGACGGACCCTCCACCTCCAAATCGATCCCGCTCCAGAGTACAGGCCTCGGTGTAACGCTCATTCCTTCGACGATAAACGCGAATCCGACCATCACCCCTGGTGAGACAAAACTGCGACTCGTCAGCGAAGAGCACTTTTTGCCAGTCCTGTCTCTTCCAGCGACGGTGGGTTTTGTGCCCATAGGCGACGTTGTTGCTAGTGATGTCTGGTGAGGACCTGCCTTACAACAGTCCTACAAGCCCTCAGTCCAGCCTCTCTCAGCCTATTGCGGACAGTCTGAGTGCTGATGGAGGGATTGTGCGTTCCTGGTGTAATTCGGGCAGTTGTTGTTGCCATCCTGTACCTGTCCCGCAGGTGTGATGTTCGGATGTACCGATCCTGTGCAGGTGTTGTTACACGTGGTGTGCCACTGCGAGGACGATCAGCTGTCCGTCCTGTCTCCCTGTAGCTCTGTCTTAGGCGTCTCACAGTACAGACATTGCAATGTATTGCCCTGGCCACATCTGCAGTCCTCATGCCTCCTTGCAGCATGGCTAAGGCACGTTCACGCTGATGAGCAGGGACCCTGGGCATCTTTCTTTTGGGGTTTTTCAGAGTCAGGTGAAAGGCCTCTTTAGTGTCATGAGTTTTCATAACTGTGACCTTAATTGCCTACTGTCTGTAAGCTGTTAGTGTCTTAACAACCGTTCCACAGGTGCATGTTCATTAATTGTTTATGGTTCATTGAACAAGCATGGGAACAGTGTTTAAACCCTTTACAATGGAAAAACTGTGAAGTTATTTGCATTTTTACGAATTATCTTTGAAAGACAGGGTCCTGAAAAAGGGACGTTTCTTTTTTTGCTGAGTTTATGTCCAATTGTCCATGGAGTCGCATCGGGACAAGTAAACCAAAGTATTTCCTTGCCAGACAGTGACGCTAAAGTGGGTGATTCGTACTGTAGACTATATAATCTGTGAGAGAGCCGTTCATTTTGCTCCCTAATTTGCTTAGGCTACTGGTTGGCCATTCGATGAAGATGGTGGATCTTCACTGCAGGAACAATAGGTATTGGAGAGCCTCATTCTGGTCCAAATATATTGAACAAAAATATAAACGCAACACGCAACAATTTCAAAGCTTTTACTGAGTTACAGTTCATATAAGAAAATCTGTCAATTGAAATAAATAAATTAGGCCCTAATCTATGGATTCCGCATGACTGGGAATACAGATATGCCTCTGTTGGTCACAGATACCTTAAAAAAGGTAGGGGTGTGGATCAGAAAACCAGTCAGTGTGACCAACATTTGCCTCATACAGTGCGACACATCTCCTTCGCATAGAGTTGATCAGGCTGTTGATTATGACCTGTGGAATGTTGTCCCACTCCTCTTGGCTGTGCAAAGTTGCTTGATATTGGCGGGAACTGGAACACACCGTCATACACGTCAATCCAGAGCATTCCAAACACACTCAATGGGTGACATGTCTGGTGAGTATGCAGGCCATGGAAGAACTGGGACATTTTCAGCTTCCAGGAATTTTGTACCGAGCCTTGCGAAATGGGGCCTTGCATTATCATGCTGAAACATGAGGTGATGGCAGCGGATAAATGGCACGACAATGGGTCTCAGGTAGAGGTCGACCGATTATGATTTTTCAACGCCGATACCGATTATTGGAGGACCAAAAAAGCCGATACCGATTAATCGGACAATTTTTTAAAATGTATTTGTAATAATGACAATTAAAACAATACTGAATGAACACTTTTCTTTTACCTTAATATAATACATCAATACAATCAATTTAGCCTCAAATAAATAATGAAACATGTTCAATTTGGTTTAAATAATGCAAAAACAAAGTGTTGGAGAAGAAAGTAAAAGTGCAATATGTGCCATGTAAAAAAGCTAACGTTTAAGTTCCTTGCTCAGAACATGAGAACATATGATAGCTGGTGGTTCCTTTTAACATGAGTCTTCAATATTCCCAGGTAAGAAGTTTTAGGTTGTAGTTATTATAGGAATTATAGTACTATTTCTCTCTATACCATTTGTATTTCATATACCTTTGACTATACTATCTTATATGCACTTTAGTATTGCCAGTGTAACAGTATAGCTTCCGTCCCTCTCCTCGCCCCTACCTGGGCTCGAACCAGGAACACATCGACAACAGCCACCCTCGAAGCATCGTTACTCATCGCTCCACAAAAGCTGCGGCCCTTGCAGAGCAAGGGGAACAACTACTCCAAGTCTTAGAGCGAGTGACGTCACCGATTGAAACGCTATTAGCGCGCACCCCGCTAACTAGCTAGCCATTTCACATCGGTTACACCAGCCTAATCTCGGGAGTTGATAGGCTTGAAGTCATAAACAGCTCAATGCTTGAAGCATTGCGAAGAGCTGCTGGCAAGTGCTGTTTGAATGACTGCTTACGAGCATGCTGCTGCCTACCATCGCTCAGTCAGACTGCTCTATCAAATATCAAATCATAGACTTAATTATAACATAATAACACACAGAAATACGAGCCTTTGGTCATTGATATGGTCGAATCCGGAAACTATCATTTCGAAAAACAAAACGTTTATTCTTTCAGTGAAATACGGAACCGTTCCGTATTTTATCTAACGGGTGGCATCCCTAGGTCTAAATATTGCTGTTACATTGTACAACCTTCAATGTTATGTCATAATTATGTACAATTCTGGCAAATTAATTACGGTCTTTGTTAGGAATAAATGGACTTCACACAGTTCGCCACGAGCCAGGCTGCCCAAACGGCTGCATATACCCTGACTGCTTGCACGGAACGCAAGAGAAGTGACACAATTTCCTTAATTATAAGAAATTCATGTTAGCTGGCAATATTAACTAAATATGCAGGTTTAAAAATATATACTTGTGTATTGATTTTAAAGAAAGGCATTGATGTTTATGGTTAGGCTTGGTGCAACGACAGTGCTAAATCATCACCCGTTTGGCGAAGTAGGCTGGGATTCGATGAGAAATTAACAGGCACCGCATCAATTATATGCAACGCAGAACACGCTAGATAAACTAGTAATATCAACCATGTGTAGTTAACTAGTGATTATGTTAAGATTGATTGTTTTTTATAAGATAAGTTTAATGCTAGCTAGCAACTTACCTTGGCTTCTTGCTGCCCTCGCGTAACAGGTAGTCAGCCTGCCATGCAGGCTCCTCGTGGAGTGCAATGTAAGGCAGGTGGTTAGAGCGTTGGACTAGTAACCGGAAGGTTGCAAAAACGAATCCCCAAGCTGACAAGGTAAAAATTTGTCGTTCTGCCCCTGAACAAGGCAGTTAACCCACCGTTCCTAGGCCTTCATTGAAAATAAGAATGTGTTCTTAACTGACTTGCCTATTTAAATAAAGGTGTAAAAATACCGATTTCCGATTGTTATGAAAACTTGAAATCTGCCCTAATTAATCGGCCGTTCCGATTAATCGGTCGACCTCTAGTCTCAGGATTTCATCATGGTATCTCTGTGCATTCAAATTGCCATTGATAAAATGCAATTGTGTTCGTTGTCCGTAGCTTATGCCTGCCCATACCATAACCCCACCGCCACCATGGGGCACTCTGTTCACAACGTTGACATCAGCAAACCCGCTAGCCCACACCGCCATACACGTGATCTGCAGTTGTGAGCCAAGTTTGACTTACTGCCAATTTCTCTAAAATTATGTTGGAGGTGGCTTATGGTAGAGAAGAACATTCAATTCTCTGACAACAGCTCTGGTAGACATTCCTGCAGTCAGCATGCCAATTGCACTCTTCCTCAAAACCTGAGACATCTGTGTCATTGTGTTGTGTGACAAACTGCACATTTTTGAGTAGCCTTTTTATTGTCCTCAGCACAAGCTGCACCTGTGTAATTTTCACGCTGTTTAATCAGCTTCTTGATTTTCCGCACCTGTCCGGTGAATGGATTATCTTGGGAAAAGGAGAAATGCTCACTAACAGGGATGTAAACAAATTTGTGCACAAAATCTCAGAGAAATAATATTTTTGTGCATATGGAAAAATTTAGTGGATCTTTTATTTCAGCTCATGAAACATTCAACCAACACTTTACATGTTGTGTTTATATTTTTGTTAATTGTATGATAATTAGAGCCCTCACAGAATCCAGTTATTAAAACAGAATTCAACAATGTAATTTTTTTTATTGGCCTTTAGTAGGGAATCAACTATATGTATTGAAAAAGTATTAATTTGCCTAAGTTTATCACAAGACATGAATTAAATAAAATAAAAATGTATTTGTCACATACAACGGGTGTAGACCTTACTGTGAAATGCTTACTTATAAGCCCTTAACCAACAATGCAGTATTAAGAAAAATAAGAGTTGAGAAAATATTTACTAAATTAACAACAAAACAAAAAAATACGAGGCTATATACAGGGGGTACAGATACCGAGTCAATGTGCGGGGGTACAGGTTAGTCAAGGTAATTTAGGTAATATGTAGATAGAGGTAAAGTGACTATGCATAGATAATGAACAGCGAGAAGCAGCAGCTTAAAAAAAGTGGGGGTCAATGCAAATATTCCAGGTAGCCATTTGATTAGCTATTCAGCAGTCGTATGGCTTGGGGGTAGAGGCTGTTAAGAAGCCTTTTGGACCTAGACATTGTGCTCCGGTACCGCTTGCCGTGCGGTAGCAGAGAGAACAGTATGACTAGGGTGTCTGGAGTCTTTGGCAATTTTTAGGGCCTTCCTCTGACACCGCCTGGTATAGAGGTCCTAGATGGCAGGAAGCTTGGTCCCAGTGATGCAGTGATTCTCTCGATAGTGCAGCTGTGGAACATTTTGAGGATCTGAGGACCCATTTCAAATATTTTCAGTCTTGAGGGGGAATAGGCATTGTCGTGCCTTCTTCACGACTGTCTTGGTGTGTTTGGACTATGATAGTTTGTTGGTGATGTGGACACCATGGAACTTAAAGCTCCACTACAGTCCCGTCGATGAGAATGGGGGCATGCTCGGCCCTCCTTTTCCTGTAATCCACAATCATCTCCTTTGTCTTGTTCACGTTGAAGGAGAGGTTGTGGTCCTGGCACCAGACTGCAAGGTCTCTGACCTCTTCTCTATAGGCTGTCTCATCGTTGTCGGTGATCAGGCCTACCACCGTTGTGTCGTCAGCAAACTTAATGATGGTGTTGGAGTCATGCTTGGCCACGCAGTTGTGGGTGAACAGGATGTACAGAAGGGGACTAAGCATGCACCCTTGATGGGTCCCCGTGTTGAGGATCAGCAAAGCAGATGTGTTGTTCCCAACTTAACCACCTGGGGGCGGCCCGTCAGGAAGTCCAGGATCCAGTTGCAGAGAGAGGCGTTTAGTCCCAGGGTCCTTGTGATGAGCTTTGAGGGCACTATGGTGTTGAAAGCTGTGCTGTAGTCAATGAACAGCATTCTCACATAGGTCTTCCTTTTGTCCAGGTGGGAAAGGCCAATTAGAGATTGCGTCATCTGTGGAGCTGTTGGGGCGGTATGCGAATTGGAGTGGGTCTAGGGTTTCTGGGATGATGGTGTTGATGTGAGCCATGACCAGCCTTTCAAACCCCTTCATGGCTACTGACATGAGTGCTACGGGTCGGTAGTCATTTAAGCAAGGTACCTTGGTGTTCTTGGGCAGTAGGCATTACACACTCGGTCAGAGACAGGTTGAAAATGTCAGTGAAGACATGCTCTGAGAACAGGTCCTGGTAATCTGTCTGTGAATGTTGACCTGTTTAAAGGTTTTACTCACATCGGCTATGGAGTGTGTGATCATAGTCAGAGAACAGAACAGAATGGATCAGTGATTTGTATTTCCGGCAACTTTCTGAAGAGGCAACGAGAATGCCCCTGTCTGTGTATGTCCGGTGCGCACGTCTACCACTTTGTGTAGCTGTTAGCGATGTAACCCTAATTCTAACCCTCATTGTAACCCTAACTCTTATCCAAACTGCTAAGCTCAAAATAGCCTTTGTTCTCGTGGGGATGTGGGATTTGTCCCCATGAGGGAGAATTTTCCTTGTTTTAATATCCTTATGGGGACTTTTGTGTATTTCAGCTCCTCACTAGGATAGAGGAAACACACACACACACACACACACACACACACACACACACACACACACACACACACACACACACACACACACACACACACACACACACACACACACACACACACACACACACACACACACACACACACACACACACAACACTGATAGAGAATGAGCTTCACTTCCATCAGCTAGATCAGCATACTGCAATCTATTCGGCAGATAGATGCTGTCAAGAATACAGTGGACAGTCAACTGTGTGTTTGTGCATGCACGTTTGTTTGCGTGGGTTTCTATGTGTTACTGCTGCAGCCAATCAAGTGTCATATTAGTCTGCTGGACCACTGGAAGTTTTTGATGAAAAAGCAACTGAACTGCGGCAGGGCCTGCATTTTAATACAGGAAAGATGGGTACCCAAAGGACAGAGAGACTGTATATAAGTGCTATGGAAAAGGTATAGGTCTTTGTGATGTTTTAGACAGCAGGGTAAATGTAGATGGTCTTCTTTGTGATATTTTAGCCAGCAGGGTACAGTTGAAGTCGGAAGTTTACATACACTTAGATTGGAGTCATTAAATCTTGTTTTTCAACCACTCAACAAATTTCTTGTTAACAAACTATATTTTCGGCAAGTCGATTAGGACATCTACTTTGTGCACGACACAAACAATTTTTCCAACAATTGTTTACAGACAGATTATTTCATTTATAATTCACTGTATCACAATTCCAGTGGGTCAGAAGTTTACATAGACTAAGTTGACTGTGGCTTTAAACAGCTTGGAAAATTCCCGAAAATTATGTCATGGCTTTAGAAGTTTCTGATAGGCTAATTGACATAATTTGAGTCAATTGGAGGTGTACCTGTGGATGTATTTCAAGGCCCAACTTCAAACTCAGTACCTCTTTGCTTGACATCATGGGAAAATCAAAAGAAATCAGCCAATACCTCAGAAAAAAATTGTAGACCTCCACAAGTCTGGTTTATAACATTTCCAAACGGGTGAAGGTACCACGTTCATCTGTACCAATAATAGTACGCAAGTATAAACACCATGGGACCACACAGCCGTCATACCGCTCAGGAAGGAGACGCGTTCTGTCTCCTAGTGATGAACGTACTTTGGTGCGAAAAGTGCAAATCAATCCCAGAACAACTGCAAAGGACCCTGTGAAGATGCTGGAGGAAACAGGTACAAAATTATCTACATCCACAGTAAAACGAGTCCTATATCGACATAACCTGAAAGGCCGCTCAGCAAGGAAGAAAAACCAAAAACCTCCATAAAAAAGCCAGACTACGGTTTGCAACTGCACATGGGGACAAAGATCGTACTTTTTGGAGAAATGTCCTCTGGTCTGATGAAACAAAAATAGAACTGTTTGGCCATAATGACCATCATTATGTTTGGAGGAAAAAGGGGAAGGCTTGCAAGCCGAAGGACACCATCCCAACCGTGAAGCACGGGGGTGGCAGCGTCATGTTGTGGGGGTACTTTTGTTGCAGGAGGGACTGGTGCACTTCACAAAATAGATGGCATCATGAGGGAGGAAAATGATGTGGATATATTGAAGCAACATCTCAAGACATCAGTCAGGAAGTTAAAGTTTGGTCGCAAATGGGTCTTCCAAATGGACAATGACCCCATTGTGATGAAAGAAATAAAAGCTGAAATAAATCCTTTTCTCTACTATTATTCTGACATTTCACATTCTTAAAATAAAGTGGTGATCCTAACTGATCTAAGCCAGGGAATTTTTACTCTGGTTAAATTGTGAATTGTGAAAAACTGAGTTGAAATGTATTTGGCTATGGTGTATGTAAACTTCCGACTTCAACTGCAAATGTAGATGTTTTAGCCAGCAGGGTAAATGTAGATGGTTTTCATTGTGATGTTTTAGCCAGCAGGGTAAATGTAGATGTTTTAGCCAGCAGGGTAAATGTAGATGGTTTTCATTGTGATGTTTTAGCCAGCAGGGTAAATGTAGATGGTTTTCATTGTGATGTTTTAGCCAGCAGGGTAAATGTAGATGGTTTTCATTGTGATGTTTTAGCCAGCAGGGTAAATGTAGATGTTTTAGCCAGCAGGGTAAATGTAGATGGTTTTCATTGTGATGTTTTAGCCAGCAGGGTAAATGTAGATGTTTTAGCCAGCAGGGTAAATGTAGATGGTTTTCATTGTGATGTTTTAGCCAGCAGGGTAAATGTAGATGGTCTTCGTTGTGATGTTTTAGCCAGCAGGGTAAATGTAGATGGTTTTCATTATGATGTTTTAGCCAGCAGGGTAAATGTAGATGGTTTTCATTGTGATGTTTTAGCCAGCAGGGTAAATGTAGATGGTTTTCATTGTGATGTTTTAGCCAGCAGGGTAAATGTAGATGTTTTAGCCAGCAGGGTAAATGTAGATGGTTTTCATTGTGATGTTTTAGCCAGCAGGGTAAATGTAGATGTTTTAGCCAGCAGGGTAAATGTAGATGGTTTTCATTGTGATGTTTTAGCCAGCAGGGTAAATGTAGATGGTTTTCATTGTGATGTTTTAGCCAGCAGGGTAAATGTAGATGGTCTTCGTTGTGATGTTTTAGCCAGCAGGGTAAATGTAGATGTTTTAGCCAGCTGGGTAAATGTAGATGGTCTTCGTTGTGATGTTTTAGCCAGCTGGGTAAATGTAGATGGTCTTCGTTGTGATGTTTTAGCCAGCAGGGTAAATGTAGATGTTTTAGCCAGCAGGGTAAATGTAGATGGTTTTCATTGTGATGTTTTAGCCAGCAGGGTAAATGTAGATGGTCTTCGTTGTGATGTTTTAGCCAGCAGGGTAAATGTAGATGGTTTTCATTGTGATGTTTTAGCCAGCAGGGTAAATGTAGATGGTTTTCATTGTGATGTTTTAGCCAGCAGGGTAAATGTAGATGGTTTTCATTGTGATGTTTTAGCCAGCAGGGTAAATGTAGATGGTTTTCATTGTGATGTTTTAGCCAGCAGGGTAAATGTAGATGGTCTTCGTTGTGATGTTTTAGCCAGCAGGGTAAATGTAGATGGTCTTCGTTGTGATGTTTTAGCCAGCTGGGTAAATGTAGATGGTCTTCGTTGTGATGTTTTAGCCAGCAGGGTAAATGTAGATGGTCTTCGTTGTGATGTTTTAGCCAGCAGGGTAAATGTAGATGTTTTAGCCAGCAGGGTAAATGTAGATGGTTTTCATTGTGATGTTTTAGCCAGCAGGGTAAATGTAGATGGTTTTCATTGTGATGTTTTAGCCAGCAGGGTAAATGTAGATGTTTTAGCCAGCAGGGTAAATGTAGATGTTTTAGCCAGCAGGGTAAATGTAGATGTTTTAGCCAGCAGGGTAAATGTAGATGGTTTTCATTGTGATGTTTTAGCCAGCAGGGTAAATGTAGATGGTCTTCGTTGTGATGTTTTAGCCAGCAGGGTAAATGTAGATGTTTTAGCCAGCAGGGTAAATGTAGATGGTCTTCGTTGTGATGTTTTAGCCAGCAGGGTAAATGTAGATGGTCTTCGTTGTGATGTTTTAGCCAGCAAGGCAAAGCACTACTCTGTGACTCAGAACCATCTCCAAAGACAACTATCATCAGAGCTGGTGTAGGCATTAGGTATGGGAGTGTGTGTGCATGTCCGGGTGAGTGTTTGTGTTTGCCAACATGTGTGTGAGGTTCTGCAAATATAGGTGTGCAGGTGCATGCGGCGAAGCGTGCAGGTGTGTGAGTACCCTAACAAATGTATTTCCATAAAAGTCAGTGAATACATCAAACGCCCATTTGATTTCCTCCATCCAGCCTTTAGGGAACCACCACTCTCTCCTCTTCATATTTTCCTTAAATTCCATGCAGATGACATTATGTTGAGTACACAAAGATGTGTGCGAGGGTGCGTTACAAAGGTGTGTGTGTGTGTGTGTCTAGAGGTGTGTATGTGAGTGTGTGACACTTACTTGCAAGAAAAACACCCTGAATTTCATCACTTCCTCTGAAGCGTTTCTAAAGTAGTAGTACTCCTCCTCTCTCTCCCCCTCTTCCCTCTTTCCTGTAATTTCTCTTTCATTTACATCGTGATGAGCCTCTGTTTGACGAGTGCCCTGGGGGGGCCATCTAGACTCTGGTGACTTACAGTTGGTGACGGCTGTGTATGTGTGTGACAGGGACGGGGGTAATTTTCCTCCTGTCGGGGGGCTCCTACAGGGGTTTGGGTGGAGGTGGGGGGTAAATGACGACAATTAGGACCGTTTTGGGAAGCAGAGAGGGGGGCTGAACGATGAGCCCAGCCCACCTGTTTCCCTTTTCCCTCGTCACTGAAGTATGCAATATCTGCTGCAGTGTCTCTCTCTCTCTCTCTTCATCCTTCTCTATCCTACCTCTCTCTGTTCCGCTCCATTCTACCTCTCTCTCCCTCTCCTACCTCTCTATCCTACCTCTATCCTACCTTTCTATCCTACCTCTCTCTTCCTCTCACTCTTCTCTATATCCCACCTCTCTCTCTTCCTCACCTCTCCTCCATCTATATCCTTCTCTATCCTACCTCTCTCTCTCTCTCTTCCTCTCCCTCTCCTCTCTCTCCCACAGCAGATGCAATGTGAGCCTAAGAATCTAGTCTGAGAGTGTAACACCTGTGTTTTCTCAGACTAGGAGTTATTCTTTCTTCTTCCAAATACTGTTAATTACCTTTTAAATTCAACGGAATGCACTGTTAATGAGCTTGATGTATTGAGAGGCCTCTCCACCACTAGGGGCAGAGTAGAGCCGCTACTAGGAGGAGGTTGAAAAAGGAAAGCAAGAAAATGGATAAAAGAAAGGAGTGCGAGGGCAAGAAGCATTCAGTGTCTCTGCTTCTTCTGACACTGATTGTCACTTCCACACGTCCTCTCCTCTCAGACTTCTCCTCCTTCCCCTTACCCAGACAGTTATTCACTTCAACCCACTTGACAGCGTTCCTGTGATCCTCTGTCTGTGATAGCAACCCTCTCTCGCTCTCTCTCTCTCTCTCTCTCTCTCGCTCTCTCATTTTCTGAGGCTAGAATAGTGTCCTGTGGTGTTGGTTGCGGTCAGATGTGAGTGGTAAATTAAATTAGTGTGCTCTGTTTCTACCCTCTCCCACTCTCTCTAAAACTACTGCCTTGTTATACCTAAATCCAGAATAGGGTTCTATGTAGTTGGTTGCTGTCAGGTGTAGAAGTGGTAAATTTATGTTAAATTCGCTGTGACGATAGCTTTGCTCTTTGAGTTAGCTTTTCGCTCCCTAGATGGTGAGAACACTCACGCAGGCATACACACACACACACACACACACACACACACACACACACACACACACACACACACACACACACACACACACACACACACACACACACACACACACACACACACACACACACACACACACACACACACACACACACACACACACACCTCAGAGTCTGCCGGAATGTGCAGCTATTTTCCTCACTACGGCGTAGCAAAGAAACCTAGTCTCTGTCAAGTCTGCACGCATGATTATCAAATCTCTCTTCACTCTCTTCTCTTGATTATCATCTCTCTCCACTCTGTTTGCTCCACTCCACTCCACTTCACTCCATTTCCTGATTGAGACACTGGTGCAGCCAATCACGTCCTTGACAGCACAGATGGTTAACTGAGCTATGTAGGTGAGGAGGACAGAACCAATATCCTTATTGAAAATTATCCTGCGTTTATAGCCAATGTCCAGTGTGATATAGTTTATCTGATGAGTTTTTTTGCCACAGGGGCTGAATGATTCTATCTGCTACTTAACCACAGCATGGACTTGATTAGTTGGGGCTGTTCCGTGTGTGTGTGTGTGTGTGTGTTCATGAATACTTTGAAGCGCAACCTCACCCGCTCTGTTTGCATCCTTTCTCTCTCTCGCTGACTCTGAAGTATCTTCACAACATTTCATTTAACTGAAGCCTATGGCAAAGAGAACCAACCACAGGATTGCTTTCTGAAAACAATCTAAAGGAAAAGAAAGGATCCATTCGATATAAAAATAAATAATATTTATTCTGCGTATGAAAAGAGGAAAGAGAGTGGAGAGGCTGGAGCTAATGTTTGTATCCTGCTCGGGAACACTGAGTTTTCTGTTATTGGCTATTTATTTGGAAGAAAAATGGAAATCCCTCAACCCAGATATCTAATGTCTTGTCTAAAAGATTTGTAGCTGGGAGGTGTGCTATGTTATCCTAATCAATCAGAAACCAATGTTTGGTCTCTTCTTCTCTTTTCAAATCAAATCAAATCAAATGTATTTATATAGCCCTTCTTACTGATATATCAAAGTGCTGTACAGAAACCCAGCCTAAAACCCCAAACAGCAAGCAATGCAGGTGTAGAAGCACGGTGGCTAGGAAAAACTCCCTAGAAAGGCCAAAACCTAGGAAGAAACCTAGAGAGGAACCAGGCTATCAGGGGTGTCCAGTCCTCTTCTGGCTGTGCTGGGTGGAGATTATAACAGAACATGGCCAAGATGTTCAAATGTTCATAAATGACCAGCATGGTCAAATAATAATAATCACAGTAGTTGTCGAGGATGCAACAAGTCAGCACTTCAGGAGTAAATGTCAGTTGACTTTTCATAGCCAATCATTGAGAGTGTCACGGCCGTCGTAGGAAGGAGACCAAGGTGCAGCGTGGTGAGCGTACATTTTCTTTTATTTGAAATGACGCCAACAAAAACAATAAACAATGTAAAACGGCTGTGAAGCTTAAGGGCTATGTGCCACAAACAAAGTTAACTACCCACAACGAAAGGAGGGAAAAAGGGCTACCTAAGTATGGTTCCCAATCAGAGACAACGATAGACAGCTGTCCCTGATTGAGAACCATACCCGGCCAAAACATAGAAATACAAAATCATAGAAAACAAAACATAGAATGCCCACCCCAATCATACCCTGACCAAACCAGATAGAGACATAAAAAGGCTCTCTAAGGTCAGGGCGTGACAGAGAGTATCTCTACCTGCTGTCTCTAGAGAGTTGAAAACAGCACGTCTGGGACAGGTAGCACGTCCGGTGAACAGGTCAGCGTTCCATAGCCGCAGGCAGAACAGTTGAAACTGGAGCAGCAGCACGGCCAGGTGGACTGGGGACAGCAAGGAGTCATCATGCCAGGTAGTCCTGAGGCATGGTCCTAGGGCTCAGGTCCTCCGAGAGAAAGAAAGAAAGAAAGAAAGAGAGAATTAGAGAGAGCATACTTAAATTCACATAGGACACCGGATAAGACAGGAGAAATACTCCAGATATAACAGACTGACCCTAGCCCCCCGACACATAAACTACTGCAGCATAAATACTGGAGGCTGAGACAGGAGGGGTCAGGAGACACTGTGGCCCCATCCGATGATACCCCCGGACAGGGCCAAACAGGCAGGATATAACCCCACCCACTTTGCCAAAGAACAGCCCCCACACCACTAGAGGGATATCTTCAACCACCAACTTACCATCCTGAGACAAGGCCGAGTATAGCCCACAAATACCTCAAATACCTCAATACCTAGTCCCAAGTCCCTTGCTATGTGTCTCACTATAAATAGAACCCCCATTGCTTTTGAATGTAGCCAACGACACAGCCAGCCAGCTTCTGTTGAGAGTGTGTATGTTTGTGCGTGCGTGTATGTGTGTGTGAGAAACCACAGCAGGATGTTTGGCTGATTAGGTCTCAGGAGACCAGTAGCTAATGCTCTTTTCATTACACTCTAAGATTATCAAACGCTACACTCCTCCAAGGATATTTGTTTCTCTTCTGGCTCCTGTCTGGCTCTCACTCCCTCTTTCCCCCCCCCCTTCCTTCCTTCCCTCCCTCCCGATTGGTTGGTTTCTCGCCCGAAATTCCAATTATCACTCCGAGAGATGAGAGAGAGAGTGTGCTGCAGAGAGAGAAGAAGACGGGAAGAGGAAGGGAGATAGAGAAAGTAGGAGAGCAGTGATAGTGGAATGGACACGATGGAAAGAGTAATGTGTTCTTAGTGTGAAAAGAGAGACGATACATTATTTGACTTGGTCCTTTGGTTAAAAGGGGCCTAGCGTGTCTGGAATAAGGCACGGAATGAGGGAGTTACTGGTGGGAAAACTAAGATCAAGAGAACATTGACAGCCATTCGTCCCTTTCTCCCTCCATCCCGTTCCCTCCCTTCCCGTCATCCTCTTCCTCTGTGGATCTGTGGTCTTCGTTCTCTCTCCCTCTCTCCCTCTCTCCCCCTATCCCTACTCTTCTCTGTGGATCAGTAGCCTTGGTTCCCTTTCCTCTGTCTGTTTTACATAGAAAGCCTGTTGGTCATTAGCATCCATGAGCGCTCTGCTGGGCTTTGAGTGACTGAGTGTGTGCTCATGCCTGTCTGCGTGTGCACGTGTTAGTGGCCAGGCTGAGGCTGACACTGAGGGCTAAAAGGAGGTTCCTGTCCAGCTCCAGACACCCTAGCATGGCCTCGTCCATCTGTCCAGTGCCCTCTGCTGTAAGGTCCTCTGTGGTCCTCTCTCTGGTCCTCTCATCTCCATGGTCAGAGGCTACCTGATTTAATCTCCAACAGAGGTTGAAGATGCTAATTACCAGGTGTGTGTGTGTGTGTGTGTTCATTTCCAGCAGAGGGTGACTGAGGGTGCTAACGAGTGTGTGTGTGTGTGTCCTCTTGGAGGTGACAGGGTTCCGCTGGGTGCCCCTGACGTGACACGACTTCCCACCTTTCCAACGGGAGACATATGGACGCACTGATCTCCCCCACCTGGTACCTGCTCACCCTGGAGTAGGCACCATGCCAGTTACCTGACTGTGTGTGTGTGTGTGTGTGTGTGTGTGTGTGTGTGTGTGTGTGTGTGTGTGTGTGTGTGTGTGTGTGTGTGTGTGTGTGTGTGTGTGTGTGTGTGTGTGTGTGTGTGTGTGTGTGTGTGAATCTGATATCCCCATCTGCTCACCCAGTGCCCACTGAAGACCTGGAGTAGGCATCATGCCCACCACCTGACTGACCTTGAGGAGGCACAGTTCAGCTCAGCAAATAGACTAACACCCACAGTTTGTATGTGTGTCTATATGTCTGTCCTTTATTTTACATTTTTAGTTCCTTGTATTTGAAGTCTATCTCTGGCTCTTGGATGTATAGATAGATCTCTTTAGTGTGTGTTTGTCTGTTGAGGCCAGATGCCAAATTGTGCCAAGTGAGGAAGAAGCTGATGCTTCTGCACTGTGACCCAGCAGACCCAGAGTGTATGGTGCTGGGTGGGATAGATCAGGAGCATTCAAATATTATCTGGACTATCTGGATGGAGGCCTAAGTGTCATAACGGATAGTACCAAGATATTATTTTGTCGTAAAGTTTCATGTCTTGGTTAACACTATAAAGATAAATGGTTGGATGGGTACGTTTATGCAGGCAGACAGGGAGGCAGACAGACAGACAGACAGGTAGGGAGGAATGCACATGTATATGCACACACACGCAGGCATGCACACACACACGCTTCAGGCTCATTGGCTCCCCATGCTGTCCTGTCTGTATGACTGATGACTGAAGCTCTGCCCACCACTCAGGAGTCCCACATGCCCTCTTACCCTGCCCACCATGCCCAGATGGCCAGCCATTGGACTGGAGCATTTCCTCCATGCTGGCACCACCATTACCGTGCACAGCACAGCCTCTTGTCTGTGTTGTAATTCTTTCATCTTTCTCTCCATTGGTCAATTCTCTTTACCTCATTCCCTGTGATCCAATAGGCTCTGAGCTCAGATCTGTTTCTCTGAGTCTCTATGCCCGTCCTTAAATCATTAAGTCTTTAATGATGTCATTATCAGCATACGGACTCTTTAAATGTACTAGATCCAGCATCCAGGCATGGGTGTACATTGAATCCTGACCGTACGGCACCACAGAGGGCCAGAGCTGACATTGTGCCAGTGGTGTTGTGGTCATAGTATCTGTATTGTGTAGGTGGCAAAGAGGCAGCTCTTTTGAGTAGGTGTCAGAGCCTGCTGTGGCACTGTGGTTATATATATATATGTGTGTGTGCGTATGTGCATGTGTGCTTGTGTGTGTGTGTGTGTGTGGTATTTATTATTAATATTCCACATGTTCTGAAGCCTGACACTGGCCTTTGGGCTGTTTGACCTCAAGGGTCTTTGTGACCTTTGACTTTGTGACCTTTGACTCTGTGAGCTTTGGGTCTAATGTTTTGTCAAAGTTGGTCTGTGAGGCTGCAGTTGTCAAAGTGCAGCATGTTTTAGATTGGACATGCTGTCTGTGAAATGTCATGGTTTGAACTTTTTGTTTACATTGTCAGGGACAAACAGAGAACGTTTAGTACTTATTGAATGCAAAGTAGGACAGATTGTAAAGCGGATTCTCGGGTGTATATGAATATACTATTTACTTATGTAATTGTATATATTTATACATTATGTATAAGGGTGTTTGTGTGTATTCAAGAGAGCAAGAGGCACAGGCGGAAAGTAAGTACATTTCCATACTTGTTTAAATGAATATAAATGTGTGAAAATGTGTGATGACGATAACAGGAAATGATTTCCCCCGTGTTTTTTTCCAGGACGCAATTCAGCACACAGATGAGGAGAGGAAGCTTTCTGCTAAACGAAAGTACCTCAAATATCTCTATTTCACACCAATTTTCATTATTATAATTTCCCAAAGTGCCAGAATTAACCAGTACTAAAAGGTGCATTAAAGGAATTTAGCACAATCATGTCAAGTATTTGGATATGCAATTATGCTACCTGAAATGAATCGTCTAAATGTATCTCCTGGGTAGGCCTTTTAACGTCGGCCATCTTAAAAAGCTGTTTTCACTTCCAGAAGTCTTCAGAGAACAGAAAAATGGGTTAGGACCTAATATGCAAAACCTTGAGGTTTATTGTTACTGACTAGACAACACTTCCATGGCTAGTGTTATAGAGTTGTCATATAGACTTGTGTATTTGAGATTAGGGCTGTCCCCGAGGAAGAAAAAAAACTTGGTCAACTGATCGTCTGTTCTTTCAACCAATTTTTAAACGTGTATTTTGCCATATATAGACACACCCTATGTGTTTTAATAAAATCAACTATATGCATTGAGCTTGTCTGATGCTTAAAGCTTAAGGTTTGATGAAATAAGACAAATGCCTCAAGAAGGCGCCAGAGATCTAGATAACCAGAAGAAAAAACCTGACCCAACTTTTCTCCTCCTGCTCTTGCTGGCTTAAGCAGATTCTGCCATTACTCTCCTGAAGTTGCCAGTAATAGGCTACATGAGAAGTTGGCAACCTTTCTCATGTGGAATGTCAATTTATCTTACAATTTCTACCGATCTGCGTGCCAGTTATGATGTTTATATGCAAATTTACATGAATCATTTAATTTAATTTATAATAACATCTTCATATCTCAAAATCATTGTATTAAAATTCTATCCAAATGAAAATGATACAAACCTAAAAAGTAACTTCTATTGCCATTGCCAACTATGTAAAAATAGCCTACATATAGCCAACAAGTAAAAACATTGGAGCCTGCAGGTAGAAAATATCCTGCTAAAAATAAATATCCTATAAATCACATTGGCTACACATGGCCTGTCTGCAATGAACTTGAAACATTGTATCAACTACTAACTTGGGTCTGGCAGGAGAGTTGGGAAATGTCTGGGAGCTGAGTTTCCCACATCAGTGAACTCGGGACAGACACAGCTGTAGGCCATTTGCGCAAGGGATAAGAAGCAGTGCTTGACTTGGGCAGGAGTTCACCAGAGCTGAGTATTGTTAGCACCTGCACTTAAATATAAACAGTACCAGCACCCAAAATGAGTACCAGAACCTATTTCAGTCCAAGTCAAGCACTGATAAGAAGAAATCAGGTAGGCTTAATTTATGACGTTTCCATTGGATCACAGCATGACATTTTTCCCGTTCACGCTGAGTGGTTATCAAAAGGGAGGGAGCTGGAAAGATTTTTCAAATACATTGAGGAACTATTGTCATTCTCAATGGATGTAAAAACAGACTTTCTTTGCTTGCTGTTTTTAGGTGAAGAAAACATTACTTTGAGAAGCTCCATACGTCATTAGTGGTGGTACGTTATGCCAATCAGAAATACTATCAGATCCCATAATGGGCACATTTATATGCCTACATTTGTATGCAGGCCATGTAGCCTATAGGCCTACTTCTATGCGTGCGCATCCTTACTCAACATTGACAGGAGCGCTCCAAACAAAAGACAATTACTAAATTGACAAAACTTGTAAATTGAATGAAATAAACCAAAAACGTGTTTCTCACAAGAGTAGCATAGGTTGTGCACTCTGCAAACAATGTGTCCACTCTGACAATGAGCCCTGGAAGACTGGAATAATAATATTGAATGCATTAAAATAAATTACCGTAACCAAAGTAACAACGTGATCAAGACAAAGGAGATGATTGTAGACTACAGGAAAAAGAGGACCGAGCATGCCCCCATTCTCATCAACGGGGCTGTAGTGGAGCAGGTTGAGAGCTTCAAGTTCCTTGGTGTCCACATCATCAACAAACTAACATGGTCCAAGCACACCAAGACCGTCGTGAAGAGGGCACGACCAAACCTATTCCTCCTCAGGAGACTGAAAAGATTTGGCATGGGCCCTCAGATCCTCAAAGAGTTCTACAGCTGCACCATCGAGAGCATCCTGACTGGTTGAATCACTGCCTGGTATGGCAACTGCTCGGCCTCCGACCGCAAGGCACTACAGAGGGTAGTGCATACGGCCCAGTACATCACCTCTATACCAGGCGGTGTCAGAGGAAGGCCCTAAAAATTGTCAAAGACTCCAACCAGCCTAGTCATAGACTGTTCTGTCTGCTACCGCACGGCAAGCGGTACCGGAGCGCCAAGTCTAGGTCCAAGAGGCTTCTAAACAGCTTCCACCTCCAAGCCATAACTCCTGAACATCTAATCAAATGGCTACCCAGACTATTTGCACTGCCCCCCCCCCCCCCCCTTACACCACTGCTACTCTCTGTTGTTATCATCTATGCATAGTCACTTTAATAACTCTACTTACATGGACATATTGACTAACCAACTGGGGCCCCCTCACATTGACTCTGTACCGGTACCTCCCTGGATATAGTCTCGCTATTGTTATTTTACTGTTGCTCTTTAACTACTTGTTACTTTTATTTAAAAAATGTAACTGCATTGCTGGTTAGGGGCTCGTAAGTAAGAATATCACTGTAAGGTCTACACCTGTGACTCAAATTTGATTTGATTCAAAACATTGTAGATTAGGAATTAACGGTAAATGTACTAGTGGTGATATAGGTTATGGGGAATTGATATACACTAATAAGCAAATCCAAACAATTGACACAATGAAGTTATGAAACAATGAATGTGCACAAGTTGGCGGGAGAGAGCGCATTCTGGAGAGAGAAGTGCATTGTGCATCTGGGTGCTGCATGGTCAATCTGACGTCTGCATTGGCCGTGCAGCATTTACGCTGATACGGCCTCAGCAGAACACAGGGCATTCATACTTCTCACGCTTCGTGGAGCAGTGCAGAGCTGTTGTGAAGGAAGTGAGTTTGTGTTTTTACAGGATGTACCACCCCCACCTACCATCAACAAATCATGTCATTGCAGAGCTATACAGACCCCTCTGCAATGTTACAAAATGTAGGAGGTGCATGGTGATGAGCTCGATTTAGCCGCTGCGTGGCTCTGGAGGCTCCGCAATTGCGTCACACCCTCCATATGGAGCCTCCTACCACATTTACGGATCAAGCACAAATTGGCTTTTAGTCTAGGCCTCCGCAATAGATTAGTTCACTGAGATGGGCACATATATATATATATATATATATGTTACTGCTCGGCTAAGACAATATCGGTCGACCAACAGCCTAACGACCAAATAATCGACCACTTGACTAATTGGGGTCAACCCTATTCGTGTTATAGACTTCTGTTGTAGACTTATGCTATAAACTTGTGTTATAGACTTACAAATTTGTATTACAGTTTTTCTCAATCGTGTACAAGCATTTTTTTGGAACAATGTCAATTTCACAAGACACAGAACTCAAAACTTGCAAAACAGTAAATGCGTTTTCAAAGTGCTTCCTTTTCACAACATAAATACATTCATCAAAACTATATTATTCCGTCAAAATTGCAAATAGATGAATCAAAAGAACACGACTGCCTCCTTGTCTCTTGAATCAAGCAGACAAAACAAAGTTAGTCTGTCTTTAAAAAATCCCAGTAGATCAGTACATTTTCTTTGCAGTCACTAAATCATTGCAACGCTCGTCTTCCTCCTCTTCTGAGGAGGAGTAGTAGGAAGGATCGGAGGACCAATGCGCAGCGTGGTAAGTTTCCATACTTTAATAAAGCAAATAGAAACACTGAACAAAAACAACAAAGTGAACGAACGAAAACGAAACAGTCCTGTATGGTAACAATACAGACACAGGAACAATCACCCACAACCCACAATGACAAAACAGGCTACCTAAATATGGCTCCCAATCAGAGACAACGACTGACACCTGCCTCTGATTGAGAACCATATCAGGCCAAACACATAGAAACAGACAAACTAGACATACAACATAGAATGCCCACTCACATCACACCCTGACCAAACAAAACATAGACTATGGTCAGGGCGTGACAATCATGATGATTAAAATTGGAAGTACAACTATCCAAAGGTGCAGAATTATGGGCAATTACTCTGCTTTTATGCATATTTCACCAAACAATTTCCTACACATCAAATCTAATATTATACATGATAAACATTTTTGCACTTGTGAAGAATTCATTAATTGTTATCATCACAATCCTCTTCCATGTATTCAGTACAAAAGCTGGTTTGAACATTGTTTTGTTGACTTTCCATTAGCGCATAGAAACAACTGATATGAATGAATCCACAGCAGAGCAAAGCTCTATAATGGAAGGTCCCAATGTTGGAGATGATGATTTAGGAGTAACCCAACTTCATTCTCTGTATTCACATTTACATTTTAGTCATTTAGCAGACGCTCTTATCCAGAGCGACTTACAGTAGAGTGCATACATTTTATTAAATTTTTATTTTATTATTATTATTTTTATTTATTTATTAGAATATTTTTTTACATACTGAGACAAGGATATCCCTACCGGCCAAACCCTCCCTACCGGCCAAACCCTCCCTAACCCGGACGACGATATGCCAATTGTGCGTCGCCCCACGGATCTCCCGGTTGCGGCCGGCTGCGACAGAGCCTGGGCGCGAACCCAGCCCAGCCTGGGCGCGAACCCAGAGACTCTGGTGGCGCAGCTAGCACTGCGATGCAGTGCCCTAGACCACTGCGCCACCCGGGAGATATCTTTGCATGTCTTTGCATATCTTTGCATGTCCTCAATATTGTAAAAAATCATAACAATTAGACAGTCCCCATTGCCTAGATATTTCCATATATTGTACATGGTATGACACAAATGGGGTGATTTCGAATTTTGTGCAGTAGTATTTACTGATTGTGAGAAACAGTGAACAAAATTGCATCCATTTCTCTTCTGATGAAAACAATGTTATATTCTGTGAAAAGAACACGTGTTTTTTGTATTCACTGATGACGTTTGTATTTATTTAAAGGTCTAAGATATGCAAGTCAGGTACTAAGGCAAGAAAATGATCAGTTCTGTAAATGTATTTGAGCATTTGATCATTGCTCTTCTGCTATAGATACGTTTCAGCGCAGATCCCAAAATTACGCGATTGAGAAACTATAATGGTGCCTACAGATCTGTGTCTTAGTAAATCTGATTGATAAGGGTTGTGTTTTTGACTGATCACATGGCACTAGAGCGTTTGACATTTCCCCCATGCCTACGCCTATTCTTTGGCCTGCTCTGAAGGAGAGAGAGTGGGATGGATCAGAAAAAGAGAGAGAGTGGGATCAGAAAAATAAAAAGGGAGAGAGCGGCTTAGATGGAGGGAGAGAATGATATGATGGCAGCGGATGGAAAGGATAAAGTGTTCCACAGGCCATATGAATCAAAGCCATCATCTCGCTTTATGCCATATGAAAGGGGGATGAGAAGGAAGTAGAGAGAGGATGAGAGGGAGGAGGTGTGAACTGTAATTAAACCTAAAGAAAGGCTGTGTGACTTTCACAGGGCCACGCTGAGCTCTCAGAGGGTGCAACGTTCTCTATGGAGTTCCATCAAATGGATATAGCCTATTATTTGTATCGTGTGTGTGTGTGTGTGTGTGTGTCATTATGAAAGAGGCGGCTGAGGCAGAGTGCCTATACTTAAAGTAACAATCTGTGATTTCAAGAGAACAGCTCTCTGATGGTACTTTCTTACCATGGCTTGCCTGCAGTCACGTCCCTGGCTGGCTGGTGAGGTGGGTGTCTCTCTTTCAGTCAAGTCCATGTTGCAATAATGGCGATCAGGCCCCTGCTGCCGGCTGAGGGGGGAGGGCCAGAGCAGAGCAGGTGTCTTATATAGTGTGTGTATCTGTGTGTGTTTCTGTGCATCGATCCCAGCATCTGGTTACTTGTTATTCCATACGTCTTTCCACCCTAGTTACATTTCTTACAAGAAGAAAAAGTGTAGAACGAATGGCTTGAAGCGTTTTTCTGTGTCCCTGCTTCAGTAGTCAGCAGGCCGTGTGTGTGTTCTGTAGGCAGCAGGCACTGCAGAGGACACCCGTGGTGGGGTCCAAACACTGCATAGGCCGCAGGCCCTAATGAGAAATCCATGGATTTCACTGCACAACAAAATGACACACAGCAATAATAAACAGAATATAAATGATAATCTGGTTGTAATATGTGTTCTGGTCCGTGTTAACATGACTGACTGAGAGACGCTTGCAGCTGTGCGTGTACGTGCGTTTTTCTCTGAGACGTTTTGAATGTTTATTCTCACCCTTCGGAGATGTGATGGAGATTGTCATGGAAGCCTTGGGGATGTTATGACATGATTATGTTATCACATGACAGACATTTCTCATAATCAATCTGCATCGTCTGGAAATATCGAGAAAAGAACAAGACGTACTACGTCTGGTGGTTAACCATATGACATTATTTTGCATCAATTTCAAATACATTTCCCGCCATCCCTAAAAAAAGTAACATCTTTGAAGCAAGGGTCTTGGTGTCAGCCCTAAAGGAAGGAGTGTTCCTACAACAACAGAACGCATTGACATAACCTCTTACGGCAGGTCGGCTTCTCTGATAGGACAAGTGCCTCCTCCAGAAGTCTTCATTAAATGTTAAATTCCCTGTAAGGTATCTATCTGGCGTGTTCCTTCCTATTTACAACAGATAGACAAGTCATACCCTCTAGGCTTGGTTAATATACCGTAAACCGAGGTATTTCGAAATACCAACGGTATGATTTTCAATACCGTAAAAAAAATTTTTACAGTACCAGTCAAAAGTTTGGACACACCTACTCATTCCAGGTTTTTTCTTTACTTTTACTATTTTCTACATTGTAGAATAATAGTGAAGACATCAAAACTATGGAATAACACATGGAATCATGTAGTAACCAAAAAGTATTAGAGATTCTTCAAAGTAGCCACCCTTTGCCTTGATGACAGCTTTGTACACTCTTGGCATTCTCTCAACCAGCTTCATGAGGTAGTCACCTGGAATGCTTTTCAATTAACAGGTGTGCCTTGTTAATAGTTCATTTGTGTAATTTCTTTCCTTCTTAATATGTTTGAGCCAATCAGTTGTGCTGTCACAAGGTAGGAGTGGTAACAGAAGAAAACCCTATTTGGTAAAAGACCAAGTCCATATTATGTTAATAACCGCTCAAATAAGCAAAGAGAAACGACAGTCCATCATTACTTTAAGACATGAAGGTCAGTCAATGCGGAAAATGTAAAGAACTTTAAAAATGTATTCAAGTGCAGTGGTTAGTTACCAGCCTCAGAAATTGCAGCCCAAATAAATGCTTCACAGAGTTCAATTAACAGACACATCTCAACATCAACTGTTCATAGGAGATTGCGTGAATCAGGCCTTCATGGTCAAATTGCTGCAAAGAAAACACTACTAAAGGACACCAATAAGAAGAGACTTGCTTGGGCCAAGAAACACAAGCAATAGACATTAGACCAGTGGAAATCTGTCCTTTGGTCTGATGAGTCCAAATTTGAGATTTTTAGTCCCAACCCCCTTGTCTTTGTGAGACGCAGAGCAGGTGAACAGATGATATCCGCATGTGTGGTTCCCACCATGAAGCATGGAGGAGGAGGTATGACGGTGTCGGGGTGCTTTGCTGGTGACACTGTCTGTGATTTATTTAGAATTCAAGGCACACTTAACCAGCATGACTACCACAGCATTCTGCAGCGATACGCCATCCCATCTGGTTTGGGCTTAGTGGGATTGTAATTCGTTTTCTAACTGGACAATGACCCAAAACACAACTCCAGGCTGCGTAGAGGCTAATTGACAAAGGAGTGTGATGGAGTGCTGCATCAGATGACGTGGCCTCCACAATCACCCAACCTCAAATATATACTGGTGTTTTGCGGGTACTATTTAATAAAGCTCCCAGTTTGTTTCTCTTTCTGTTTCTCAAACTAGACACTAATGTACTTGTCCTTTTGCTCAGTTGTGCACCGGGGCCTCCCACTCCTCTTTCTATTCTGGTTAGAGCCAGTTTGCGCTGTTCTGTGAAGGGAGTAGTACACATCGTTGTACAAGATCTTCAGTTTCTAGGCAATTTCTTGCATGGAATAGCCATCATTTCTCAGAACAAGAATAGACTGACGAGTCTTTGTTTTTGAAGAAAGTCTTTTGTTTCTGGCCATTTTGAGCCTGTAATCGAACCCACAAATGCTGATGCTCCAGATACTCAACTGGTCTAAAGAAGGCCAGTTTTATTGCTTCTTTAATCAGAACAACAGTTTTCAGCTGTGCTAACATAATTGCAAAAGGGTTTTCTAATGATCAATTAGCCCTTTAAAATGACTAACACAACGTGCCATTGGAACACAGGAGTGATGGTTGCTGATAATGGGCCTCTGTACGCCTATGTAGATATTCCATAAAAAATCTGCCGTTTCCAGCAACAAAAGTCATTTACAACATTAACAATGTCTACAATGTATTTCTGATGAATTTGATGTTATTTTAATGGACAAAAAATTTGCTTTTCTTTCAAAAACAAGGAAATTTCTAAGTGACCCCAAACATTTGAATGGTAGTATATATACTGTATATACGTGTGTGTGTGTGTGTGTGTGTGTATTGGACAAAAATATAAACATGTTTCATGAGCTGAAATTAAAGATTGAAGACATTTTTCATATGCACATATTTGTTTACATCCCTGTTAGTGAGCATTTCTCCTTTGCCAAGATATTCCATCCACCTGACAGGTGTGGCATATCAAGAAGCTGATTAAACAGCATGATCATTACACAGGTGCACCTTGTACTGGGGACAATAAAAGACCACTCTAAAATGTGCAGTTTTGTCACACAACGCAATGCCACAGATGTCTCAAGTTTTGAGTGAGTGTGCAATTGGCATGCTGACTGCACAAATGTCCACCAGAGCTGTTGCCAGAGAATTGAATGTTCATTTCTCTCGTATATTGGCATGGTGACTACACGAACGTCCACCAGAGCTGTTGCCAGAGAATTGAGTGTGTGTGTGTGTGTGTGCGTGTGCGTGTGTGTGTGTGGCTGGGCTGCTGGGTTGGGAAGGGAATAGGGATGAGAGCCGTCGTGGAACAGTAATGAAACAATTTCACACAGCCTCTGCCCCGCAGTGCCAATCTCACCATACTTTCCACCTCGGAAGTGTGTACAGTACTGCGTACAGTCAGAGAGAGAAATTACACTGCATCATACTACCACCACCCTCCATGTTACCACTTCACCCTTATATTATACCAACCCCATGACAGGAGTGGAGTGGAAGGGGATTGAGAGGACACGGGAGACTGACAGAGGGGAGGAGAGGAGACTGGAAGTTGCGAAGACAGGATGAGAGAGACATATTGACAAACAGGGAGAGAGAAAGGTGTGGGATAGTTTATCTTTCTGTCTTATCAGATATACTATGAAGTTTAATCTATGCAGCAGATATCTTTGAGAGGTGATGTCCAAATTGCCTTAGACAGGGCATTTAGACAGTATACGGGAAATTTACTTTGCATCGACTTGAAAAGGTCACAAGTCGTACACCATAAATCACAACATGCATATGGAGATCTACCTTATAGCTCTGGCATATCATGATAAATTATAGGCCTTTTATTAGTCTTTCAAAAGGAATTTGTATATCTATTTATACTGTATATACAAAATATGTGGACACCCCTTCAAATTAGTGGATTCGACTATTTCAGCCACACCCTTTGCTTACAGGTGTATAAAATAGAGCACACAGCCATGCAATCTCCATAGACAAATCTTGGAAGTAGAATGGACTTACGTTAAAAGTCACTGAGCTCTTCAGTACGGGCCATTCTACTGCCAATGTTTGTCTATGGAGATTGCATGGCTGTGTGCTCGATTTTATACACCTGTCAGCAACGGGTGTGGCTGAAATAGCCGAATCCACTAATTTGATGGAGGGTCCACATACTTTTGGCCATGTAGTGTATATACAGTCTATATATTATCAGTACCTGTCTATCACATCCTGTCCTCCACTTACTCCCCTGTCCTGCCTTTGAGGAACTGTGACTGGAAGGTGGGCAATAGAATACATCTGGTTGGTTCTACATTTGCACAAGCTTCCTGGTGTATATATGCAGTACTGCGCAAAAGTTTTAGGCTGGTGTGAAAAAATGCTGTAAAGTAAGAATGCTTTCAAAAATAGACATGTTAATAGACTATATTTATCAATTAACAAAATGCAAAGTGAGCGAACAGAAGAAAAATCTACATTAAATCAATATTTGGTGTGTCCACCCTTTGCCTTCAAAACAGCATCAATTGGTTGGTAGGTAGGTTGGCCCAAACATCTTGGAGAACTAACCACAGTTCGTCTGTGGATTTAGGCAGCCTCAGGTGCTTCTCTCTCATGTAATCCCAGACAGACTCGATGATTTTGAGATCAGGGTTCTGTGGGGGCCGTACTATCACTTCCAGGACTCCTTGTTCTTCTTTATGCTGAAGATAGTTCTTAATGACTTTCGTTTGGGGTCGTTGTCATGCTGCAGAATACATTTGGGGTCAATCAGATGCCTCCCTGATGGTATTGAATGATGCACAAGTTTCTGCCTGTACTTCTCAGTATTGAGGAGACCATTAATTCTGACCAAATCCCCAGCTCCATTTGCAGAAATGCAGCCCCAAACTTGCAAGGAACCTCCACCATGCTTCACTGTTGCCTGCAGACACTCATTTGTCTACCGCTCTCCAGCCCTTCGGCGAACAAACTGCCTTCTGCTACAGACAAATATTTTTAATTTTGACTCATCAGTCCAGAGCACCTGCTGCCATTTTTCTGCACCCCAGTTCCTGTGTTTTGGTGCATAGTTGAGTCGCTTGACCTTGTTTCCACATCGGAGGTACTGTATGGATTTTTGGCCGCAAGTCTTCCATGAAGGCCACTTTTGATCAGACTTCTCCGGACAGTAGATGGGTGTACCAGGGTCCCACTGTTTTCTAACAATTCTGAGCTGATGGCACTGATGGACATCTTCCTATTGAGAAGGGAAGTAAGCATGATGTGTCTTTCATCTGCTGCATTAAGTTTCCTTGGCCGACCACTGCGTCTACGGTCCTCAACGTTGCCTGTTTCTTTGTGCTTCTTCAAAAGAGCTTCGACAGCACATCTGGAAACCCCTGTCTGCCTTGAAATGTCTGCCTGGGAGAGACCTTGCTGATGCAGTATAACTACCTTGTGTCTTGTTGCTGTGCTCAGTCTTTTGACAGTAAACGGTCTTCAGAAACCTCCCCTTGTTAGCTAAGTTTGGCTGTACCTCACCCAGTTTTATTCCTCCTACACAGCTGTTTCTGTTTCAGTTAATGATTTGTGTTTCAACCTACGTACATATTGAATTGATGATCATTAGCACCTGTTTGGTATAATTGTTTAATCATACACCTGACTATATGCCTACTTTGTGCAAGTGTACCTACCAGAATTGATGCTGTTTTGAAGACAAACGGTGGTCACAACAAATATGAATTTGATGTAGACTTTTCTTCTGTTCACTCACTTTGCATTTAGTTCATTGATAAATATAATCTATTAACATGTCTATCTTTGAAAGCATTCTGACTTTGCATCATTTTTTCACACCTGGTTGGGCTGATTCAGTTGATGGTTATTCTATGTTTTTCAAGCCTAGATATAAGATTTGGTCGGCACTGAAATGTCAAAGCAGTGAAAAAGCTTCAAGGGAAAGGAATTTGGAATTTCATATAAGTTTTATTATGCAGTAAAAATGCAATCTTGTGGGGATTCGATGGCGTCCATGATTCTAGTTGGCATGCTACGGGTGGTGTGGAGTTATGTCATCAGAGATGTCAGCGGTCGGTGCGTCCTTCAGTTTCTGATCCTGAGGCAGTCATTACATTTAAATAATCCTTCTGTATTAATCATTCATGATTGAGTGTTGTAGTTCGGGTCAGATTTAGATTGTGTTTTGTCTCCGTCGAATGCTAAACTTTGACATTCTGAATCAGAGGCGTGAGTTTTTAAATGATTTAAAATTATTTGTCTTTGAAAGGTTCCTGCATGGTCCTTTTTCTCCTCTCTTTATCGCCTCTCCTCATCCTCATCTTTTCCCACCCTCTACTTCCTCCCCTCTCGCTCTTCCTCTCCCTCTCCTGCTTCAATCCTCCACCTCTCCCACACCTTTCTCCACCTGTCGCCTCTCCTGCAGTTTCTCCTCCTTCTCTCCTGATTTATCAAGCCTCTCTCCCGGGATAAACGCTGTGGAGGAGTTCTGTGCCCTCTTGCCTCTTTTCTTACCTCCCTCTGTTACCCCATCAGGGTGTATTTATGAGGTAACAGGTGCGCTGGCTATTACTCAGGGTTACTGGTGTGCACTCTTTACGGGGTAAGCAGACAGGCAGCAGAGAAGACTGCCAAGGCACGGGATGCATCACAGACACTAGCCCTCCTGCCTACCCTTTCTCCATTTACAGTAATCCCTCGTTTATCGCGGGGGTTACGTTCCGAAAATGACCCGCGATAAGTGAAATCCGCGAAATAGAAAACTTTTTTTTTTTTTACAATTAGCAACTATTACATGTATACAAATACAGTGACTCACGTGTAGGCCGTTTCGTCGACATTATGGGTTTAGGAGATGTTCGAAATTACAAGATAATTTGGCCAACTTAATGTAAATTTGCCAAGCTGTTTTATGTACGTACACATAACTGCACGAGACGACAAAATGATAGCACAATTCGTAGCATGTTTTGATACAAGAAGCGGGAGTGAGTTTTTAGCGAATCAGAATGCAGAGCACAATGCACCAAAAAAAAAAAAAAAAATGCATTATGAAAATCCGCGAAATAGCGAATCCGCGATAAGTGAACCGCGAAGTGGCGAGGGATCACTGTATACCTTTCCTTTCTCTATGTGGGTAGTTAACGTGACACCCTTTTTTGTCTGTGATGGCAAACACATTTAACTTAACAAATTGGCAAAAATGTTGAAATAACCACAAAAGCTTTTTGAACCAAATGTGACAATTGTCCAATGGTGTGACGGTCCCAGGTAAGATTGTGGAACTTTGAACTTAATGAATAAAAAAAATTAAGAATATTCCTTTCACCTACTCTTTTAGTTATAACACAAAAGTTTATAAAAATAAAAAAAACTATATTCCCCAAGTCTATTCCTGATATTTCCAAATAGTTCTGGTTGATTGCATTTTGCCCCTAGAAGCAATGTCCACTTGGTGTGACACAATTTTGCGATGAAACAACTAGCCAGCATTAGCTGGGCATCAAATCAAATTTTATTTGTCACATGCTTTGTAAACAACAGGTGTAGACAAATAGTGAAATACTTACTTATGGACCCTTCCTAACAATGCAGTGTGGAAAAAATACAAAAATAGTAACACGGGGAATAAATACACAATGAGTAACGATAACTTGGCTATAACCACAGGGTACCAGTACCGAGTCGATGTTCAGGGTTATGAGGTATATATGTACATATAGGTAAGAATGAAGCGACTACGCAACAGGATAGATAATAAATCAAATCAAACTTTATTTTGTCACGGCCGTCGTAAGAAGCGGACCAAGGTGCAGCGTGGTGAGCGTACATATTCCTTTTATTGAGAAAATGACGGCAACAAAAACAATAAACAATACAAAAACGGCCCTGAAGCTTAAGGGCTATGTGCCACAAACAAAGTTAACTTCCCACACAGAAAGGAGGGAAAAGGGCTACCTAAGTATGGTTCCCAATCAGAGACAACGATAGACAGCTGTCCCTGATTGAGAACCATACCCGGCCAAAACAAAGAAATACAAAAACATAGAAAATAGAACATAGAATGCCCACCCAAATCACACCCTGAACAAACCCAAAATAGAGACATAAAAAGCTCTCTAAGGTCAGGGCGTGACATATTTGTCACGTGCGCCGAATACAACAAGTGTAGACTTGACCGTGAAATGCTTACTTAAAAAACCAACAGTGCAGTTCAAGAAGAAAATATTTACCATGTAGACTAAAATTTAAAAGAAACACAATAAGAATAACAATAACAAGGCTATATACAGGGTACCGAGTCAGTGTGCAGGGGTACAGGCTAGTTGAGATAATCTGTACATGTAGGTGGGAGCGAAGTGACTATATTATAGAGGTCCTGGATGGCAGGAAGTTTGGCCCCAGTGATGTACTGGGCCGTTCGCACTACCCTCTGTAGCGCCTTACGGTCAGATGCCAAGCAGTTGCCATACCACGTGGTGGTGCAGCCAGTCAAGATGCTCTCAATGGTGCAGATGTATAACTTTTTGAGGATCTGAAGTCCCTTTCAGCCTCTATTGTGCTGGGGAGGGTTATCTTACAACGAGGAAGTACAGAAGACATGGCTGGAGCAAATGGCCTAAACAGATTTGAAGCTTTATTAGAAATGGTTATGAAAACTTTCATTTTTATTGAACTTCTCTGCCTTTGCCATAAAAAGGGTCAGTTTCTTAGTCCTTTGGGGTGACGCCTTTTGAATGTACAGTACCAGTCAAAAGTTTGGACACACCTACTCATTCAAGCGTTTTTCTTTTCTTTTTACTATTTTCTACATTGTAGAATAATTGTGAAGACATAATCCTGTCTTGGAGCTCTACGAACAACTCCTTCGACCTCATGGCTTTGTATTTGCTCTGACATGCACTGTCAACTGTGGGTCCTTATATAGACAGGTGTGCCTTTCCAAATCATGTCCAATCAATTGAATTTATCACAGGTGGACTCAATCAAGTTGTAGAAACATCAAGGATGGTCAATGGAAACGGGACGCATCTGAGCTCAATTTCGAGTCTGATAGCAAAGGGTTTGAATACTTACAGTAACAGTCAAAAGTTTGGACACACCTACTCTTTCTAGGGTTTCCCTTTATTTTTACTATTTTCTACATTGTAGAATAATAGTGAAGACAAACTATGAAATAACACATGGAATCATGTTGTAACCAAAAAAGTGTTAAACAAATCAAAGTATATTTTATATTTGAGATTCTTCAAAGTAGCCACCCTTTGGCTTGATGACAGCTTTGCGCAGTCTTGGCATTCTCTCAACCAGCTTTATGAGGTAATCACCTGAAATGCATTTCAATTAACAGGTGTGCCTTGTTAAATGTTCATTTGTGGAATTTCGTTTCTTCTTAATGCGTTTGAGCCAATCAGTTGTGTTGTGACAAGGTAGCGGTGGTATACAGAAGATAGCCCTATTTGGTAAAAAACCAAGTCCATATTATGGCAAGAACAGCTCAAATAAGCAAAGAGAAATGACAGTGCATCATTACTTTAAGACATGAAGTTCAGTCAATGCGAAAAATGTCAAGAACTTTTAAAGTTTCTTCACGTGCAGTTGCAAAAACCATCAAGCGATATGATGAAACTGGCTCTCATGAGGACCACCACAGGAAGGGAAGACCCAGAGTTATCCTCCGCTGCAGAGCATAAGTTCAGCCAGAGGAGACTCCATAAATCAGGCCTTCATAGTCGAATTGCTGCAAAGAAACCCCTACTAAAGGACACCAATAAGTAGAAGAGACTTGCTTGGGCCAAGGCACACAAGCAATGGACATTAGACCAGTGGAAATCTCTCCTTTGGTCTGATGAGTCCAAATTTGAGAGTTTTGGTTCCAACCGTTGTGTCTTTGTGAGACGCAGAGTAGGTGAACGGATTATCTCTGCATGTGTTTTTCCCACCATGAAGCATGGAGGAGGAGGTGTGATGGTGCTTGCTGGTTACACTGTCAGTGATTCATTTAGAATTCAAGGCACACTTAACCAGCATGGCTACCACAGCATTCTGCAGCAATACGCCATCCCATCTTGTTTGCGCTTAGTGGGTGGCATTTGTTGTTCAACAGGACAATGACCCAAAACACAACTCCAGGCTGTGTAAAGGCCATTTGACCAAGAAGGAGAGTGATGGAGTGCTGCATCAGATGACCTGGCCTCAACAATCACCCGACCTCAACCCAATTGAGATGGTTTGGGATGAGTTGTACCGCAGAGTGAAGGAAAAGCAGCCAACAAGTGCTCAGCATATGTGGGAACTCCTTCAAGACTGTTGGAAAAGCATTCCAGGTGAAGCTGGTTGAAAGAATGCCAAGACTGTGCAAAGCTGTCAAGGCAAAGGCTGGCTACTTTGAAGAATCTCAAATATAAAATATATTTTTTGGTTACATGTTTCCATATGTGTTATTTCATAGTGTTGATGTCTTCATTATTATTCAACAATGTAGAAAATAGTAAAAAAATAAAAATAAATCCTGAGTAGGTATGTCCAAACTTTTTTAGTTGATTATTGAAATATAAAAAGCAATGTAAACATGTTGTTGAAATCATATAGAATGCGTACTGTTAACAGTAAGGCCCAACATTGACCATACAACCTGAGTTGTCCAACAGTGTGACAGCTTTTTCCCCTTGGTGTGACATGATAATGGTGGTTTCTCACTCTCGGCATGTGAACATTGTTCCTGCAACCTCTGGGTCTGTCTCTGCCCACTGGGAAGGCTCTAGTTATTTTACCTGGCTCTAGTGATGGTGCAGGCAGGTATTGGGGGCTGGCTGTGGTGCACCCATTCCTGGTTCTCACTCCCTGCATTAGACCATCCATCCCCTTTGTCCCTCCTACCAGTTTCACTCCTCCTGACCGATTGGCATACGTGATTGGAGGGCCCCACATCAGCCATGCCTCTTTTGGAGACTGTTTCTACCTGGTCGATTCTGCCATATTCTTGTCCTAAAAATTCAGTAATGCAGTCTACATACACAAGGCCTGTACAGTGAAACTGCAAATGGCTCATTAGATCAGTTATGGTTCCTTTGATCACTCCAACGTTACATGGATAACTGTGACAATTCTAGAGCTAAGATATGCCAACAAGTGCTGAACTTCGGGGACACGCACATTTATCAGACCCAAAACCCATACGGGGTGCTCTTGGGTGACCCTTCGTGGTAGAAGTGGCGTCTTATTCGAATGTCTGCCCTATCGACTTTCGATGGTAGTTCCTGTGCCGACCATGGGGACCACGTGTAATGGAGAATTAGGGTTTGATTCCGGAGAGGGAGCCTGAGAAACGGCTACCACATCCAAGGAAGGCAGCATTCACGTATATTATCCACTCCTGATTCATTGAGGTAGTGATTAAAAATATAACAATACAGGACTCTTTTGAATCCCTGTAATTGGAATGAGTACACTTCAAATCCTTTAATACGGATCCATTACTGATGTTTAGAACTGATGTTTAGTAGCATTTTTACAGTGATCAGAAACTTCTGAAGGTGTCATTAATTATGTTCTGCATAATGTGTGTTGTCCATCGGTGTGACCTAATGTCCTATGGGGTGATGACAATAAATGAAATAAAGTGTGTCTTGAACAAAAATGTAGAAAATCTATGTCAACACTTGTGGTCTAACAATGATCCCCAACATCTTCACAGAGCATGAAGAATTATAATGGGCTGGGGCCTCCCGGGTGGCGCAGTGGTCTAGGGCACTGCATCGTAGTGCTAGCTGTGCCACCAGAGACTCTGGGTTCGAGCTCTGTCGCAGCCGGCCGTGACCGGGAGGTCCATGGGGCGACACAAAATTGGCCTAGCGTCGTCCGGGTTAGGGCGGTAGGGATATCCTTGTCTCATCGCGCACTAGCGACTCCTGCGGCGGGCCAGGCGCAGTGCACGCTAACCAGGTCGCCAGGTGCACGGCGACACATTGGTGCGGCTGGCTTCCGGGTTGGATGCGCGCTGTGTTAAGAAGCAGTGCGGCTTGGTTGGGTTGTGTTTCGGAGGACGCATGGCTTTCCACCTTCGTCTCTCCCGAGCCCGTACGGGAGTTGTAGCGATGAGACGAAAATATATATATGTATATATACTGTATATAGATTTATAATGGGCTAGAAAAATGGGCTAATATTGCCCAATCCAGGTGTGTAAAGCTCTTGGAGACTTACCCAAGAAGACTAACAGCTATAATCACTGCCAATGGGGTTTCTAACACGTATTGACTTACGCAACGGCAATATTTTAGGTATTTCATTTATTTTAATAAAATAAAAAAAATTGAACAAAAAAGTTACACTTTGACATTACATAGTTTTTTGTGTTCATTGTTGACAAAATGTTACAATTAAAGGGGTATGGATACTTTTGCAAGGGACTGTATCTCTCTTTGTGGCCTTTTTTCCCCAACTGGCAAACAGACAGAATGCTCCACTAGGGAGAATTACAGTCTACACACACACACACACACACACACACACACACACACACACACACACACACACACACACACACACACACACACACACACACACACACACACACACACACACACACACACACACACACACACACACACACACACACACCCAGCCCAGTACATGACTTCGATCCCTTTGAAAGACTACTAATGGGCTAGAGTTAAACTCAAAGCCTCCCAGTATAAGATATTAGCCCAGTCAATGGCGCGAGCATCTTTTTAAATGGCTTACAAACACAGCCCATTTTATCCCCTCTACTCAAAACTTCCTGGTTTGATGGGATTCAACTTCAGAGGCTCTCTCTCTTTAATAAAGTTTTTTTTAAGAGTTATTTCAACAGGATTATAAACTGTTGGCAGGAAACTATGTGTTTGTGGGGGGGGCTTCAGGATTTAGTGTTTTATATAATAGAAGAAAGAGTAAGGAAGCTATAGTAGGTGAAACAGTATTACAGGAGGAGGACAGCTAGGACCTGGCTAGCATATAATACAAAAAAGCCCTATCTGGCATGGCAGGGCCATTTCCTCCGATGTAAAAGATAGCCCCATCGTGTCATTTAATGTATTCTATCTGTATGTCTACAACAACACAAGTTGCTCTGGAGCCTGATCTTTGTGTGTGTGTGTGTGTGTGCATGCGTGTGGCGGTGTGCCATCTCAGCAATTAAAAGCAATTAGCTAAAGACTAACAGCTGCTACATGGAAAGAGAATGGCACTTTGGTTCCTGTGTTGTCTCTGGACAGTTTAAACGTCAGAAAGTGCTCTGCGTCTGGTCTGTTTTTGTTGTTCTTAGTAAACACACATTTATCATTTATTCATTCTTACAAGCCTTTCCACCGTCAATTTTTTGCGGAAATGACCGTTTCTAATTTGTTCAGGTGAATGATTAACAACTCCTCTCCCCTATTTGACCTAGATAGTTTGTGTGTATGCATTGATATGTAGGCTACGTTTGCCTTTAAAAAAATGTATGTAGGTCTGTCCTTGAGATGTTCTTGTCTATTGATGTTCTGTATTTTGTCATGTTTTGTGTGGACCCCAGGAGGAGTAGCTGCTGCTTTTGTAACAGCTAATGGGGATCCTAATAAAATACCAAATTGAATTACGGGCGTGCATGCACACAGGCACGCACAGGCACGCCCGCCCGCACTCATGCACACACACCCTAGATACACACAAATTAATGCACATTACTTTTATAATTACATGGGCTAGGCCTCCACTTGCCTGAGAAGCACATTTGGGCACTGAGAGGTGTGTGTGTGCGTGTGTGTGAAGTAGAGGAGCAATGGAAGGATGAATCTTAATGAGGGAAATCAGTGGAACGTATCTGATGATGGTGACATTTACATCCTGAAACCAAGCGAGGATAAACTTCGTAAAAGGCTAAGCCCTTCCTCTTCTTCATCTCAACTTCTCCTCTCCCACTGGGCGAAAAGGGTCGAGATCAGGGGATATCTTCACATTATACGTTTTTGATATTCTACAGAATACAGACCATTTCCAATGGATATTCGGACAAATTCTGAATCCAGATGTCTTTTAGACATATATGATATTGGGATTACTTCAAATATCACACATGGACATTTTCTATGGCCGGATATGAACTCATTCGATATCCTGAGATATTGTATGTGACATCCTATTTTCTCTCTTCATGTTGACAAATAGTGACTGTATCCATCTGTGTTTTCTCAGCAAATTCAAGATATGAAGCTATATTGATTCCAGATATGCTTTTCTTGGCTGATGTCCATATCCAGACCTTGATATGCTTTTTGATATGCTGAAAATGAGGACGATTTCTGATGCATTTATGAGTTTTTAGCACATGCACAATCATTTGATAAATATGAAATCCATATTTTTATATAATGTACAATTATTTTTGGGATTCCCTCCAGATATCATACATTGTATGGACAGATATTTACTCATTAGATATCCTTGAGATAGTCCTATGTGGACATCATATTTTCTGTTTTCTTTTTTTACAATGCATATGCTTTTGACTGAGGTCCATATTAGGATCTTGATATGCATTTTGATATAATAAATAAGGAACATTTCTGATGCTTATTTAAGTTTTGAGGAGATAATCATTTGACAAATATTAAATCCATGTCATTCTTTCAGACAGTATTTATAATTTTTGTATTCCCTCTGGATAAAGGTGCACACAAACCGCAAGCTAAGAGCACTGGTAGCCTAGCAACAATAAACAAGTATTTTGTGCTGTGGAGTTCCGACTGTCATTATTGAATTTTGGCGCCACAAATCAATTTACTGTATAAGTTAAACGCGGTGTGCTCGAATTGACAACCACAAAAACAAAGAAGTGAGAAGCTGTTAAGAAAATACCTCAAAGAAGTTCACGCTAATTTGAGATGTTTTATTTATCTTAGTAACTGGAATCAAGAAGGTTGGTTAATTTGGCCAGCAGCCAGTAGGGCTAGCTAGCTAGCTAGATTTATGCGTTGACAATTTGAAGTAGATCACAGACCAACACTATCACCACGATGAGTCTGGAGTGCAAGAGGCCGCTGCTGACTACCATATCTGCACCCATCGTCCATAACAAACATGGCAAGCAGGGGTATTGCGGTGGTGCAACTTTTATTTTCTGTTAAATAAATACATACTTTTTTTTTTAGCAAAGATTGGCTTACGTTTGCATCTTTACAGAAAACGTGTTGTGATTGGAGCTCTGGATTTGCTATGCTGCATAAAAACAGAAATAGCAGATGTGCTTTGGAAATTGCAACCTTGATTAAATATTACGATGTTTGCCTTTCCATGTCTTGTGCCTACCACTGAATATAGTGCAAATGTATGCTCAGATATGTCACCTTCATGTGAAGAAGCAAAATGATTTTCAGCACCTGAATAGGTCAAATAGGACATTTTATGAGTAGGCTTTAGGCCATTTTTGATTAGACATACGAGGATGAGTATTACATATCGTCTAAGGTTATTTTTTGAATTTATTTTTTTATACGGATACTTAAATGATCAGGTAATGACTACAGATATGATACTTTTCAGAAAATATTTGGTTTCGTTCATGCCTAAGTATAAAGGCTTAGATATGTTAGCATGTTGACACTTATCCTTTCCGGCGTTAGAATATTCTAGGTGCACGAGCATCAGGCGTGTGTCTTAAACGTATCTCACCCCGATATCTCCCTGGACTGATATGGTAGGAGGGAGATTTCTGAGGTCCGGATTGGATGCACACTGTATAGAAACGGTCACATTACGGAGAATATTTTAGCTCTGTATTTGAAATTAAGGACATGGGTATCTGGAGCATGTCTATTCCTTATATCTAAGAAAAGATCAGATATCTGCAAACTGGAAAGTATTCAGACCCTTTCACTTTTTCTTACCTTACAGCCGTATTCTAAAATGTACTAATTAGTGTATTTTTTCTCATCTACACACGATACCCCATAATGACAAAGCAAAAACAGTATTTTTTGCCATTTTCACACATTTATTAAAAATTAAAAACAGATATCACATTTACATAAGTATTCAGACCCTTAACTCAGTATTTTGTTGAAGCACCACTTGCAGCTATTACAGCCTTGAGTCTTCTTAGGTATGACGCTACGAGCTTTGCACACTGGTATTTGGGGAGTTTCTCACATTCATCTCTGCAGATATTCTCAAGCTCTGTCAGGTTGGATGGGCAGCATCGCTGCACAGCTATTTTACGGTCTCTCCAGAGATGTTCGATCGGGTTTTAAGTCCAGGCTCTGGCTGGGCCACTCAAGGACATTGAGAGACTTGTTGTCTTGACTGTGTACTTAGGGTCGTCCTGTTGGAACGTGAACCTTCGCTCCAGTCTGAAGTCCTGAGCGCTCTGGAGCAGGTTTTTTATCAAGGATCTCTCTGTACTTTGCTCCATTTATCTTTCCCTCGATTATGACTAATCTCTCAGTTCCTGCCGCTGTTAAACATCACTCCACCATGATGCTGCCATCACTATGCTTCACCATAGGGATGGTATTGGCCAGGTGATGAGCGGTGCCTGGTATCCTCCAGATATGACACTTGGCATTCAGGCCAAAGAGTTCAATCTTGGTTTCATCAGACCAGAGAATCTTGTTTGTTATGGTCTGAGAGTCCTTTAGGTACCTTTTAGTAAACTCCAAGCGGCCTTTCATGTGCCTTTTACTGAGGAGTGGCTTCCGTCTAGCCACTCTACCATAAAGGCCTGATTGGTGGAGTGCTGCAGAGATGGTTGTCCTTCTGGAAGGTTCTCCCATCTCCACAGAGGAATTCTGGAGCTCTGTCAGAGTGACCATTGGGTTCTTGGTAACCTCCCTGACCAAGGCCCTTCTCCCCTGATTGCTCAGTTTGGCCAGGTGGCCAGCTCTAGGAAGAGTCTTGGTTGTTCCAAACTTCTTCCATTTAAGAATGATGGAGGCCACTGTGTTCTTGGGGACCTTCAAGGCTGCTGAAATGTTTTGGTATCCTTCCCCAGATCCGTGCCTCAACATAATCCTGTCTTGGAGCTCTACGAACAACTCCTTCGACCTCATGGCTTTGTATTTGCTCTGACATGCACTGTCAACTGTGGGTCCTTATATAAACAGATGTGTGCCTTTCCAAATCATGTCCAATCAATTGAATTTATCACAGGTGGACTCAATCAAGTTGTCAAAACATCAAGGATGATCAATGGAAACGGGATGCATCTGAGCTCAATTTCAAGTCTCATAGCAAAGGGTTTGAATACTTACAGTAACAGTCAAAAGTTTGGACACACCTACTCATTCTAGGGTTTCCTTTATTTTTACTATTTTCTACATTGTAGAATAATAGTGAAGATAAACTATGAAATAACACATATGGAATCATGTTGTAACCAAAAAAGTGTTAAACAAATCAAAGTATATTTTATATTTGAGATTCTTCAAAGTAGCCACCCTTTGGCTTGATGACAGCTTTGCGCAGTCTTGGCATTCTCTCAACCAGCTTTATGAGGTTGTCACCTGGAATGCATTTCAATTAACAGGTGTGCCATGTTAAAAGTTAATTTGTAGAATTTCTTTCTTCCTTAATGCGTTTGAGCCAATCAGTTGTGTTGTGACAAGGTAGCGGTGGTATACAGAAGATAGCCCTATTTGGTAAAAGACCAAGTCCATATTATGTCAAGAATGGCTCAAATAAGCAAAGAGAAATGACAGTCCATCATTACTTCAACAAATGAAGGTCTGTCAGTAAGAAACATTTCAAGAACTTTGAAAGTTTCTTCAAGCACAGTCGCAAAAACCATCAAGCGCTATGATGAAACTGGCTCTCATGAGGACCGCCACAGGAAAGGAAGACCCAGAGTTACCTCTGCTGCAGAGGATACGTTCATTACAGTTACCAGCCTCAGAAATTGCAGCTCAAATACATGCTTCACAGAGTTCAAGTAACAGACACATCTCAACATCAACTGTTCAGAGGAGACTGCGTGAATCAGGCCTTCATGGTCGAAAATCCTGAAAAGAAACCACTACTAAAGGACACCAATAAGAAGAAGAAACTTGCTTGGGCCAAGAAACACGAGCATGGACATTAGACCGGTGGAAATCTGTCCTTTGGTCTCATGAGTCCAAATTTGAGATTTTGGTTCAAAATGCTGTGTTTTTGTGAGATGCAGAGTAGGTGAACGGATGATCTCCGCATGTGTGGTTCCCACCATGAAGCATGGAGGAGGAGGTGTGATGATGTGGGGTGATTTGCTGGTGACACTATCTGTGATTTATTTAGAATTCAAGGCACACAGTACCAGCATGGCTACTACAGCATTCTACAGTGATACGCCATCCCATCTGGTTTGAGCTTAGTGGGACTATCATTTGATTTTCTACATGACAATGACCCAAGACACACCTCCAAGAAGGAGAGTGATGTATCAGATGACCTGGCCTCCACAATCACCCGACCTCAACCCAAATGAGATGGTTTGGGTTGAGTTGGACCGCAGAGTGAAGGATAAGCAGCCAACAAGTGCTCAGCATATGTGGAAACTCCTTCAAGACCGTTGGAAAAGCATTCCAGGTAAAGCTGGTTGAGAGAATGCCAAGAGTGTCATCAAGATAAAGGGTGGCTACTTTGAAGAATCTCTTTTTTTGGTCGCTACATAATTCTTTATGTGTTAGTTCATAGTTTGGATGTCTTCGCTATTATTCAACAATGTAGAAAAATAGTAAAATAAAGAAAAACCCTTGAATGAGTTGGTGTGTCAACTTTTGACTGGTACTGTATGTAAATAAGGTATTTCTGTGTTTTACTTTTAATACATTTGTAAAAATGTCTAAAAACCTATTTTCACTTTGTCATTATGGAGTATTGTGTGTAGATGTATGAGGATAAAACAATTGTCATCCATTTTAGAATAAGGCTGTATTGAAGGGGTCTGAATTGAAGGGGTCTGAATTGAAGGGGTCTGAATACTTTCCGAATGCATAAAGATATCCCTTGATAATGGCCCTTTTCACCCAGTGTCCTCTCTTCTCTCCTCTACTCGGTGGATAGCTTGCACAACAACCAGCCCTCAGACACGAACAGGCAATTTAATCTGTGATCTGCTTACACACCCGGAAACACACAGCTCGCTTCAGGAGGTGGAGGGAAGAGGAGATGAGGAGAAGATCGGACTATGGGAGAAGGGGATGAGGAAGAAGGGGGGTTGATGCTACTTAGTCAGCAGGAAGGAAAAGTGGAAAGTAGTCCGCAAATTAGCTGACATGTCTAGCCCTGAAGAAAAGAAGAAAAAGAGAAAGTGTATTGGTGGTTTATTGCAAAGGGAATGCCTTCTGCCTGCTGTTTCAAACAGAAGAAAAGTTAGTCTACATTAAGAAAGAAAACAGATGTATTTCCCAAACAAAACACAAAAGAGAACAGCGGGCGACGGGCGTGTGTGTGTGTAGGTTTGTTTTCCGGCCGGCCAGGTGGGATGCTTTTAAGCAGGGCCTGGCATGGAGTCAGTGACTCTTTAACACAAGTCCTGTTCAGTGCTCTACTCCTGCTAAGGCTTAATATGATCACTTAGCCCAGAGGGTCCCAGGATATACACTAAACTATGGACTGTTGGAGTTAAAGTAAAGGCCGTTTGGCATGCCTACCACACCAGGGCTATTTGAGTTAATGGGCTGTGTGTGTGTGTGTGTGTGTGTGTGTGTGTGTGTGTGTGTGTGTGTGTGTGTGTGTGTGTGTGTGTGTGTGTGTGTGTGTGTGTGTGTGTGTGTGTGTGTGTGTGTGTGTGTGTGTGTGTGTGTGTGTGTGTGTGTGCAACAGGGTACTGTGCCTGTGGAAGTAAACTGGACTTTATGTGAAGTGAATATGCATTTCTTCTGCTTGCCCACCCACCACCAGGGGTCCACTCCTGCTACTCTCACTGGTCCAGTCCAACTCAATCCAAGGGCCAAAACTGTGGCTCTCCACTGGTACCATAGCAACCTGAGTAGTACTACTTTAGTCTATTCACCTTATCAACAAACTTCCCTGTGTACAGTGTATCATGTTATGTTATGTATGGTCCATTTTGACATAGGAGATATGCAGAATTTAGCGATTGTCTTTCATTTAGGACCATCTTGTTCTGGGTTTTTGTGTAGCTGCTGGCTTTAAAGCCTTTGGTTGGTGTGATGAGAGCTGAGAGAGGGTACTATGAACTGGGACGATGAGCTTGACAGGGTGGTAAAGGTCACCTTGACTCCCTGTCTGGTTGAGAGCCCCCCCCCCCCCACAAACACACACCCTCCCCACCATCCCCATCAGATGTGATAGTGCCACTACCTCCCTACCCTGGCACCACCACCCCTGCCTGTCATCCTAGCCCTATCTCAGTGACCTGTAGCTGGCCTGCTATTTTCACACCAAAGGGCTAATGGGGCAAAATGACCATGGCTCTGTCTCAAATGGAACCCTATTCCCTATATAGTGCCTTATGGGCCCTGGTCAAAAGTAGTGCACCATATACTGTAGGGAATAGGGTGCAATTTGGGATGCATCCCATAGATTCCCCAGGGGGAAATGGACAGAAGGACCGGAGAGGTATACTCAGCCAGACCCTGTCGCCATGCTGCAATGCCACCTAGATTACAACTATTACATGTTATTTGGACAGAAAATAAAGCTTTTAGGGACGAGTGTAAAGATGTTTTTATGTAGGCATTTATAGCCTGCCTGTGATGATGTATGAGTTTTGTCCTGAGTGCTCATAGTGGCAGTGCTGCTGCTGTTGTCCCTCTAATAGAGCTCATTATTTATTCTAAGTCTTTGAGAGTAATTTTCTCTTTGCTTCCCAAAGAACAAAGGAAAGATATGAGGTATGGATTTTCTTTGTCATTTCATTGATGCCTTAAAAAAAAGTGGTTCTCAAACAAAAACAGACAAACTCAGAAATAGATATATATTTTTTTAATGTATTTATGCATGTTCTTTTTGCTTGAAGAGCAGGGGAATAGACATTGACCCACAAAGGCTGTTTAAGTTGTAAGTTGGTTTATTTATTCAGTTTTGATGCCTTCTAACCACCATTTCCCCTCTCTTTCTTACCCGTACAGCTGGCTGTACCTTTGACGAAGACTCTGACCCTGGACTGTGTGAGTACAAGCAGGGACAGGAGGACGACTTTGACTGGCAGCTGATGAGGACATACAACTGGCCACACAGCACCCCAGACCTGCTACGAGGTAAATCTCAACACGGTTCCAATGTGGTTTATAACCCTAGGTCTTCATCTTCATCTAATGAACATCATTTCTGATGTACATTTCAGCAAAGGGTCCCAAAAACTCTATCCCATTGTCCAAATGCACACTTCACAGAACTTTGGATTTGAGCCTAAGGTAGTATGCTAGCTAGGTTTTAAAACGACAGGAGGTTGGTGGAATGTTAATTGGGGTGGACGGGCTCATAGTAATGGCTGGAATGGATTAAATTGTTTTCATGTGTTTGATACCATTCCATTCACTCCATTCCAACGATTATAATGAGCCATCCTCCCAGCAGCCTGCTGTGTATGAAACAGGAGGGAAGTAAAACAGGCCCAGCATTTCCATTAGCTCAGAGTCTGTTTCCATCATCCCCACACCACCAGGTGGTCTCTCTGCATGTGCTCTATCACTGTTTTTCTAGGTAGGTAAGTTAGTCATGCTCCAGCAGGGGGCCAAGCCTCGTTCCACACACACACACGCACTGTTACGCACGCCTCTGAGAAGAAGGAACGCAACACCCTGCTGCAACTCAACTCCCCGTGAAGTGAAAGAGGTATGGACTGTAGGCGTGAGAAAGGACGACAAAAAGGCAGAATTGACCGTTTACTAGGATTTATTTCCTTTACACGGTAATATGGGGAAAAGGGGCTGGACGGAACCAAAGCAAAGAAAGTAAATATCAAAGCTCCCCCTCTCCTATCTAACCTGCCTACCCACTACTTACCTAACTTAGCACCACCTGGTGCACTAACCAAAATACAGGGGGGTGGTCCGCCCAGGTCTTACCTAGTGTGCCTAGACAGTGAATATACTACGGGTATATGTATGCCCGCGGGCCTCTTGCCTAAGCACTCCCTAGGTGCCTTCCCCTTCCCCCCTGGGAACAAATGAAACAGAATATCAAACAATCCACTTCACAACAAAACTGAGAAAAAACTCAGGCCATTAAAGAAGCTCTGACAAAGCAACAAACACAGAACATACCAAAGCTGCTACCAACAACAGCTAACATAGTACATACTCACGACCAACATGCTATAAACCTCTCTCAGCAATGATCTATATAACATTCAATCTCAGCCTGCCTATCTTCTCAGCCAGCCTGCCTATCTTCTCAGCCAGCCTGCCTATCTTCTCAGCCAGCCTGCCTATCTTCTCAGCCAGCCTGCCTATCTTCTCAGCCAGCCTGCCTATCTTCTCAGCCAGCCTGCCTATCTTCTCAGCCAGCCTGCCTATCTTCTCAGCCAGCCCTTGATCTCTCTCTTCCTGAACAGAACACTGGCTTTTATATAGCTTCAGGTGGCAATGGTAATTAGAGACAGCTGTATCTTGACGAGGGGGTGGGGTCAGCTCTCCAATCATCCATTGGGGCCGACCAATCAGCTGCTTGGGGAGAAATTCCAGGAAGCCATCTCCTGAAACACACACACTCAAATAGAAACTACAACACAGAAACTGGGGAACGTAACACGCACGCACGCACGCACGCACGCACGCACGCACGCACGCACGCACGCACGCACGCACGCACGCACGCACACACACACACACACACACACACACACACACACACACACACACACACACACACACACACACACACACACACACACATTTTATTATCTTGTGGGGACCAAGCAATTGATTCCCATTCAAAATCCTATTTTCCCTAACCCTAATTGTAACCCTAAATCTAACCCCTAACCCTAAAATACCCTTTTTCCAAACACACACACACTCTGGGAATCCAAGCCTTATTCCGTGCCCATATTTGCTGCACACACACATACAACCTGCATGTTTATTTAAAGCTTCCTGCCACCATTGAGGGAAATGGTGTGTGAGCTTCTCCTAGCCTCAGAGAAACTGTCCATGTGCGGGCGTCTCATGTAATGACGGGATATTCAATAGCACAGGTGAACTGTGACTGCTGTTCGTGTGTGTGTGTGTGTGTGTGTGTGTGTGTGTGTGTGTGTGTGTGTGTGTGTGTGTGTGTGTGTGTGTGTGTGTGTGTGTGTGTGTGTGTGTGCGTGTGCAGGAAAAGGGCCCTGCAGAGCATCCGGATTCTGCATAATGCATCTGCTGTGTTATCAAACACTTGTTCCGCTGTTCTGGGCACACACACACACATCTCTCCGCTCCGGAGGCAAAACAGGGTTAGTTAATGAACTTCCTCCCTGGGATTGGCTGATTGGCCATGGGTCACTGCTGATTGGGTCACACTGCTGATTACACTTCCTGGTGTTCCTCAGGGGCCAGTAGCAGAAACCTGTTAAGCTTCCTTTTTTCCCCTCCTTTTTTATCTTTCATCTGTTAGAGGAGGTCTTCAGATGGGGTAAATGTGGGATTTAAGTGGAGTGTGTGCGTGTGTCTTTAAAATTTTGAAGTGGACGGCTTCAGTCATGTCTTTATTCATCATCACAGACACTCCCTCTCAGGGATGAGAAATAAAGACTATATGAAATGCACTGTTGAGGGTTTTCCATGCTAAGTACCTATTGTTTGGACTACTTGAGGCAGTAGCTTACAAACCCACAGCACACAGGCTAAGATCACTTCATAAACAGACAAACTTTTAGACAATTATTCAAGCTGCTTTGTGAGAGTGAATTTATTTATACATTTTCTGTGTGTAACAGTTGGCATCCATTTCAATGTCAACTTGAACTTGACATTGCAAGTTCAATGCACGTCATTCAAAAATCCATGTACGTCATTCATTACAGCCATTTCCTGGCGTTACTCACTAGCCCAGAAAATGATCAAGTGATGTTTTCTATGTTTTCTCTGTGAGGAAAGTCAATCCCAATCCTGGTTGTTATATTTCATGAAAATATCTTAGTATTTCTCTTGAAATATATCAACATAAAACCAAGGGAACATGTTGATGCTTTATGCACCGTTCCGCCGCATAAACAATCTAAAGACTTACCCATTGGGTAAGCACATCTCTAACCCAATAACTTTCTAAGGGTTTAAATTCCTCCAGAGCCGCTAAGAGACTCTTATTGAGACAACAGCTTAGTTTATCTATCGGACACCGCAGCAGATCAATAATATAGATCACAGACCCAGAGACCACCAGAATACCAATGGTGTGGAAACACTGGAGGGAGGGAGGAAGAGAGGGAGAGTATAGCTGCGATTCCAGATGTGGAGTATAGGGGACATTACAGTCCCCTCCATACCTCTCTTCAGAGGCGTCATACCCTTTAAAACTGAGGATTTTTGCATAAATTGTTTGGATAAAAATATACAACACAGAGAAACAGAATCAATGCATATTGAATTGGGCCACCATTGCCTCCTGAAATGTTTTTGGCCTCTCCCCATTCTCTCAGGTCAACTCACAGCATCTTAATGCAGTTCTAGAAATGCTGCTGAAGACTTGTGCAATGGGTATGGTGTCTGTATTTGATAAGGTTTATGTAGGAAATGACAGCAAACTGTTATGTTATCTTGGTATAGAAAGAGTATTGCATCATCGTGTGTGATTCAGGTCCCGTACCTAACATGTGGACAGTGATAAGACGGACATTTTGTCCTCTGACATGATATGTGGAGAATGAGACCAGTGATGGTGGCAGTAAGCTACAGTGTCACAATAGGGTGAAGACTTCTATTAGACTAAGCCGTGTATGTGTGTTTCTGCCATGTGGCAGAAGTCACACTAGCCCTCGTCCAACATACACACTACTCAGTAAAGTTTTGCGAGGGACTAGCAAGGCTAGCGAGGATCTTTGTTTAGAACTTTCCTCTCAGAGTTCAAACGAAACGCGACACTCATCTCTTAGCAGGACTTCCAACGGCGAGCACGGGGTGAAATCACCTGGGCCCTCTCTCCCCCCTCCCCACCTCTATAGTAGCAGTTTGAAGGCAGGACATTCCCTGCACTTCACCGGCTTTGATGATCACTGACTCGAGAGTACAAAAACTAACTAGCTGTAGCAGAATGGCTCTTTGCATTTAAATGGCACATTACCAGAGTGCTCTTACTCCCTGTTCGAACATAACACGACTCCTTGCCTCATTTGCATCCCCGTGTTCCACAGCTATGTTGTCTTTGAAGTATAGGTGTAGTAAATGTGTGTCCCAAATGGCAACCTTTTCTCTGTATAGCGCACTACTTTTGACCAGAGCCCTATGGGTAGTGCGCAAAAAGGGAATAGGGTGCCATTATGGCACGTATCCTCAAACATCCGTTTTCAGAGGTTTTTCTATTGCATTTACGCTAAAGGCATCTCCTTTCCTGGTGTTGTTGTTGGACCTTTAATGATGAAATTACCAATACTAACAAGGTCTTTATTTGTTCTAATAACAGGATTTAATTAGCAGTATTAGGATGTTAGGGAGAATTGTATGTTTTTTGCTGCTTGAGAATATTTGATGGTTGGTGCCAGCACTGGTTAAAGAGTAAAATCTTTTGAAATTAGGCTATTACTTGTTATTTCCATATTTTCCCCCTTGTATAGCATGTAGTGCCAAAAACAACTGGCAAAATATTGCATAGTTAATTAATCACATCCTTTTTGTTTTCAGAGGAAGTGGGAGTCTTACTGGTCAGTTTGATCAGAATCTCAGGAGGAGAGGATATTTCACAGAAGACAGAGCTTTACTTGCTGCTTATCAGACTCTGTGGAGAGTCGAGGCTGGGCAAAGACATTTACCTTGTGTCTTTGGTCTGTGTATATCCAGTCTGCTTCAGTAAGTCCTAATTAAACTAGGACCAGAGCATGAACTGAAGAGGGGAAGAAATGGAAATGAAACAGATAAAAAAAAGAGGGAAGGGAGGGAGAAACGGAGGGGATGTGTGCAAAGAGACTAGAGGCCTAGACATAGTCCAAACACTTTGGGAGATTTGAGGTCGAGTGAGAGATGGATATGGCTGGGGAGTCGAGACCTCCTCCTGTTAGAAAGTGAAGAGAAAATTGTCAAGTGGAACTCAAAGAAAGGCTCAGTTCTTATCTGTCTAAAGCACATTGAATGATAGACACTGGAAACAAATAACTGAAATGGTCAGTGTCCATCAGGGGTAGGAGAAAATTAGAAAATAAATGGTCATTTCTTGTTAGCTAGCATTCTTTGAATTAAGTATCTTGTGATTTTTAAGAATTGTCCAAATGTAACTGCATTTTGCATAATTGAGTCTTGTCAACTGCAAGCATGAATGAAATAAGTCTAATCAAATCAAAAGAACAAAGCTAGTACCCTAAACGTTCACCTCTCCCAGCCTCTCTTGGATATCTAGGAAATGGAGCTGAACCATGAACATTCTCAAGTGTTCCTTGTTTGACAAGTTCAGAAGATACCTCTGTTTCATGCCTAATGAGCACAACCCTGAAATGGCAAAGGAACCAGGCCCATTCTCCCATTCCAAAAGGGGTACAAAGAATATGTTCTGTTCAATCACTTACCTGTGATTTCATGGCTAACATTCTGGTCTCCTTCTGCAATCCTAGGGAAGACACAGCGTGGGTTGATTGGCTTACGTGGAGGACACTGCAGGAGTTGATTGACTTATTGTCCTGCTGAGCCGTAGCTCAGTGATTAGCAACAGAGATTGACTCTGATTCTGCATTGCTTCTGAAGAACAGAACACACTCTCGCCATTCACTGTAATCAGATCATTCAGTGTGCAGGTTGGCAGATGGGAGAATGTTGCGTATTATACTGTTTCAGTAGGCTTTAGATCGGGTTAAAACGTGACCGAAAATGGACCCTAAGAAGATGTTGTTTACGTCGATTAACCTTCTCTGCTGTGAGGCCTTCACAACCTTAGCAGGATGATCTACCAAGGGAGTCAACAGAGTCTCTTTTATAGTCTCTCTTTTCCCCCTGGTCGTGATCAATCCCTAGAATTCTGTAACTAGATACACTGAGATAATTGAGGGACCAGGTCCTCTATAATTAACCTTACTGTAATTATTTTAATGACAGTGGCTTATGAAAGGAAGCTATTGTGAAGCGATGTGGTACTGTCATTAAGGGGGAAGCAACAGCATTCTCTCAGTGGTATAGTAAGCCTGATTCAGACTACATAACAGGGAGGGTCCATTTCTGTTTTAACTGACATCAACTCATGTTTTCATACTCTTATGATTGACAGTAGGGAGAGGAGGCATTTTTAGATAGGGCTGTTGTCATAGAAACCATGATTGGTGCTCTGTTAGAGTACTGGATATATTGAGTATGAGTGACTGCTCTCCACACGCCTGCTCATCATCGCTAATTAAGCGCCTGCGTGAGCGGCAGGTAGCCTAGCGGTTAAGCGCTTTGGGCAAGTAACCGAAAGGTTGCTGGTTTGAATCCCTGCGTGGACTAGGTGAAAAATCTGTCTGTGTCCTTGAGCAAGGCACTTAACCCTAATTGCTCCTGTATGTCTCTCTGGATAAGAGTGTCTGTTAAATGACTAAAATGTAAATGTGTGTGCTCCAAACGGTGACAGTGTCTCCTCGCTAGTTTCGCCTCATCTTCCTGCTGACGTGATGAAACTCCTGAGTCATTATGCTAAACAACGACAGAGTACATGCACACACACCAACACACACACTCACACACACCCCTGAGTCATTATACTGAACAATGACAGGGTCAATCATTATGGCAGCCTGTTTAAGCCCCCTCTAGTTTATGAAAGGCGTTTAGAGAAGGATTTACATTCTTTATTAGCTTTGTGTCATGCCCTTCAACATCTAGTTGAGCTTTTAATACCTGCTGTTACCCACACGGTGCATTGCCAGGGACTCAAGGGCACACATAGGTCCTAGTAGACTAGACTGCCTATCTCTACTGTCATGCTACTGCAGTATTATTAGCTACTCCCACTGATTTGTTTTATCAACACTACTTCGAGGCAGAGGAACTTGGACTGATCCTTTCTCTCTCCTCTCGCTCTCTCTCTCACTCTCTTTCTCCGTCTTTGTCTCTCTCTCTCGCTCTCTCTCTGTGACGGCCGGCCGCCCAACAACCTGCCCGCTTGACCCTATCCCCTCCTCTCTTCTCCAGACCATTTCCGGAGACCTTCTCCCTTACCTCACCTCGCTCATCAACTCATCCTTGACCGCTGGCTACGTCCCTTCCGTCTTCAAGAGAGCGAGAGTTGCACCCCTTCTGAAAAAACCTACACTCGATCCCTCCGATGTCAACAACTACAGACCAGTATCCCTTCTTTCTTTTCTCTCCAAAACTCTTGAACGTGCCGTCCTTGGCCAGCTCTCCTGCTATCTCTCTCAGAATGACCTTCTTGATCCAAATCAGTCAGGTTTCAAGACTAGTCATTCAACTGAGACTGCTCTTCTCTGTGTCACGGAGGCGCTCCGCACTGCTAAAGCTAACTCTCTCTCCTCTGCTCTCATCCTTCTAGAACTATCGGCTGCCTTTGATACTGTGAACCATCAGATCCTCCTCTCCACCCTCTCCGAGCTGGGCATCTCCGGCGCGGCCCACGCTTGGATTGCGTCCTACCTGACAGGTCGCTCCTACCAGGTGGCGTGGCGAGAATCTGTCTCCGCACCACGTGCTCTCACCACTGGTGTCCCCCAGGGCTCTGTTCTAGGCCCTCTCCTATTCTCGCTATACACCAAGTCACTTGGCTCTGTCATATCCTCACATGGTCTCTCCTATCATTGCTATGCAGACGACACACAATTAATCTTCTCCTTTCCCCCCTCTGATAACCAGGTGGTGAATCGCATCTCTGCATGTCTGGCAGACATATCAGTGTGGATGACGGATCACCACCTCAAGCTGAACCTCGGCAAGACGGAGCTGCTCTTCCTCCCGGGGAAGGACTGCCCGTTCCATGATCTCGCCATCACGGTTGACAACTCCATTGTGTCCTCCTCCCAGAGTGCTAAGAACCTTGGCGTGATCCTGGACAACACCCTGTCGTTCTCAACTAACATCAAGGCGGTGACCCGTTCCTGTAGGTTCATGCTCTACAACATTCGCAGAGTACGACCCTGCCTCACGCAGGAAGCGGCGCAGGTCCTAATCCAGGCACTTGTCATCTCCCGTCTGGATTACTGCAACTCGCTGTTGGCTGGGCTCCCTGCCTGTGCCATTAAACCCCTACAACTCATCCAGAACGCCGCAGCCCGTCTGGTGTTCAACTTTCCCAAGTTCTCTCACGTCACCCCGCTCCTCCGCTCTCTCCACTGGCTTCCAGTTGAAGCTCGCATCCGCTACAAGACCATGGTGCTTGCCTACGGAGCTGTGAGGGGAACGGCACCTCCGTACCTTCAGGCTCTGATCAGGCCCTACACCCAAACAAGGGCACTGCGTTCATCCACCTCTGGCCTGCTCGCCTCCCTACCTCTGAGGAAGTACAGTTCCCGCTCAGCCCAGTCAAAACTGTTCGCTGCTCTGGCACCCCAATGGTGGAACAAACTCCCTCACGACGCCAGGTCAGCGGAGTCAATCACCACCTTCCGGAGACACCTGAAACCCCACCTCTTTAAGGAATACCTAGGATAGGATAAAGTAATCCTTCTAACCCCCCCCCCCCTTAAAAGAGTTAGATGCACTATTGTAAAGTGGTTGTTCCACTGGATATCATAAGGTGAATGCACCAATTTGTAAGTCGCTCTGGATAAGAGCGTCTGCTAAATGACTTAAATGTAAATGTAAATGTTACTTTCTTACAATACATATGCATTCTAAAGTCTCTCTCTTTTGTTCACACAAAGTTCTCTTTTGTTCACACAAAGCGGGCACGCACACACCTCTCCGTTTCTTTATTTTCTTGTGGGGCTGTATTATTTGTTTCTGATTGGTTTTGGCTGTGTGTCGAGGCAGTGTTATTATCTATATGGACTGCCAGGGCATGGTTTATGGTAACAATATCCTAACAATATCCTGGATTAGGGAACAGTATATAGGATTTAAATTGCTATGGGATCTCTGTGGGGCATCAGTGTTCTATAGAGTCAGCATACACGGGTCTGAGCTGCAAGGACAAAGAACGAGAGGAGGATTCAATGTTCTCCGTCCTTGCTTCTCTCCTGTCTTTTCCTCCTCCTCTCCTCTTTCCATCCCTACAAGTGCAGACTATTTCCAGACAGTCCTTTCCATACCTCTCTCTCTCTCTCTCTCTCTCTCTCTCTCTCTCTCTCTCTCTCTCTCTCTCTCTCTCTCTCTCTCTCTCTCTCTCTCTCTCTCTCTCTCTCTCTCTCTCTCTCTCTCTCTCTCTCTCTCTCTCTCTCTCTCTCTCTCTCTCTCTCTCTCTCTCTCTCTCTCTCTCTCTCTCTCTCTCTCTCTCTCTCTGTCACAGTAATTGATATATGGGTGCCGGAGCTAGGTGGAGATCATTTGCATATAATGTCCTGGTAACGGATGTAATAATGAATGCCCTGGGCCCTGTGAGCTGTACAAGGAGGAGGATGAGCCTCTATAAGACTGATGATCCTTTCAATAATGCACAATAAGCAATATTTTCCTGCCAGATCAAATTAGTCTGACGTACAGCTGAGGCTGGAGCTAGCGGTGGTCAACTGAGGAGACTGGAGTATTCCTATCCAGTCTACTGTTCCTGTCCTTGGCTCTACTCTGTATGTATAATGCTCCAGGCCTCAGTCACTCCTCTTTAGTCCCAGGTCTAAGTACCTCATCAGTCCAGTTCTTATACCCCAGCCTGAAAAGCACAGCCTCGTCACGGCCCTACTCCAATCCCTCCTTACTCCCAGCCCTCACCTTTAGTCACCTAACCTGTAAGATAACAATAACTCCCTAGTCTCTCAACCCGAAACCTGATGCATCTCTTAGCTCTGGACTGTGGTCCAACCCAAGCCCCAGTCCTAGCCTGGAGTTAACCCTCCTGTTGTGTTCATTTCCTGCTAATTAATTATGTGTTCCCGGTCCAAAATGACCGCCCCATTATAGCTGATTATAAATCCATAATAATACATATATTATCACCTAATGTTGTGTTAGATCTTTTTATCAACTTAAGTTCTTGTAAACTTCTATTTGCTATTTATGGCCTGTAGCCCTCACTGATCGGAACTCATACAACTCGTTTTTGAGTTAAAAAAAAGCATAATGTGTGGATTATCTTGATTATAATAAATACTCAGATGAAACATATTGTGCTATTTATCATAGAATACTTTGTGTCAAAGTTTAACAAGGACATTTGTTTTGAAACCATTTCAAATTGTTAAATAGTGGCAGGATTTTATGTCATCAACCTGGGATATGGCGTATCTCGTTGGCCCTGGGTCATCCTGATAACATTTTCAGCTGACAGCCGACCTCTCCTCTCAGGTGGGGATGAAGACCAGGATAAATTCCCATTCTTTGACCGGAATGTAACAACAACCTCTGCAGGGCCCTCTTCCTCATCACTGGATTGTTTCACATCGGTTGTCTCTTGGTCTGGATCATATTCTGTGTTGTCTTCAACTTCTGACACTTCCTCCTCTAATGTATCTTCACTGTCAGTTTCCTGGCCTCTCTCCTCCTCACCAGTGTCATGATCAAAGATATGATCAAGAGCCTCACATACAGTATATCGTTTGGTCATTGTGCTGCCACAGAATGAATTGTTAGCAAGGCCTCAAAAAAGCTTTATATACCAGAGCTGCAAGAAAAGTTCTATATATTATTGAAACAATGTTGCGATTGTTTGTGAGAATGCCAACAGGTGTGGTTCCCGTGGGGGAAAGATTCTATTGGGGAAAGGTTCCCGTGGGGGTTGCCATGGAAGCCAAGGAGGGTGAGGTGTGTGTGTGCGCTCAATCACACATGCATGTGGGGGTCTGGGAGAGGAAGTGTGTCCATCTGATGAATGGGCATGTGCCTGAACTCATTTTTATACACTAATTGTAGTCTCACCCATTCATTTCTAATGACCGGTCATTTTTGACCGGGAACACCACAGGTGTACAAAAGTTAAATAAAACACCCACAATGTAATGAAAATCATCAAAATGTGTTTTGTGTGTTCAGATGCCCTGTGTGGACAAAGTCATGGAACCTTATGACAATCAGATTAAATGAACTACATTTTTCAGGGAGAACTTGTAAATTGGTCCAATTCGACTGGAACACGGCAGGAGGGTTAAGTTCTGTCTCATGTTATTACTCACTGTAATATCTTATTCCAGTCAAACATGTAACCTTTAGATGTCTCATTATTATATTATTCAATTAGTGTCCTTCGACTGGTGCAAAGTTACTAAGCAACAGACTTTCCTTAGAAAATAAAACAGAAAATATCTGGATATGAAGAGATCTGAGACTCATTACAAAGTTATTAAATGGTGATGGTTTGGTTGTAAATGAAACATACAGTCATTCGGGAGACAGGAGTGTAATATAGAACACGCTCATAGTCCTTTAATGTTTTCTTTATTGAATCAGTGTTTAAGATTCTTAATTAATTTGTTTGCATGTCACAATTCCTCTGAATTAATTAATCGCGTTCCTCAATTACAGAAATATTCCAAGTCGACAGATTCCATTGAACCAGCTCTGATTTGAAACCATTTCATTTGGGAGTATATCCTTAGCCATATATCCTTTATGATTCTCCACAGCTAGACAATGTTTAGAGGTACATATAATAATATAATTGTTTTTGGATGGAAAATGGAAAATGCCACCGACGGACAGGGCTGCTGTGCTTCTAGCTTTTAGGAAACTTTGCAGTATTTCGTTTTTTTTAATAGTTTTTTCGTACAATATTATTCCCGGAAATGTTTTGTGTTATTATATACAGATGGGAAGAACTTTTAGATTTCAGAGTGGCAGTAACTCACCAGCATTACGACCAGGAATATGACTTTCCCGAATTGGATCCTTTTGGAATTCCTCCAGGTCAATTGAACTGATTCCAGAGGCTGTTCCAAAACACAGCTGGTGGAAAAGAGGTACTCGGAGTAGACTTTTAGTCCGACTCAGGAGGCGCGCACACCACCCACTGCTTCCGAGTATGTTAATCGCTAATGTTCAGTCTCTGGATAATAAAATTGACGAGCTGAGGATTTCCTTCCAGAGAGACATGAGGGATTGTAACATACTCTGTTTCACAGAAACATGGCTCTCTCTGGATATATTGTCTGAGTCCGTTCAGCCAGTTGGGTTCTCAGTTCATCGCACAGACAGGAATAAATATCTCTCCGGGAAGAAGAAGGGTGGAGGTGTATGTTTCATGATTAACTACTCACAGTGTGATTGCGATAACATACAGGAACTCAAGTCATTTTGTTCATCCGACCTAGAATACCTCACAATAAATGCCGATCGTATTACCTCCCAAGATTATTCTCTTTGGTTCTAGTCACAGCCATGTATATTCACCCTCAAGCCGATACCACGACGGCCCTCAAGGAACTTAGCTGGACTTTATGCAAACTGGAAACCACATATCCTGGGGCCGCATTTATTGTAGCGGCGGATTTTAACAAATAACATTTTAGGAAAACGTTACCTAAGCTCTATCAACACATAGAGTCTAGTACTCGCGCTGTTCAAACACTCGACCACTGCTACTCCAACTTCTGGGATGCCTACAAGGCCCTCCCCCGCCCTCGTTTCGTCCAAATCTGATCACGACTCCGTTTTGCTCCTCCCGTCCTATAGGCAGAAACTCAAACAGGAAGTACAGTACCAAATCGGAATCTACGCTTCAAAATTGTTTTGATCATGCAGACTGGGATATGTTCCGGGTAACCTCGGAGAACAACATAGATGAATACGCTGATACTGTGACTAAGTGTATCAGGAAGTGTATAGGAGATGTTGTACCCACTGTGACTATTAAAACTTACCCTAACCAGAAACTATGGCTAGATGGCAGCATTCACGCAAAACTGAAAGCATGAACCATTGCATTTAACCATGGCAAGGTGACTGGGAATATGGCCGAATACAAACAGTGTAGTTATTCCCTCTGTAAGGAAATCAAACAGGCAAAACATCTGTACAGAGACAAAGTGTAGTCACAATTCAACGGCTCAGACACGAGACATATGTGGCATGGTCTACAGACAATCACGGACTACAAAGGGAAAACCAGCCACGCCACGGACACCGACGTCACGCTTTCGGACGAGTTAAACACCTTCGATCGCTTTGAGGATAACACAGTGCCACTGACGTGTCCCGCTACCAAGGACTGTAGGGTCTCCTTCTCCGTGACCGACGTGAGTAAGACATTTAAGCATGTTAACCCTCCCAGGGCTGCCGGCCCAGACAGCATCCCTAGCCGCGTCCTCAGAGCATGCGCAGACTAGCTGGCTGGAGTGTTTACAGACATATTCAATCTCTCCCTATCCCAGTCTGTTGTCCCCACATGCTTCAAGATGTCCCCACATGCTTCAAGACCATTGTTCCTGTACCCAAGAAAGTAAAGGTAACCGAACTAAATGCTTTTTTATGGCGGTTTTGGAGCAGTGGCTTCTTCCTTGCTGAGCGGCCTTTCAGGTTATGTCGATTTAGGACTCGTTTTACTGTGGGTATAGATACTTTTGTACCTGTTTCCTCCAATATCTTCACAAGGTCCTTTGCTGTTGTTATGGGATTGATTTGCACTTTTCGCACCAAAGCACGTTCATCTCTTCATCTCTAGGATACAGAACGCGTCTCCTTCCTGAGTGGTATGATGGCTGCGTGGTCCCATGGTGTTTATAGTTGCGTACTATTGTTTGTACAGATGAACGTGGTACCATCAGGCGTTTGGAAATTGCTCCCAAGGATGAGCCAGTCTTGTGGAGGTCTACAATGTTTTTCTGAGTTTTTGGCTGATTTCTTTTGATTTTTCCCATGACGTCAAGCAAAGAGGCACTACGTTTGAAGGCAGGCCTTGAAATACATCCACAGGTACACCTCCAATTGACTCAAATTATGTCAATTAGCCTATCAGAAGCTTCTAAAGCCATGACATATTTTTCTGGAATTTTCCAAACTGCATATTTCTCTGTATCTTTAATGCGCACACACGCACGCACGCACGCACACACGCACGCACGCACACACACACACACACACACACACGATAATAATATCCTAGCTCCCTGGTTTTAACAGGGTAATTGTGTGAAATGAATGACAGTAATTGAACATATAATATGACAGTAATTTAACATATATGCAGTGATTAGAAAGGATAGGTTACTTTGTGCCCACTTGTTTTACAGAGAACATTGAGTTCACATTAAAAAGTTTTAAACAAGATGAAGATGAATTGAATTAGAGAGATTGAAGAGGCGTTTGATATTCTTTTATTTTGGTTTGAAATTACAGTTAAACCTGTAAAGAGCTTCATCCATTATAATATACAGTATATACAGTGCATTTGGGAAGTATTCAGACCCCTTGATTTTCCCAAAATTTTCTTACGTTAAAGCCGTTCCACATAATGACAAAGCAAAAACAGTTGTATATTTTTTTTTTTGCAAATGTATTAATAATAGAAAACTGAAATATATTACATTTACATAATTATTCAAACCTTTTACTCTGTACTTTGTCGAAGCACCTTTGGCAATGATTACAGCCTCGAGTTTTCATGGGTATGATGCTACGAGCTTGGCACACCTGTATTTGGGGAGTTTCTCCTATTCTTCTCTGCATATCCTCTCAAGCTCTGTCAGGTTGGATGGGGAGCATTGCTGCACAGCTATTTGAAGGTCTCTCCAGAGATGTTCGATCTGGTTTAAGTCCAGGCTCTCGCTGGGCCACTCAAGTACATTCTGAAACGTGTCCCAAAGCCACTCCTTCTTTGTCTTGGCTGTGTGCTTAGAGTTGTTGTCCTGTTGGAAGGTGAACCTTTGCCCCAGTCTGAGGTCCTGGAGCAGGTTTTCATCAAGGATCTCTCTGTACTTTGCTCCGTTCATCTTTCCCTCGATCCTGACTAGTCTCCTAGCCCCTGCCATTGAAAAACATCCCCACCAGAGAATCTTGTTTCTCATGGTCTGAGAGTCTTTAGGTGCCTTTTGGCAAACTCTTTTACTGAGAAGTGGCTTCCGTCTGGCCACTCTACCATAAAGGCCTGACGGTTGTAGGGTTGCAGAGATGGTTGTCCTTCTAGAAGGTTCTCCCATCTCCACAGAGGAACTCTGGAGCTCTGTTAGAGTGACCATCGGGTTCTTAGTCACCTCTCTGACCAAGGCCCTTCTCCCCCGATTGCTCAGTTTGGTCGGGCTGCCAGCTCTAGGAAGAGTCTTGGCACAAACAAACTTAGTGTAACAATACTAAACTACAGCACTTTCTTAGCCACCTGGCTTGGCCATGATGATGGTTAGGTAAACAAACATTCACTTAGGAAATCTTTTTCCCATTCCAACTATCTTTCACTTCATATCTAAACAAAAGTACTGACACATGAGAGCAAGAGGTAAAAAGTCAGCACATTCTGTTCAGAATTTTTAGGTCGAGACAGAATATATTCATGGTGTTTCTCTGAAAAGTTAGTATGAGAGTCTTTTAATGTCCTTAAACTAAACTTTTAAACCACATTAATTTCGACTTCATGACAGTCAGGATTTGTTTAGAATGCATTAGTGTTTTCCTCTCTCCTCTCCTGCTTTGAGGCTGTGTGTGTGCGCCCAACAGTTTTTGTCTGCTGTGTGGTGGCTGTCATTCCCCCAGGAGCAGATAAAGAGCAGACATATGACAGGTCAGTGTATGAATGCAGGGACGACACGGTGTACATTGAGTGTACATAACATGAATAACACCTCTTTCCATGACACAGACTGACCACTTGAATCCAGGTGAAAGTTATGATCCCTTATTGATGTCACTTGTTAAATCCGTTTCAATCAGTGTAAATCAGTGGCCACCAACCTTTTCTGAGTCAAAATGCAAGCCAAGATTTTTTTTGAACATGACTTAAAAACGTAACCCTATGCAACATTGACCAAATAAAAACTGTTATGTAGCAATGAGGTTTGTGCAGTAGGCTATAGGCCCAATACATTATCACTGCATATTGGCTTGAATACTTGAATTGCTCTGCCAATGTTGTTCTTCTCAGACATTAAAAAAATTATATTTAAAAAAATGGAGGTACAGTATGACCACACTGGTAATATATAATTTGTTGTATTACTTTTGAGGCACAGCTAAGTGAGCATAATAATTCGCCTTTTTTTGTGGACGGATGGCCTGCATCTGATGGTCAGTCTGAGGGGCGGGAGGATCGGTGAGGCTGCCTCTCACCCGACTCACCGTCCCTCTTCTCTCCGCTGAGAAAAGGGGAGAGTCTTCCAGCTGATGGCGAAACTTAAGTCGCACTGCATTACTTCTGCCTAATGCACCAATTTATGTTGTTAAGCCCATGACCAGAGAAAGTGAAATATTCCTCTATATTTAAAAAGATACAATCGCTAATAATAACAACACAAACTTATCGGAACACTTTGCTATACTCATTCATTGCAGTTGCAGTGTAGCATGAGTGAAAGTAGGGAGAATCTGCATTTTTTGACTTTCTTGACAACAACTTAAACATGAACATACTCATAGAAACAGCAGCTCTTTGTTCTATTCCTTGAGTCTCTCTCTAGTCATAGTTTAAACATTTTTATAAACTTTTCTGTGTGTTCAAGCCTTCTTTTTACTGTCTATGGTTCAAGTAAACTTTGTAAACACTGTGATCTGAGCTATTTCGTTGGCCAGCAGTAGGCCTATAGGTGCACTTGATTTGCTGTCTGGACCTGCCGGGTAGGAGGAGTTCTACCTTCAGACACATGAAGTGTTTCAAAATGAGAACACTGTCTTCCCGGCGCTAGGGTTGCTGAATCAGGTGCACCTATCGTCAATAGCATGAAATTAATTTAAAAAATAGGAACTTAAGGCTTTAGCGTTGTTTTTTTTTACATAAATGTTTGGTGATCGACCAGGAATGCCATGGAGATCTACTAGTCGATTGCAATCGACCGGTTGGTGACCACTGGTGTAGATGAAGGGGAAGAGACACATAAATAATTTTTTTTAAGCCTTGAGACAATTGAGACATGGATTGTGTATGTGTTCCATTCAGAGGGTAAATGGGCAAGACAAAAGATTTGTGCCTTTAAATGAGGTATGGTAGTAAGTCCCAGGCGCACCGGTTTGTATCAAGAACTGCAACGTTCTGGCTTTTTCACACTTAACAGTTTCCTGTGTGTATCAAGAATGGTCCATGACCTAAAGGACATCCAGCCAACTTGACACAGCTGTGTACTGACTGACGAAGAGCTGTCAGAAGCTCTGGCTTTAGGTTCACTCTCTCTTTATCCCTCTGTCTCTCCCTCTGTCTCGCTCTGTCTATCTCTCTCTCTGCTGACTCATTCGCTTCAATGTTTTTTCTCTCTTTCCCTCTCCCTCACTCCCTTTCTTCTCTTTCTCCATTGGAGTCAACATGGGCCTGCATCCCTGTGGAAAGCTTTCGACACCTTGTAGAGTCCTTACCCCAACAAATTGAGGCTGTTCTGAGGGCTAAAGGGGGGTGCAACTCAGGATTAGGAAGGTGTTGTTAATGTTTTGTGTGTGTGTGTGTGTGTGTGTGTGTGTGTGTGTGTGTGTGTGTGTGTGTGTGTGTGTGTGTGTGTGTGTGTGTGTGTGTGTGTGTGTGTGTGTGTGTGTGTGTGTGTGTGTGTGAGAGACACGGAGGGGTGACACAGGGAGGGTTATCGGCTACGGAGCAGGCAGCCTCCGGTTCAACACTCGTCACTGTTGGGTTCCGCTGTACCCATAATTGTCTTCTTCTGACTCTGCCGCCCTGACGCCTACTGACTGACGAAGAGCTGTCAGAAACTCTGGCTTTAGGTTTGCTCTCTCTCTCTCTCTCTCCTCTCTCTTTCTTCTCTCTCTCACTTTCTTCTCTCTATCTCACTCTCCGCTGACTCCTTTACTTCAGAAATAATTATTTCTGTCCCTCTCCCTCCCTCCCCTTTTCTCTCTTCTTTTTCATTCTCATCCACTACAGAAATTGGAAGTTAGCTGGATTAACAAAATAAAATGTTACTGCTAAACATCTTCAAAGCTCTGGTTGATCTTTGAAGATCTAACAAATACTGTAGATAAGAGATGGGAATGGAGGGGTGGAGGAAACATGATGTCAAAGGAAAAGGCTTTTAGTGTTCAAGACTCTGATGAGAACAAGGAAATGCCAGAGTCTGTTGCTGTCCTTCCGTCAGTTCTCCAAAGATTTATGTTTTGTGTCTGCTCAACCAATTTGATAAAATATGTACTTTGCGGAAATGGTGAACTTTACTAAGTATTTGCTTGGCGGGAACAGTACACATACTGTTCAACTAAAAGATGAGGATTTTATTTGGTTTTCCTTCTCTTCTGACATCCAGATTAGAAGGAAATGTTTATGCATTTTACTGTAAAGCCAGATATTTCAAGTCAGCTTTTTACATCAATAACCTCCATGAAACTTTTTTAGGCTCTTTCCCTCTGTCTCATGTTCATGCTTACAGTTGACTCTTTTTCTGTGAAGATACCACATAGTCAGCCTAATATATCATACAGCACACTAAACCAACAATGACTGTTCCTTATGAGCCGCTGACCACTCCAGTCTTCCATCCTGGGAGGAGAAATGCGTTTGGATAGCGGAGGGGTTAACCATCGGAGGTTCTCCCCCTCAGTCCCCTGGCACAGCTGGATGTTGAGATGAACTGGCAGAGCATCCTAAACATGGAGCCTCCTGGAGCCAGCCCTCAGAGAGTGAATAGAACACATTCTACCCAGGGCTCAGGAAGAGAACAAACACCAGCCTAATCCCCACTCCAGGATATTCCGTGCCGGCCTCGTATCTCGACTGTGGGCTGTTACTTCGACCGCGGGCTGCTACTCCCACGAAGGAGAATACATGACTTTGATTGGACCGCCTACGCATGTTGCAGGATCCAGGCCAGAGAGCTTGGGCTTATAGGCCATCTCTTTGCTGTTCTGCACTTAATTTTTTTACACGAGGGAAGAGTGAGACAATGCAAAACAGTGATTGTGACCCTGAGAACTGCCTTTAGCTCTTGTTCTTAATGAATGAACATGCACTCTGTTGGTAATGACTAATACGCTCTCTGGCCCCCTCTCTGGTCACACACGGGATAGGGAAAGTAATGATACAAAAAAAAAAGGAATAGATCAATCCAATTGTTGCATCGTGAATTGGTCTGCTCTCAACCCCTCTTACAACATGAACAGACACATTTTGAGAGGAGCACAGGCAGATTGAACCAGTTCTCAGTCGGAAACCCACTATGGGGGCTTTGTCTATTGTCTTCTAGAGAACGAGACTGTAAATCTCACCCAACTAAACCCTGATTGGACCGTCACACTACATCAAAAGCACCGAATGAGGAAATCTCTGAACTTCTCTGACAGAGTTCACCAAACCAATTAACGCTTCTCAACAAATATAGCTGTAGGAGTGAACTGGTGTCTAGCGTTTCAACATTACGATTCAATTGGTCATGGATGGAACAATCAGCCTGATTGCAGTAGAGCAGGGGGGGGGGGGGGGGTGTTTCTCATTCGCCGTCTCGGTTACAGACATTACGATGAGTCTGGTGGGGCTGAGTTGAAAACTCCGACAGTCAGGCGGGAGTAGAGAGGGAACTAGCTGTCTTGCCTTTCGCTGTGATAGGAGCGGGAGATAAGCAGGATTTATTTCCCAAACAGGCTAAGGGTAATTAATTGGAGGAGCGAGGGGGAGAGGGGAGGGGAGAGCGGGGGTTGGTGTAATCCTGTTTTCCACGGCCCTTAACCCCAATGCACCCTGGGAGAAACCGACCCAGGCACTTCAAAGAACACAGCCAACAATAACTTGACATGGAAACTTAGGAAATCTCTCTCTCTCTCTCTCTCTCTCTCTCTCTCTCTCTCTCTCTCTCTCTCTCTCTCTCTCAATCACCAAACCAATTAACGCTTCTCAACGAATATAGCTGTATATATATATATTTACAGTACCAGTCAAAAGTTTGGACACACCTACTCATTCAAGAGTTTTTCTTTATTTTTACTATTTTCTACATTGTAGAATAATACTAAAGACATCACAAATGAACTAACACATATGAAATCATGTAGTAACCAAAATGTGTTAAAGTGTTATATTTTAGATTCTTCAAAGTAGCCTCCCCTTGCCTTGATGACAGCTTTGCACACTCTTGGCATTCTTTCAACCAGCTTCACCTTTAATGCTTTCCAAACAGTCTTGAAGGAGTTCACACATATGCTGAGCACTTGTTGGCTGCTTTTTCTTCACTCTGCGGTCCTTCACTCTCTGGAAGCCAGGTCATCTGATGAAGTACTCCATCACTTTTCTTCTTGGTCAAATGGCCCTTTCACAGCCTGGAGGTGTGTCGGGTCATTGTCCTGTTGACAACAAATGATAGTCCCACTAAGCTCAAACCATATGGGATGGCATATCACTTCAGAATGCTGTGGTAGCCATGCCCCACACCGTCACTCATCCTCCTCCATGCTTCACGGTGGGAACAACACATGCAGACTAGAGGTTGACCGATTAATCGTCTTGACCGATTAATTAGGGGCGATTTCAAGTTTTCATAACAATCGGTAATTGGCCTTTTTGGATGCCGATTATGGCCGATTACATTGCAATCCATGAGGAGACTGCGTGGCAGGCTGACCACCTGTTACGCGAGTGCAGCATCAAAAGGACCTTGTGGCTGCAAGGAGCCAAGGTAAGTTGCTAGCTAGCATTAAACTTATCTTATAAAAAACAATCAATCTTCACATAATCACTAGTTAACTACACATGGTTGATAATATTACTAGGTTAACTAGCTTGTTCTGCGTTGCATATAATCATAAACCTGCATATGTATTTAAAAGAAATTCATGTTAGCAGGCAATATTAACTAGGGAAATTGTGTAACATCTCTTGCAAGCAGAGTCAGGGTTTATGCAGCAGTTTGGGCCGCCTGACTCGTTACGAACTGTGTGAAGACAATTTCTTCCTAACAAAGACCATAATTAATTTGTCAGAATTTTACATAATTATGCCATAACATTGAGGGTTGTGCAATGTAACAGCAATATTTAGACTGAGGATTGCCACCTGTTCGATAAAATACAGAACGGTTTCGTATTTCACTGAAAGAATAAGCGTTTTGTTTTGGAAATTATAGTTTCCCGGATTTGACCATATTAATGACCAAAGGCTCGTATTTCTGTGTGTTTATTATAATTATGTATATGATTTGATATTTGATAGAGCAGTCTGACTGAGCGGTGGTAGGCAGCAGCAGGCTCGTAAGCATTCATTCAAACAGCACTTTACTGCGTTTGCCAGCAGCTCTTAGCAATGCTTGAAGCACAGCGCTGTTTATGACTTCAAGCCTATCAACTCCCGAGATTAGGCTGGCAATACTTAAGTGCCTATAAGAACATCCAATAGTCAAAGATATGTGAAATACAAATGGTATAGAGAGAAATAATCCAATAACTCCTATAATAACTACAACCTAAAACTTCTTAACTGGGAATATTGAAGACTCATGTTAAAAGGAAACACCAGCTTTCATATGTTCTCATGTTCTGTGCAAGGAACTTAAACGTAGCTTTTTTACATGGCACAAATTTACTTTCTTCTCCAACACTGTGTTTTTGCATTATTTAAACCAAATTGAACATGTTTCATTATTAATTTGAGACTAAATTGATTTTCTTTATGTATTATATTAAGTTAAAATAAAAGTGTTCATTGTTCATTCAGTATTATTGTAATTGTCATTATTACAAATATATATATATATATATATATATATATATATAAATTGGCCGATTAATCGATATCAGCTTTTTTTAGTCCTCCAATAATCGGTATCGGCGTTGAAAAATCATAATCGGTCGACCTCTAATGCGGAGATCGTTAGTAGTGGTTTCTTTGCAGCAATTTGACCATGAAGCCCTGATTCATGCAGTCTCCTCTGAACAGTTGATGTTGAGATGTGTCTGTTACTTGAACTCTGTGAAGCATTTATTTGGGCTGCAATTTCTGAGGCTGGTAACTGTAATGAACTTTGGGTTCTCCCACTCCTCTTTCTATTCTGGTTAGAGCCAATTTCTTGCATGGAATAGCCTTAAATTCTCAGAACAAGAATAGACTGACGAGTTTCAGAAGAAAATTCTTTGTTTCTGGTCATTTTGAGCCTGTAATCGAACCCACAAATGCTGATGCTACAGATACTCAACTAGTCTAAAGAAGGCCAGTTTTATTGCTTCTTTAATTAGCACAACAGTTGCAGCTGTGCTGACATAATTGCAAAAGGGTTTTCTAATGATCAATTATGATAAACTTGGATTAGCTAAAACAACGTGCCATTGGAACACAGGAGAGATGGTTGCTGATAATGGGCCTCTGTACGCCTATGTACAGTTGAAGTCGGACGTTTAAATACACTTAGTTTGGAGTCATTAACCTCTCTGGTATAAGTGGGACGGTAGCGTCCCACCTCGACAACAGCCAGTGAAATTGCAGGGCGCCAAATTCAAAACAACAGAAATCCCATAATTAAAATTCCTCAAACATACAAGTATTATACACTATTTCAAAGATAAACTTATTGTAAATCCAACCACAGTGTCCGATTTAAAAAAAGGCTTTACGGAGAAAGCACACCATGCGATTATGTTAGGTCAGCGCCTAGTCACAGAAAACCATACAGCCATTTTCCAGCCAAGGAAAGGGCTCACAAAAGTCAGAAATAGCGATTAAATTAATCACTAACCTTTGATGATCTTCATCAGATGGCACTCACAGGACTTCATGTTACACAATAAATGTGTGTTTTGTTCGATAAAGTTAATCTTTATGTCCAAAAACCTCCGTTGAAATTGGCGCGTTATGTACAGTAATCATTGTCTCAAACAAACATCCGGTGAAAATGCAGAGAGCCACATTAAATTACAGAAATACTCATCATAAACATTGATGAAAGATACAAGTGTTTAACATACGATTAAAGATAAACTTCTCCTTAATGCAACCGCTGTGTCAGATTTCAAAAAGGCTTTTCGGCGAAAGCACACCACACGATTATGTTAGGTCAGCGCCTAGCCACAAAACCATATAGCCATTTTCCAACCAAGGAGAGGTGTTACAAAAGTCAGAAATAGCGTTAAAATTAATCACTTACCTTTGATGATCTTCATCTGGTGGCACTCCCAGGTCTCCATGTTAGACAATAAATGTTTGTTTTGTTCGATAATGTCCCTCTTTATGTCCAAAAACCTCAGTTTTGTTGGTGCGTTTAGTTCAGAAATCCAAAGGCACGATGCGCGCTCTCAACATCAAGACGAAAAGTTAAAAAAGTACAATAAAAGTTAGTAGAAGCATGTCAAACGATGTTTAAAATCAATCCTCAGGTTGTTTTTGTCATAAATAATCAATAATATTTCAACCGGACAAAAGCTTCGTCAATAGAAAAGGAGAAACAAGAAAGGCGCGTTTCTGATCACGCGCATGACTCGTGTCTGGAAATTTCCACTGTCCACTCATTGAAAGTGCTGTATCTCCCTAATTTTTCAGAGTAAAAGCCTGAAACAATGCCTAAAGGCTGGCCACATGTAGAGGAAGCCATAGAAATCGTGAACTGGGTCCTAAGTCTTTGTACGGTGGATAGGCTTTCAATGGACAAACAGCCTTTCAAAATAATAGTACTTCCTGGTTGGATTTTCCTCAGATCTTCTCCTGCCATATCAGTTCTGTTATACTCACAGACATTATTTGAACAGTTTTGGAAACGTTAGAATGTTTTCTATCCAAATCTACTAATTATATGCATATCCTAGCTTCTAGGCCTGAGTAGCAGGCAGTTTAATTTGAGCACACTTTTCATCCAAAATTCAGAATGCTGCCCCCTACCCTAGTGAAGTTAAAACCCGTTTTTCAACCACTCCACAAATTTCTTGTTAACAAACTATAGTTTTGGCAAGTCAGTTAGGACATCTACTTTGTGCATGACACAAGTAACTTCTCCAAGAATTGTTTACAGACAGATTATTTCACTTATAATTCACTGTATCACGATTCCAGTAGGTCAGAAGTTTACATACACTAAGTTGACTGTGCCTTTAAACAGCTTGGAAAATTCCAGAAAAATATGTCATGGCTTTAGAAGCTTCTGATGGGCTAATTGACATAATTTGAGTCAATTGGCGGTGTACCTGTGGATGTATTTCCAGGCCTACCTTCAAACTTAGAGCATCTATGCTTGACATCATGGGAAAATCAAAAGAAATCAGCCAAGAACTCAGAAAAAAATTATGGACCTCCACAAGTCTGGATCATCCTTGGGAGCAATTTCCAAATGCCTGAAAGTACCACGTTCATCTGTACAAACAATAGTACACAAGTATTCACACCATGGGACCACGCCGCCGTCATACTGCTCAGGAAGGAGACGCATTCTGTCTCCTAGAGATTAATGTGCTTTGGTGCGAAAAGTGCAAATCAATCCCAGAACAACAGCAAAGGACCTTGTGAAGATGCTGGAGGAAACAGGTACAAAGTATCTATATCCACAGTAAAATGAGTCCTATATCGACATAACCTGAAAGGCCGCTCAGCAAGGAAGAAGCCACTGCTCCAAAACTGTGATGAAAAATACAGATTACGGTTTGCAACTGCACATGGGGACAAAGATCATATTTTTTGGAGAAATGTCCTCTGGTCTGATGAAACAAAAATAGAACTGTTTGGCCATAATGACCATCGTTATGTTTGGAGGAAAAAGGAGGACGCTTGCAAGCCGAAGAACACCATCCCAACCGTGAAGCACGTGGGTGGCAGCATCATGTTGTGAGGGTGCTTTGCTGCAGGAGGGGCTGGTGCACTTCACAAAATAGATGGCATCGCGAGGGAGGAAAAGTATGTGGATATATTGAAGCAACATCTCAAGACATCAGTCAGGAAGTTAAAGCTTGGTCGCAAATGGGTCTTCCAAATGGACAATGACACCAACCATACTTCCAAAGTTGTGGCAACATGCCTTAACTTCTCTGGGATATGTGGGACGGTAGCGTCCCACTTGGCCAAAAGCCAGAAAAAATGTAGCGCGCCAAATTCAAATATATTACTATAAAAATCTATCTTTCATGAAATCACACATGAAAGACACCAAATTAAAGCTACACATGTTGTGAATCCAGCCAACATGTCTGATTTCAAAAAGGATTTATGGCGAAAGCACACCAAACGATTATGTTAGCTCAGTACATAGCCACAGAAAAACACAGTCATTTTCCCAGCAAAAGATAGTAGTCACAAAAAGCAGAAATAGAGATAAAATTAATCACTAACCTTTGATGACCTTCATCAGATGACACTCATAGGACATCATGTTACACAATACATTTATGTTTTGTTCGATAATGTGCATATTTATATCCACAAATCTCGGTTTACATTGGCGCCATGTTCAGAAAACATCCGGAGAAATTGCAGAGAGCCACGTCAAATAACAGAAATACTCATCATAAACTTTGATGAAAGATACATGTTTTACATAGAATTAAAGATACACTTGTTCTTAATGCAACCGCTGTGTCAGATTTATTTTTAAACGTACGTAAAAATAACAACATTTCTCCGCCATGTTGGAGTCAACAGAAATACGAAATTACATCATAAATATTCCCTTACCTTTGATCATCTTCATCAGATTGCATTCCCAGGAATCCTAGTTCCACAATAAATCATTGTTTTGTTCGATAATGTTCATTACTTATGTCTAAGTAGCTACTTTTGCTAGCATGTTTAGTGCACATGTCCAAATGCTCGCGCAGATGCAGGCGAACTCGGACGAAAACTTCAAAAAGTTATATAACAGGTTGAATAAACTGGTCAAACTAGGTAGAGAATCAATCTTCAGGATGTTGTTATCATATATATCCAATAACGTTTCAACCGAAGCATTCCTTCGTGTCTGTAGAAGTTATGGAACGCAAGGCGATATCATGAGAAAAGCGCGTGACCAGGAACTGGCAATCTGCCAGACCACTGACTCATTCCCCTCTCATCCGGCCCCACAACACAGCATAAGCTTCATTCCACGTTCTACAGACTGTTGATATCTAGTGGAAGGCGTAGGAAGTGCAAACAGATCCATATCTTACAGGGAATTGAATAGGCGATGAGTTGAACGTTGACCAGTCTCAGAATTTTTTCTCAGGTTTTTGCCTGCCATATGAGTTCTGTCATACTCACAGACATCATTCAAACAGTTTTAGAAACTTCAGAGTGTTTTATATCCAATAGTAATAATAATATGCATATATTAGCATCTGGGACAGAGTAGGAGGCAGTTCACTATGGGCACGCAATTCATCCAAAAGTGAAAATGCTGCCACCTATATCAAAGAAGTTAAGGACAACAAAGTCAAGGTATTGGAGTGGCCATCACAAAGGCCTGACATCAATCCGATAGAAAATTTGTGGGCAGAACTGAAAAAGCTTGTGCGAGCAAGGAGGCCTACAAACCTGACTCAGTTATATCAGCTCTGTCAGGAGGAATGGGCCAGAATTCACCCAACTTATTGTAGGAAGCTTGTGGAAGGCTACCCGAAAAGTTTGACCCAAGTTAAACAATTTAAAGGCAATGCTACCAAGTACGAATTGAGTGTATGTGGACTTCTGACCCACTGGGAATGTGATGAAAGAAATAAAAGCTGAAATAAATCCTTCTCTCTACTATTATTCTGACATTTCACATTCTTAAAATAAAGTGGTGATCATAACTGACCTAAGACAGGGAATTTTTACTAGGATTAAATGTCATGAATTGTGAAAAACTGAGAATTAAATATTTTTGGCTAAGGTGTATGTAAACTTCCGACTTCAACTGTAGGTATCATTTTCAACATTAACAATGTCTACACTGTATTTCTGATAAATTTAACGTTATTTTAATGGACCAAAAATTTAGCTTTTCTTTCAAAAACAAAGACATTTCTAAGTGACCCCAAACTTTTGAACGGTAGTGTATATATGACCAAACGGTCATGTGGAATTTGACTGTGGTCATGTCTCGTGACCGCCAGTTTGGTGGTAATATGGTCGCCGCAACAGCCCTAGGTCTTCCTAATGTGTGGTATACTCAGTGTAGATGAAACAAAATGAAAACAATTAAGAAGTTAACATTTCTCCTTTGCCATGATAATCCACCTGACAGGTATGGCATATCAAGAAGTTGATTAACAGCATGACCATTACACAGGTGCACGTTGTGCTGGGGACAGTAAAATAACACTCAAAAATGTATGTGTGTAGTGTAAATAGTGTATGTAGTGTGTGTGTGTGAGAGAGAGTGCGTGCGTGCGTGCGTGCCTGTACCTAGCTGTATATTATCTCTCTTTCTCTTTCTCTCGTTCACTAACCAGGAAGTATAAAAAGAGAAAATTAGATAGACAGTCATTAAAAGTATGTGAAGTTTTCAAAATTAGACCCCATGTTTTTAGCTTTACTTTTCTCTTTGTGTGATACTTGAGACGACCGCATTGGGCAAAATATTATGATCATAAAAGTCCCCTTTATATAAAAATGTAATATATGCATGTATATGTGCTCTGTCTACTCTTTGAAGGGAAATAACGATGACGTCTTTGTGTAACCCAGGAATAATCCTGGAATTAATTTAATAAAATGAATGCTCAACCCCCCTTAAATAACCCTTATTATGAGAAGGCCAAGATACCTTATGAGTGGAAGAGGTGGTATACATTTGAATAGTTTTGATTAGATTTTTCTTGATCATGGTATGTGGTTGTTTGGCCTTCATTAGTTGGGGGCACTGGTTTTAATTTTTTCATTTATTTCACCATTATTTAACCAGGTAGGCTAGTTGAGAACAAGTTCTCATTTACAACTGCGACCTGGTCAAGATAGAGCAAAGCAGTTCGACACATACAACAACACAGAGTTACACATGGAATAAACAAACATACAGTCAATAATACAGTAGAAAAAGTCTATATACAGTGTGTGCAAATGAGGTAGGATAAGGGAGGTAAGGCAATAAATTGGCCATGGTGGCGAAGTAATTACAATATATCAATTAAACACTGGAATGGTAGATGTGCAGAAGATGAATGTGCAAGTAGAGATTGTCACGTTCTGACCATAGTTGTGTGTTTTGCTTGTTTTAGTGTTGGTCAGGACGTGAGCTGGGTGGGCATTCTATGTTGTGTGTCTAGTTTGTCTGTTTCTGTGTTCGGCCTAATATGGTTCTCAATCAGAGGCAGCTGTCTATCGTTGTCCCTGATTGAGAATCATATATAGGTGGCTTGTTTTGTGTTGGGGATTTGTGGGTGGTTGTTTCCTGTTTCTGTGTTTTCATTGCACCAGCTAGGACTGTATCGGTAAGCCACATTTGTTATTTTGTATTTGTTTAGTGTTCAGTATTTTCGTAATTAAAATCATGTTGAACACGAGCTACGCTGCGTCTTGGTCCGATCCCTGCTACACCTCCTCTTCTCATGAAGAGAGGGAAGGCTGCCGTTACAGAGATACTGGGGTGCAAAGGAACAAGATAAATAAATAAATACAGTATGGGGATGAGGTAGTTGGATGGGCTATTTACAGATGGGCTATGTACAGGTGCAGTGATCTGTGAGCTGCTCTGACAGCTGGTGCTTAAAGCTAGTGAGGGAGATATGAGTATCCATCTTCAGTGATTTTTGCAGTTCGTTCCAGTCATTGGCAGCAGAGAATTGGACGGAAAGGCGGCCAAAGGAAGAATTGGCTTTGGGGGTGACCAGTGAGACATACCTGCTGCAGCGCGTGCTACGGGTGGGTGCTGCTAAGGTGACTAGTGAGCTGAGATAAGGTGGGGCTTTACCTAGCAGAGACTTGTAGATGACCTGGAGCCTGTGGGTTTGGCGGCAAATATGAAGCGATGGCCAGCCAGCGAGAGCGTACAGGTCGCAGTGGTGGGTAGTATATGGGGCTTTGGTGACAAAACGGATGGCACTATGATAGACTGCATCCAACTTGTTGAGTAGAGTGTAAATGACATCGCCAAAGTCGAGGATCGGTAGGATGGTCAGTTTTATGAGGGTTTATGAGTTTTATGAGGGTAAGTTTGGCAGCATGAGTGAAGGATGCTTTGTTGAGAAATAGGAAGCCGATTCTAGATTTAATTTTGGATTGGAGATGCTTGATGTGAGTCTGGAAGGAGAGTTTACAGTCTAACCAGACACCTAGGTATTTGAAGTTGTCCACATATTCGAAGTCAGAACCGTCCAGAGTAGTGATGCTGGATGGGCGGGCAGGTGCGGGCAGCGATCAGTTGAATAGTATGCATTTAGTTTTACTTGCATTTAAGAGCAGTTGGAGGCCACGGAAGGAGAGTTGTATGGCATTGAAGCTCGTCTGGAGGTTAGTTAACACAGTGTCCAAAGAAGGGCCAGAGGTATACAGAATGGTGTCGTCTGCATAGAGGTGGATCAGAGAATCACCAGCAGCAAGAGCGACATCATTGATGTATACAGAGAAGAGAGTCGGCCCGAGAATTGAACCCTGTGGTACCCCCATAGAGACTGCCAGATGTCCGGACAACAGGCCCTCCGATTTGACACACTGAACTCTATCAGAGAAGTAGTTGGTGAACCAGGCGAGGCAGTCATTTGAGAAACCATCATCTTAAAGATCATCTGCTAAATCTAAGCTCTCGTATGGGCATGTTTTCCCCCCTCACCCTCCTAGGGGAATCCAAGTGTGTTCAAAGACAGTTTGTTGGGGTAGGACAGTGCTTTCGTATTACAGCAATACTGAGTGATGCCAGCACTCCAGTTGATGCCTGCGTGATGTGTGTGTGTGTGTGTGTGTGTGTAATGCCTGTGATCTCTGTGCCTGCAGGTACCACTCCACAGCTGTGATTCCACAGTTCCTTTGTTTTTTCCCACCTGTCTGTTCTGAGCAGGATGAAGGCAGAGGGGTTAACATGCTGCCATTTTGACAAGAAGGAATAGGTCTGATAAAACAACCAGATACTCTGTAGTGGTGTTTGTGTGTTTGAGAGAGATAATGTGTGTATACACCTTTGAACGGTATACCAGTTTATGCTTTCTGGTGCTACGATTGCCTTTGTGCCCATATGTTTGTCAGTACAGCATGTGTTATTTCTTTCATCTGCAACATGTGTATAGTATTATTATGTGTGTCTCTCTGTGCATTTAGTGGTCCTAGTATGTCGTTCATAGCACGCTGTTTGAAGCTAAGCATGTTAAATGTGAAGGGCCATGTGTTGCAGGGAAAAGGAGAGAGCCTATTTTCTGTGGATTCTCTTCATTTCCACAGGGCTATTGATGGTAATAGGGACTGAAACCACAGGCTAATTATCAGCCTGTCCTGGTAATCTCCTTAGACCAGGCCATTACTTCACACATACGTTTGTGTGTCAGGGTTTCCGTTAGGAAAATGTGGCGCCGGACAACGTGACGGGAAGACTTTAATGTACCGGTAATTTGAGAAATGTACCGGACCCATTGGGTGCATAACCCATTAGGGTGTCCACCCACGGTGATCAGAATGACAGGAATCACATGTAGATTATGGTAATGAATCTTAACAGAACATGCAGCTCATGTAATGAAGCAGACAATAAAATGTCATTTTCAAACATTTGCCAAAATGCAATTCCCGGGAAAACACCATTGTACACATTCTGTTCCATATGACATAGATGAACATCTCTTTTAGAAACGTATAAAGAGGGGGAATCTAAACATGCATCAACTAGGATGGGTTGCTAATATAACTAGGATTGTGCCTTTGGTTCTGGACAACGAAAGAAAGTTGATATGAAAACCAATAGAACAAGAGAGAAATGGCATAGTGGTGCGTGCAATAGGGAGGTAAATGGAAATGTGCCAAAATTATATAATTACTCCTGTCTATACATAAATAAATAAAACATTCAAAATACTTCACCAGAAAACATGTCTTAGTCACAGAGGAATCGAGGATCACTAGCTTCTTTAACAAAATTCCTCGTAGGCCTATGCCTATTTGGGAAGCCCGCAATTTGGGCAGCAATCATGACAATAGGCCTAGTTGATAATTGAGTTGCGGTTGTCAGTGAAATGCATTTAAAATATGTGTGAAGATAATGTGGCTTCAGTATAATTAAACATTTTCAGAAAATAAGGGGAGGGGTGTGTGGTGAAGATATAGCTAGGCGAGTCTCTCTCTCCAGAATGGCTGGGCTGTCTCCAGACAATTCTTGTGCATTTAATGTTTCTTTGTGTGAATATTTAGCTCTTTAATTTAAAAAAAATCAATTACATATGTCACCAGTAGTAAATGTACCGTTAATCCCCATCATCTGGTTACATTAATTTCTGTTAATGCATTTATTAATTACAGTCATTTACCGTTCTCATTCTTGGAGTATAAATGTTGTTTGCAGAGTTCACAAAATGCTACACTTGAGAGAAACAAGTATTGGTTCATTTTATAACCATCATTTACGAGATTTGTCAATGTTTTCATTGTCTTGTTTGGAGTGCTCCGCGTGAGCAATGAGCAGTGTCTGGTTTCTCTGTCCTGATAATGTCGCGTGTGCCTGAGTTCATGGAAGTTCAGAAACGTAGGAAAGTGTTTTTTTAACATTCATTGCGAATTATATGTTAAAACTATTGTTCCTCACAGTAAGCTAGCTGAAAAATCATTCCAACAATATCCCCATTGTGTCACGGCTGTTGAAAGGAGAGGACCAAGGTGCAGCGTTGTAGGCGTACATATTCCTTTATTTAAGTGAATACTCCGACAAAACAATAAACAATACAAAACAAACCGTGAAGCTAAAGGCTATGTGCCATAAACAAAGTCAACTTCGCACAAACACAGATGGAAAAAAGGGTTACCTAAGTATGGTTCTCAATCAGAGACAACGATAGACAGCTGCCTCTGATTGAGAACCACACCCGGCCAAACACATAGAAATAAAGAAACTAGAATGCCCACCCTAGTCACACCCTGGCCTAACCAAAATAGAGAATAAAAGCCTCTCTAATGCCAGGGCGTGACACATTGATACTCCCAAATCCTCGGATTGAAGAAGCAATGGTAGTTATAGGCATACTGCTGCATTGGCCTATAGGCTATAAGTTCAATTCTCAAGTTTTTTTTTAGCCGCCAATGGATCATGGTGTACCAATATATGCTCATATGGCATCAGCTGGTGATCATTAGTTAACTTTTAGAAGTTTATCATTTTAATTCATATTTTTATGATTAACCACATGACAATGATTTTGATTGAAATTAAACTGTTCAACAAAAATGTGCATATGAAAATTATAACTGGCATGCAGAACGGTAGAAATGGTAGAATAAATTGTAAGCTTGTCACGTTCCTGACCTGTTTTCTGTTAGTTTTTGTATGTGTTAGTTGGTCAGGACGTGAGTTTGGGTGGGCAGTCTATGTTTTCTGTTTCTATGTTGGTTAATGGGTACCTAATATGGTTCTCAATTAGAGGCAGGTGGTTTTCATCTCCTCTGATTGAGAATCATATTAAGGTAGGTGGTGTCACATTGTTTGTCGTGGGTGGTTGTCTTCCGTGTCTGTGTTTGTTTGCACCATACGGGACTGTTTCGTTCGTTCATCGGTTTATGTAGTCATTTTTCCTGTTCGTGCGTTCTTCGTGTTATATGTAAGTTCGTATGTTCAGGTTTGTCTACATTCGTTTTGTTATTTTGTAAGTATTCAAGTGAAGTTCGTGTTTTTCGTTTACACTTAAATAAATTCATTATGTCTAAATACAACGCTGCAGTTTGGTTCAATCCCTGCTCCTCCTCTTCGGATGAAGAGGAGGAGGAACGCCGTTACAAAGCTTCAACAAACTTGAAACTCACTCGCCGCCTATGAAGTCTTTATAAAATAATTGCCTCCATGTTTCCATGATCGTATTTTGCCTATAAACTGCTTTGAAGCAAGGTAAGACATGCCTCATAATATGAAATAAAAATCCCGCTTAAAATAGACTATATTGTGCGCGTGTGATAGTTGTGTTGGATAAATAAGAAAATGATGAACAAAAATTCACAAAAATTCACACAGGACAATTTAATTCCATAAAATAATGCAAATTAGCAGATAGACCGGTAAGCAGAACGGTCAAATGTATTTTCATCGAATGGTATTTCCAGAAATTAATAAAAAGCATTATTTTGCAATTCAATTTTTTTCCTACTGGTCATTTTGGTCGGCAACAGTTTGATTTATCGGCTTAAATGCTTTTTTTATCGGCCAAAAGCAGCCAATTGCTGGCTAACGGAAACCCTGGTGTGTGTGTGAATCGGAGGAGGCAACGAGAGCAAGAGCGAGAGAGAGAGTAATAGTAATTGAGAGAGTGGGAGAGAGGGATATTGAGAGACAGAGAAAGAGTGTTGGAGAAAGAGATAAAAAAGATTTGGGGAACAATTTAGCTAGTGTGTCATGTGTATCACAGTGAAAACATAATCCTGAATCTTAATTTCACCCCTACTTTCTCTCCCCAACACCATGGCAGTTGTTGTTTTCCATCCTTCATCCTCTGTGGTGGGGCTGTGTTGTTTTGCGAGTGTGTGTGTGTTAGGTTTGTCATCTCTCAGGGCAATGCCAGCTAGTGCGTGATTAATGGGAAATATAAGACCAGCCACAGTGCACGGCCTCCCATGGTAAGCACACACACACACACACAGTGCACAACGCTTCTACAGAGCTCTTCGTCATTATTCAGAATGCTCTTTGTGAGCTAAGCCCCCAAATAATACATATATATGAGCACTGAACTGAGCGAGAAGTCATATCTCAAAGCTAAAAGAATAAAACATATCGTTCCTGGGTTGTATCTCATACAGCATGATGTATTGACACCTAGCTAAAATATACTTGTCCTAGACTTCAGCTTTATTTTGTACTGGTTCCATGCCTCATGTATTACATTTTAATGACCCATCCAGGTTCCTGTCTCTTTTTGCAGGTGTACTGTGTTTTCTTCACAAACCAGGCCACACAAACTAGAGCCACACGAGTGTCCTTCCTACACAGGCTATTGAAGCAGATGACGAAGGTTATTCCAGCTGAAACATCCATGTTGGTGCAGGAATAAAGCCTGGGAGCAGCGTGTGTCGGCTTTCCTTTCTTTATGTCCTTTTCAAGCTCAAGTTTATTTGATATGTACAGTATTAGTAACTCATTGGAAATCATTACCACCGTGCCTGTAAAAATCAGGATCAGGGTTGCATGAAGAAGATGGACAGAGATACAGAGATACACTCAGTAAGGCAATACAGACATTCCTCTGTGTAGAGGGTTTCAGTTCCACTGCCTGGGGCTAGCTGTATGATGAGTCTTCAGTGTTCATGGAGTACTGTGACAGCTTTGCTCAATTAGCTTTATCCCATCTCTCAAGACCCTCAGAGCAGATCCTCAGAGCAGATCCTTAGAGCAGACCCTCAGCGCAGATCCTTAAAGCAGACCCTCAGAGCACATCCTTAGAGCAGACCCTCAGAGCAGATCCTTAGAGCAGATCCTCAGAGCAGATCCTCAGAGCAGACCCTTAGAGCAGATCCTCAGAGCAGATCCTTAGAGCAGGGCACTTAGGTTGGAAGCACTGAGCCCAGCCCGTACGGAGTAAGATACCTCATTTTTTTAGAGGACTACCGTCAAGGTGTGTGTTTAGGCGCGTGCACATGAGTGTGTGCATGTGTGTGGACACGTTTTACAATAGTTGTAGAGTACCAAAATAGAAAACCAAATAATATTCAGAGATTTTTTGCCGGTCCTCACATGTAAAAAGGCTTTTTTAGGGGTTAGGGTTAGAATTAGGGTTATGGGTTAGTAGTTAGGGTGAGGGGAAATAGGATTTTGAATGAATCCATTGTTGGTCCTCACAAGTATAGTAAGACATAGCTGTGTGTGTGTGTGTGTGTCCCACTTGTTCTGCTCTTAGGTAGCTTTTATGCCGCCAGCCTTGGTTTAGTCCCAGGGGAGATCATACTGCGATTGAATACACCAGTAGGATCTCAGTACTCTGAAGTGGCTCCAGACCCTGGTTGTAATACCGTGTCTGTTGTATGAATGGTTGAATGCTCAGCTAGCTACTCAAAAACTCTGAGTTCACTTGCCTTAGCAAGGTGAACGTCAGATACTGGCTAGGTTTGGGCGGTATCCAAATTGTCATACCTTCGTACCGACCTTGTGCCATCCCGGGATATTCTGAACATAAGGGAGGTGCTTTTTTCAAAGCCTCTGTAATCTGAAGGTTAGCAATGCTAACAAGTACATGTAAAATCCCATAGAGAATGCTAACGAGTGCATAGCAAACAATTTATACAATTTCTGAGCGAAACTATTTGCAGGACAGACATAGCTAACTAGCTACTAAATTAACAAACCAAATGCAGAACTGCAGAAAATTTAGCAATTGAAAAAATGTTACTATCTTTTTCTCCCCAATTTTATTGTCTCATCGCGGCAACTCCCAAACGGGCTCGGGAGGCGAAGGTCAAGTCATGTGTCTTCCAAACCGTGCCTCTTAGCACCCACCAGCTTAAACCTGTTACGGCTAGACGTGCCTCTAGCGGGACACCTCGACAACATCCGGTGAAATTGCAGAGCGCGAAATTCAAACTACAGAATTATAAATATTTAACTTTCATAAAATCACAAGTGTAATACATCAAAATAAAGCTTAACTTCTTGTTAATCCAGCCGCTGTGTCAGATTTCAAAAAGGCTTTACGGCGAAAGCACACCATGCGATTATCTGAGGACAGCGCCCCGCATACAAAATCATGAAAAACATTTTTCAACCAGGCAGATGCGACACGAAAGTCAGAAATAGCGATATAATAAATGCCTTACCTTTGAAGATCTTCTTCTGTTGGCACTCCAAAAGGTCCCAGTTACATCACAAATTGTCCTTTTGTTCGATAAAGTCCTTCTTTATATCCATAAAAACTCGCGCTTCAGTCAATAATCCACCGGTTTCCCTCCATCAAAATACATACAAAATGAATCCCAAACGTTACTAATAAACTTATCCAAACAAGTCAAACAATGTTTATAATCAAACTTTAGGTACACTAATACGTAAATAAACGATAAAATCTAAGATGGAGAATCGTTATTGTCTTTACCGGAGAAAAATACCAAAGAACACGCTCTCATCCACGCGCTTGGAAACACTACAGCCAAAATGGGAGCCACCTAGAAAAACTAAAATTTCTGGCTAATTTTTCCAAAAACCAGCATGAAACTCTTTCTAAAGACTGTTGACATCTAGTGGAAGCCCTAGGAACTGCAATCTGGGAGGATTTCACCTTATAATAAAAGTGACAGCCATTGAAAACAGGCTGATTTTTTTTTTGGGGGGGGTGGTTTGTCCTCGGGGTTTCGCCTGCGATATCAGTTCTGTTATACTCACAGACATTATTTTAACAGTTTTAGAAACTTTCGAGTGTTTTCTATCCAAACCAATTATATGCATATCCTAGCTTCTGGGCCTGAGTAACAGGCAGTTTACTTTGGGCACGCTTTTCATCCGGACGTCAAAATACTGCCCCCTAGCCCAAAGAGGTTTTAACCTGGAAGCCACCAATGTGTCAGAGGAAACACCATTCAACTGACGATCAAGTTCCGCCCGCAGGCGCTCGGGCTGCCACAAGGAGTCACTAGAATGCGATGAGCCAAGTTAAGCCTCCCCCCGGCCAAACCCTACCCTAACCCGGACGATGCTGGGCCAATAGTGCACCACCCTATGGGACTCCCGATGATGGCCGGTTGTGTTACAGACTGGGATCGAACCTTAGACCGCTGCGTCAGTCGGGAGGCCACATTTAGCACATTTTAGACAGTTCACTTAATAGTTATAAGATATCTAGCTATCAAACATTTAGTTGTGATTTCCATAATGTAACTAGATCACCTGGTGTGTGCTGCACAACATTGAGTGACTCACAAGGCTTCGGTCTCTCGTCAATGTGTGCTTGTAAACAAATACCATGTGACTGGGGACTACCGGTTGGCTTCATAATTAAATATTATGTGAGAGGTGAAATGAAGAACGTAATCTTTATCTCATAGCGTATTGCAGAAGTTGACTGCAGGTATTTACTTAGAAAATAGCTACAAATATACACATTTATAAAAAAAAATATATATATATTTTTTTAAATAATAGTTTCAATGTTATTGAAAAACCATCCCGTGGCTATTTCCAAATACTCTGGTATATGGTATATGCGGTATACCTCCCAAATCTACTTGGCACCAAGAGGAATAGATACGTCAACACGACAGAGAGACAGCAAAGTCATTAAAGAAAAGAAGATAGGTGAGGGGAGGGGAAAAGTAAGATGAGGTAGAAGTTGAACCGGAGGACTTGAAAGATGAGGGGAAGAGAGGACAGGGGGAGTGAGATTAGAGCATGCCACGCAGCAGTTGTTATGCAGAAGAGCGGAGTCTGAGACTCCTAAACACTTTGAACGTTTTCTAATTCATCACTGTCGTCAGGCGGGTGTTTTGGAGGATGCGGCGAGGTAGAGAGCAGCTGTGTAGTGGCCCGACCAGGACGGCGTTTGCCTTGCAGGACCAGCTCTCTGATTGATCACCTCTCTACAGGCATGGGATCTCCAGCCCTGCTGTTAACTGGCCGGCGAGGAAAAAAGAGAGAGAGACTTTCAAAGCCTTGATTAAGGCAAAGACAGAGACAACCCCGGTGATGAGAACCCTGGCTCCTCGCTCTCGCTCCTGTCTATGTCATAATGCTCTGTCAATCTCTTTCCTTCTCACTCACCCACCCTTTCTCCCTCACTGCGTCCTGCTAGCTGCTGATTCTCCCTCCCTGCGTCCTGCTAGCTGCTGATTCTCCCTCACTGCGTCCTGCTAGCTGCTGATTTTCCCTCACTGCATCCTGCTAGCTGCTGATTCTCCCTCCCTGCGTCCTGCTAGCTGCTGATTCTCCCTCACTGCGTCCTGCTAGCTGCTGATTCTGCCTCACTGCTTCCTGCTAGCTGCTGATTCTCCCTCACTGCGTCCTGCTAGCTGCTGATTCTCCCTCACTGCGTCCTGCTAGCTGCTGATTCTCCCTCACTGCGTCCTGCTAGCTGCTGATTCTCCCTCCCTGCGTCCTGCTAGCTGCTGATTCTGCCTCACTGCTTCCTGCTAGCTGCTGATTCTCCCTCACTGCGTCCTGCTAGCTGCTGATTCTCCCTCACTGCGTCCTGCTAGCTGCTGATTCTCCATCACTGCGTCCTGCTAGCTGCTGATTCTCCCTCACTGCTTCCTGCTAGCTGCTGATTCTCCCTCCCTGCGCCCTGCTAGCTGCTGATTCTGCCTCACTGCTTCCTGCTAGCTGCTGATTCTCCCTCACTGCGTCCTGCTAGCTGCTGATTCTCCCTCACTGCGTCCTGCTAGCTGCTGATTCTCCCTCACTGCGTCCTGCTAGCTGCTGATTCTGACTCCCTGCGTCCTGCTAGCTGCTGATTCTCCCTCACTGCATCCTGCTAGCTGCTGATTCTCCCTCACTGCGTCCTGCTAGCTGCTGATTCTGACTCCCTGCGTCCTGCTAGCTGCTAGCTGCTGATTCTGACTCCCTGCGTCCTGCTAGCTGCTGATTCTCCCTCACTGCGTCCTGCTAGCTGCTGATTCTGACTCCCTGTGTGTAGCTGAACTGTAATGATGATGGGACCTGAGTTGGTGTACCATTAGAACGCTGTAGTCCCCAGGAGAGTGTCACTGACGTGTGTTGAATCATATGGCTCAGCTATTACACAGCATTACATTATTTATCTGCCAGTAACATACCCTTGACACCCTGCTCTCCCTTACGCCTTGCCCCAGCTGACCCTGCTCCCGGAATTACTACCGCACCACCGCTGCTGACACCTGTTACCCTATTTGTAAAGGCGATGCTTCTCACATTAACGTCTTGGCTCACGCGCACGCACACGCACGCACGCACGCACGCACGCACGCACACACACACACACACACACACCCTCCTACACCATTTTCACACTTTCACTATTGGATTCCTAACATCAGTCACAGTGCCCTAGTAGGGGAGGATGTGTGGAGGGAGGGTTAGATCGAAATAGAGCTAGTGAAGGAGTTATAAAGGTTCAGAGCCGTTGACGTAGTCGCTGACGCTCCTCACATTTCCTCAGAAATGAATGTAGTTAGATAAAAATGTGCAGTGTAGTAAGAAGGTGTCATCCCCCTCCCAGCTGGGTTGAAGACAATTGGACATCTTTTGATGCACAACAGTGGGTTTGTGCAGTATATAACACACAGCACGCAATTACGCATGCACAGACACATACACTCTGACAGGTCGAAGGGCAGTGAAGTTCCATTTCCTATTCCCTTGTGGCATTCTCTCTGCCTCTGTTTCTCTTTCACCCGTCTCAAACAGAGTGTCTGGAAGTTCTCTCCTCTGTCCCCCTTTTCTCTCAAAGTGCGTCCCTCTCTGTCATGGATTAATTGGATTCTTTGACCCAGTACCAGATTGTGCCCCGTAGCTGCCCTGCTTGGGGTGTCATGGGGCTGGTGGGAGAAGGAGGCTGGGCCTAGCGGTGTTTCAGGGTCCGTGTGTGTCACCAGCCCCCCCACACACTCTGTCTATTCAGGCCCATTGTTTATCTGCCACTCCCTCTGTCACCCCTCATGGGACAGAAACAGCAGGCAAACAAGTCCCCATGCTGTTGTTATAGGTCACAGCCACTGTCATTGCTATTGTTGTCTTGTTGTTTCTGGACCATGCTAGGGGATCCATGGCCCAGGGAATGGGTAAACAAAGATGGCACCCTATAGATAGCGCACCCCTTCTGACCAGAGCTCTATGAGCCCTGATTAAAAGTAGTGCATTAAATAGGGAATAGGGTGCCATTTGGGATGGTAGACTAGACTGGCTGGTACCACACACCCCTATTGTTCTGAAGCAGTCAGCTCGGACTCTCACATATACTGATCTAGTAAACCAATGTTTTTATACCAGAGATCTGTTTCTTTAAATGTCAAATACGGTGTTTGATTATGTAGAAAACATTTCAATATTTACTTTGTATTGCATATTCTGTTACACAGTATATGACATTCAACCACTCTCACGGCAATCCTCAATTTTGCACAGAAAATAAAGAGTAACATTGTCATATCTCTGCCCTGATATTGTCCCCCCTAGCTGTTCACTAAGTAAGCACGGAGTTTATTTTGAATTCCATAGCTATGCTGAATGGCCGTGGGCACTGGCCTGGGGTTCGTTCTTTTATGGGGCCTCCTCATGTGTTTGTTTCCTCCTTGGGCTTTCATTGGTCAAGCCTTATCACTGATGATTTGTAGGTGGCTGTCCATAGTGGATGTGACAAGGATTAGGACGATATGCTCGTAAATGCCTGATGGACTAAAGAATGGCGTGTTTCCATGTGTGTGTTTCTGTGTCTGTGTGTGTGTGTTATGCTCGTAAAGGTTTGATGGACTGATAGAACAGCGGGTGTTTTCTCCTCCTCGTCCTCAGCCGGAGATGCTTATTATACTGATTGATGACTATTGTTTTCAATTACCAACAGCTTTATTTGCGAGAAGCCGTCACCATTAAACTGCAGCTATGCAGGATGTGAATTAAGATCCTGGGTTACAAACGTCTTTCAATTATATCTGCCTGAGTGATGGGTTTTGTGTGTGTGTTTGGTGGAGCGATGACTTTTGAATGAGTAACAGCTTTTCAATAAGTAGGCAGTGCGTGCCTCTAAAAGACTGAGGAGCACAAATGAACATGAAGTAATGCCTGTTTTGTTTTCCCTTTTTTGAACAATGCCGGCCAAGAACATTGGCTGAGGCTGAAGCTTTGTGTCTGAGGAGGTAAATCAGATCTGAGCAAGGTTGTTTTGGAAAGCCCATTGGATGCTTTGTGTTTGTGGCGACCAATCAGAGCTGAAGGAGGACATTTTTTGAAAAGCGCACATGCAGCCTTTTGTTGTGTATCGTTGGGCCGTTGGGCCGTTTGGCTGCTCTCTCAAGATGATTTGATTCATTGAGATCAGACTGGTGCCCCCCATTCACCCCATTCATTCAGTGACAGATTCAAAATGTAAACCACCCTGTTTTAATCCATCAGTGTGCCATGTGTTCTGGCGTAGGATTAAAGAGACACATTGTTTTGTTGGCATACCCTACTTTAGAGAAGTGAACACTAAGGCTTATAGGGCAAGTAGTGTGTGCCCCCTACTGCCCAAAACATGTAACTTACCCAACATGTATTACTTGTTGCTAGAGATATTTAAGACAAGTTACAAGTTATTATTGTGGTGAAGATGTAGGCTACAGATTGACACTTACCATGATATAATGTCAAGTTGAAGCACTCTGGTTCAGACTACTTGACCCCTAAGCTTAGCCCCCTATTCAACCTCTCTACTCTCTCGCCCACTTGACTTCTTCCACATGTTGTTACGTTACAGCCTTATTCTAAAATTGATTAAATAAAAAAAATTCTTCATCCGTCTACACACAATACCCCATAATGACAAAGCGAAAACAGGTTTTTCGAAATTTTAGCAAATGTTTACATAATATTCAGACCCTTTGCTTTGAGACTTGAAATTGAGCTCAGGTGCATCCTGTTTCCATTTATCATCCCTGAGATGTTTTGACAACTTGATTGGAGTCCACCTGTGGTAAATTTAATTGATTAGACATGATTTGGAACGGCACACATCTGTTTATATAAGGTCCCACAGTTGACGATTCATGTCATAGCAAAAACCAAGCCATGAGGTCGAAGGAATTCTCCGTAGAGCTCCGAGATAGGATTGTGTCGAGGCACAAATCTGAGGTAGGGTACCAAAACATTTCTGCAGCATTGAAGATCCGCAAGAACACAGTGGTCTCCATCATTCTTAAATGGAAGAAGTTTGGAACCACCAAGACTCTTCCTAGAGCTGGCCGCATGGCCAAACTGAGCAATTGGCAGAGAAGGGCCTTGGTCAGGGAGGTGACCAAGAACCCGATGGTCACTTTGACGGAGCTCCAGAGTTGCTCTGTGGAGATGGGAGAACCTTCCATAAGGACAACCATCTCTGCAGCACTCCACCAATCAGGCCTTTATGGTAGAGTGGCCAGATGGAAGCCACTCCTCAGTAAAAGGCACATGACAACCCGCATGGAGTTTGCCAAAATGGCCCTAAAGGACTCTCTGGTCTCCATTTCTACATGCCATGATATGAATCACTTTTACATACTATGGGAGGAATTTTGTTCTTGGAACGTGTAAGAATCTATTTGACATATTTATTGTTCTGTGTAATTTTACCCACAAATGTTATATTTTTATTACGTATTTTTTTTCTCTGGTCTCTGGTCTGATGAAACCAAGATTGAACTCTTTGGCCTCTTTGGAGATCCTTGATGAAAACCTGCTCCAGAGCATTCAGGACCTCAGACTGGGGGTGAAGGTTCACCTTCCGTCAGGACAACGACCCTATGCACACAGCCAAGACAACGCAGGAGTGGCTTCGGGACAAGTCTCTGAATGTCCTTGAGTGGCCCAGCCAGAGCCCGGACTTGAACCTGATCGCACATCTCTGGAGAGAAATGGAAATAGCTGTGCAGCAGCGCTCCCCATCCAACCTGACAGAGCTTGAGAGGATCTGCAGAGAAGAATGGGAGAAACTCCCCAAATACAGGTGTGCCAAGCATGTAGCGTCATACCCAAGAAGACTCAGTGCTGTAGTCGCTGCCAAAGGTGCTTCAGCAAAGTACTGAGTAAAGGGTCTGAAAACGTATCTAAATGTGATATTTACATTTTTTTTATACAGTTGAGGTCGGAAGTTTACATACACCTTAGCCAAATACATTTATACTCAGTTTTTCACAATTCCTGACATTTAATCCTAGTAAAAATTCCCTGTCTTAGGTCAGTTAGGATCACCACTTTATTTTAAGAATGTGAAATGTCAGAATAATAGTAGAGAGAAGGATTTATTTCAGCTTTTATTTCTTTCATCACATTCCCAGTGGGTCAGAAGTTTACATACACTCAATTAGTATTTGGTAGCATTGCCTTTATATTGTTTAACTTGGGTCAAACTTTTCGGGTTGCCTTCCACAAGCTTCCCACAATAAGTTGGGTGAATTTTGGCCCATTCCTCCTGACAAAGCTGGTGTAACTGAGTCAGTTTTGTAGGCCTCCTTGTTCGCACATGCTTTTTCAGTTCTGCCCACATTTTCTATGGGATTGAGGTCAGGACTTTGTGATGGCCACTCCAATACCTTGACTTTGTTGTCCTTAAGCCATTTTGCCACAACTTGGAAGTATGGTTGGGGTCATTGTCCATTTGGAAGACCCAATTGCGACCAAGCTTTAACTTCCTGACTGATGTCTTGAGATGTTGCTTCAATATATCCACATAATTTTCCTCCCTCATGATGCCATCTATTTTGTGAAGGTCATCAGTCCTTCCTGCAGGAAAGCACCCCCACAACATGATGCTGCCATCCCCATGCTTCACGGTTGGGATGGTGTTCTTCGGCTTGCAAGCCTCCCCCTTTTTCCTCCAAATATAACGATGGCCATTATGGCCAAACAATTCTATTTTTGTTTCATCAGACCAGAGGACATTTCTCCAAAAAGTACGATCTTTGTCCCCATGTGCAGTTGCAAACCGTAGTCTGGCTTTTTAATGGCGGTTTTGAAGCAGTGGCTTCTTCCTTGCTGAGTGGCCTTTCAGGTTATGTCGATATAGGACTCGTTTTGCTGTGGATATAGCTACTTTTGTACCTGTTTCCTCCAGCATCTTCACAAGGTCCTTTGCTGTTGTTCTGGGATTGATTTGCACTTTTCAAACCAAAGTACGTTCATCTCTAGGAGACAGAGCACGTCTCCTTCCTGAGCGGTATGATGGCTGCGTGGTCCCATGGTGTTTATACTTGCGTACTATTGTTTGTACAGATGAACATGGTACCTTCAGGCGTTTGGAAATTTAAAATAGATTTTCCCATGATGTCAAGCAAAGAGGCACTGAGTTTGAAGGTAGGCCTTGAAATACATCCACAGGTACACCTCCAATTGACTCAAATTATGTCAATTAGCCTATCAGAAGCTTCTAAAGCCATGACATCATTGTCTGGAATTTTCCAAGCTGTTTAAAGGCACAGGCACCTTAGTGTATGTTAACCTATGACCCACTGGAATTGTGATACAATGAATTATAAGTTAAATAATCTGTCTGTAAACAATTGGTGGAAAAATTACTGGTTTAAAAACGAGTTTTAATGACTCCAACCTAAGTGTATGTAAACTTCCGACTTCAACTGTATATAAAAAATTGCCAAAAAATCTAAGAACCAGTTTTTGCTTTACCATTATAGTGTATTGTGTGTAGATTGATTTGAAAAAAAAAACTAACAATTAAATCAATTTTAGAATAAGGCTGTAGCATAACAACATGTGGAAAAACTCAAGTGGTCTGAATACTTTCCGAATGCAGTGCACGTGGGGCCAGGTTGTGAACATGTCTCTGGCCAGGGCTTTCTCTCCTCTCTGCCTCAAGGTGATCTGCATGCAACTCAGCTCTCTCTGCAACTCCCTGCTCTCCTCCAGATGCACTTACGCCGCTGGCACTCAGCAGGGCTGTAACTGATACTGTCTTATCACTCTGACTGGATGTAGGGGGAGGTAGGGGGAGCACTGGGCCCTGGTCCATACTGGCAGACCTCATACCTGGGCTGGGTATCAACTGCACTGCAGTGCCGCTGAGAGCCAGTGAGAGTCAGTGATAGTACAAGAGAGGGAGAGAGAAACACATAGACTGAGAAACAAAGAAACATAGAAAATAGTTCAAGGCTGTTCTGTACTGTTATTTTCTCCTCTCGGGATGTTTTTATTGACCAGCCTCAGGTTATTCTACCTGGGAACACATGCTCATGTTGCAGAGCCATGAAATAGCTCACCCTCTTCCCACCCAACACAGTCTCCTTACAGGGCATGGTTAGTGTCTCCTTCCTTCCTTCCTTCCTTCCTTCGTGTTTCCTCTCCACAAAGACCTGATGTCTGAGGTATTTCTGTATCTCCGCTGTGGTGATAGAAAAACAAACTAATTTAAGAGAATGTCTTGTTCGCATGTTTCTAGATCCTTGTTACAGTACAGTACAAGCAGAGCCAGCGAGCCACCCTACCACCCTACCACCCAGTCAGCCAGCCATCCAGTGTGCTGACAACCCTATACCCTCTCCAACCCCTCCCCCTGTCTGCCACAGCATCTCCATACTGTATAACACTCCTCTCCTTCCCAGAAGTGCTTTCTTTCTTTCTTGCGTGTGATCTACTATTTGTTTCATCTCAGTACCTCGCAGGCTTCTCTTTTCTGTTTTTCCGTGTTCCTCACCTCCTCTCGTCTTTTCTAAAACAGGGCACGTGGCTCCCTTCCTCTCCATGGTGGAACATGCTGCTGTAACAGGGGGCTTAGCAGTGAACTTTGAGGGAGATCGAGGATTCCTTAAGACATTAATTAAGTCATTTACAGTTGGGGAAGGGAGGCAGGCCAAATGTAGTCAGAGAGAGAAAGAGACAGGTTGAGGGTGTGTGTTTACAGTGCTGCTACAGGGAAAGGGGATACCTAGTCAGTTGTACAACTGTCTTCCACATGTAACCCAGCCCCTCTGAATCAGAGCGGTGCGGGGGGCTGTCTTAACCGACGTCATCGGCGCCCGGGGAGCAGTTGTTGTTTGGGGTTAACTGCCTTGCTCAAGGGCAGCACAGCAGATTTTAAACCAGCGACCCTTTGGTTACTGGCCCAACGCTCTTAAACGCTAGGCTACCTGCCACCCCACTATAACAAAGACAGTTCAGGCCTTGCATACAGTGACTAGCTGTGATGTTGACTCCTCTACCAGCAAAAGAGGCTGTCATTCATTATACAGTGTCAATATCAAGTCAATCCCTTCAAGCTTAGTAATAATTCAATTATTTTGGGGTAACCGAGTCCCGGTCGTCTGTTTAGATCCCGTCCCTCACCTTGGGAATCGCGTTAGCTCCAAACCCAAGATCCAGACGGACTCTGATTGTTTGTGTACGGAAGTTAGCTGTGTGTGTGTTTGTGTAGCTAGAGTCTCTCTATGTTGCATTCATGAGCAGCTGGTGTTGGTTAGCCCATTTCCCATTTGCACAGTGTAAGCACTGTGTCACTTTGTAAATGGCAGAATCTGCATTGGTGCCTTTCGGCCTCAGTGAACACAACACAGTCACAGCCCTGCGAGCTCAGTGTCCTGCCAACCAGCTCTACAGATCACACATTACAGCAGCACACACACTCACGGACAAACAGCGAGGCAAATCTGCATGTTCCCAATCGACCACCGCAACCGCCCTTCAAATATCATCTGAGGTGAAAGTAGCCTGAGGTTACAGCATAAAAAAACAAAAACACTAACAAATGAATCCGCAAAATACAAAAACAGTAGGGATTGAACATTTCAGGATGACCTTCTCCGAATGCCCCCAATCAGCAGTGGAAATAGACTAACACACACACAAACATAATAATAATAATAAAGGCCGATTGGACACACACCAACACCAAGTTGATTAACAGACACGTTGCCTGGCAGACTGCAAGACTGTTATTTAACCTCTTGATGAAACAGAAAATAGCATAAGAATAACAGAAAAGCATTGATAGAATACTGTGATTAAAATGCATGGTGTTTGGCTGTGAACGATGGTGTTGTCTGGCTTCAGAATATGCCTGGCTGAGTTATACAAAACATTATTGATGGGAGCGGAGCCAGAAAGCTTAAAAAATGGTGGAGGAGAGAAATATAAAGATAAAGGCTACGAACGTCGAGGCTCTCGCTATCTTACTTGCTCTATCTCTCTCAATTCAATTCAAAGGGCTTTATTGACCATGGGAAACATATGTTTACATTGCCAAATAAAAGTGAAATTGATAACAAATAAAAGTGAAATAAGCAATCAAAAATCTCTCTCACCATCTCTACCTCTCTCACCCTCTCTCTTCCTTTCCCCCCTTCTTTCTCTCCCTATATATCTCCCCTCCCCTTCCTCCTGGTGTGTGTGATAAAAGCAGTGAGACCTGAGACTCTGGGTCCCACCCTATATGCCATATCTGACGTTCTGATAGGAATGCAGAAAGTCGGAGCTGTGCCCTAATCTCTTAATGGGTGTGTGTTCCCTCATCTTTGGCAGGGCTAGCCAGGGTTACAGGGGAGCCTTATCTGCCTTTATGGATTGATGGAGAATATTTCAGCAGCTCCGGATATTTTTAAACCAAGTTAAAGAGTCTATGCGTGTGTGTACTTGTCTCTCTGTGTGTGTACTTGCCTCTCTCTGTGTGTGTACTTGCCTCTCTGTGTGTGTGTGTGTACTTGCCTCTGTGTGTGTGTGTACTTTCCTCTCTGTGTGTGTGTACTTGCCTATCTGTGTGTGTTTCACTCCTCAAGGATGGACAGGAAGGGTTACCAGAAGCTGTTTTATTTCTAATGAATGCATTTATAAAATGGACTGACTCAATCCCGCTCAGGTGAATGATGGCAATTTGGTATGTTTAGCAGACACAGTATTAACCCATGTCTTTAGAATCACTTTGAGCTTTAGCTTCCATTTTCTCTTGAAGTATATTCACCTTCTGAAAAAGATGTCCCAGACAGTTCATCATATCAGCTCTTGATGAAAAAATAACATGATTCAGTTATTTGTTTTTAGTGGATTATGGCCTCCATATTAGGAAGTCCCTTATTTGTCAGTTGAGTTTAGTCTGATAATGAATGGGTTTCCTAATCTGACTGCTGCAGTTTCCTAAGTCACCACTAGGTGGCTGCAACTGTGCGATAAGGGTATATCTGCCTCAGTGAGTGTAATAATGTTTTGCATAGATAGATTAGAATAAATCTTAATTTGATTTCCATACAGGCTCCAGGGCCTGTCAGAATTAGTTAGACATATTTTAATCTTCACTCGTTCTCTCTCCCTGCCTTCCAGCACTGTTCAACAACTAGAAGCTTCCTATTTTCAGAGGAAGAATTGTGTGAGATTGGGTTACAGTTGGTAAACAAGACAATGCGTTACCATTGCTATGCCAGGGTCAATTCAATTCCAGCTAATGTCTTTGTTGTCTATCTATTGGTCACAGCACTCATCTCATACCCTACCCAATACTGCTTTCTCCCTCTCTCACACATAGGCCTGTTACCTGGTCTCAAATCTCAAACTAGAAAGGGAGAAGTAGTTCAGTTGCGTGCTGATCTTGCAAGAAAAGCAATTTAGCCTCGTGGCCCAAAGAGCCTCCAGGAGTCTCCACACATCAGAGGCATGGTGACAGTGAGGGCGCAGGGGCCGGTAGTGGCTAAGTCGATGCCTGCTCTGGTCCAAATCTGGATGTAGGTGAGATTCTAAGGGAAGCGAGGGGAAAATCAATGTTTTCTGAGAATACTGCCTGCTAGTCCCCCTGAGGAGGAGAAGCTGCTCGTAGGAATTTAGTGAAGGTTTGACGGTTCTGTCTGGGCTGGGTTCAGGGTCGAGGTCAGGGAAGATGGGATAGGAGAGGATGAGAAAAGAGACCGGAGGGATGTTTTGTCCAGACAGGGATCAGGAAAGAGAAGAGCGAGGAAAGGGATGTAGGGATGTTTTGGACAGTAAAGGGGACTCAAGGTTTTGAGACTGTAAGAGGTTTTTAAACACTGAGCAGCCCTGTGCTGTGACCTGGCTGATGTAGGTCTTGGTTGGTCTGGGGAATCACAACTTTTGATGCGAACGACTGAATTTTCTTCCGTTTTTTTCCTTGTTCTGTCCATGAGCAAGCAAAGCAAACCGACAAGACCAGGGTTTCATTGAACCAGCACCACCTGTTTGTCTGTGTTACCTTCTATTGTGTTTTTTTGGTGTGTGTTTTGTTTTTCTCTGATTTGGGCAAAGTAGCATTGCAAAATTCCCAGGTTTTCCCAGAAATCCTGGTTGGAAGATTCCCGAAATCAGGAGAAAATAAGAGAGAAATCCTGAATCCAATGCATTTTCAGGAAAGTTACTGGAATTGTGCAACCCGAGGGCAAGGTGATGAAAAATTGCAATGAGGAGAGGCAGCCTGTCTGAAAGGCATGTTGAGGTCACAGTGCTGAAGCTGTAGAGACATACTATAGGTCACATGCTGTACTACCTCCCTATGAAGGCAGCCAGTCTGAGGTCAGGGACAGAGAGAGATAAGGTCCCCAAGGAGCTGTAGTATCTTAATCACTCTACCTGCTGAGGAGAGAGGGAAGAGGAGGAGAAGAAAGGAGGGAGTGGAGCCCTCACTTCCAGGAAGGTCACTGGGATTTGGGCCTGAGCCCATCGCTCTTTGTTTGTTTGTGTGTGTGTGTGTGTGTGTGTGTGTGTGTGTGTGTGTGTGTGTGTGTGTGTGTGTGTGTGTGTGTGTGTGTGTGTGTGTGTGTGTGTGTGTGTGTGTGTGTGTGTGTGTGTGTGTGTGTGTGGTGTGTGTGTGTGTGTGTGTGTGTGTGGTGTGTATATGCGCGCGTGCGTGCGTAATCACTGGTGTTCAAAGTACTCCCTAGATTGCCATTACAGCCTAATAACAGTGTCAGTGTGATTAATGGCAGTAGAAGTGGCAGGGCACTGAGTCCCTGATTACACACTCATTCAAGTACATCACCCATCCTGTCCTGCCCTTCCATAGAGAATACACTACAGCTGTGTCTTTAAAGCACTTAGAAGATTGCTTCGGTAACAAATTCCAATACTGTGACCCATTGATCATTATTAGAAGATTAGAATGGTTAGAATGATACTCTTTTGGGATTCCCTCATGAACACTGTCCCCAATCTGGTGTGATCAACATGGACATCTCCCTATAACTCATTCTCTCTTTCTTTGACTCATTCTGTTTCTCTCTCTCTCGCTCTCGCTCTCTCGCTCTCTCTCATCCATTGAGGTGTGTGGACAGCTGTGAAGGCAAATCTCCCTCTGTTTGTCGGGTTGTCTGTTTGACACCTGTGTCATGGCCAGGCGACAGGCTACAACCTTGAGTGCCGAGGGGATGAGAGAGCGAATCAGAAGGGGAGGGATGAGAGACTCTGTGAACCTCAGTCTCTAAATGAAATTCTGTCTGTCTTCTCCCTGTCTGTCCATAAAACAGAGCTTTGAACAGGGGAGATCTGAGGCATTGTGGCAGACAAAGAAACCCTTATACGGTCTGAGAGAGGTAGAGAGAGGTAGAGAGAGGTAGAGAGAGGTAGAGAGAGGTAGAGAGAGGTAGAGAGAGGTAGAGGCCACAGGAGGCTGCTGAGGGGAGGACGGCTCATAATCATGAGTGAATGGAATGGAATCAAACACATGGAAACGATGTGTTCTAAACCATTCCATTGATCCCATTCCATCCATTACTGTGAGCCCGTCCTCCACAATAAAGGTGCCACCGGCCGCCTGTGGTAGAGACAGAGGTAGAGCAGAGAAACGCTTTCCCTCAAATCATGGAGATTTCCCTAAAGTTCCGTCTCTGTTGACAGGAATTGCATTATAACCATCTGACCCTGTCTCCTCCCTGCTGTCCCCCAGGGTCGTTCATGATGGTGAACTCGTCCCAGCATGCCGCGGGGCAGCGGGCCCACCTCCTCCTCCGTTCGCTGAGTGAGAACGACACGCACTGCATCCAATTCAGCTACTTCCTGTACAGCCGCGACGGCCACTCCCCCGGGGACCTGCAGCTCTACATCCGGGTCAACGGGGGGCCGCGGGGAAGCGCCGTCTGGAACGTCTCCGCGTCACATGGACGCCAGTGGCACCAGGTGGAGCTAGCCGTTAGCACATTCTGGCCCAGCGAATACCAGGTGAGCGCTAATGATACCTATGTGTTAACACATACATTATGCTAATTCTATGTCTAAAGCTATGTCGTTGGCACCTTCTGGCCAAGCAAATACCAGGGGAGAGACAATGCTATGCTAATGCTACATCGACAGTAATATGGATCTATAACCAGGTGAGGGTTAGGGTGAGTGGCACCAGATGGAGCTAGCCGTTAGCACCTTCTTGCCCAGTGATTACCAGGTGAGTGCTAACTAATGGTTGGTTGGTTGATTGATTAATTACACATACAGTACCAGTCAAAAGTTTGGACACACCTACTCATTCCAGGGTTTTGGTTTATTTTTACTATCTTCTACATTGTAGAATAATAGTGAAGACATCAAAACTATGAAATAACACATATGGAATCATGTAGTAACCAAAAAAGTGTTAAACAAATCAAAATATATTTTATATTTGAGATTCTTCAAAGTAGCGACCCTTTGCCTTAATGACAGCACTCTTGGCATTCTCTCAACCAGCTTCATGAAGTAGAAAAACCCTTGAATGAGTAGGTACTGCATGTTCTATTCCAGCACTGATTAAACTGCTGCTGCGGGCCGCAAACTATGCCAGAGACGGGCCACTATTGGTTCACCATAGTATGCTTGCTAGCTGGGAATCATCAAGCCCTTAATTCGTTTCATCTATTGTGATTGTGCTCCTGGAATAGAGCAAATATGTGCAAATGACCAGTTGGTCCCAGAGGAGTGGGTAGGGAAACACTCCTGCACTATTTCATAGTGACATGGGAGTATAAATGTACTATATTAGAGTATTTGTTTTATGTTTACATATATGTATGGCTTAATTTCCCCCAGTGCAGCAGAGTCATAAATATCTCTTTGTTCTGCCCTGGGTTTAGTCGATGGTGTTGTTATGGCTAGTGTGTGTGTGTGTGTGGTGGGCTGTTTGGAAGCAGCCTCATTAAATCCTATGATTTATACCTCGAGCTGTCTCTCATTCGCCCTCCTCCAAAACGCCCTTAACGAGAAGCCAATAGCTGTGTGTCTGTGTGTGGGTTTCTGTGCGTGTGTGTGTGTGTTTCTGTGTATGCCTGTGCGTCTGTTCTGTGTGGATGTTTTCTATCCCTTTGAAATCAATGGCAGCAGTAAAGGATTGTGGGAGTGAGTGTGGCTCAGCTGAACAGTCAATTGACCTCAATTCTGTGTGACCCTCAGTAGAGGAGAGTCTGCCTCCATAACCTTGGTCTGCTCTCAGAGTTCTGAGCCTGGTCCCAGACACATCTCAATAAATCAACACATCCTAAATGAGATTAGGGCCAGTGTGGATCAGTGTTGTGTGGTAGTCTCCTCAGCTTCCAGGCCAACAACACAACCCCATGGTGATTAAGAGTTAATGCTTTTCTTCCTCTATTGTGCAGCAACATCAAAAGGTTCTCTCGCCCCCGCCACAGTCTCCCACCTTTTTCACACGGTGGAAGAGGGTGTGTGTGTGTGTCTGTATGTGTGTGTTACCATTTGAAGGGAAAGCGGATATGGGACACAGGGGCGTTGGGATCCAATATCCAATCAGACCAAGCCTTGCCTGGCCTGGTGGTTAGGTGAAAGTAGAGCTGTGTTTGTTGCGTCTGTCTGAAATTAGAAATGCATTAGCGCTATAATTTACCACCCTGATAATGTGTGTGTACGCTGAAGCAGCCTGGGTGTTATGTGTTATATACGTGGAAATGAAGATGTGTGGGTGGGTGTGACGTCTTAAGTCTTCCCCCCAGGTACACAGACATACACGGGACAGATTGCTTTGTTGGTCCCATAGAGCAGTAAGAGGTTCTGCTGCAAGTAATGAAGCAGGTAAAAGACTGAGAGGATGACCGGTGCAGGGTTTTAATCCTGCCCTGCAGTGATGCGTCTCTCTGAATGTACTGTGAAGGGGCAGTCTCACTGCCGCCCATGTTCTCCCCCCCCCCCCTTCCCCCTCTCCTTTTCACCCCCCTATTCCTCTCCCCTTCTCTGCCATGATCTATCTTCTACTCTTTCCCCCTCTCTCTCTGTCCTCCTCTCCCTTTCTCTCTCTGTCACAGCTCAAAGTGCTAGTGAAGGCCCCAGAGGGCCCACTCATCCAATCCCCCAGATAAGGATCAATGTCCAGCAGTCCCAGCCAACAGATCGGCCCCACTGGACCCTGACCAACAGCCAGGAACAGACAGACAGAGAAGAGAGAAGAGAGAGACCAGAGAGAGAAGAAGAGAGAAAGGGACTGCTTCACATGGGCTTTAAAAGAAAGAGGGAGCGAGAGAGAGATAGGTGAGGGAGAGCGAGAGAGATGGAGATCAGGTTTCCCTGAGAAGCCCCCAGGGGCCAGCAGGAGACAGCCTGGAGGAGAAAGATGGACTACGTGCTCTGTAGTTGGAGATTGATCAGAGACGGAGCTAGCTATAGCCCCCCCCAAAGCAATCACAAAGAACAGAGCAGTCAGTGAAGTGCCATTACCATTCATTGTCTCTGCCTCAAGTAATAGTAGACTATTCAGATGTGTCTTGTCGGCTAGCGTGTAGGTTAGAAGCGTGCTACTTTGGTATCAGTGGCAGGTGAACAGTCCCAGTCTTTTGATATCTTAAAGAGGGAGAGTTGAGGTGATTGAGTTTAATAGGAGAAGTAGCTGCAAACACTATCTGAATATTCTATGAAGCTCTCAAGACGTTCTCCTCGTTTTGTGAAATCCTGCTTAGGAACGAAGTTAATAGACGTTGCACTAAAGACTAAAGAGAGATAAAGACAGAGAGTGATCACAGCGGCCCTCAGACTTAAATGTGTCTCTCCTCAGTCTCTGTCTGTCTCTCTCCACATCTCTCTGACTAGCTCTGTCTGTTTCACTCTGTCTCTCTCTCTCCTCTCCCCATGTCTCTCGTGGGCTATCTCTCTTCTGTCTCTCTCTCTAGTGTAAACACAGCTAGAAAGCCTGAGAAACTGAAGTTGGTACTTTATCTTAGCAGTGTGTGTATACAGGGCTCAGAGGGAACAGGCTGTAGCCTAGAGAGTGTTGTACTTGAAAGTATGTATATACTAGGAGTCTACACACTAGTGTCTACACACAGAGTCTACACACTAGTGTACTTGACAGTGTGTGTATAGAGGGCACAGATTGTAGCCTAGCTAGTGTACTTGTTGCAGGGTATATTCTGTGGTGCAGGGAGTAGAGCACCTGTCTCTGCACAGCTGGAACATTGTATTTACCCCTCCTTCAGCTGCTCTCTCTTTCTCTCTCTGCCTCTCTCTCTATGCCTCTGTCTCTCCCTCTCTCTATGCCTCTCTCTCTCCCAATTTAATTCAAAGGAGTTTATTGGCATGAGAAACATGTTTACATTGCCAAAGCAAATGGAATAGACAATAAACAAAAGGGAAATAAACAAGGGAAACATTAGCGAACATTAAACTCACAAAAGTTTTAAAAGAATAGACATTTCAAATGTTTTATTATTGGCTATGTACACTGTTATAACAATGTGCAAGTAGTTGAAAAGAAACAGATAAATAGGTTGTATTTACAATGTTGTTTGTGCTCCTCTGGTTGTCCTTTTCTCATGGCAACGGGTCACAAACGTTGCTGCTGTGATTGCACACTGTGGTATTTTGCCTAACAGATATGGGAGTTTAACAATGTTTGATTTGTTTTCAATGTTTTTGTGGGTCTGTGTGGTCTGTGGGAAATACAGTATGTGTCTAATGTGCTCATACATTTGGCAGGAGGTTAGGAAGTGCAGCTCAGTTTCCAACTCATTTTGTGGGCAGTGGGCACAAGCAGACCTGGAAGATATGCTGTGGTGGCCTCTTTCAATAGCAAGGCTATGCTCACTGAGTCTGTACTTAGTCAAGCATTTTCCTAATTTGGTGTCTGTCACAGTGGTCAGGTATTCTGCTACTGTGTACTCTCTGTTTAGGGCCAGATAGCATTCCAATTTGTTCTGTTTTCTGATTGATTCTTTCCAGTGTGTAAAATAGTTATCTTTTTGCTTTCTCTTAATTTGGATAGGTCTGAATGTGTTTCTGTCCTGGGGTTCTGTGAAGTCTGTTTGTGTTTGTGAACAGAGCCCCAGAACCAGCTGGCTGAGGGGACTCTTCTATAGGTTCATCTCTCTGTAGGTGAAGGCTTTGTGGTGGAATTTGTGGGCATCGCCTCCTTTTAGGTGGTTGTAAAATGTAACATCTCTTTTCTGGATTTTGATACTTGCGGGTATAGACCTAATTCTGCTCTGCATGCATTGTTTGGGGTTTTGCGTTGTACACAAATTATATTTTTGAAGAATTCTGCATGCAGAGTCTCAATTGGGTGTTTGTCTTTCTGGTTGAATTCTGATTATTCATGGCTCTTGGTGCTATCAGTCCTGGGCAGGCTCAGAGAACAGCCTGGATTTTAGGAGACGAGGTACCGAAGACGACCGAACCAAGCCAAAAAACGGGAGGAGGAAGGAGGAGGACTCTTTTTCTCGCATTTTCTCTCTTTCTTTCATCTAAATAAGTTCAGGCGTAAAAATGTGCTTAACAAGTCACATAATCAGTTGCTTGGACTCACTCTGTGTGCAATAGTAGTGTTTAACATGATTTATGAATGACTACCTCATCTCTGTACCCCACACATACAATTATCGGTAAGGTCCTTCAGTCGAGCAGTGAATTTCAAACACAGATTCAACCACAAAGACCAGGGAGGTTTTCCAATGCCTCGCAAAGAAGGGCACCTATTGGTAGATGGGTATAAAAACAGACATTGAATATCCCTTTGAGAATGGTGAAGTTATTAAAACTTGTTAGGGCTAGGGTCCTTTTTTCAAAATTTATGCCTGACTGACGTGCCCAAAGTAAACTGCCTGTTACTCAGACCCAGAAGCCAGGATATGCATATAATTGGTACAATTGGAAAGAAAACACTTTGAAGTTTGTAGAAATGTTAAAATAATGTATGAGACTATAACACAATAGATATGGTAGGAGAAAATCCAAAGAAAAACCAACCTGATTTTATTTTTTTTGAGAGCCCATGCTCTTCCAATGGAACGTATAGGGTCATATCCAAATCCAGCTCCCAGATTGCAATTCTTATGGCTTCCACTAGAGGTCAACAGTCTTTGTTCAAGGTTTCAGGCTTGTTTCTTCCCAAACAACAAAGAATTTTTAGTTTTAATACTGGGAGTCGGAGTTGGAAACCAGTCTGTAATTTTGCTTTTCTATTGAACATACTTATTTCCGTATGAAATATTATAGTTTAATTACATTTTAGGGTACCTGAGGATTAAAAATAAATGTATTTTGACTTGTTTTAACGAAGTTTAGCAGTAGAGTTTTGGATTCCTTTCTCTGCACGTTGAACGAGTGGATTACTCAAATCATTGGCGCCAACTAAACAGACTTTTTGGAATATAAAGAAGGATTTTATCTAACAATACAACCATACATGTTGTAGCAACCCTTTGGATTGCAAATCAGAGGGAGATTTTCAATAAGTAAGTGAATATTTAATCGCTATTTGTGATTTTATGAAGCCTGTGCCGGTGGAAAAATATGTTTATGTGGGGCGCCATCCTCAAAACAATCGCATTGCATTCTTTCACTGTAAAGCCTATTGTAAATCGGACAATGCAGTTAGATGACCAACAAATTAAGCTTTTAACCGATATAAGACACTTGTATGTACCTAAATGTTTAATATCCATAATTTTTATAATTATTTATTTGAATTGCGCGCCCTCCAATTTCACCGGAAGTTGTCGACAGGTGTCCCGCTAACTCAGTTGCCAGAGAGGAAGGAATCCGCTCAGGGATATCACCATGAGGCCAATGGTGACTTTAAAACAGTTAGAGTTGCTGTGATAGGAGAAAACTGAGGATGGATCAACAACATTGTAGTTACTCCACAGTACTAAGTTAATTGACAGAGTGAAAAGAAGGAAGCCTGTGAAGAATAAAAATGTTTTAAAACATGCATCCTGTTTGCAACAAGGCACTAAAGTAATACTGGAAAAATGTGGCAAAGCAATTCACTTTTTGTCCTGAATACAAAGTGTTATGTTTGAAACAAATTCAATACAACTTTGAATACTTTCTGAAGGCACTGTAGTTGTGTGTGTCCATTTCCTCAGCCTACTAGCTGAATGAGGTCCACTGAATCTCAAGTCATAAATTACTGTGTTTTACTGCCACAATGTCAATACCAGTCAATACCATTCTACCCTCATTCCACTTTATTAACCAAAACAAATCCATCAACAGAACATTCTGGCAATAACTGTGCAACATGTTCCTGTTTCTCCAACGGTTTCTGAAGCTGTTGAATTAATTAAACCACTTGTGTGGATCGATGGAGTCTGTCCGTGTACAAATTGCAAGCTTTATCATAAGAACACGTGCATAAATAACTCCCATAGCGATGAAAATGAAAACTAGAATCCAGAAATATTAATTACCCAACAAATCCTCTTTATTGCAATCCTTTATCGCCAGCCAGCCAGCCAGCCAGCCAGCCAGCCAGCCAGCCAGCCAGCCAACAAACCAGCCAGCCTACCAGCGAGCCAGCCAGTCAGCCAGCTGATTGTATGTATTCCCTTCGAGGACAGGGAAGGGAACAGAGCAGGGATTCAGCATAGAGAAGTGTGTAATTCTGCACCATTGGGTTTTATGAGGTGAACTGAACTGGAGCTGTAGCAGCTAGGGGGAGAGGGAAGCTCATGTTAAAATGTATGAGTGAATTTTCCTTTTTTTCCTTTTATCCCTCTTCTTCCTTCCCCTCGTCCTGCCTCATCCCTCCTCCCGGTATCTGAAGGCAGTGTTTTTGTGATCCGTATTTAGAGTTTGGTGTCTGGTATTATTTCTCCCATCTCTCTCTGCTTGGATGATGAAACAGCTCTACAGCCTGAGAGACAGACAGCAGCAGACACAGCACAGCAACACCTCACTAGTTTCAACAAGCCTGGCCTTGATTCTCACATCACTGTTGTTTTTTGGAAGTGTTATATCTACCTTGCTCCTTTCCTCGTTCTCTTTGTAGCTCTGCGTGGTTGCAACAAGAGGAAATAGGTAAACAAAGCAGGAAGACTGTCACAAACTAGAACTGATGACGATGCTGTTCCTTTGAACAAATCCACCTTTACTTTGTGTGCAGTGATATATAGATGTTTCCTTTCTTTGCCTCTGTGGGTATTGGAGATGAGGGTGTTGCAGGTGTGGGTAGTAGAGATGTGGGGGAACTTTTCTATCAAATATTTATGATGCTATCAGGCCTATCGTGACTGCCAATGTCAATGTAGCTTAGCCTACACCATCTCTCCTTGCATTTCCCTCCCTCCCTCCCTCCCTCCCTCCCTCCCTCCCCGTCTCCGTCTCCGTCTCCGTCTCCGTCTCCGTCTCCGTCTCCGTCTCCGTCTCTTTTTCTTTCTCTCTGTCTCTGCCCCTCTCTGTCACTCTCTTTCCATTTCTCTCTTTCCCCCTCTCTCGCTCCCTCTCTATCCCCCCTCTCCCTCTCTGCTTTGAGCAGGGTCTGATACTGATAGTCAGGTAGGGTCAAGGCTCTGTGCAGTGCTGAGCAAGTGAATGGATGGCCGGGTGTATGGAGGTGTGTGTGTTAGGGCTGTCCCTGTCCCCCAAAAATATTGGTTGACCAAAAAGTTATTACAGCAAAGATCTAAAAACAGTCACATTCATTTGTGAATGCAATTTCCAAAATGGAACGGTTTAGTTCTATTTATTGTTTACGCTAATTATTCAATGGTCACTTTGCTATTTTATTTTAAAACTAAAATGCTTCAATGCATTTCACATCATGAATGACTCGTATGCTGTGTGATGACATGAATGCAAAAATTATTTATTGGTAAAGTAGCCTGTCTACTATTGAAATACAGGCCTCAGTAAGTTATGGTATTAAGACTAAACAGGATGTGCTCTTAGGCCTACAGCTCGATGGTGGTTATACTATAAGGCTGCTATACTAAGCCTACTAATGATAATTACATTACTTATTATTATTATATATATATTATATTATTATTATTATATTATTATAATGATGATCATTTACATTTACATTTACATTTAAGTCATTTAGCAGACGCTCTTATCCAGAGCGACTTACAAATTGGTGCATTCACCTTATGATATCCAGTGGAACAACCACTTTACAATAGTGCATCTAACTCTTTTAAGGGGGAGGGGGGGGGGGGGGTTAGAAGGATTACTTTATCCTATCCTAGGTATTCCTTAAAGAGGTGGGGTTTCAGGTGTCTCCGGAAGGTGGTGATTGACTCCGCTGACCTGGCGTCGTGAGGGAGTTTGTTCCACCATTGGGGTGCCAGAGCAGCGAACAGTTTTGACTGGGCTGAGCGGGAACTGTACTTCCTCAGAGGTAGGGAGGCGAGCAGGCCAGAGGTGGATGAACGCAGTGCCCTTGTTTGGGTGTAGGGCCTGATCAGAGCCTGAAGGTACGGAGGTGCCGTTCCCCTCACAGCTCCGTAGGCAAGCACCATGGTCTTGTAGCGGATGCGAGCTTCAACTGGAAGCCAGTGGAGAGAGCGGAGGAGCGGGGTGACGTGAGAGAACTTGGGAAGGTTGAACACCAGACGGGCTGCGGCGTTCTGGATGAGTTGTAGGGGTTTAATAGCACAGGCAGGGAGCCCAGCCAACAGCGAGTTGCAGTAATCCAGACGGGAGATGACAAGTGCCTGGATTAGGACCTGCAGGTACTATCATAATAGTAATAACAATAAGAATTTGCTCAAGGAAAAAGGAGGGTTATTATTATAAATATAATTTTTCTGACAATTTGGAACAGTGCAAACAACACTAAATAAATGGTAAATAATAGCAGAGGCGCTGGTCGAATGAAAAACAGTGTAAAGCCTTTATTACAGCATAGCAAATATTAAAAACTGTCTAATTTGTGAAATTGTTTACTTGACATGTCGTTGCGTGAGGCTTGGTGGTCACGGAATCAGTAGGCTATTAAACAAACACTCAAACAGGTAACAGAAGCAAGATCTGTCTTGTTTCTGTAGATATAATGATGATTTATAAAGACAGGCACATTTAACAGTTAGGCTATTGATTATAGACCTATTTAAGTTGGGGTTTCCTCTCTCCTCACTTTTCTTAGACAATAAGTCAAGGGCTGTTTTCTCCTCTCTTAACTCTAGCAACATGGTCAGGAAAAGGCGGCGATTCAACAGCACATTGTGTTTCAGAGCCGCACACAGCAACCACTATCCAACGCGGGAGAAAGTGCATTTGTTATAAAATATTAGTTTTATTTGTGTTGCACCATTGTTCTTACATAATATAACCATATACAATTTCAGTAGCACATACCTTAGACTGCAGGACTGTGCCATCCCCACTGCCTCCACAATAGATCAGTCCACTCAGAGGCGTGAATCAGACAGCTGTCTTGTACACCACGATTTTTAAAACATTGAACAATTTTTGCTACTGCTCGACTAAAGAAATCTCAGTTGACCAACAGCCTATGGGGTCAGCCCCAGTGCGTGCTCGTCGGGGTGTGTCAGTGCCTGATGAATGGAGAAGGTAATCGTAATGACTTCTCTAAGCGCCCACGCATAAGAATGAAGAATACTAATAAATTAGCAGACAGGGAAGCGTGGCATGTGTCCATCTGAGGAGGCCTTGTGTGGTGCTGTCGGTCCAGAACAGGCACTTAGAGCCTGATGTGTTGGTCAACACAGAGACACACTGGGGCTGCTATATAAGGAATAGGGTGCCATTTGGGATGCCCCCAGACTCGTTGGAGTGCGTGATATTGGAATCTGACCTTTCATAGTCTGCTGGTTTCAGTCATAGCTAACATATTATTGTCTGTGGTGAGCTTTTAGGATCATTTGCAGAGCTTTACACTGTGTGGCTGTCAGTGACTTTTCCATTGGGTCCAATGTGACAGGAAAGCTCAATCAAGCCCGGCTAAATGACTTGAAAGTGAAGTGCTATTTGAAGTCTGGAATCTATGAATGCAGTAAACCCCATCTGCATGGACTGCAGTGTTTATGTATTCATTGTGCCTCTGCGGTAAAATAGTAAACTGTCCCTCAGTAAACGATATGGGTTATTGTGGCAGTAATGATTTGTCAGTGGTCCAGATTCCCTTTGGTTCCCTGTGGGAGGGATCTGCGATTCACTTTGGTTTCTCTGCGTGACGCTGGATTCATTTAGATGAGTGAGTAGAGATTTGGGCAGCGCTCAATGACTCCTGTGGGTCCCATGTTCTGTGTGTGTTCTCTGATGAAGAGAGAGAGAAAGATGGCTGTTTGAAAGAGCGAGAGGGAGAGATGACTGTGTGAAACGAGGCTATGCTAAACTATGGATGTTTGAGTAGTGGGATTTGCCACCAGACAGGCCCCCGTGGATTCAAAGACAAGCTGTTTGATTAGGACTTCACTCTCTCTGCCTCCAGTCCTTTCTCTTTCTGTGTTGCGTAACGTGGAATCCTTTCTTCCCTCCTCCTCATCTCTCCATTGTCTGTGCCGTTCTCCTCTCATCTCTCTGTTGTCTGTCCTCAGGTGGTGTTTGAAGCATCTGTCTCGGCAGAACGGCGAGGCTACATTGCCATTGACGACATCCTGCTGCTCAACTACCCCTGCTGTAAGTAGCTACCCACCACACTACAGCCCCAACGTCCCAATGTACATCAGCCCAGAGAACACCGCCCCAACACACCAACATACCAAACCCAGTGCACCACTATACCAATCTATCAACTACGCACCGCATCAATGCACCAAGGCACCAAAGTACTAATGTACCAATGTACTTCAGAACAGAGGCAGTGACCTTTTACAAAGAAATGGGACAATATGTGTCTGGGCGCTAGGAGGTGGACAGACCAAGTCTCAGGACTGTGATGGGTGCGTGGGTGGACGGACAGACGGACAGACAAAGGCCTGTACAGTAATCGGCGGTGGAAAAGGCACTGTTCTCAAAGCCAGAGACGGTTCTGAGAGGCTTTTGGCATGTGGACACCTGTCTGATTTCCCATGGTTCATGGCTGCACAGCGCCACTCCTTTTGTCCCGGTCGACCAGACAGCGAGCTGGTGACCTTTATCTTCCTGACGGCTCGGCTAGTCGCTCCGCTCTCCCCGTCACCAAGACGAGCCCACTCTCCCAGAGCTAATATACTGATCCTGGAAACACGCACGCACGCACGCACGCACGCACGCACGCACGCACGCACGCACGCACACACACACACACACACACTGTTCCAAGACAAGAGCGGGCAGCAGGTGAAGGGCCTCTCGTCGCATGTTGTTTTTCTTCCTCTTCACAAAGGCGTGACGAGAGCAGCAGTAGTCTGAGGTCTCTAGCTGGACCATAATGACACATGGTGACACTCTGAGAGATTTCCCCATTATAGCTAACCCCCCTCCCTTAGTGTAACCCCCCACCCCCGTCAGCCCTCAGTGCAAACACCCCCACAACCCCCTTCCTTCTATAAACCTGACTAAATGCCTTTATAGCGGACCCTCTGTCTCTCCCACAGCAGCACTCACAGCAGTCTGACACACCATGGTTTTCCTTTGGGATATTTCCCCAGTAAAACCTCCCTCCTTCAGTGCAGCCCCTCCCTGCAAACATACATATGCTTCTACAGGCTACCTGGCCATTATTCTCCTCAGACACTCACCTGCTGTCCCCATAACTATTACCTCTACAGGAGAGCAGGCGCAGGTCAAGGACTGTATCCCAAACGGCACCCTATTCCCTACAAATTGCATTACTTTTGATTGATCAGTTCCCTGGTCAAAAGTAATACACTATATAAAGTGGTTCATGCTTTAAAAGTTACAAACCTTTGCCGCGACCATTAGTGGTAGATGGTGGCATTGTGTCATTGCTAGGCCTGATCACCGACAACGATGAGATGGCCTATAGGGAGGAGGTCAGAGATTTGGTTGTATGGTGCCAGGACAACAACCTCTCCCTTAATGTGAGCAAGACAAAGGAGCTGATCGTGGACTACAGGAAAAGGCGGGCCTAACAGGCCCCCATTAACATCGAGGGGGCTGTAGTGGAGCGGGTCGAGAGTTTCAAGTTCCTTGGTGTCCACATCACCAACATACCAAACATACCAAGACAGTAGTAAAGAATGCATGACAAAACCTTTTCCCCGTCAGGAGACTGAAAACATTTGGCATGGGTCCCCAGATCCTCAAAAGGTTTTACAGCTTCTCCATTTAGAGCATCCTGACCGGTTGCATCACTGCCGGGGAATGGCAACTGCTCGGCATCTGATCGTAAGGCGCTACAGAGGGTAGTGCATACGGCCCAGTACATCACTGGGGCCAAACTTCCCTGTCGTCCAGGATCTACAGTGGGGAGAACAAGTATTTGATACACTGCCGATTTTGCAGGTTTTCCTACTTACAAAGCATGTAGAGGTCTGTAATTTTTATCATAGGTAAACTTCAACTGTGAGAGACGGAATCTAAAACAAAAATCCAGAAAATCACATTGTATGATTTTTAAGTAATTAATTTGCATTTTATTGCATGACATAAGTATTTGATCACCTACCAACCAGTAAGAATTCCGACTCTCACAGACCTGTTAGTTTTTCTTTAAGAAGCCCTCCTGTTCTCCACTCATTACCTGTATTAACTGCACCTGTTTGAACTCGTTACCTGTATAAAAGACACCTGTCCACACGCTCAATCAAACAGACTCCAACCTCTCCACAATGGCCAAGACCAGAGAGCTGTGTAAGGACATCAGGGATAAAATTGTAGACCTGCACAAGGCTGGGACGAGCTACAGGACAATAGGCAAGCAGCTTGGTGAGAAGGCAACAACTGTTGGCGCAATTATTAGAAAATGGAAGAAGTTCAAGATGACGGTCAATCACCCTCGGACTGGGGCTCCATGCAAGATATCACCTCGTGGGGCATCAATGATCATGAGGAAGGTGAGGGATCAGCCCAGAACTACACGGCAGGACCTGGTCAATGACCTGAAGAGAGCTGGGGCCACAGTCTCAAAGAAAACCATTAGTAACACACTACGCCGTCATGGATTAAAATCCTGCAGCGCACGCAAGGTCCCCTTGCTCAAGCCAGCGCATGTCCAGGCCCGTCTGAAGTTTGCCAATGACCATCTGGATGATCCAGAGGAGGAATGGGAGAAGGTCATGTGGTCTGATGAGACAAAAATATAACTTTTTGGTCTAAACTCCACTCGCTGTGTTTGGAGGAAGAAGAAGGATGAGTACAACCCCAAGAACCCATCCCAACCGTGAAGCATGGAGGTGGAAACATCATTCTTTGGGGCTGCTTTTCTGCAAAGGGGACAGGACGACTGCACCGTATTGAGGGGAGGATGGATGGGGCCATGTATCGCGAGATCTTGGCCAACAACCTCCTTCCCTCAGTAAGAGCATTGAAGATGGGTCGTGGCTGGGTCTTCCAGCATGACAACGACCCGAAACACACAGCCAGGGAAACTAAGGAGTGGCTCCGTAAGAAGCATCTCAAGGTCCTGGAGTGGTCTAGCCAGTCTCCAGACCTGAACCCAATAGAAAATCTTTGGAGGGAGCTGAAAGTCCGTATTGCCCAGCGACAGCCCCGAAACCTGAAGGATCTGGAGAAGGTCTGTATGGAGGAGTAGGCCAAAATCCCTGCTGCAGTGTGTGCAAACCTGGTCAAGAACTACAGGAAATGTATGATCTCTGTAATTGCAAACAAAGGTTTCTGTACCAAATATTAAGTTCTGCTTTTCTGATGTATCAAATACTTATGTCATGCAATAAAATGCAAAGGAATTACTTAAAAATCATACAATGTGATTTTCTGGATTTTTGTTTTAGGTTCCGTCTCTCACAGTTGAAGTGTACCTATGATAAAAATTACAGACCTCTACATGCTTTGTAAGTAGGAAAACCTGCAAAATCGGCAGTGTATCAAATACTTGTTCTCCCCACTGTATATAATAGGCGTGTCAGAGGAAAGCCCATAAAATTGTCAGAGACTCCAGTCACCGAAGTTATAGACTGTTTTCTCTGCTACCACACGGCAAGCGGGACAAGAGCGCCAAGACTAGGACCAAAAGTCTCCTCAACAGCTTCTACCTCCAAGCCATAAGACTGCTGAACAATTATTAAAATTGCCACCGGACTATTTACGTTGACCCCTCCCCCCTCCCTTTTGTACACTGCTGCTACTCGTTGTTTATTATCTATGCGTGGTCACTTCACCCCTACCTACATGTAAAATTACCTCAACTAACCTGTACCCCTGCGCACTGACTCAATACCGGTACCCCCTGCAAATAGCCTCGTTATTCTTATTGTGTGACTTTATATTATTATTTTTTACTTTAGTCTATTTGGTAAATATAACTCTTCTTGAACTACCGAGTCCACCAAATGCATTGTTTTCTAACCATTATCTGGATGGATCCATAATGAATTACTATGTGAATAAATATCACTGAATGACAGAAATATTGGAATAAAGTAGGCTAATGAAGGCAACAAATTGTTGCTTACTGGAACACCCAAAGTCCTCCAACTGTTATAATAGGATTTGAAGCAATAGCCTACCCGCATGTAGTCAACTATTTCAACACCGTTTCACGCTGCTCTGAGACAAGCATGGGGACTGGTCTTGATAAATCAATGAGATTTTTATTTTCACTGTTTGGGTATTGGTTAGACTACAATTAGGGTGTGGAAATGTTAGGATTATTTTGCTCTCACTTGCAGTCACTTGACCGGTCACATTGTACAGAGCCATATTTTCCTAACGGAAACCATGAGTTTTTTCTTGGAATAGAATCACCATAATATTAATCAAATTAATTAAGCTACATTTCTTAAAATCAATCACATATACTATGTTTTTACAAAAAAAGGTTTTCAATTATCTAGTACAGCCAATATTAAAAACAGTCAAATGCTTTTCAAATATGCCCTCTGGTGGTCAAACTAGTGCTAACTAGCATTAATGGCAACAATGGCTGACACTTAAATAATGTGCCATAGAATTCTGCCCGCAAGCTGTGCTGCAGTACGACGCAACTTTTAAAGGAAGAACCACTGTAGGATGCAATTTGGTATGCAGACATACAGACAGAGAGCCCGCAGCTGTGCTGACAATGTGTGACAGAGTGTATAGGAGTGGTGCTGAGGCCATGTCAGTTTCCACTGACAACCACTGACCCCTGTAGACTTTAGGGAACATTAAGCCAGCCAGATCTGTAATGAACGCTAGCGGTTGGTCTCGAGCCAAGATGGCCCCTGTCTTGGCTCTCTGTAAAGGGATAATCCTCAGTGAAAAGCAGAAACTGCAGGCCAGGAGGAAATGTTAATGTATGATAATGGAGGGCGTTTATGAGCTCATGAAATTCAGACAGCTTTTACTGCCTGATAAAAAAAACAAAAAAACAACTTAAAACAAACAACAACAAAAAACAGCCAGTTTTTTTTTCTCTCTTTCTCTCGCTCTCTCTCTCTGACCCTCTTCAAAACAACCAGTGATAAGCTCAGCTCATCTTAAACTTTTAACACTTAGCCTCTGTCACCTGAAAGTTCGCATTTCCATGTGATTTTCGACCCCTTGCTGATTTGGAGTGGTTGCCAGGGCCCTCTGTGTGTGAATAATGTGTGTGTATGATGGGTATGTCTCTTGGCCCTGATGCAGATGGCACCTCCCTGGCCCCCGCCGTCCCTATTAAATAATCAACAATCTCATTAGCAGATGCTGCGGCTGCCTGGCCCTCCACGGAACCTCTTAAACACACACGCACTCCAAGCTGGCACGATGCCCCCTAAGGCAGCGGAAATAACTTGTTTGGCCCGCAGGAGATACAAATCGAGTCTCTCTTATATTCACATTACAACACGCTTGACATTTCTGTTATTTTCTCCAGAGTCACCCTCATTATTCCAAACACGTGTTACGGTCAAATGAAATCGCTGTCAAATTGAAGTTTTCCTTTGGATATAAGAATGTGACTTACCTGCATAATAACCTACTAAACAGATAGGGGCCATTATGTGGTGTGAAACCTTACTTACCGTTCTTACTCCTTGGTGTGTTTTAAAGGTTTAACATATGCCCATGAAACTATATGGATTCTCCATTAAACATTAGTGCCAAGGCTGGGATTGTGTGTGTGTTTGCTGAAAGACTACCAACTACGTGCAGAAATCAATTCAGCTGCAGCTCGTCCCTCCCTGCGCTTATTGGAGCCAAAGAGAAAAAAAAGAGTCTCCGTTTCCATGGAGACTCATGATAGGAGTGTCATGTGTACAGAGGAGTGTCTCTCTCTTCCTCTCCTCCTCTTTCCCATCTTCTCTCTCTCTCTCTTTTTTGTTCAGGAAATGACCGTCATAATACAGTCTGTTATTTTAAAGTCATTCCCCACTGAAAGAGTACCACTTTTTGTTTCTGTGCTACTAGTGTTTCAGCCTGACAGCCTTTTCCTCTTGAGTTCCTACTGTACTTACAAGCTCACCAGAGAATACCATTGTTGCCGTAGTATAGACCTAGCATCAGCTCAAGGTAAATCACTGGAAACATTTTGAAAGATATTATGGGTGTACTTCAATGATTTCGTAACTGTAATGCATTAGCCAGACAGAATAGTATAAAAAGATTTAAAACGTTTTTCACTAAGTTGAATCTAACATCTCAAGTAGGCAATAACCCAAGTACCTTAACCCTTCCATTACATTCCAAAACGCTATACACGGATGATGTTCTGTGTAAATTTGACCCATTACAGTAAGTACAGCAAAATCATAAATATAATTATTTTAACCTCCCACAATGTATTTCCAGTAGCTGAGGATGTCCTATTTTATATACTGTTTTTGCTGAGTTGATAGACCCAACTGATAAAAATGTAAAGTCAAATGTTTGATACAGGAGTAATAAATCAATCAAATTATCAAATTTTATGACATTACATTTTTAGCTAATTTATAGCCAACCTCCAGATCACTGTCCCTCGGCCTCTGAACATCACAGGGAAAACATACTTACATCCCTTGTGATAGTCATAGTTAGACCTTTACTGCACAGAAGACCATTGTCTCTAGAACAAAGGTCAAGGTCAAATTGCAGGTCAAGTACAGAGTATTTTTTAAATTACATTTTCAAGGTTATTACCCCTACCTTGAGGACTAGATGAAGGGTCGTGGTGAAAAAAACATGTTCAATATTATTTTTGTGATGAATAACTTGTCCCACAACATAAGGGAAGGGTTAAGGCTAAAGCAGAGCAGACTGCAGGTATGTAATAGCCAGCTTTTATAGAAGGATGACAGATAGAACCATTATGGAGTTTTTCCCCATTGTATAGCTGAGGCAGAACCCACTGAGATCATTGTAGCCTTTCAAAGAAGTTTGACAGGGCCTCGTACAGGTTAGTTACAGTGCACTCTAAAAAGTAAAGGCTCCTGGAGTATCCTTTAGGGGTTCTTCAAATTTAAACTGTGGGGGAACCCGAATGGTTCCTCAAAGAACCTTTTGGGGTTCATTTTTTTTACCTCCCTTCCTCCATTATAAACAAATATTTTTATAATAATAACAATATTAACAATATTGATTTAAATAATTAATTGTTTATTTAGTGGCACCACAAATGTAAATTAATATTTACAAAACAATTTACCAAACAAAACAAAATTGCAAGATTTCTGCAGACATGTCAGACCATAACAAATTATACATTTACTTTGTATAGTGCTTTTCATTACATTTAATTTTTAAAAATAAAATAATGATGTACAATAAAAACAACATACATTAAAAATGAATCATAGGTAAACTAACAATATTGTAGACTTGATGCTAAATACAGATTGTTTTGCTTTAGTGTGTGTGTGTCCAACAACCACTTGCCCAACAACCACTTAGTTAGGTTAGGAAGTTTGCTATCTTTATGACCACCCCAACTTCTCTTATCCCCAGAACACAGCAACTTAAGAATATAAGTGTTTTTCTGACATTTTTGGGAAATGTAACTGAAAATAAAAAATACAGCCCTAGAAGAGCCCCAAGTCCCATGAGGACGTCCTCTAGGCCGTGGATGTTCTCCCCATCAAAGGCCAGCGTGATTTCATGTTGAAATGGATTTCCGCTGATGTGCAATAAAGGAGTGGGGAAAAGTAAGAAAAGATTCATACATGTACAATTAACAAAGAACATAACAAATGTTCAACTGTAGCTTTATACATTAGAGAAAGGGAAGGAATAAGAGCAAATACCTCTTCTGTATTGTCCTTCAGGGACTGTGGAAATAGCAGGATGATGTCCTCACCCCTGCCTCGTCTCTCTACCTCTGTTAGTCCTTGAATTCTCTTTTTGTCTATATCCATTCCATAGACTTCATTCATTTCTGAGGAGATCTGAAAATATTATTTTCACACTTTTGTATGATAATACATTTCAGTTGTATGGACTGCTATGTAGGTTAAATGTACACTTCAAATGCAGCTGTCCTACAACATATCCATACCTTCTTCTTGATCCCAATTGCATTGTGTCCATGTTCTGTCCTATAAGAATTTCAAAGGAAGAGAAAATGTGTCAAAGAATAGCCTTACAAGCATCTAATAAAATATATATATATTAAATAAATATTGAAAGATAAATGACATCGACATACAATTGAATGCAAAATAGAAGAACATATTGGAGAAAGCACGAGCCAATACAGTACTGCCATACAGTAAAAGTACTGCCATACAGGCCTAATATCACATTTCAAGCTATCTTTGTACCCACATTGTTCAATATTTTATCAGGCTGACTTGAAAGATTATACGCAACATTTTGCTGCGTGGCAATACTGTGCTTGGATTCTGAAGGGCATAATAGTATTCATAATAGTATTCATAATAGTATTCATAATAGTATTCATAATAGTATTGCATGCTGTAGCTGGCTATATAAAGAGGAAGCACTCCATTGACGATTCAGATTGTTGTAACGTCTCTTCTGGACAGGTCCCCGTCCTTAGTTAGTTAATTGGTTAGTTGGTTAGTTAGTTAGCTAGCTAACGTCAACGAAGCTAACGTTCATTCTCACACAAGTGAAAACTGCTCTAGATTGGAAACTAACGTTAAAGTCATGTTGGCTTTATGGAAACTATATACAATATATGGGGCAGAATATAGTTCAGAAAATAATACAAACCTAGTTCTGCGTAGATAGAACGTTAGCTAGCTAGCTGACGTTACTGTACTGTAGCTCATACAACGCCAACGGTCTAACCCGGCTTTCTAATATTTGCATTAATTCTTCTGAACTAAAGCTATAGTAACGTTATGGAAGCTATTCACAGAATTATTTTATAAATTATTTTGATACATATTCAGAGCCGAACATCAACCCAACTTACATTTTTAACTGTTGTCGCATTTAAACTTGGCACGAGCGTTTTCAGTTGCAATTGCGAAGTTCCCCGAAGAACTCCAGCAACAATGGGGGTTCCATCGATGAACCCCACCTGCTCAAGTTTTTTGAAGAACATTTTGGGGCTGTTTTTCATTGCCAAGAACCCTAAGGTTCTTAGAGGATCTTTGAGGATCTTAGAAGAACTCCAGTTTGACAAGTGCGTGGCAAGAAAAAGTATATGAACCCTTTACATTTACCTGGATTTCTGCATAAATTGGTCATCAAATTTGATCTGATTTTCATCTAAGTCACAACAATAGACAAACATAGTATGCTTAATCTAATAACACACACATTATTGTATTTTTCTTGTCTATATTGAATACATAATTTAAACATTCACAGTATAGGTTGGGGAAAGTATGTGAACCCCAAGGCTAATGACTTTTCCAAAAGCTAATTGGAGTCAGGAGTCAGCTAACCTGGAGTCCAATCAATGAGACGAGATTGGAGATGTTGTTTAGAGCTGCCCTGCCCTATAAAAAACACTCACAAAATTTGAGTTTGCTATTCACAAGAAGCATTGCCTGATGTGAACCATACCTCGAACAAAAGATATCTCAGAACACCTAGGATTAGGAATAGTTGACTTGCCTAAAGCTGTAAAGGGTTACAAAAGTGTCTCTAAAAGCCTTGATGTTCATCAGTCCATGATAAGACAAATTGTCTGTAAATGGAGAAAGTTCAGCACTGTTGCTACTCTCCCAGGGAGTGGCCGTCCTGCAAAGATGACTGCAAGAGCATAGTGCAGAATGCTCAGTGAGATTAAGAAGAATCCTAGAGTGTCAGCTAAAGACTTACAGAAATCTCTGGAACATGCTAACATCTCTGTTGACTAGTCTTCGATACGCAAAACACTAAACAGGAATGGTGTTCATGGGAGGACACCACGGAAGAAGCCAATGCTGTCCAAAAAAAACATTGCTGCACGTCTGAAGTTTGCAAATGTGCACCTGGATGTTCCACAGCGCTACTGGCAAAATATTCTGTGGACAGATGAATCTACAGTTGAGTTGTTTGGTAGGAACACGCAACACTATGTGTGGAGAAGAAAAGGCACAGCATACCAACATCAAAACCTCATCCCAACTGTAAAGTATGGTGGAGGGAGCATCATGGTTTGGGGCTGCTTTGCTGCCTCAGGGCCTGGACAGCTTGCTATCATCGACGGAAATGAATTCCCAAGTTTATCAATACATTTTGTAAGAGAATGTTAGGCTATCTGTCCGCCAATTGAAGCTCAAAAGAAGTTGGGTGATGCAACAGGACAACGACCCAAAACACAGAAGTAAATCAAGAATGGCTACCACAGAAGGAAATACACCTTCTGGAGTGGCCCAGTCAGAGTCCTGAGCTCAACCCGATCGAGATGCTGTGGCATGACCTTGAGAGCAGTTCACACCAGACATCCCTAGAATATTGCTGAACTGAAACAGTTTTGTAAAGAGGGATGGTCCAAAATTCCTCCTAACCGTTGTGCAGGTCTGGTTCGCAACTACAGAAAATGTTTGGTTAAGGTTATTGCTGCCAAAGGAGGGTCAACCAGTTATTAAATCCAAGGGTTCACATACTTTTTCCACCTGCACTGTGAATTTTTACACGGTGTGTTCAATAAAGACATGAAAACGTAGACTTGTTTGTGTGTTATTAGTTTAAGCAGACTGTGTTTGTCTATTGTTGTGACCTAGATGAAGGTCAGATCAAATTGTATGACCAATTTATGCAGAAATTCAGGTAGTTTCAAAGGGTTCACATACTTTTTCTTGCCACCGTAAATCCATCAAGTTAAATCCCTGTGATTTCAGATACTGTAAGACACAATTATCTACAGGTTCTTTACTTGACTAGTGTGTTCTAACCAGCTTCTTCTATTTCTATGCAACACAAAGCACACAATACAAGGTGTTATTACAGCTAGCTAGCTCTTTGGTACAGTGAGGCGGTAGAAGAGCTAGGCTATGGAGACAACAGGAGTACCACCACAGTCTCTACATTGAGTTTTTCTTGGAATTTCTTTTGTATGTTTATCAGTGTACATTTTCCTTCAGTCTTTACTAGGGGAGAAATGTTGCCTAAGAGTGAACCTGAACTGTTAGGAGGGGATAGAACACAGAATAACGCTAAAGTGATGTTCACCTGTCGAAAAACATTTTTTATAGCTGTTCTTATAAGTGTACTGTACGTGTACTTCCATAAGAGCAATGCCTACAGTTGTACTGCAGGCACTGATGTCTGTGCACAGAGAGGGAAAGTCTTCTCACATACTGCAGAACTCTGAGAGGGGAAACTAAGTTTGGTCGAGCAGCCAGTGTCTTCGTGAAGTCACAGCCCACAGGCAAGGCTTGGAGAGCTGTGCTGCACTGATGACCTCGTCCTCTGTGTGTGTTGACTGTGTTCCTAATGTGTGCATGAGTGTGTATTAATATGATAGTAATGATCTGTCAGTGCATCAGTATCACAGAGGATCTCTCTCACTCTCTTTATTTCTCTATACAGACAAGGTTCCCCACTTCTCTCGGCTGGGGGATGTGGAGGTCAATGCAGGGCAGAATGCAACCTTCCAGTGTGTCGCCACGGGAAAAACTACAGAGACAGAACCCTTCCTACTGGAGGTAATGTATGTGTCTGCGTATGTGCGTACATGCTTGCGGGCATGGCCACTGGAAAGACCACATAAACAGAGGCGTTCCTGCTGGAGGAGAGAGTACAGACTGATTGCCCTGGTCTTATGCTATTCTTCTGGCTTTGTTGACGAAGCAGAGCTGGGGAGCTTTGTGCATCGTGGGAATAGTTTTTTGGCAGTACACATGCTGCTGTTCTACTGCGTGTATAATGATGTCAGAGGGAAAAAAAACAGTGTTCGTTGTTTGCAATTACTTCTTTGTTGTTGTAATATCACAAACGGACGTGGCTGTTTCACCATTAAGGATCCCTGCTTAATAAGAGCTCTGTTCTTTCTACGAGGTCTGATATATACGAGTACTTCAGTGGATTAAAGATAGACCCAGCATAATGACGTCATCAAACACAGAGGGCCGAGTCCCTGCATATAGACTAGCTATAACTAATTAATGGCATCAGCTGTTTGTGTGGCTTTTTGATTTGCTAGCTGATAGTTAGTCATATTCCTCCATAAAGTAATCGCTCAAAACTCAGAAAGGTTTCAATTTCTGCTGCATGAATTGAAGCTAATATTAGTTGTCTGAAAACCTCCACTTTCCCTCTGTATCCTTGAAGCTTGTACTTGTACTAAGTGCTATTGAAATGTTAGACGAGGAAAGAAGGACGCAAGAAGACGCTTTGCTAATTAGATCTCTGTGTTCATAGTGTTCCGTCCCCTGTGATTTCCTCCTTTTTCTTTCCATCTCCTCTCCTCCTCTTCCTTTCTTCTGTATTGAAGTATTTTGTATCCAAAACCTAACTTTTTTTTTTATCCTCGTTGTAGTTTTCTGACACAGATACAGAGAGACACAAACACAGTCTCACACTCAACCAGGCCCACACACAGAACGGTTGTTTCCTTGAGACAATATATAAAGTGATCTGTGCATTTGAATGACAGCATAGATAGACCAATTTCACTTTTGCATATTAAAATAGAATCACCACTGTCGCACATGCTGCCACTGTTTTGATGACCAAAAGTTATATTTTGAGAACGAAGAGCACGCAGCCAGCTCCCGAGTGCATCGGTGACACAAGCACAGGGAAAATGCAATAATCACACAAGCGACAAGTGAAACAAATGATCTAACTGGGGATAGCTAGCTAGCATAATGTCACAAGCATGATGAGCTCGGCAGTAACCTTAGTAAGACTTGATTGGCAGGCAAGCTAGCTACAGGTATGCTAGTTTGCCGGTAGCTTGTGTCCAATAGCTAGCATCTAATTGCAGTGTTCAAAATTGGGCACAGAGCCATGTTTTTTTGTTGTTGGAAATACCAGATCTGCAACAAATGTTTTAACTAGTGTATCCCTCTGTCCTTTGATTGTTGATGGGTGTGACTCTCTGGTTCAGGTCTCAGGCAACCAATGACTGTCATGATTATTGTAATTTACTCTTTAGCGCCATCTGTTCAGTACCTGATCGAGCAGACCCAGAAGACCTGTGCATTCATTTCAACGCCCCAGGACAGTCCATTTACTTTGTGCTGTGAAAATCATGTGATGAAATCCTGCAATATCAGTGCTGTAGTCGCCCCAAATAGCTGGCAATGGAATCCAAGCCTGGGCGGCCAGCCAAATGCCTGGAGCTGCTGATGGCAGAGCAGTAGTTAACTGCAGCTTGTTTTGAACAATATCATTTTAAACAGTAAAATGTAGACAAATTAACCACACTTGTATGGACATTTTAAATTATACTATCTATATATACTACCGTTCAAAAGTTTGGGGTCACTTAGAAATGTCTTTGTTTTTGAAAGAAAAGCACATTTTCTTTCCATTTAAAATAACATAAAATTGATCAGAAATACCGTGTAGACATTGTTAATGTTGTAAATGACTATTGTAGCTGGAAACGGCATATTTTTTATGAAATATATACGTAGGTGTACAGAGGACCATTATCAGCAACCATCACTTCTGTGTTCCAATGGCACGTTGTGTTAGCTAATCCAAGTTTATCATTTTAAAAGGCCAATTGATCATTAGAAAATCATTTTGTAATTATGTTAGCACAGCTGAAAACTATTGTGCAGATTAAAGAATCAATAAAACTGGCGCTTCTTTAGACTAGTTGAGTATCTGGAGCATCAGCATTTGTTGGTTCGTTACAGGCTCAAAATGGCCAGAAACAAAGAACTTTCTTCTGAAACTCGTCAGTCTATTCTTGTTCTGAGAAATGAAGGCTATTCTATGTGAGAAATTGCCAAGAAACTGAAGATCTCATACAACGCTGTGTACTACTCCCTTCACAGAACAGCACAAACTGGCTCTAACCAGAATAGAAAGAGGAGTGGGAGGCTCCGGTGCCCAACTGAGCAAGAGGACAAGTACATTAGAGTGTCTAGTTTGAGAAACAGACGCCTCACAAGTCCACAACTGGCAGCTTCATTAAATAGTACCCGCAAAACACCAGTCTCAACGTCAACAGTGAAGAGGTGGCTCCGGGATGCTGGCCTTCTAGGCAGAGTTGCAAAGAAAAAGCCATATCTCAGACTGGCCAATAAAAATAAAAGATTAAGATGGGCAAAATAACACAGACAATGGACTCTGCCTAGAAGGCCAGCATCCCGGAGTCGCCTCTTCACTGTTGACGTTGAGACTGGTGTTTTGCAGGTACTAATTAATGAATTCCCTTGATGTCAAGCAAAGAGGCACTGAGTTTGAAGGTAGGCCTTGAAATACATCCACAGGTACACCTCCAATTGACTCAAATTATGTCAATTAGCCTAACAGAAGCTTCTAAAGCCATGACATCATTTTGTGGAATTTTCCAAGCTGTTTAAAGGCACAGTCAACTTGGTGTACTTCTGACCCACTGGAATCGTGATACAGTGAATTATAAGTGAAATAATCTGTCTGTAAACAATTGTTGGGAAAATTACGTGTGTCATGCACAAAGTAGATGTCCTGACCGACTTGCCAAAACTGTAGTTTGTTAACAAGAAATTTGTGGAGTGATTGAAAAACGAGTTTTAATGACTCCAACCTAAGTGTATGTAAACGTTCGACTTCAACTGTATACACGGAAAATACCAAACATTATGGTATTTTGCTGTTGCGGTGACTGTATTACTGCCACACTGGCGATCACGAATCATGACCGCAGTCAAATTCCACGTGACCGCGTAGTCACGGTAATTAGGCTTCTCCAAAACTGCACTCTGATGCTACTGATGGTCATTTGTAGTCTACCAAACTTGCTAACTGCCTGGTACTCAGCACTATATTGTCCCTTCAATCACTCTGACATCAGTTCAAATGTGTTAAAAAATCAAGTCAAACACTTCATGAGAGCCCATGACCTTGTGATGTGCAGCATATCCCGAGGCTGCATTTATTGTAGCTGGGAACTTTAATAAAGCAAATCTGAGGAAAACGCTGCCAAAGTTCTATCAACACATTGCCTGTAGTAGTCGTACTTCAAAATCTCTTAACTATTGTTACTCTCCCTTCCGGATGGGCTACAAGGCCCTCCCCTGCCCTCCCTTTGGCAAATCAGGTCACGATTCCATTCTGCTCCACCATTATAGGCAGATACTCAAACAGAAAGTAACCATGCTAAGGTCTATTCAACCCTGGTCTGACCAATCGGAGTCCATGCTTCAAGATTGTTTTGATCCCGCGGACTGGGATATGTTCTGGGTTGTCTCTGAGAATAAGAATTGACGTATACACTGACACGGTGACTGAGTTCATCAGGAAGTGTATAGGCGATGTTGTTCCCACTCTGACTATTAAAACCTACCCAAATCAAAAACCATCGATAGATGGCAGCATTCGTGCAAAACTGAAAGTGCGAACCACCGTATTTAACCACAGGAAGGTGACTGGGAATATGATCGAATACACCTTCTTCGTCCGCTTTGAGGATACCACAGTGCCGCCGACACGGGCCGCTCCCGAGGACTGTGAGCTCTCGTTCAAAGCATTTCATGGCTACAGACATGAGTGCTACGGGTCGGTATTAATTTTGGCAGGTTACCTTTGTGTTCTTGGGCACAGAGACTATGGTGGTCTGCTTGAAACATGTTGGTATTGCAGACTCAGACAGGGAGAGATTGAAAATGTCAGTGAAGACACTTGCCAGTTGGTCAGCGCATGCTCGGAGTACATGTCCTTGTAATTCGTCTAGCCCTGCTGCCTAGTGAATGTTGACCTGTTTAATGGTCTTACTCACATCGGCTGCAGAGAGCTTGATCACAGAGTCATCCGGGAACAGCTGATGCGCTCATGCATGTTTCAGTGTTACTTGCCTCGAAGCGAGCATAGACGTTATTTAGCTCGTCTGGTAGGCTCGTGTCACTGGGCAGCTCTCGGCTGTGCTTCCCTTTGTAGTTATTATTTGTTTGCAAGCCCTGGCACATCCGACTAGTGTCGGAGCCGGTGTAGGACGATTCGATCTTAGTCCTGTATTGACGCTTTGCCTGTTTGATGGTTCGTCGCAGGGCATAGCATGATTTCTTATAAGCTTCCGGGTTAGAGTCCCTCTCCTTGAAAGCGGCAGCTTTACCCTTTAGCTCAGTGCGAATGTTGCCTGTAATCCATGGCTTCTGGTTGGGGTATGTATGTACAGTCACTGTGGGGACGACTTCCTCGATGCACTTATTGATAAAGCCAGTGACTGATGTGGTGTACTCCTCAATGCCATCGGAAGAATCCCGGAACATATTCCAGTCTATGCTAGCAAAACAGTCCTGTCATTTAGCATTTGCTTCATCTGACCACTTTTTTATAGAGTCACTGGTGCTTCCTGTTTTAATTGTTGCTTCTAAGCAGGAATCAGGAGTGATTTGTTTTGTGTTGTTCGATTTTACTGCACTGTTGGAACTAGAAAATAGCATACACCTGCAGTAACATCTGCTAAATATGTGTATATAAAATTTGATTTACAATCAAAACATATAGCCCAACAAATAATATAAATTAAGCATATAGGAGTACCTATTTCTTTGTTATCCTCTCAACACAGAATAGCAGCTTGTGCGCACTCCCTCAAATCATTTTGAGAAAATATCCTTTCTATTTTATTCAGCTATGTTCAATTGTATTCTTATAAAATAATATCACAGAATTCTAAGAAAATCTTGTTTGCTAAATGAACTGGTGTAGCCCACAGCTAAATGGCATAGCAGGTCAGGACCTAACATAAGGACAACTCAGATTATGCTCTTCTGTTCTTCTGAAATAGACTACATTTTCTTCATATCATGTTTCTTTAGACCTGTCTAAAATATATCATTGATTTATTATGATGGTGTAGGCTATAATACATGGATTTATTAGACATTTTAAATTGTAGATGTTCCAAACGTCAGTGGCTTGTAGGCTATGTGTGGAAACCAGGAGATGGTAAATGTGTTTATGTTAATTATTTTGACTCTACAAGGTTTCAAAAGCGTTTCACAGTGATGCTGGCCATGTTGACTCCAATGCTTCCCACAGTTGTCAAGTTGGCTGGATGTCCTTTGGTTGGTGGATCTTTCTTGATACACACGGGAAACTGTTGAGTGTGAAAACCCCAGCCGAATTGCAGTTCTTGACACAAACTGGTGCGCCTGGCACCTACTACCATACCCCGTTCAAAGGCACTTACATTTTTTGTCTTCCCCATTCACCCTCTGAATAGCACATATACACAATCCATGTCTCAATTGTCTCAAGGCTTGAAAATCCTTCTTTAACCTGTCTCCTCCTCTTCATCAACACTGATTGAAGTGGATTTAACAAGTGACTTCAATAGGGGATCATAGCTTTCACCTGCATTCACTTGGTCAGTCTGTCATGGAAAGAGCAGGTGTCCTTAATGTTTTTTTATACTCATTGTATATACAGTGTATTCGGAAAGTATTCAGATCCTTTGACTTTTTCAAATCAAATCAAATTTTATTGGTCACATACACATGGTTAGCAGATGTTAATGCGAGTGTAGTGAAATGCTTGTGCTTCTAGTTTCGACCATGCAGTAATATCTAACAAGTAATCTAACAATTTCACAACAACTACCTTATACACACAAGTGTAAAGGACTGAATAAGCATATGTACATATAAATATATGGATGAGCGATGGCCGAACGGCATAGGCAGGATGCAGTAGATGGTATAGAGTACAGTATATACATATGAGATGAGTAATGTAGGGTATGTAAACATTTTATAAAGTGGCATTGTTTAAAGTGACTAGTGATACATTTATTACATCCAATTTTTTATTATTAAAGTGGCTAGAGATTTGAGTCAGTATATTGGCAGCAGCCACTCAATGTTAGTGATGGCTGTTTAACAGTCTGATGGCCTTGAGATAGAACAGGCAGTGGCTCGGGTGGTTGTTGTCCTTGGTGATCTTTTTGGCCTTCTCGTGACAGCGGGTGGTGTAGGTATCCTGGAGGGCAGGTAGTTTGCCCCCGGTGATGCGTTGTGCAGACCTCACTACCGTCTGGAGAGCCTTGCGGTTGTGGGCGGAGCAGTTGCCATACCAGGCGGTGATACAGCCCGACAGGAGTACAGGAGAGGGCTGAGAACGCACCCTTGTGAGGCCCCAGTGTTGAGGATCAGCAGGGTGGAGATGTTGTTACCTACCCTCACCCCCTGGGGGTGGCCCGTCAGAAAGTCCAGGACCCAGTTGCACAGGGCGGGGTCAAGACCCAGGGTCTCGAGCTTAATGACGAGTTTGAAAGGCACTATGGTGTTAAATGCTGAGCTGTAGTCGATGAACAGCATTCTTACATAGGTATTCCTCTTGTCCAGATGGGTTAGGGCATGAAAACCTGCCCACATTTTGTTATGTTACAGCTTTATTCTAAAATGGATTAAATTGTCCCCCCCATCAATCTACACACAATTCCCCATAATGACAAACCAAAAATAGGTTTTTAGAACTTTTTGCATATGTATTTAAAAAGTAAATAAAATATCACATTTACATAAGTATTCAGACCCTTTACTCAGTACTTTGTTGAAGCACCTTTGGCAGCAATAACAGCCTTGAGGCTTCTTGGGTAAGACACTACAAATTTGGCACACCTGTATTTGGTGAATTTCTCCCATTCTTCTCTGCAGATACTCTCAAGCTCTGTCAAGTTGGTTGGGGAACGTTGCTGCACAACTTTATTCAGGTCTCTCCAGAGATGTTCGATCGGGTTCAAGTCTGGGCTCTGGCTGGGCCACTCAAGGACATTCAGAGACTTATTTCGAAGCCACTCTTGCATTGTCTTTGCTGTGTGCTTAGGGTTGTTGTCCCGTTGGAAGGTGAACCTTCGCCCCAGTCTGAGCTTCTGTGCGCTCTGGAGCAGGTTTTCATCAAGGATCTCGCTCTGTACTTTGCTCCATTCATATTTCCCTTGATCCTGACTAGTTTCCCAGTCCCTGTCGCTGAAAAGCATCCCCACAGCATGATGCTGCCACCACCATGCTTCACCGTAGGGATGGTGCCAGGTTTCCTCCAGATGTGATGCTTGGCATTCAGGCCAAAGAGTTCAAGCTTGGTTTCATCTGACCAGAGAATCTTGTTTTTCATGGTCTGAGAGTTCTTTAGGTGCCTTTTGGCAAACTCCAAGCGGGCTGCCATGTGCCTTTTACTGAGGAGTGACTTCTGTCTGGCCACTCTACCATAAAGGCCTGATTGGTGGAGTGCTGCACAGATGGTTGTCCTTCTGGAAGGTTCTCCCATCTCCACAGGGGAACTCTGGAGCTCTGTCAGAGTGACCATCAGGTTCTTGGTCACCTCCCTGACCAAGGCCATTCTCCCCCGATTGCTCAGTTTGTCCGGGCGGCCAGCTCTAGGAAGAGTCTTGGTGGTTACAAACTTCTTCCATTTAAGAATGATGGAGGCCACTGTGTATTGTAGGTGTGTTCTTGCGGAGGCCACTGTCTTCTTGCGTACCTTCAATGCTGCAGACATTTTTTGGTACCCTTCCCCAGACCTGTGCCTCGACACAACCCTATCTCGGAGCTCTATGGACAATTCTTTCGACCTCATGGCTTGGTTTTTGCTCTGACATGCACTGTCAACTGTGGGACTTTATAGACAGGTGTGTGCCTTCCCAAATCATGTCCAATCAATTGAATTTACCACAGGTGGAACCCCAATCTAGTTGTAGAAACATCTCAAAAATAATCAATGGAAACAGGATGAACCTGAGCTCAATTTCAAGTCTCATAGCAAAGTGTTTGAATACTTATGTTAATAAGCTATTTCTGTTTTTATTTGTAGTACATTTGCAAAAATGTCTTAAAACCTGTTTTCCCTTCGTCATTCTGGGGTATTGTGTGTACAATGATGAGGGAATTAATATATTTAATCCATTTTGGAATGTAACATAAGGCTGTAACATAACAAAATGTGGAAAAGGGAAGGGGTCTGAATACTTTCTGAATGCACTGTATATTACAAAAAAACGCCATAATGAACAGGTCTACACTGGTTGAAATACATCTCTTTCACAAGGATGCATGACAGTATTATGACTCATATCACCCATATTGGACTGAACACATGTTGTACACAATACACATACTGTATGTTTAACCATACAGCGTCTCCCAGTTTACCCAGTTCAAACAAGATTCCAATGTTTGCTCTGACTCTAACCCACTGTACTCATGAAGGTTAGCATGGATTGGTTAACAGCAGGAACAACAAAACGTTTCCTCAGCCCATTATAGTGTTCTGTTTCTATATTAGCTGTGTAGGGTGCTGTTTGATCCTTAGCACCATGTGTTTCTGCCTGTTTCTCTCCTCAACTCTGGAATTGTGTGTGTGTGTGTGTGTTTCTCTCTGTTACTCTCCTCAACACTAATTGCTACTTTCTCTTTGATCTCCTCTGCTGTGAGGTGGCTCTCTGGACCTACTGAGTTCTCTCTCTCTTAACTTCCCCGCTCTCATGTGTCTGTTTAAATAAACAAATTGTTGCATAAGAATTCTTATTCAATTAATATTTTTTTTGTCTTGCAGTCTTTTGTCCTTCTGTCAGAGAGTTGTACTTGTTCTATTTCTGATTCTGTTCAGATCTTTAGACAACGTTGACGTTTGTTTGTGTTCAATTGGAATCCTGAATGAATTAGTTACCACGGAAACTCATAATTATTGTATGATATGTGCCTAAGGGGAAGAGAGGGGGAGAGATGGAAGACATACAGGTTTAATACTGTATGTTTCATTTGTGTAACAAGCTTTAGGATTGTCTGTTTGTTTTGACTGAATGAATGTACATTGAGATGTGATGGGGCTGTGGTTTATAGCTGAACAAACACACACACACACCTGTGTCTGTGCATACAATAACCTACAGTAATGAAAATGTGGTCCAGCATACTATGGGCTTATGGAAATGATTAACCCAATAATACAACCCCCCCCAATACCAATTCACAACTCCAGCTGTCGAAGCCACTTACTGGTGAAAAGCAGGAGAGAACGAGGTGACGGGCTAGCTTATATAACATCCTGCTTACATTATTCTGAGAGCAGAGCAGCGTATAGTCTGCACCTGGAAAAACTTCACGCTTTGAGTGTGTGTGTGTGTATGACAGGCGACGGGTTGTGATTTCCTGTCCCCCTCGTTGATCCGAGCACTCGTGTGCATCGAGCTATCACATATTAGCACTAGTTGTCTGCGTGTGTGTGTGTATATCTATGCGTGTGGCTGTTCTGTCAGCAGCCCACCATGCCAAGATGGTCTCTGTGATATTTAGAATTGATTCAATGTCTCCACCTCCCACAATACCTCATCTCTCTCTCATCTTTTCCCTGTCTCCTTCCTTCCCACTCACAATCCTATTATTTAGGGCTATATCTCATGGCCACACAGTATAATAAACATCACAATCTATATAGGTCAGTTTGGCTAACCCAACTCTCGCTCTCTCTCTGTGACTGTGAATTTCTGGTGGCAGTGACAAAGGTGGTGGCTACACAGGTAAACATGATCACCTGTGCATGGCTCAGTTAGCGTGACTTTCTCTCGCTCCCTCTCTCTCTGCAGCGTCGTAACGGTGTGGTTGTGGCTGCGTCCTCTATCCAGCGTCTGAGCCACAAGCGTCTGATGGCCACCTTCCAGGTGGCGGCTGAGAGAGGGGAGCAGGACCTGTATCGCTGCATCACAGAGTCCACCCGCGGAGCTGCTGTGTCTAACTTTGCCGAGCTCATCGTCAGAGGTATAGTACGGCCAGTCCGTATAGTCAGGTTTTGATTGAAAGGAGTCCTGTACCACTGCACCACACACCACCTCCCCTATGACACCTCCAACCCACCATGACACCTAGCTACCATTCTGGGATCTCTTAACGCCCTCCCCCATACAGTATGTTCTACCTCCTTCCCCACCCAACCACTTCCAACAGCTTCTCCTAATGTGAGACATGCACACAAGCACTCACTCACTGGCACCCTTAGTCAATCACACGCACAAACACATGTTAAAATGCACACACACACATGAATTCAGCAAAAAAGAAACATCCTCTCACTGTAAACTGCGTTTATTTTCAGCAAACTTAACATGCATAAATATTTGTATGAACATAACAAGATTCAACAACTGAGACATAAACTGAACACGTTCCACAGACATGTGACTAACAGAAATGGAATAATGTGTCCCTGAACAAAGGGGGGGTCAAAATCAAAAGTAACAGTCAGTATTTGGTTTGGCCACCAGCTGCATTAAGTACTGCAGTGCATCTCCTCCTCATGGACTGCACCAGATTTGCCAGTTCTTGCTGTGAGATGTTACCCCACTCTTCCACCAAGGCACCTGCAAGTTCCCAGACATTTCTGGGGGGAATGGCCCTAGCCCTCACCCTCCGATCCAACAGTTCCCAGACGTGCTCAATGGGATTGAGATCCGGGCTCTTCGCCGGCCATGGCAGAACACTGACATTCCTGTCTTGCAGGAAATCATTCACAGAACGAGCAGTATGGCTGGTGGCTTTGTCATGCTGGAGGGTCATGTCAGGATGAGCCTGCAGGAAGGGTACCACATGAGGAAGGAGGATGTCTTCCCTGTAACACACAGCGTTGAGATTGCCTGCAATGACAACAAGCTCAGTCCAATGATGCTGTGACACATCGCCCCAGACCATGACGGACCCTCCACCTCCAAATCGATCCCACTCCAGGGTACAGGCTTCGGTTTAACGCTCATTCCTTCGACGATAAACGCGAATCCGACCATCACCCCTGGTGAGACAAGACCGCGACTGCCTTACAACAGGCCTACAAGCCCTCAGTCCAGCCTCTTTCAGCCTATTGCGGACAGTCTGAGCACTGATGGAGGGATTGTGTGTTCCTGGTGTAACTCGGGCAGTTGTTGTTGCCATCCTGTATCTGTCCCACAGGTGTGATGTTCGGAGGTACCGATCCTGTGCAGGTGTTGTTACACGTGGTCTGCCACTGCGAGGACGATCACCTGTCCATCCTGTCTCCTTGTAGTGCTGTCTTAGGTGTCTCACAGTACGGACATTGCAATATATTTCCCTGGCCACATCTGCAGTCCTCATGCCTCCTTGCAGCATGCCTAAGGCACGTTCACGCAGATGAGCAGGGACCCTGGGCATCTTTCTTTAGGTGTTTTTCAGAGTCAGTAGAAAGGCCTTTTTTAGTGTCCTAAGTTTTCATAACTGTGACCTTAATTGCGTACCGTCTGTACGCTGTTAGTGTCTTAACAACAGTTCCACAGGTGTATGTTCATTAATTGTTAATGGTTAATTGAACAAGCATGGGAAACAGTGTTTAAACACTTTACAATGAAGATCTGTGAAATTATTTGGATTTTTGCGAATTATCTTTGAAAGACAGGGTCCTGAAAAAGGGACGTTTCTTTTTTTGCCGAGTTTACATTGGAAATATGTTCTGAACTAACAAAATGTCTCTCATATCTCTCCTGTATATTGTGGAAGCCATGTATTCTTACATCTATATGTCATTTACTCTGTGTCATTGTGTAAACATTGTTTTTCCCTCTACATGTTGCTGTAATGAGGTGTCCTCGCTTGATGAGGGTCGTGTGTGTGTGCGTGTGTGTATGTGTCTCTTTGTCTAACGCTGAAAGGACAGGCAGCTTTACTCACGCAATCACTCATGCAAATAATTCACGTTCATTAAGGTGAAAATTAAACATTCCCTTCCCTTCAAGTGCCTCTCGGAAATCATAATCTGAAAGTGATTAAAAGATTGTGTGAGTCAACGCTCTAGCCGAGCAGAAATAACACTAGGGAAATTATAAAACAAGAAACGTGCGAAACATGAAAAACTCTTGACTTCCCTTTTTTTCTGTGCGAGAGAAGATAGTTATTGCTTATTCTATTGAAATTCTGACGTCTTTTTTTTTTTTTTTGCGTTCTGTAAAAATTCATAAAGTGATGATGGACTGTACGTGTCTGTATTGTACTGTTTTAATTAGTCTCACTGGTAAACAACCGTACAACTATGGATCATTGTATTTCATTTGTATCTCTGTTCATTTGACAGCAACTGATGGTGTTTTTATAATGAGCAGGGTTACATAGATTAGGGTTTCTATCATTATATGTCATTGCTGATAGAAACGAGGAGTTGACAAACTGTAGACACAGTAATACTAGGGCATTGTCTCAGTTATCTCGTTAACTGTATATTGTGTTAGATAAAAGGTTATACTACTGTAAATGACAACATCACACTGTACCAGAGGGTTAAAAAAAATAATTAATGTCACCCTCCACTACACTCCTGCATGCACTCACTCAGTCACTCAAAACTCTTCTGTATAACACTGTACCCACTCCTCTCCCCCTTCACCCTGGCAGTGCCCCCCACCCCCATCGCTCCACCCCAGCTGCTCCGGGCTGGCCCCACCTACCTGATCATCCAACTCAACACAAACTCCATCGTGGGAGACGGCCCCGTGATCCGTCGCGAGATCGAGTACCGCGCCAGCCAATCACCATGGTCGGAGACACATGGCGTTGGCTCGCTCACTTATAAGGTGTGTGTGTGTGTGTGTGTATATGCATGCATGCAAAATCATTGATTGTTAAGAATTATTACAAGTTCTTATTTAAAAACGGTTGTTATTAAATAACTCTCAATTACAAGAACATCAACGTTGATTTTATTTTAAATGCTATTCATGTCTTTGCTAAATAATAGAAAACATGTTTCTCCTCTACTCTATTGTAAGGTGTGGCATCTGGAGCCGGACACAGAGTACCGTATCAGTGTTTTACTGACCCGACCAGGGGAGGGAGGCACAGGGGCGCCTGGACCCCCCCTGGTCAGCAGGACCAAGTGTGCAGGTGAGTTAAGGGGGCTGAACAGGTCTAAACCCAAACCTAGCTTCTGTTCTATTCTGTTCTACTCTACTCCGTTCTATTCCATTCCTTCAACGTTATTCATCCCTTCAGGAATGGCACTGAGAGATCACATATAATAACATCCTCCATAACACCAGGACAACAACATACAAACACATACTCTAATGGCCTGCTGTCCACCGGTTGAGAGGATGTGTGTGTGGATTATAGTGCTCAGTGGCTGATATATATGTAGGTACCTCTTTAGAAGCCGGTGTGTATGCATGGACAGGTACACAAATAAGAGTTTGTTCTTAACTGACTTGCCTAGTTAAATAAAGGTTAAATAAAAAAATACAAAAAAATGTAATTATACAGTAGAATGAACAACCTGCAGCCTACTCTCCGACACTTACATGTACTACACTCCCCCTCGCACGCACGCACGCACGCACGCACGCACGCACGCACGCACGCACGCACGCACGCACGCACGCACGCACGCACGCACGCACGCACGCACGCACGCACGCACGCACGCACACACGCACGCACACACACACACACACACACACACACACACACACACACACACACACACACACACACACACACACACACACACACACACACACTTATCTGCACTTACCCTCCCCAGAACTCAGTGCTCATCTTTATGAAACAGCTCTCTGTAGATGTGTCAAGTGGACCGACATGACGCCTTGTCATCTATCATAGTCTCTGATCCCTCCTGTCATGAGGCTCCAGTCGCCCACCTCCTGTCTGCTCCCCATGCCCAGATGTGAGCCTCGATCTCTGGGAAGAGAGAGCAAAGAGAGCCCCTGTGACACTACATGCTCTAGATCAGGGGTGTCAAACTCCTTTTGCCCCGGGGGCCACATTCGGTCTTCAACGAGGTCCGGAGGGCCGCATTGGATATTGGTTATATTTCCTTGCTGTCAAAATTTGACCAAAATAGTCCTCTATCCATTGTTTTGGGAATTTTCAATGTGATTATTAGCAAGCTGAACAGTCATGAATGTAATACATTTTAAAGTATATTTTAAAGCATATTGAGTTTGTTGTCTAATATACAGTACCAATCAAATATTTGGACACACCTACTCATTCAAGGGTTTTTCTTTATTTATACTATTTTCTACATTGAATGATGTGAAGACATCAAAACTATGAAATAACACATATGGAATCATGTAGTAACCAAAAAAGTGCTAAACAAATCAAAATATATTTTATATTTTATATTCTTCAAAGTAGCCACCCTATGCCTTGATGACAGCTTTTCACACTCTTGGCATTGTCTCAACCAGCCTCATGAGGTAGTCACCTGGAATGCTTTTCCAACAGTCTTGAAGGAGTTCCCACATACTGTATGCTGAGCACTTTCAAAGTTCTTGAAATTTTCCGCATTGACTGACCTTCATGTCTTAAAGTAATAACGGACTGTCGTTTCTCTTTGCTTATTTGAGCTGTTCTTGCCATAATATGGACTTGGTATTTTATCAAATAGGGCTATCTTCTGTATACCAACCCTACATTGTCACAACACCACTGATTGGCTGAAATATATTTAGATTTTTTTACACACTTTATTTTGTTACATGATTCCGTATGTGTTATTTTTATTAAGTTTTCTTAATGTGTTTGAGCCAATCAGTTGTGTTGTGACAAGGTAGCGGTGGTATACAGAAGATAGCCCTATTTGGTAAAAGACCAAGTCCATATTATGGCAAGAACAGCTCAGGTTTTAAATGTTTTTATTTATTTAACCTTTATTTAACTAGGCAAGTCAGTTAAGAACAAATTCTTATTTACCAGACGGCCTACACCGGTCAAACCCGGACGACGCTGGGCCAATTGTGCGCCGCCCGATGAGACTCCCAATTACAGCCACAAAGAGAATGACAGTCCATCGTTACTTTAATACATGGTCAGTCAATGCGGAAAATTTCAAGAACTTTGAAAGTTTCTTCAAGTGCGGTCGCAAAAACCATCAAGCGCTATGATGAAACTGGCTCTCATGAGGACAGACACAGGAAAGGAAGACCCAGGGTTACGTCTGCTGCAGAGGATGTTCATTAGAGTTACCAGCCTCAGAAATTGCAGCCCAAATAAATGCTTCAGAGTTCAAGTGACACACATCTCCACATCAACTGTTCAGAGGAGACTACGTGAATCAGGCCTTCATGTTCGAATTGCTGCAAAGAAAATAAATCACTACTAATGGACAACAATAATAAGAAGAGACTTGGCTTGGGCCAAGAAACACGAGCAATGGACATTAGACCGGTGGAATTGTGTTCTTTGGTCTGATTAGTTCAAATTTAAGATTTTTGGTTCCAACCACTGTGGCTTTGTGAGACATGTGCGCTTCCCACCGTAAAGCATGTAGGAGGCGTGATGGTGTGATGGTGTGGAGGTGCTTTGCTGGTTACACTGTCAGTGATTTATTTAGAATTCAAGGCACACTTAACCTGCATGGCTACCACAGCATTCTGCAGCGATACGCCATCCCATCTGGTTTGTTCTTAGTGGGACTATCATTTGTTTTTCAACAGGACAATGACCCAAGACACACCTCCAGGCTGTGTTAGGACTATTTGACCAAGAAGGAGAGTGATGGAGTGCTACATTAGATGGCCTGGCCTCCATAATCACCTGACCTCAACCCAATTGAGAATAGTTGGACCGCAGAGTGAAGGAAAAGCAGCCAACAAGTGCTCAGCATATGTGGGAACTCCTTAAAGACTGTTGGAAAAGCATTCCTCATGAAGCTGGTTGAGACAATGCCAAGAGTGTGCAAAGCTGTCATCAAGGCAAAGGGTGGCTACCTTGAAGAATCTCAAATATGAAGTATATTTGGATTTGTTTAACACTTTTTTTGTTACTACATGATTTCATATGTGTTATTTCCTAGTTTTGATGTCTTTACTATTATTTTGCAATGTAGAAAATAGTAAAAATGAAGAAAAACCCTTGAATGAGTGTCCAAAGTTTTGACTGGTATTGTAAGTATATACAGTGCAATCGGAAACTATTCAAACCCCTTGACTTTTTCCACATTTTGTTACATTACAGCCTTATTCTAAAATTATTAAATAAAACATTTTCCTCATCATTCTACACACAATACCCCATAATGCCAAAGCAAAAACAGGTTTTTAGAAATGTTTGCAAATGAATAAAAAATCCAAAACAGAAATACCTTATTTATATAAGTATTCAGAGTCTTTGCTATGAGGCTTGAAATTTAGCTCAGGTCCATCCTGTTTCCATTGATCATTCTTGAGATGTTTCTACAACTTGGAGGCCACCTGTGGTAAATTCAATTGATTGGATATGATTTGTAAAGGCACACACCTGTATATATAAGCTCCCATAGTTGACAGTGTATGGGGTGGCAGGTAGCCTAGTGGTTAGAGCGTTGGACTAGTATCTGAAATGTTGCACGATTGAATCCCTGAGCTGACAAGGTAAAAATCTGTCATTGTGCCCTTGAACAAGGCAGTTAACCCACTGTTCCTAGGCTGTCATTAAAAATAAGATTTTGTTCTTAACTGACTTGCCTAGTTAAATAAAGGTGTAAAAAAATGGCCAAGGCATGAGGTTGAAGGAATTGTCTGTAGAGCTCTGAGACTGGATTGTGTTGAGGCACAGATCTGGGGAAGGGTACCAAAACCCTTCTGCAGCAACACAGCAACACGGTGGCCTCCATCATTCTTAAATGGAAGAAGTTTGGAACCACCAAGACTCATCCTAGAGCTGGCCGTCCAGCTAAACTGAGCAATTGGGGTAGAAGGGCCAGTGGGGTGACCAAGACCCTGATGGTCACTGACAGAGCTCCAGAGTTCCTGGAACCTTCCAGGCCTTTATGGTAGAGTGGCCAGATGGATGCCACTCCTCAGTAAAAGGCACATGACAACCCACTTGGAGTTTGCCAAAAGGCACCTAAGGGAATCTCAGACCATGAGAAACAAGATTCTCTGCATCACATCTGGAGGAAACCTGGCACGATCCCTACAGTGAAGCATTTTGGTGGCAGTGTCATGCTGTGGGGATGTTTTTCAGCAACAGGGACTGGGAGAAGAGTCAGGATCGAGGGAAAGATGAACCTTGATGAAAACCTGCCCCAGAGTGCTTAGGACCACAGACTGGGGTGAAAGTTCACCTTCCAACAGGACAACGACCCTAAGCACACAGCCAAGACAACGCAGGAGTGGCTTTGGGAAAAGTCTCTGAAAGTCCTTGAGTGGCCCAGCCAGAGCCTGGATTTGAACCCCATCGAACAACTCCGGACAGACCTGGAAATAGCTGTGCAGCGACGCTCCCCAACCAACCTTGAGAATATCTGCAGAGAAGAATGTGAGAAACTCCCCAAATACAGGTGTGCTAAGCTTGTAGCGTCATTCCCCAGAAGACTCAATGCTGTAATCACTGCCGAAGGTTCTTCAACAAAGTAGTGAGTAAAGGGTCTGAATACTTATGTAACTGTTATATTTCAGTTAACAAATGTTTATACATTTGTAACCGATGTGAAATGGCTAGCTAGTTAGCGGTGGTGCGCACTAATAGCATTTCAATCGGTGACGTCTCTCGCTCTTAGACCTGAAGTAGTTGTTCCCCTTGCTCTGCAAGGGCCGCGGCTTTTGTGGCGCGATGGGTAACGATGCTTCGTGGGTGACTGTTGTTGATGTGTGCAGAGGGTCCCTAGTTTGAGCCCGGGTCGGGGCGAGGGGACGGACGAAAGTTATACTGTTACATTGGTGCCGTGACCTGTATCACTGGTTGCTGCGGAAAAGGAGGAGGTCGAAAGGGGGGTGAGTATAACCGATGTGAAATGGCTAGCTAGTTAGCGGTGGTGCGCGCTAATAGCGTTTCAATCGGTGACGTCACTCGCTCTGAGACCTGAAGTAGTTGTTCCCCCTTGGCCGGGGCTTTTATGACGCGATGGGTAATGATGCTTTGTGGGTGACTGTTGTTGATGTGTGCAGAGGGTGCCTGGTTGAGGGGACGGACAAAAGTTATACTGTTACACATTTGCAAAAATTTCCCCAAAACAGTTTTTGCTTTGTTATTATGGGGTATTGTGAGTATATTGAGGATTTATTTTTTATTTATTTTTCATTTTAGAATAAGGCTGTAAGAGTAACAAAATGTGAAAAAAGTCAAAGGGTCTGAATACTTTCCAAACGCACTGTGTAGATATATAAAATAAAATAAATATAGAGTAAAATATATATAACTACCTGCGGGCTGGATTGGACACTCATGCTCTAGATCAAGCTGTCTCATATCCCCTCTTCCTGTCCAGCACAGAACGTTTTGGGCTAGAAACAGGAAATGACAGCAGCCCTTGCCTGAAAAACAAGTTCATCCAATCACCTTCAGTTAATCTGGGGCTTTTTTAGAATATGTTTTAATACACCTACGTCCCTGGAAAGAAGGCTTTTGATGAATCCTTCTCAAGTTTTAACTGATTATAGCAATTGGGGTGTGAAATAATTTCACTATTCGAATAGTGTCATGAATTTTTGTCGGATATTCGAAATACATGTGTTTTTAAAGTTACGTTTTTAACCTGAGCAATGCTGTGCGAGGGAGAGGCTGAGGCTCTATTGTTACAACTGTGGAGGTTCCGTGCCGGTGAAATGGGAGCGAGTAGATGGAGGCAGAGAGAGAGATGCTACTCGGCTACAGCCAGACTACCTAACTTGTAGCAGCCACGTTATTAATCATCCCATATAACAGTGCCTGTCTTGACTGGAATAGCCTAGATAAGCTAGCTAGCTAGCAAAAATGAATACTCACACTAGTATTTGAATATTAACGTCCGATATTCTAATAAATAATTAGAATATCGGATGTATTTCAGACATGTCACCAGTTTACCTCACTCATTGCAGGAGAACAAAGAAGAGTACAACATCTCTGGCTGCAATCTTTGGTCTTTTGGGGAGGCACATTGGGCAAATTGGAAACAGGCAGATGTTTTCCCCTGACATGACACAACTAGACCATTCCCTCCCTCCATCTCTCCCCCTGGGGCATAGATGTGTATCACCCAGCTTCTTCCTATAAACGTCAGAGGCTTTAACCTCTCTTAACCCATGACAGTGACTCAATGATGGGTCCAACTGGCACTACCAGACCTCTCCTCCATCCATCCCTCCCTCCTTCCTCTCCCTCCTGACGCTGTGATTGTATCTGTAACACCATGTGACCTGTAGGTCGGAGTAGAGCGAGGCTGATTGTGTTCATAACAACAGTTGACCCCTGGTGAGAAGATGTCCTCTCTGTTAGCTCACTGACATGGTTTAAGACGAGAGGGAAAAGGAGGAAGATGGAGGGAGAGAGGAGATGAGCTGGAGCCAGCAGAGCCCAGAAGGGGGCTGACAGCCAGTCTGATATACCCCTCCACGCCATCCACCCCTCTGTCCATCCTCCTCTCTCTCCCGCCCCTGGCTTGTCCCTTTGATTAGTCTCATCAACCTGAGTCTGTGGGCCTGGATGTCTGTCGGCTGCCGTGGTGTTTGTGTGGGCTGCGAGGGGGTGTGCTGCTGGACAGATAAACAGACAGAGACGGGGAGGGCAGCCTGGGTGGGTGGTAGTGTGATTAATCTAATAATGAGCCATGATTTCATATAGCAGCCTTCCTAATGGGGTTCTCATCTTCATCCCAAATGGCATATAGTGCTCTCCTTTTGACCAGGTCCCAGTAGTGCACTATTGGAGGGAATAGGTTCTACCTTAGCAGCATCTGTGACTGCAGTCATGACAGGGACACAGGGATCCGTCACCCCAGTCTCACACATGGCATCAGTAATTAGCAAGTTCCATATCCCATCATCTCAGCTAATAGGGCATCGCCTTTGGATCTGGAGCTGAGCAGCCTGTGCTCTGTAAGAATTAAAGGATGCGTGAGATTATATTAATAATGTGTTATTGTTGTACATCTCTCCCTCCTTCTTCCCAGTCTCTCCAGGGTGTTTTTAATCTTTATCCAGCTTCCTGTGGTGAGTTTAGAAAGTAATCATCTAACCAACCGTCTGTCTATTTCTCCTTATCTTTCTATTTTTCTTCATCACTCCATCTCACACTGTCTTTCTTTCTCTGTCTCTCTCTCTGTCTCTTTCTCTGCCTCTGGCTCGCTCTCCCACCCACCCCTCTTCCCTTCCATCTCCCCCTCCATCTCTCCTCCCTCCATCTCTCCATCAGAGCCCATGCGTGCGTTGCGAGGCCTCACAGCGACAGAGATTCAGCCTCGTCAACTAACCTTACAGTGGGAACCTCTGGGCTACAACCTGACGCGCTGCCATACCTACTCTGTCTCTCTCTGCTACCGCTACTCCACGCCTGCAGGGGGCAGCGCAGGGAACAACGCCACAGTGAGGGAGTGTCTCTCTGTGGAGAGGAACCAATCACACTTCACCCTGAGGGACCTGCCCCCGTTCCGATCCGTCCACGTCCGGCTGGCGCTGGAAAACCCAGAAGGCAAGAAGGAGAGCAGAGAGGTCACCTTTCAAACTGAGGAGGACAGTAAGTGGACTCTATTACCCAACATGCATTGTAAAGTTATAGTCTAGGGCAAGAAGATGAGCAGAGAGGTCACCTTCCAGACCGAGGAGGACAGTGAGTGGACTTTATTACCTAGCATGCATTGTAATTGATATGAAACCCAGAGTGTTGGACCCAGTAGTGGTCAATGCAGTGCCTAACCTACATAACCATGTATTGAGTAGTGGAATCGGATCCAATTTAAGTGGCAGGACCCAATTCATTGATTGGCAATTTTACAGTTGTTTGATAGATATAAAAAATACTGTTATATAATCAAGGTTGTATAACCGACTATACTTTCCTCACTGAGTAGCTTTAAGTAGGCATATAAGTATTGTATAATTGTGTGCTGGGTACACTATGATTGTGTGCTGGGTACACTAAGTTATCCTGCCTCCAGTTATTAAATACAGTAAGAGGGCGAAAAAACACACATTGACTTGCAAAATAAGCAGGATCAGCATAACTAAATGGAAGATAAGCCTTTTAAATGAAAGCAGATAAAAAATTAATCAGTCAGTCAGAGTCATGGCCACCAGCGAAATGGTGAAATTATTTTGCTTGTTTTTTCTCTTAACATGTTCCTGAATACAACAGCGGATTAAGCACATTTTAATATACATTTCCCCTAGATGGATTGAAGATGTAGGTCAGAGAAAATGCACTATGCAATGAAACATTGCTCACAGCAGTTTTTGACCCATGAGAGAGAGGAGAGAGCGAGAGACAATGAAACATTGCTCACAGCAGTTCTTCACCCATGAGAGAGGAGAGAAAGAGAGAAAGACAGGGAGACAGAGAGAAAGAGAGAGCGAGCAAGGTTACAGTACAATATATTTTATGAGTATGAAATTGGCTGCGTTTGGAAACCTCCAAATTGCAAGGTCCTCCCATGAGTTTGAGGACAATGTGCTCCTGCAATATAATGTAATATATTTCATAGTCATTTTAACAGCAGCACTTGGAGAGAGAGGGAGGGAGAGGGGGAGAGAGAGAGAGACTCTCTCCACTATCTTCACCTTCCAGAGCTCTCTTTGGGCAAGAGAAAATATTGAAAAAGACTACAGGGAGACCTAATAAAATTACATCTGTTATTTGGCACAAACACACACGTACGGATGCACAGATTCAACCCAGAGTTCATGAGTCCCAGAAAACCACAAGCCATTATTCATCTCTAGGGCTTGTTGAACTTTGCCAACTCTGTCCCTGAACCTATCAACTGTGAATAATGCCCTGATTGTGAATAATGCCCTGATTTTTCAGGCCTCTATTAGATCCATTGACTGCTAGTCCCTAATCCCCATGTTAAAACAAGAGTCCCTGTCTCAGACAAAGTCTCAGACCCAGTTGGGTTTCTTGTTTGGATGCCCATTTCCCTGCTTGGCCCTGCCATTACACTGCGGCCATTGTGTTCCTCTCAGGTCTGTTGTGGAGAGAGAGAGAGAGGACAGCGCAGGTTTAATCTTACGGATACGTGGGACGGTAGCGTCCCACCTGGCCAACATCCGGTGAAATTGCAGAGTGCGAAATTCAAATATACTAAATTCAAATATTTAACATTCTTGAAAATATATGTGTTATACATCAAAATAAAGCTTAACTTCTTGTTAATCCAGCCAAGGTGTCAGATTTCAAAAAGGCTTTACGGCGAAAGCAAACCATTCGATTATCTGAGGACAGCGTCCCGCACACAAATGCATGACAAACCATATTTCAACCAGGCAGTTGTGACACGTAAATCAGAAATAGTGATATAATATATGCCTTACCTTTGAAGATTTTCTTCTGTTGGCACTCCAAAAGGTCTGTTACATTACAAATGGTCCTTTTGTTCGATTAAGTCCTTCTTTATATCCATAAAAACTAAGTTTAGCTGGCACGCTTCATTCAATAATCCACCGGTTTCCCTCCTTCAAAATGCATACAAAATGAATCCCAAACGTTACCAATAAACTTATCCAAACAAGTCAATCAAACCTTAGATACCCTAATATGCAAATAAATGATCAAATTTAAGACGGAGAATCGTTATTGTCTTTACCGGAGATAAATAACAAAGAACACGCTTTCCTCCACGCGCTTGGAAACACTACGGCCAAAATGGGAGCCACTTAGGAAAAACTACAACTTCTCCCTCATTTTTCCAAAAACCAGCTTGAAACTCTTTCTAGAGACTGTTGACATCTAGTGGAAGCCCTAGGAACTGCAATCGGGGAGGATTTCACCTTATTATAATAGTGCCAGCAATTGAAATCAGTGTTATGCTGAATTTCTTTTGGGGGGGGGATGGTTTGTCCTCGGGGTTTCGCCTGCCATTTCACTTATGTTATACTCACAGACATTATTCTAACAGTTTTAGAAACTTTAGAGTGTTTTCTATCCAAATCTACCAATTATATGCACATCCTAGCTTCCAGGCCTGAGTAGCAGGCAGTTTACTTTGGGCACGCTTTTCATCCGGATGTCAAAATAACTCCCCCTAGCCCAAAGAGGTTAAGTGTCAGCCACAAGACAGTGCTCTAGACTTTACCCATCTGAGCCACAGCCTCAGAGCCAGACAGACAGCCAGACAGTCAGAGGAGCTTGTTAGTTGAAGAAACCTGCATGAACTGTAGCAGCAACATCTTTCAATCAGACTCAGATGTACACACAAACACACATGCAATCTTCCACCCAGGCACACACTCCCCAAATCTTCTGGTCCTCAATTCGAATTGCCTGTCTTTAGGGTTGGAAACCAGATATCCGTAATCACTTCCTTCCCATAGGACCCCCTATGCAATCAACTGCGAGTTCTCAGAATGTTTATGTTGTGCTTTCTCTTCCAGTTCCTGGTGGCGTTGCCCCAGAGTCACTGACCTTCACTCCATTGGACGATATGATCTTTCTGAAGTGGGAGGAGCCTGTGGAGCCCAATGGGGTCATCACACAGTATGAGGTATGGGACATGCCCTCAACTTTCCGTCTGTCTACCTTTTTGCGATCACATATCTATCTCGGACTCAATCTTGATCTCTATCTTTCTTTTTCTCCCCTATTCATATTTGTGTCTTTATTTTACTGATATTTATCTCTCACTAATTTCCTTCAGCTTGACACAGACCACTGTGTTGTTGTGTTTCTTTTTTGTGTACATTTTTAGGTCCAAGAAATCTCAAATCACTAGGAATTCAGCTAAAAACTTATTTAATTAAGGAAATCTGTTCAAGTATTTCCATGATTTTTTTTGTTGATGTGATCATGTCTCAATGTAATCAATGTATTAAATATTTGTTATTTTGAAATACAGTCTGTTTTTGGACTTAGTTGTGGTCAATTTGCAGTGTACAAATTATTATAAATGATGTTCCGGCCCCCCGACCATCCGCTTCAACAATAATCAGAATCTGAATCTAGTTGCCTACCCGTGCAATACAGTTCACATCTGCCCTGGTCATTAATAGGGAATGTATTTCCCCCCGCCCCCAGTTCAGGCCTCCGTATATGTTCTGATGCTAATGAGACGAGCTGAGCCTCTGACTGCAGCCCTGCAATTATATATAGATAAGCAGCATAATTACTTATTTGCCTGAGAGACACTTTCACATGGGGGGCAACTTTAAATGCTTCTAATTAATAATACATATTTGTGTATATACAGTGGGGAGAACAAGTATTTGATACACTGCCGATTTTGCAGGTTTTCCTACTTACAAAGCATGTAGAGGTCTGTAATTTTTTATCACAGGTACACTTCAACTGTGAGAGACGGAATCTAAAACAAAAATCCAGAAAATCACATTGTATGATTTTTAAGTAATTAATTTGCATTTTATTGCATGACATAAGTATTTGATACATCAGAAAAGCAGAACTTAATATTTGGTACAGAAACCTTTGTTTGCAATTACAGAGATCATACGTTTCCTGTAGTTCTTGACCAGGTTTGCACACACTGCAGCAGGGATTTTGGCCCACTCCTCCATACAGACCTTCTCCAGATCCTTCAGGTTTCGGGGCTGTCGCTGGGCAATACGGACTTTCAGCTCCCTCCAAAGATTTTCTATTGGGTTCAGGTCTGGAGACTGGCTAGGCCACTCCAGGACCTTGAGATGCTTCTTACGGAGCCACTCCTTAGTTGCCCTGGCTGTGTGTTTCGGGTCGTTGTCATGCTGGAAGACCCAGCCACGACCTATCTTCAATGCTCTTACTGAGGGAAGGAGGTTGTTGGCCAAGATCTCGCGATGCATGGCCCCATCCATCCTCCCCTCAATACGGTGCAGTCGTCCTGTACCCTTTGCAGAAAAGCATCCCCAAAGAATGATGTTTCCACCTCCAAGCTTCACGGTTAGGATGGTGTTCTTGGGGTTGTACTAATCCTTCTTCTTCCTCCAAACACGGCGAGTGGAGTTTAGACCAAAAAGCTATATTTTTGTCTCATCAGACCACATGACCTTCTCCAATTCCTCCTCTGGATCATCCAGATGGTCATTGGCAAACTTCAGACGGGCCTGGACATGCGCTGGCTTGAGCAGGGGGACCTTGCGTGCGCTGCAGGATTTTAATCCATGACGGCGTAGTGTGTTACTAATGGTTTTCTTTGAGACTGTGGTCCCAGCTCTCTTCAGGTCATTGACCAGGTCCTGCCGTGTAGTTCTGGGCTGATCCCTCACCTTCCTCATGATCATTGATGCCCCACGAGGTGAGATCTTGCATGGAGCCCCAGACCGAGGGTGATTGACCGTCATCTTGAACTTCTTCCATTTTCTAATAATTGCGCCAACAGTTGTTGCCTTCTCACCAAGCTGCTTACCTATTGTCCTGTAGCCCATCCCAGCCTTGTGCAGGTCTACAATTTTATCCCTGATGTCCTTACACAGCTCTCTGGTCTTGGCCATTGTGGAGAGGTTGGAGTCTGTTTGATTGAGTGGGTGGACAGGTGTCTTTTATACAGGTAACGAGTTCAAACAGGTGCAGTTAATACAGGTAATGAGTGGAGAACAGGAGGGCTTCTTAAAGAAAAACTAACAGGTCTGTGAGAGCCGGAATTCTTACTGGTTGGTAGGTGATCAAATACTTATGTCATGCAATAAAATGCGAATTAATTACTTAAAAATCATACAATGTGATTTTCTGGATTTTTGTTTTAGATTCCGTCTCTCACAGTTGAAGTGTACCTATGATAAAAATTACAGACCTCTACATGCTTTGTAAGTAGGAAAACCTGCAAAATCGGCAGTGTATCAAATACTTGTTCTCCCCACTGTATATGTCCCTGGTCACCTCCGACACAGGCCTCTGTAGCCAACTCTTAGAGCTTACAGGCAGGCTGCGGTGACACAGCTGTATAAATGAAAGGTGTCCACCCAGATACAGGTCTGGGCCTGAGAAGTCTGCTCTGACAGAGAGAGAGAGAGAGTATGTTGAAAAGGAAGAGACATGTAAATAGTGAGATTGGAGAGAGACTGATAGAATGAGGCTGGGGGTAGAATTGATGACTTGTTCCTTGTTTTGTCCTGAGTGATGGGACTGACTCTGTGTAAGCAAAAATCGAATCAAATCAAATTTTATTGGTCACATATACATGGTTAGCATATTTTAATATGAGTGTAGCGAAATGCTTGTGCTTCTAGTTCCGACCATGCAGTAATATCTAACAAGTAATCTAACAATTTCACAACAAGTACCTAATACACACAAGTGTAAAGGTATGAATAAGAATATGTACATAAAAATATATGGATGAGCGATGGCCGAACGGCATAGGCAAGATGCAGTAGATGGTATAGAGTACAGTATATACTGTACATGTGAGATGAGTAATGTAGGGTATGTAAACATTATATAAAGTGCCATTGTTTAAAGTGACTAGTGATCTACTTATTACATCCAATTTTTAATTATTCAAGTGGCTAGAGATTTGAGTCAGTATGTTGGCAGCAGCAACTCAATGTTAGTGATGGCTGTTTAACAGTCTGATGGCCTTGAGGTAGAAGCTGTTTTTCAGTCTCTCAGTCCCAGCTTTGATGCACCTGTACTGACCGCGCCTTCTGGATGATAGCGGGGTGAACAGGCAGTGGCTCGGGTGGTTTTTGTCCTTGATGATCTTTTTGGCTTTCCTGTGACATCGGGTGGTGTAGGTATCCTGGAGGGCAGTTAGTTTGCCCCCGGTGATGTGTTGTGCAGACCTCACCACCCTCTGGAGAGCCTTACGGTTGTGGGCGGAGCAGTTGCCGTACCAGGCAGTGATACAGCCCGACAGGATGCTCTCGATTGTGCATCTGTAAAAGTTTGAGTGTTTTCGATGACAAGCCAACTTTCTTTAGCCTCCTGAGATTGAAGAGCTGTTGCCCCTTCTTCACCATGCTGTCTGTGTAGGTGGACCATTTCAGTTTGTCCGTGATGTGTACGCCGAGGAACTTAAAGGGTACTAGGGTGTTAAATGCTGAGCTGTAATTGATGAACAACATTCTTACATAGGTATTCCTCTTGTCCAGATGGGTTTGGGCAGTGTACAGTGTGATTGCGATTGGTCGTCTGTGGACCTATTGGGGCGGTAAGCAAATTGGAGTGGGTCTAGGGTGTCAGGTAGGGTGGAGATGATATGATCCTTGACTAGTCTCTCAAAGCACTTCATGATGACGGAAGTGAGTGCTACGGGGCGATAGTTGTTTAGCTCAGTTACCTTAGCTTTCTTGGGAACAGGAAAAATGGTGGCCCTCTTGAAGCATGTGGGAACAGCAGACTGGGATAGGGATTGATTGAATATATCCGTAAACACACCAGCCAGCTGGTCTGCGCATGCTCTGAGGACGCGGCTAGGGATGTCGTCTGGGCCGGCAGCCTTGCGAGGGTTAACACGTTTAAATGTTTTACTCATGTTGGCTGCGGTGAAGGAGAGCCCGCAGGTTTTGGTAGCGGGCCGTGTCAGTGGCACTGTATTGTCCTCAAAGAGAGTAAAGAAGTTGTTTAGTTTGTCTTGGAGCAAGACGTCGGTGTCCGCGACAGGGCTGGTTTTCTTTTTGTAATCCGTGATTGTCTGTAGACCCTGCCACATATGTCTTGTGTCTGAGCCGTTGAATTGTGACTCTACTTTGTCTCTATACTGACGCTTAGCTTGTTTGATTGCCTTGCGGAGGGAATAGCTACACTGTTTGTATTCGGTCACCTTGCCATGATTAAAAGCAGTGGTTCGCGCTCTCAGTTTTGCTCGAATGCTGCCATTAATCCACGGTTTCTGGATGGGGAAGGTTTTAATCGTCACCGTGGTACAACATCACCGATGCACATGCTAATAAACTCGCTCACCGAATTAGCGTATAAATCAATGTTGTTGTCTGAGGCTATTCGGAACATATCCCAGTCCACGTGATCGAAGCAATCTTGAAGTGTGGAATCAGATTGGTCGTACCAGCGTTGAACAGACCTGAGCACGGGCGTTTCCTGTTTTAGTTTCTGTCTATAGGCTGGGAGCAACAAAATGGAGTCGTGGTCAGATTTGCCGTGGTAGGTCCACACAAAGATGTTTCAAAAGCTTACTTCAGGTTTACTTTTTCACTGCATCAGGAAAGCATAGGTTTCCTGGGTCTTGTTCAAAGACAATACATACCCTTCTCCCACACAGTGAGCTTGCGAATGATCCCATACCTATTTTTTCACCAATGTTTTAGCCTCACAATATACAGTATTGTAAAGGTTTTCTTCCAGGGGTGAAGGAGAGGACCAAAGTGCAGCGCGGCTAGTGTTAAACATGTTTAATGAAGAACAAGTGAACACTACAAACAACTTACAAAATAACAAACGTGCAAAACCGATACAGACCTATCTGGTGCAGAACACAAACACAGAGACAGGTAACAAACACCCACAAACTCCCAACACAAAACAAGCCTCCTATATATGAGTCTCAATCAGAGACAACGACTACCATCTGCCTCTGATTGAGAACCCACACTAGGCTGACATAGAAACAGACAAACTAGACACACAACATAGAATTCCCACCCAGCTCACGTCCTGACCAACTAAACACATACAAAACAAGAGAAAACAGGTCAGGAACGTGACAAGTATGGTCATTTCCAAACACATTGTGTGGTAGCTTTTCCACTTTTCTAAAGCACCTGACAATAGCAGCCCCTGTGTGTCCGATTTACATTTCTTCTTTTTCCCCGTTTCGTGCGAAATAATACAATTTACTGGGAATGAATGGCCAGTTAGTTGAGTGAGTCACTCTAGAATCAAGATAAATCTATTGCACGATGAGGCAAGTTAATGACCTGTGACTTTTCCACCCCTTTAAAAGTACAATCTGCAATAGTCACTGCTTTTCAATTACCATTTAAATTAATGAAGAGTTTGGTTGTAAAACAAATTAGATTGTGGCATTAAAGTATGAAATAACATCATGGTGGAGCATGTATGGCTGGATAAATCCCACTGGCTCAGTCCATCTCCCTCACTTTTGTGTGGTTGTACAGGTCATCTCTATTGAGCCACAGTCAGTGCTTGACCCTTGACCTGTGAGCTGCTGTGGATAAAGTACTGCATGGGACATGTAAATAGTGAGATGGAGAGAGACTGTTAGATAGAATGATGAAAGGAAGAAATTGTTGGAATAGATATTGAAGGTTGAGAAAGGAAAAGGAAGATGCAGTAGGAATAGGGAGAAGATGATGAGAGGTGGGAAGATGAATTTAGGCAGTGTGTGAAAGAAGGGAGGTATGGAGGAGTGAGAATAGACGGTTGAATCAGGAGAAAGGAGAATGAGAAACAAGGACGTGTCAGAGATTGCCTGGTGAGTGGATAGAGAAGAGAGGATAGAGAAGAGAGGGAAGAGAGAGGGGGGAGGAGAGCGAGGGAAAGAAGAGAAGAGAGGAACGTTAGAAGAGAGAGGCGCTGAGAACGGGATCTCTGAGAAAAGAAAGGAGAGTGAAGCAGAAAAGAACAGCAGCCCAAATAATTGGGGTGTGTTGGTTGTCTGGGTGGTGGCAGAGGAGACGTTCTGAGTGCTTCCTTCAGTAAAACATGATGAGAACAGGAATTATCTCATTTTGAGCTGCATGGTGTCACTGTGGGTTGGGGTGCAAGGTAGGCAGGCACAGTCAGAGACACAGTAACACCACCTAATTTGTAAAATATCTGCTTGACTCCCAACATTGAAACAACCCACAGAAAAACATCTCTCTCTCCTTCATGAACAATAACACTAACAACAATTACAACACCTATCAAATGACCTCAGGTAGCGGAATCAAATCTCGTTTTGATTCATTTATGTTCACAGTTTGTCATCAGAGACTACTCATAGTGATTCTATGGTTTGTGTTTTGTTCCTTGTTCCTAAATCTATTAGAACAACAATACTCTTACTACAACAACAACACAGCATTGTGACCCTATTTGTCTGTGTTTTGTTCCCGGTCCCCAGATCAGTTACCAGGGCATCGAGTCTTCCGACCCAGGTATCAACGTACCAGGCCCTCGCCGTACCGTTTCCAAACTGAGGAACGAAACATACCACATGTTCTCTGGCCTACACCCCGGCACCACCTACCTGGTGTCTGTTAGAGCTCGCACCGCCAAGGGCTTCGGACAGACCGCCCTCACTGAGATCACCACCAACATCTCCGGTGAGGTTCTATGGAATAAGCAGGGACTGACGCCTCAGGGTTAGGGCTGGGGCTGAGAATGAGGCTGGGGGTAGACTAGAGGGGTTGCTGTGAGTTGTTTGACTTGATGACCTGTTCCTTGTTCTGTCCTGAGAGATGGGACTGACTCTGTGTAAGCAAAAATGTGGTAGGTCCACACAAAGATGTTTCAAAAGCTTACTTTATGTTTAGATTATTTTTCACTCTTTTTCACTGCATCAGGATAGCATAGGGTTCCTGGGTCTTGTTCAAAGAAAATACGTTCCCTTCTCCCACACAGTGAGCTTGCGAATGATCCCATACCTATTTTTGCACTAAAGTTCTAGCCTCACAACCTGCGTCAGAGCAAGGCCGGGAGGCCTAAACTTTGGCACACAAATAAATATACAGTATGTTCATTTCCAAACACATTGTGTGGTAGCTTTTCAACTTTTCTAAAGCACCTGAAAATAGCAGCCCCTGGGTGTCCGATTTACATTTCTTCTTTTTCCCCGTTTCGTGAGAAATAATACAATTTACTGGGAATGAATGGCCAGTTAGTTGAGTGAGTCACTCTAGAATCAAGATAAATCTATTGCACGATGAGGCAAGTTAATGACCTGTGGCTTTTCCACCCCTTTAAAAGTACAATCTGCAATAGTCACTGCTGTTCAATGACCATTTAAATTAATGAAGAGTTTGGTTGTAAAACAAATTAGACTGTGGCATTAAAGTATGAAATAACATCATGGTGGAGCATGTATGGCTGGATAAATCCCACTGGCTCAGTCCATCTCCCTCACTTTTGTGTGGTTGTACAGGTCTTCTCTATTGAGCCACAGTCAGTGCTTGACCCTTGACCTGTGAGCTGCTGTGGATAAAGTACTGCAACTGTCACCTCTGACCTGTCTCATCTCTATCTCAGCCCATCTCTCTCTCTAGCCTTTCCACTTAACTCTATTCATGTATTTCTCTAACATACCCTCTTAAACCCACCACAATAAAGGAAAGTGTGCTCTCTTCATTGGTCTTCAACCTCGGTCATTCATACATTTACAAAGGCTTGGTTTTCTATCTGGCGGTTGAAGGTATTAAATCCAACCACACTACACACGTTCTCCAGTTTCTCTATACTGAGTTAGTACTAGCCATGAATGTTTATGTTACACTCTTACTCTGTCTAAGATTTGGGGGTTTAACCTCAACTGAGTGTACAAAACATTAGGAACATCTTCCTAATATTGAACAGCCTCAATTTAGAACAGCCTCAATTCGTCGGGGAATGGACTCTACAAGGTGCCGAAAGCGTTCCACAAGGGATGCTGGCCCATGTCTATTCCAATGCTTCGCACAGATGTCTGTATATCCTTTGAGTGGTGGGCCATTCTTGATACACATGGGAAACTCAGCAGCGTGAAACTCAGCAGTGTTGCAGTCTTGACACACTCAAACCGGTGCGCCTGACACCTTCTACCATACCCTGTTCAAAGGCACCTACATTTTTTGTCTTCCCCATTCACCCTCTGAATAGCACACATACACAATCCATGTCTCAATTGTCTCAAGGCTTGAAAATCCTTCTTTAACCTGTCTCCTCCTCTTCATCAACACTGATTGAAGTGGATTTAACAAGTGACATCAATAGGGGATCGTAGCTTTCACCTGCATTCACTTGGGTTCCATGTAGAACCTTTTGTGGAAAGGGTTTTACATGGACCCCAAAAGGGTTCTACTTGGAACCAAAAAACTATGGGGACAGCCAAAGAACCCTTTTTCTTCTGACCCAAAATGGAAAACCAACACCAGGTAGACTCCGCGATATGAGTAAACAATTTCCACAACAGCTAAGAGCGTTGAAGCGCGAGGCAGAACTTCTCTGCTGTTTTGGTGCCCTGGCTACCACGCTGGGAACAGCGCAGATACTGTGTGTGACTGTGTGAGAGTCTTGCATCCTTTCATTTCAGAGGCTGTTGGTTTAGCTGATTATTAATAATCTTTCTTTACTGTCAAAGCTCATGTTTTTTATTGGCTGGCTGCTCCTTTGCTAATTGTCTTTTAAGGGTAAACAGAGACGGGAAGACAATGTGTGTCTGTTCCCCATAGATGGGAGCTCACCAAGGTATGTTCCAGTCTGCAGTCCTGTTCAAGGGGGTGTGGCTGTGAGATGTATTTTAATTACAGGGGATTCTTATCGTCCCTGTGAATAATTATGGGAATGTCCTGCAGCTGTCTATGTGAATGAGTTTTATCCCACTTCCTGTGTTATATGTGATTGTTTTGTTACTTACTCCCTCATTTTCTATCTCTCTCTCTGTCTCTTTCTCTCTCATGATCTCCCTCTCCCTCTCTCTCTCTCTCTCTCTCTCTCTCTCTCTCTCTCTCTCTCTCTCTCTCTCTCTCTCTCTCTCTCTCTCTCTCTCTCTCTCTCTCTCTCTCTCTCTCTCTCTTTCTCTCTCTCACCCACACACTCTCCTGCTCCACCTCTTTATCTCCACTCTCTCCCTTCCCCCTCTCCACCTCCGTCTGTATCTCCCCTTCCCCTTCCCATTCCCCCTCCCTATCCCCTCTCTCCTCCTCTCTCAGCCCCAGTGTTTGACTATGAGGATGTCCTGGCCCCACTCAGTGAGTCAGAGAGCACCATCACGGTGCTGTTGAGACCAGCGCTGGGCAGAGGAGCACCAGTCAGGTACAGTCACATTACTAATCACAATAATAGGCCTCACACAACTGTCACTCATGTCTACCACTAGATAAATATATTCACTTGTATAACAAGAATGTTTTGAATAAATGTCATTGCTATTTGACTTGTGTTTCTTATATTATTCTACCTTTTATTTCATCAGGAAGTGTCTTTGAGAACTTTTTTTACAAGGGTGACCTTAAAGGGACAATCCGTAGTTGAAACAACAATAAAGCATTCTCCCCACCACTGTTTCGTTATAAAGCTGAGAGATGGGCCTGGCACTCTCACATTCATAGACCGAGCTATGGATGCAAGGACTGACCATCCATGATATCAAAATTAAGGCTATAGAGTGTTACTTTGTTTACAAACATTGGAGTAAAACAACCTTATATTTTGGGTTCTGATGGGGTACAATAGTTGAACTAAGCTCATGAGGCGTTTTTAAGTTGGATTCTTTAAGAATCTATATAACTAATTTACAAGTCCAAAAATGGATGTAGCTAATGCAGATTTCCCCTTTAAGAGGGCCATTTGTTTCCAGCGTAGTTATCACCTATCAGTCTGTCATCCCTCTCCCCGCAGTGCGTACCAGGTGGTGGTAGTAGAAGAGGACGGTTCCAGGCGGGTCAGGAGGAGGAGGAGGGAGCTGGGTAGCGGGTCAGACTGTTTCCCTGTGCCAGCGTCCCAGGTGGAGGCTCAGTCTAAGTCCCACTACTACACGGCTGAGCTTCCCCCCTCCAGTCTCCCTGAGGCCACTCCGTTCACAGTAGGGGACAACCACACCTATAACGGCTACTGGAACACTCCCCTGGACCCCTCCAAGAACTACCTGGTCTTCTTCCAGGCTATAAGCAACTTCAGAGGGGTAAGTTTATAGACCTGTCAATAAAGTCTGAGTCAAGTCTGGAGTCTTTGTCAAACATGCCATAGGAGTAAGCAAGACAGCACGGACAGATCAGGGGACTAAACTACAGTTCTTTGGGACAAATCAAGTGTTATTGAATTGAGAAGGTAAAACTGTGGCTGTAGGAAAGAAGTAGTTCAGCTCTGAAACTCAGGCTGTTTTGGACTCTCTTTCTTTCTCTCTGTCGCTCTGTCTTTCTTTCTCTACCTTTCCCCTCTGAGCCTGCTGCCTAGAGGAAACTGAAATGAGACTTAAGGTAGATAAAAAGAGGAAGTAGTGGGCCAGGTGCTGTTTCAATCATAAAGCCCATATGGAGCTAAATGACTACAGTCTAGTCTGCCTGGCTTAAGCCTCTCATCATGCATCATATATACAGTATGACTATATGACTCTGGTAGCTGCATATTTATTAAAAAAGTGTTTAGTAAAAGGTGTGCGCCAAGGCGGTTTGGAAACTGCGTCTTCAGTTGTTGTACTGCAATCGCTTGGGTCAAAATGCATCAGAGAGAGTCCCAGGGCAGAACTGGTCAAACACGTGCTTCCTACCTGGTTGCTAGGATGCAGTAGGGGAAAAGCTCTACAGGTTAGAAGGTTCCATAGGTTGTAATGCTGGAATGACTAACTTCCCTTGACTGTAAGGTCAAGGACTTACCCTCAGTGTGTGTCTGTCTTCTGAATCACACTCCGACTCAATCTCTTGTGTGTCTCAACTATCGATCATTAAAGCTAATACTGAACCCTTTGACGTCAGTGGCTTGCAGTTCTAATGACTCCTCCGTCCTCCCTTAATAGCCAATGAAATGTTTTTTTGGTGAGTGTGTGTGTGTCATTATGACTGTGTTATTATAGTTGTACGTTTACCTACCTCTTAGAGCACTCTTAGCCACCGCTCTATTCCATCCTGACAAAGCAGCTCATAAGATTGGAATATTCTAATTCATGTATATTATTGTTTCTCTGTCTGCCCTGCGAGCAATTTTATCTCAATCTGTTTATAAAACTTCTCTATTCAAATCAGCCTGGACTTGCGATGTGTGTGTGTGTGTGTGTGTGTGTGTGTGTGTGTGTGTGTGTGTGTGTGTGTGTGTGTGTGTGTGTGTGTGTGTGTGTGTGTGTGTGTGTGTGTATTTGCTGGTTCTGCAAAAAGGGGGAAGCACATAATTTTCTGACAAAATTTCAGGATAATTAGCTGTAGATTTCCAGAACCATGGCTCTGAGAGCTGCTGCTGCCACTGAATGGAACTGTAATTGCTTTGACGCATGTCTTTACTGGAGCTTGAAAGACAGAAAGATTGGTGCAATCAGTTCTTTATAAAACACAGAAGTGCTCAGACACATACCCACACACACATCACACACATCACAAACACACTCCTACAGACAGTGAGTCACGTGGCCGTGGCTTGCTATATAAAACAAGCAGATGGGCATCGAGGCATTCAGTTACTGTTTGATTGAATGTTAGAATGGGCAAAGAGTGACCTAAGCGACTTTGAGAGTGGTATGATCACTGGTGCCAGGCCCGCTGGTTCCAGTATGTCAGAAACGGCTTGCCTCCTGGGCTTTTCACGCACGACAGTGTCTAGGGTTTACAGAGAATGTAGCGACAAACAAAAAACATCCAGTCAGCGGCAGTCCTGTGGGCGAAAACGTTGATGAGAGGTCGAAGGAGAATTTTATTTTTTTAAATTTATTTTTCATTTAACCAGGTAGGCTAGTTGAGAACAAGTTCTCATTTACAACTCTGACCTGGCCAAGATAAAGCAAAGCAGCGCGACACAAACAACAACACAGAGTTACACATGGAATAAACAAACATACAGTCAATAATACAATAGAAAATGTCTATATACAGTGTGTGCAAAGGAGGTAAGATAAGGGAGGTAAGGCAATAAATAGGCCATAGTGGCGAAATAATTACAATATAGCAATTAAACACTGGAGTGATATATGTGCAGAAGATGTGTGTGCAAGTAGAGATACTGGGATGCAAAGGAGCAAGATAAATAAATAAATACAGTATGGGGATGAGGTAGTTGGATGGGCTATTTACAGATGGGCTATTTACAGGTGCAGTGATCTTTGAGCTGCTCTGACAGCTGGTGCTTAAAGTTAGTGAGGGAGATATGGGTCTCCAGCTTCAGTGATTTTTGCAGTTTGTTCCAGTCATTGGCAGCAGAAAACTGGAAGTAGAGGCGTCCAAAGGAGGAATTGGCTTTGGGGGTGACCAGTGAAAAATACCTGCTGGAGCACGTGCTACAGGTGGGTGCTGCTATGGTGACCAGCGAGCTGAGATAAGGCGGGGCTTTACCAAGCTAAGACTTATAGGTGACCTGGAGCAAGTGGGTTTGGCGACGAATATGAAGCGAGGGCCAGCCAACGAGAGCGTACAGGTCGCAGTGGTGGGTAGTATATGGGACTTTGGTGACAAAACAGATGGCACTGTGATAGACTGCATCCAGTTTGCTGAGTAGAGTGTTGGAGGCTATTTTGTAGATGACATCGCCGAAGTCGAGGATCGGTAGGATAGTCAGTTTTACAAGGGTATGTTAGGCAGCATGAGTGAAGGATGCTTTGTTGCAAAATAGGAAGCCAATTCTAGATTTCATTTTTGATTGGAGATGCTTAATGTGAGTCTGGAAGGAGAGTTTACAGTTTAACCAGACACCTAGGTATTTGTAGTTGTCCACATATTCTAAGTCAGAACCGTCCAGAGTAGTGATGCTGGACAGGCGGGCAGATCTCAGACGATACACTGGAGCCGCTTCTTCTTGTTTGTAGCTGATAGGAGTGGAACCTGGTTTGGTGCTCTGCGTTGTGCGTTCAGAGATGCCTTTCTGCACACCACTGTTGTACTGTGCCGTTATTTGCCTGTTTGTGGCCCGCCTGTTAGCTTGCACATTCTTGCACACACCGATAAATCCATAATAATTGAGAATTTCAATAAGCATTTTTCTACGGCTGGCCATGTTTTCCACCTGGCTACCCCTACCCCAGTCAACAGCCCTGCACCCCCCACAGCAACTTGTAAAAGCCTCCCCATTTCTCCTGGTCCGACGAATCCCGGTTCCTGTTGCGTCATGCTGACGGCAGAGTCAGGATTTGGCATAAGCAGCATGAGTCCATGGCCCCATCCTGCCTGGTGTCAACGGTACAGGCTGGTGGTGGTGGTGTAATGGTGTGAGGATGTTTTCCTTTGCACATTGATATTATTTGAGCAACATTTCCATGCCCCAGAGAATTCAGTATGTTCTGGAGGCAAAGGGGGGTTCGACCCGGTACTAGATTGGTGTACTGAATAAACTGGCCACGGAGTGTATATAATCTGTCAGTGTCTTTTGCTGTGTCCGTCACACATATTTTGACAGAATTTCCAGACCAACCTTGCAAAAAAACACTAAATAGTTTTGATACAAATCTTTTGACCCTTTTCCCAATTCTCTATTGATGCAATATTAAAGATATTAAACAGCGTAGTCAGCTGTGGCTTCTTGAAATGCTTCTGTCCACTATCGGATCTGCTGGTTAATTTCCTGTCAATGTAGTTATCAACCGTAATCATCTTCTGCTACCAGCTACCTGTCACTCAACCTGTGATATTGGCTAGAAATATTGGCATCATATCTGAGGTTCATTCTATAAATAACATCAGAACACAGCAGGCAGGGAGGTGTCATCAGCAGTCAGTAGGATACTATGGCTAAGTCCAACATTCTGTTTTGACCAGGGTCATAAGTAGTGTACTATTTAGGGAATAGGGTGCCATTTTGGATGCACTCTGTTTTAATGCCAAAAGGGGCTGTCTCAGAGTCAGGTCAACCTTGACAGAGGACAAGATGACACATGATATATCAGCAGGTGGGGCTGTAACAACCTGTGAATTGTGGGTAAATACAACTTCTATCTCCCTGACTAAGAGGTGGGTGGATACAGATCCACCCAGAACAGGTTTTCAATTAAAAAAGGCAATTTCGCAGGCGCTGAGGTGAAAGGGTTCTGACTCCAATATCAGAGCTCCGATTAGATTAGCATAATTGCCCCCCTTGTATAAAACCTGATTTAGCATGTGCTAATCTTAATTTGACAATGTGTCTCTGGTATCGCTGTGATGGGCTAGCTAGGTGGAGGGTTAGGAGGGGGGCATGTGTGTAATGGGTTGGGTGGGCCAGGGGTCCGGATGTTGTTGATGAGAACAGAGGACAGGTCACTCACAATCACATTTAAAATTAGATGTCATCTGCTTTCTTCCCTGACTGAGTTTTTTAATTAGCTAGTTTGCACTTTACCACACAGAGGTGGACTCGGTGACACACACAGATACACACACGCTCTGACACCTGTTCTATGCTTATAAAATAGATGTTTGATGTGTTTTGTTTTTGCTTGTGGTTATCCCATGCTAATGAACCTCCCATTCTTGTTTCAGGAGACGAGAATGAACTGCATCCGGATTGCCCGTAAAGGTACATTCAGATCGTTCCCTTCTATCTTCTTCTATCTTCTTCTATCTTCATCATTGAGAGGCTTTGAGAAATAGACTACATAAGAATGCTTTCTGGCAAAGCAGTGTTTACATGTTCTGTGCTTCATGATATTTCACAGACACTGATGCGTTTCGAAAGATGAGAGCGAGAGAGGGGGGGAGAGAGAGAGAGAGAGAGGGGGGGGGGGAAGAGGGGGGGGGAGAGAGAGAGAGAGAGACCCTGTAGAAATTAGATTCCTTCTTCTCCCGTCTTTCTCTCTTCCTGCATTCTCTCTGTTATTTGATGCGTCCTGACATCAAGAGTACACTAGATAAGGAAGCCCTGTAGAAATTGGATTCCTTCCTCTCCCTACTCTCTCTCTCTCTCTCTCTCTCTCTCTCTCTCTCTCTCTCTCTCTCTCTCTCTCTCTCTCCCTGCACTCTGTTATTTGAAGCGTCCTGACATCAAAGGGTCTCTCGTCGCCATTGTCTGCTGGCACTACACACCATCAGGGCAGAGGAGCTGTGTGTGTGTACAGAGGAGGGTTCTCAGAAGCATATTTATAATACCCTTAATTTGGTACGTGGCGGTGACAAGGTGGAGGGAGGAAGGGAGAGAGGAGAGATTGGTGCTGTTCCAGTTTCTGTGGTGATGGGAAAGAGAGGTTCAGGAGGCAGGGTACACTGGCATTCTTTATTCTTCTCTCACTCACACACACACACACACACACTCACTCACTCACTCACTCACTCACTCACTCACTCACTCACTCACTCACTCACTCACTCACTCACTCGTTCTGTCTTTGCTTGTCTTATTGTCTGTCTGTCCACCTCAAGCTTCTTCTCTCACTCTCTCATTATACAACCTTTCTTTATCTCTCTCTAACACGCCCACACACATGCACACATATAACATGTTCCTCTCACACATGTATTTTCCTCTCTCTCTCTTTCACTCCCCCCTCTCCCACTTTCACCCCCCCTCTCTCTCTCTCCCTCTCCCTTTCACTCCCCCTCTCTCTTTCACTCCTCCCTCTCTCTTTCACTCTCTCTCTGTGACTGTGTAATGAAAGGATAGAGCTCATGTCAAGTGTGAAGCAGGGAGACCGACGGGGAAAGAGACGGGCCGCTTAAGGCAAAAACGTCAAAATGATTGACATGTTGAGGAAGTGTATGCTGGCGACGGCGTCTCAAAATGGACAAACAGTACTATTGCTGCTTTTTTCCCTAGTTTTTCAAGCGAAGGCCATTGAAGGGAGTACGCAAGCACACTCGTTCGGTTCAGCTAGCCAAGTTGGGCTAGGCGCCAGCCAAACTGAAGCATGCTGATGTCTTTAGACGACTACTGTCACACCTCAGGTGTTCCGAGCTGACACCAGCACAATATCTGATTAATGACATACTAACACTGGCAGATGAAGATAGAATGTGTGTCCTGTCCATCCCACCACCTTTCGTTCCTCCTCCTACCATCCTAATCTTTTTCTCACACACATTCTCTCATAGATTCTCTCTCCTCTTACTCTCTCTCTGTCTCTCTCCCTCCACCTTTCCTCCATGCAGAAAGTTTTAGTGGTGTAAACTTTTGCATGGCAACGTGCTTCCTACAGCGGGAGTCAATAAGAACACAGTGATTCACACACACATTAGTAAAGTGGACTTGGAGGCTGGAGAGAGAGCCAGCTAGCCAGCAGAGCTACAATCATCTGCAATCCAGATTTCAGCAGGCCACACTCTGTTTTCCTGAACAGGCTTTTAACGCTCAGGCAAAATTACCCACCATGCCGACAAAATATTAGGCCTTAGTGGGAGGGAGGGAAGAAAACATGAATGATGTTCAAATTGGTTGTGCTGTAGCTAACTGGTAGAAAAGGATTGAGAGAGAGAGAGATGGCAAATGAGAGAGAGATGGCAAAAGAGAGAGAGGGCAAAAGAGATATTTTTTAAATGGTAAGTGAGATGACAGAGAAAGGACCACATCCAGCTGAAAGGATAGAGGGATGGATGGTGAAAATAGGTAGATAATTGGTTTTAGCTTCGTGCTTCCAGTGATAGACCATTTCATTCACTCTCCTTTTTGTTTACCCATCGGAGAGGAGACTTTTAATTAAGCGTATGCTCGCAGGTGTACAGGATCATAATTCTCAACCAATTCTGTCTCTAGTCGTCAATAAACACTTCTGGAAAATGACACCACAGAAGCTCTAAATTCATCACGAGAGAGATGTCATGCTGTTATAGCTCTGATGGAAATGTAGAGACACAATGAACGCTGTGAGACTATGACATATGTGCATAGAAAATGGTTGACTCAATGAACTTCCAGCCAGCTATTAGCTGAGGTAATTGGTGTGTTTTCTAAACACATGTAGGCCAAGTCTGTCCAGCTTTCCACTCTGGCTGCACCAACTGTTGATGGTTAGTTAGCGGCTTAAAATCTTCCTCCTTATCCAAGCCTGTTACCTATTATGGAACATAGTCAGGGACAAAGGCAGAGCTTCACTTCACTACCATGCATTATCTCTTCATCTCTCTCTCTCTCTCTCTCTCTCTCTCTCTCTCTCTCTCTCTCGCTCTCTCGCTCTCCCTCCCTCCCTCCCTCCCCCTCTCTCCATATCTCCCTCCCCCCTTTCTCTCCATATCTCCCTTCCCCCTCCCTCCCCCCTCCCTCCCTCCCTCTCTGCCAGTGTATTCACCCAGGTGGATATAATACCCAGTGTGAGAGGGATAATAACCTGATTTTACTCTGATAACCCGGATCACCGTGGCTTTCTGTATCTCAGACTATCACAATATCACTCTAGCCTTCGTACTCTAGCTTCTGATATGTTGATCTCTGCTCGTCATCGGTATATTGATTGTTATTGTAAAGAGCTGAACCTGGTCAAATCTGGTGTTGTGCCTTTTCTGAAGGATGCTTGGGCTTCTTTCTGTATGGTCTAGGGTAGGGTCTAGGGAGAGGAGGCTAACTAGGTTTACTGTTTATCGGAGTCTGATTGCCCGAACCCTGAGTTCTTAAGAGCTCATGCCTAGGCCTTTGCTTAGCAGGCTAATACAGTCTTGTGGTATACAGAAGACTATCACTCTAACTTGTCTCTCCTCTGTAGCTGCCTGTAAGGACCATTAAAGGGGTCTGTTCAGCTGGCTTTAGTTCAGCAGGCTAACACAGTGTTGTCTCTACCCTGTAGGTGCCTGTAAGGACCATAAGAGGACCCTGGAGGTGTCCCAACATGCAGAGGACATGGGTCTGATCTTGGGGGCTTGTGCTGGGGGACTGGTGGTCCTTATTCTGCTGCTGGGGGCCATCGTCATCGTCGTCAAGAAGGGGTAAGTGGAGGGGTAGGTGTATGGGTGAGTGGAGGGTTGTGTGGTGGGTGTGTGTGTGTAACGGTGATTCTGATCATGAGGTGGTCCAGAGAGCTGCCTGTGACTAAATGCATCCTATTAGGGAAGGAATTTCTCTATCACCTCTTGGCAGGCTTAGTCCAACTCCATTCAATTAGGAGTTAGGCAGGTAATGGGGAGTATATTACTTCCAAAACTGCACACATGGCACGATATTATTCGTGAAACATGGTGCGGTTATAGTTGCCAAGCTTTTCCCGTATAAATATATTTTTTATTGGCTGCAGCACAACTATCCCAGAAACTATATACACTCCAGCATCATTGGCCAAGTTCCACCAGGAAATACTGTTCGGCAGTACTGTACTCTCCTCTCCTCCTTTATTCCTCTTCTCTCACCTGTTCCTCTACCGTTATATTAGCAGAACAACACTCAGTGTGCAGTATTTCATCAAGGGCCATGATATCCCATTGCCCTTTCAAGTCAAAGCAGATATAATAGCAGCATCTGGGTTGGTGTGCAGTGCACAGTGAACACAGTGCCTGTGGTTGAGCCATTCATTGGAGAGGAGGGTTGTTGTTGCCTTTCCGATAGAATTACCACCTCAGGTTTTGGCATGAGGACGGGAGTGGAGCTGGGATGCACGTCAGAGAAGCAGGGTTGGACGTCACAAGGAGAAGAGTCATAGTGACTGAAAATGGTTGATTATGTAAACAATGGCAACCAGCCAACCAACCACCAGTAGAACCAACCAACCACCAGTAGAACGTGGAGCTAACTGTACCTTGGTTGACAGCTGTGTGTGTACCTGTGCTCCCTGGCATATTAAGCAATCTATTTAGCTAGGAACCCAGTCAATGTCAAATTAAATCAAACTATATTTGTCACATGAGCCGAATACAACAAGTGTAGATTTTACCGTGAAATGCTTACTTACAAGCCCTTAATCAACAATGTAAATAGTCCAGTGGCCGTTTGATTAATTGTTCAGCAGTCTTATGGCTTAGGGGTAGAAGCTGTTAAGGAGCCTTTTGGTCCTAGACTTGGCGCTCCGGAACCGCTTGCCATGCAGTAGTAGAGAAAACATTCTATGACTCTAATGACTGGAGTCTCTGACAATTTTGTGGGCTTTCCTCTGACACTGCCTAGTATATAGGTCCCGGATGGCAGGAAGCTTGGCCCCGGTGATGTACTGGGCCGTACGCACTACCCTCTGTGGCCCGTTGGGCCACCACGAGTCAGAACAGCTTCAATGCACCTTGGCATATATTCTACAAGCAACTGGAACTCTATTGGAGGGATGTGACACCATTCTTCCACGACAAATTCCATCATTTGGTGTTTTGTTGATGGTTGTGGAAAACGCGGTCTCAGGCGCCTCTCCAGAATCTGTCATTGTGTTCAATTGGTTTGAGATCTGTTGACTGAGACGGCCATGGCATATGGTTTACATCATTTTCATGCTCATCCAACCATTCAGTGACCACTCGTGCTCTGTGGATGGGGGCATTGTCAACCTATAGCTGGGGAATTAGCCATGTTAGCCAAAATACTGGCCCTGCCCAGCATTTTTAAACATGACCCCAAGCATTATGGGAAGTTAATTGTTTAATTTACTCAGGAGTCATACCTGTGTGGAAGCACCTGCTTTCAATATACTTTATATCCCTCATTCACTCAAGCGTTTCCATTATTTTGGCAATTACCTGTACATTTCAACATTTAATAACGGACATTTTTATTTTGCCTTGCTGGAGGCCACCTCACTAACCATGGCTCCTCTTTTCACCTCTCTTTGTTTTCTTTCTCTTCTCTCTCTCTCCTCATCTATCTTCTCCTCCTTTCTCCATGCTAATCAGAAGGGACTTCTATTCTTACTCTTACTACCCGTAAGTGACTCCTCCCTAGTCTCTCCCTCCACCCTTTCATTCTGGCGCAATCTTCACCTGCTTTCCCTCTGTAGTTCTGGATGATGACACTCATAGGAGATAAGCATCTCTCTCTCTCTCTCTCTCTCTCTCTGGGCCTCCTGCTACTATCACAAAATCTCCCTCAATCCCTTATGTTTTCCCTTCCTTCCAATCTCATCTCCTTGACCTCAACCCCCCTACTCGTTTCCCTCTCCTTGACCTCAACTCCCCCTCCACTCGTTTCCCCATCTCCTTGCTGTTTCCTTATTTCTATCTCTCTCTTATTCTTCCCTCCTTTTTATATTCCCTCTCCTCCTCTCTTCACCTCTCCCCTCTTCTTTCCGCAGCAGGAAGAAGGTAGCGCTGAACAAGGCAGCCATGTCGTACCGTCAGGAGAAGACCAGGAAGCTAGGTTCTCTGGACTGCAGCATGACAGAGCAGAGCACCTTGCAGCAGGACGAGCGCACCGCTAACTCCTTCATGGACGCCCATGCCTGCAACACACGGAGTAAGAACCAAGAACACCCTGAGCCCTGAGAGAGAGAGGACAGCTAATAGTACATTAGTCTGTAGGCTAACCCTGTGCCTCCTACAGACAGACAGACAGACAGACAGACAGACAGACAGACAGACAGACAGACAGACAGACAGAAACTAGTACTCTGTAGGCTAACTCTGTGCCTCCTACAACATTTACAATATATATGCTAGCCCTGAGAGAGAGAAAGAGAGAGCTGAAGGAGGGGTAAATACAATGTTCTAGCTGTGCAGAGACAGTGCTCTACTCCCTGCACCACATTTACATTTTAGTCATTTAGCAGACGCTCTTATCCAGAGCGACTTACAGTAGAGTGCATACATTTTATTACATTTTAACATACTGAGACAAGGATATCCCTACCGGCCAAACCCTCCCTACCGGCCAAACCCTCCCTAACCCGGACGACGCTATGCCAATTGTGCGTCGCCCCACGGATCTCCCGGTTGCGGCCGGCTGCGACAGAGCCTGGGCGCGAACCCAGAGACTCTGGTGGCGCAGCTAGCACTGCGATGCAGTGCCCTAGACCACTGCGCCACCCGGGAGTCCCACCACGGAACATACCCTGCTACAAGTACACTAGCTAGGCTACAATCTGTGTCCTCTATACACACACTGTCAAGTACACTAGTGTGTAGACTCTGTGCCACCTAGTATATACACACTTTCAAGTACACTCTCTAGGCTACAGCCTGTTCCCTCTGAGCCCTGTATACACACACTGCTAAGATAAAGTTCCATCTTCAGTTTCTCAGGCTTTCTAGCTGTGTTTACTTCTCTGTGAATATCTGTCCTCCTCTTCCTTCTCTCTCTCTCTCTCTCTCTCTCTCTCTCTCTCTCTCTCTCTCTCTCTCTCTCTCTCTCTCTCTCTCTCTCTCTCTCTCTCTCTCTCTCTCGGTCTGTCTCTCTGTCTCGGTCTGTCTCTCTGTCTCGGTCTGTCTCTCTGTCTCGGTCTGTCTCTCTGTCTCGGTCTGTCTCTCTGTCTCTCTCTCGGTCTGTCTCTCTGTCTCGGTCTGTCTCTCTGTCTCGGTCTGTCTCTCTTTCTCTCTGTCTCGGTCTGTCTCTCTGTCTCGGTCTGTCTCTCTGTCTCGGTCTGTCTCTCTGTCTCGGTCTGTCTCTCTGTCTCGGTCTGTCTCTTCTCTAACGATTTAAATATTCTGTCGTGCCAGTCAATACATACATACAATATGTCTCCATAGAGATACATGCTTTTCCTTGAGCTGCCTGACGGACTGAGCAGAGTGTCAGTTTAGTGGGTGTTGTGTTGAGCAGTTGGAGGTTGACCTTCAGTCATTCACTGAGCCACACACTTGATTAGAATAGCATATACTGGCACTTATATAACATACACTGCTCAAAAAAATAAAGGGAACACTTAAACAACACAATGTAACTCCAAGTCAATCACACTTCTGTGAAATCAAACTGTCCACTTAGGAAGCAACACTGATTGACAATAAATTTCACATGCTGTTGTGCAAATGGAATAGACAACAGGTGGAAATTATAGGCAATTAGCAAGTCACCCCCAATAAAGGAGTGGTTCTGCAGGTGGTGACCACAGACCACTTCTCAGTTCCTATGCTTCCTGGCTGATGTTTTTGGTCACTTTTCAATGCTGGCGGTGCTTTCACTCTAGTGGTAGCATGAGACGGAGTCTACAACCCACACAAGTGGCTCAGGTAGTGCAGCTCATCCAGGATGGCACATCAATGCGAGCTGTGGCAAGAAGGTTTGCTGTGTCTGTCAGCGTAGTGTCCAGAGCATGGAGGCGCTACCAGGAGACAGGCCAGTACATCAGGAGACGTGGAGGAGGCCGTAGGAGGGCAACAACCCAGCAGCAGGACCGCTACCTCCGCCTTTGTGCAAGGAGGAGCAGGAGGAGCACTGCCAGAGCCCTGCAAAATGACCTCCAGCAGGCCACAAATGTGCATGTGTCTGCTCAAACGGTCAGAAACAGACTCCATGAGGGTGGTATGAGGGCCCGACGTCCACAGGTGGGGGTTGTGCTTACAGCCCAACACCGTGCAGGACGTTTGGCATTTGCCAGAGAACACCAAGATTGGCAAATTCGCCACTGGCGCCTTGTGCTCTTCACAGATGAAAGCAGGTTCACACTGAGCACGTGACAGACGTGACAGAGTCTGGAGACGCCGTGGAGAACGTTCTGCTGCCTGCAACATCCTCCAGCATGACCGGTTTGGCGGTGGGTCAGTCATGGTGTGGGGTGGCATTTCTTTGGGGGGCCGCACAGCCCTCCATGTGCTCGCCAGAGGTAGCCTGACTGCCATTAGGTACCGAGATGAGATCCTCAGACCCCTTGTGAGACCATATGCTGGTGCGCTTGGCCCTGGGTTCCTCCTAATGCAAGACAATGCTAGACCTCATGTGGCTGGAGTGTGTCAGCAGTTCCTGCAAGAGGAAAGCATTGATACTATGGACTGGCCCGCCCGTTCCCCAGACCTGAATCCAATTGAGCACATCTGGGACATCATGTCTCGCTCCATCCACCAACGCCACGTTGCACCACAGACTGTCCAGGAGTTGGCGGATGCTTTAGTCCAGGTCTGGGAGGAGATCCCTCAGGAGACCATCCGCCACCTCATCAGGAGCATGCCCAGGCGTTGTAGGGAGGTCATACAGGCACGTGGAGGCCACACACACTACTGAGCCTCATTTTGACTTGTTTTAAGGACATTACATCAAAGTTGGATCAGCCTGTAGTGTGGTTTTCCACTTTAACTTTGAGTGTGACTCCAAATCCAGACCTCCATGGGTTGATAAATTTGATTTCCATTGATCATTTTTGTGTGATTTTGTTGTCAGCACATTCAACTATGTAAAGTAAAAAGTATTTAATAAGAATATTTCATTCATTCAGATCTAGGATGTGTTATTTTAGTGTTCCCTTTATTTTTTTGAGCAGTGTATGTTATTTTCTGTAATGGTTAACACGTGTGTATGTACGTTTGTGTCCGTCTTTGTGTATATGTCTGGGTATCCATCTGTGTGTGTTTGTGTGTCTTTCGTGCGTGTCGTGTTAATGCATGTGTATGTCTCCTCTAGACGAACAGAGGAGTTCAGTGAACGAGTCCAGCAGCCTGTTGGGTGGTTCCCCTCGACGCCACTGTCGTAGGAAGAGCTCTCCGTACCACACGGGTCAACTTCACCCTGCGGTCAGGGTGGCAGACCTCCTCCAACACATCAACCAGATGAAGACCGGGGAGGGATATGGCTTCAAACAGGAGTATGAGGTGAGTGAGAGAGAGAGAGAGTTTTTTTTTTAGTTTTTATAAAACCTTTATTTTATACTCAAATGTTAACACAAATAATGACACACTGTCTTTTCAGAAATGAATCAACAAATGTACTTCCTAAACGAAAAATAAATAAATACATAACATCTACATTCAACTTATTTCTTCAGCAAAAAATAATTTCCCCTCCTCTACAAAACAAAGCGCTCCTTCGTATGCCCACTTCTCCTCAAACAATATGAGATCTTTTACAGCTGAGAAGAACTCAAAATCTACTTTTATTCTTGCTTTCACTAATCCTTTAAAAACACATCTTACATCCTGCCCATATCCCGTTTCTATCTTATGTTTCCTACTCAGAAAAATGGACATCTTAGCTTGCCCCAAAATAAAATCTAACATTTGACATTTTCTTTTCTGTTGCTTACTATATCTAAACCCCAAAATAAAAACAGTGTTATTGAAAACCTCCCCTACAGCTTTAAACAAAGATTCCAGCATTTCCAATAGAGGTTTTATCCTCTCACACTCCATAAAACAGTGAAAAATAGTTTCTCTTATATTACAAAAAGGACATCAATCTCTAACATCTGAGTTAATAACAGATATAAAAGCATTAACTGCAATGATACCATGTAAAACCCTCCATTGCATATCACCAGTACCCTTTTGTAACGGTGGCTTGTACAGTGCTCTCCATTCTGGCTTTACTTTATCATCAATGCCCAATTTTACCCTCCATGGAGTGTCTTTTCTATTTTTCAATTTATCTTTGTTCAACACCTTGACACACCCCCTATACAAGTCCTTCCCATTCACCTCATCCAAACTCACCTCCTCCAACCCTCTCAAATCCATCAATAACACCTTTCTTTCTGACTCTGAGATATTTGGTGTAATCCCTAGTCTTGGAAATGAGACGTCTTCATCTTGTATGTTCTTCTTGTGGTTACTAAGCATACCCCACTCTTCCGCTGACAGAGCCTTCCTGCAGCTCCCCAACATTTGTCCGACAATCCTTTCTGACCTCATCCCCAAATGTTCAGCCACCCGTCTTCCATCCATTAAGGCGGGCCCAGCCATGGCCATTAACTGTTTTAAGGTGATTATTTTGCCCTTCACCAGAATCTTGGAGAAATGTGGAACAGCTGCAGTTGTACAATCCAGTCTTGCCCCATACACCAGCGGTTCCTCCAACAGCCAATGCACTGACTCCGCTGAATTTCGTCTGGACACCTTCATTATGCTCCACACTCTGAGAAGGCCTCTGTAAAACGGAGGTACTCCCTCCCTAGAAATCTGTCTACTATCAACCAGAAATAAAGCCTTCTTTAATCCTAATCCTCCAACCCTCTGTAATACAAGACCTGCCACCCCTCTCCACACCACATTTTCCGGTCCATAAAGCAACCTTTGAATAAACTGAAACCGGAAAGCAGCAGCTCTACTAGCAAGATGTACAAGACCTTGTCCCCCCTCCTCTTTTGATAAATACAAAACACTTTGTGGAACCCAATGATATTTATCCCAAAAGAAATCCACAATAATTGCCTGTATCTTAGCCAGAAGGCCAGATGGTGGTTCTAAAACTGACAACCGATGCCACAGTGCAGAGGCAATCACATTGTTAACTATAATAGTGCGCCCCCTATATGACATACGAGATAATAACCAACGCCATCTCCTCATCCTCCCTTCCACCATTTCAACCACCCCACTCCAATTCTTTTCCATAGTCCCCTCATCTCCTAGGTACACTCCAAGATACTTAAAACCTCCCTTACACCATTCTAGCCCCCCTGGCAAAGCCATGATCCCTCCAGCCCATTTTCCAATCTGTAAAGCACAACTCTTTTCCCAATTTACCTTTGCAGAGGATATTCCCCTAAAACGATCAACCATTATACTCAAACTATCCACCTCCGCTTGATTTTTCACTAACACAACTACATCATCAGCATAGGCTGAGAGACGAATAGGAGGAATATCCTCTGAAAGGTACACCCCTTCAATGCGACTTCTAATGCTATTTAGTAGTGGCTCTATAGCAATGGCATACAACATCCCTGACAAAGAACATCCCTGCCGAATACCTCTACACACTTTAAAAGGAGCCCTCAAACCACCGTTAACTTTCAATACACTTTCAATGTCACCATATATCACCTTTATCATGGCAATAAAACCCGAGCTGAACCCAAACGCCTCAAGCGTGTGCCATAAATATTTATGTTCAACTCGGTCAAATGCCTTTTCCTGATCAATTGAAATTAGACCAGCATCCAACCCAATAGCCTTAGAGACGTCCAAAAAATCACGAATCAGAGAAATGTTATCCCCTATCTGCCTGCCAGGAACACAGTAGGACTGGTCCGTATGTATGATTTGCCCCATCACCTCCCTCAGCCTGTTGGACAAAGCCTTTGACAATATCTTATAATCAGTGCACAATAAAGCCACCGGCCTCCAGTTCTTCACCTCCCTAGTGTCACCCTTTTTGGGCAATAGAGTGAGGACAGCCCTTCTGCAGCTTATTGGTAGTAACCCTCCGGTTAAACTATCATTAACTACTGCTAGCCAATCCTCTCCCAACATAGCCCAAAAAGACTTTAAAAAATCAAAGCCCATCAATGCCTGGTGCCCTTCCATTTTCCATGCCTTTTAATGCAGTGTATAACTCCTGCAAAGACAATGGTTGCTCCAGCTCAACCTGAGCTTCTGCAGCCACCTTTGGGAGCCCATCAAAGAACTGTTGTGTCACTGTTTTATCCTCTTTGTACTCACACTTATAGAGCTCAGCATAGAACTCTGCTGCCCTCTTTCTAATTTCACTCGGGCTAGTGAGCTCTTGTCCAACAGCTGATTTGAGACAATGAATAATTTTTCTTTGTCCATTCTTTTTCTCTAAACCAAAGAAAAACTTGGATGAGGCATCCATTTCAGATATTCCCTGAAACTTACTTCTCACCAATGCCCCCTGTGCTCTGATACCCAGCAGGTCTGCCAATGCAGCTTTTCTCCTCTTGAGGGCCTGAGTATGGCCTCGATCTCCTGTGGTCTCAACCAACGTCATGAGTTCCACTATTTCAAACTCTAAGGCTTTCATTGATCTGGTGATATCCTTGGTGACATTCCTCGTGTATTGATTACAGAATTGTTGAATCTGGATTTTCCCTATATCCCACCACTGCTGAAGTGATATAAAACTGGCCTTTTGAGACCTCCACCTCTCCCACAAAATACTGAAACATTTCCTGAAATGAGCATCACTCAATAAAGTTGTATTAAAATCCCAGTATGCACTTTTGGGTTTTACATCATTAATGAACACCACCTCTGTTATTAAACAACGATCAGAAAATCCCACTGGGGTTATCACACTTGATTTACAAACCTGAGATTGATGCTCAAAACAATAAAACCTATCTAACCTAGCCATAGAGATGATGTTCTCTCTCACATGCGCCCAGGTGTACTGCCTTGTTCCTCCATGTTGACTCCGCCAAATATCACACAATTCATGTGTTACAATAAGGCGTTTTAAAAAAGTCCTTGAGGCTATATGAGGTTCTTGGTGATTTCTATCTAAATCGCTGACTGTGCAGTTGAAATCCCCAGCAATAAATAAATAATCCTCTTTATTACATTTCTCAATGGTATTTGATAATGTCTCTAAAAAACATACCCTCTCAACTGTCACCACTGGGGCATATACATTTATCAGACACATAGTGATGTTTTCATACCTTGCTCTAACTTTTAATAACCTCCCCTCAACTATCTCCTCAATCTCATAAGACAAAGGCAAAAACCCCTTTGAGAACAAAATAGCCACCCCCCCACTTTTTGAGTTTTTATGACTACACACCACTGTCCCCCCCCACTCCTGTTGCCACATAACTTCATTTTCCAAATTACTATGCGTTTCTTGTAGAAAAATTATGTCACTTCCCTTTCCCCTAATTAACTCATACACCATGGCTCTTTTTTTACCATCTCTTGCCCCATTTACGTTTAAAGAAGAAATCTTAAAACTGCTCATGGATGAAAAAAATATACAGAGGATGATACAGCCACCACATCTCTTTACAGAGTTAAAACTGCAACTGAACTCTTTCATTTTCTTTCGAATTTACATCACTTATCACTCTCGTGACCACTTTCTTGAGTCTAGCAATTTCAGGGCTTTTCAACCCTCCTCCTGTAATTTTTGACATCAGAAACTTTGCTGATTCAATAAACAATTCACTTTCAGGGAAAAAATCAGTTACATTGTAATCCTGCATATATTTCTTCCCTTTTGTCAACTTCAGAAATTGACGTATCTTCTCAATTCCATATCTCCCTTCTATCCCATTTGTCTCGCTACATTGTTGTGACGCGTCAGAAGACTCACTCTCGCTATCCTCCCCAGAAGAAAACTCCACCATCTCTACCACTTGTTCATCTTCAACTGATTTATCACTCTCTACCTTTCTCTTAGAACTAGACCCTTCACCCCCCCTTACGTTCTTCCTTTTACTCCTAGGTATTTTGAAAACATCTGCTTCTTTTTCCGTTATTTCAATCTCCTCTTGCCCTCCAATTTCATTTTCCAGCACCACCTCAGCGACGGCAGTCGCAATCTCACCACCTGTTTCCCCTCCCTCTTTTTTCTGATCTACCACGATTTCCACCTTATCCACAATGCCTTCCTCTCCTACTTTTCCAACCACATCTGCCCACCTTCTCCCTTCCCCTGCACCCTTAGCATGTTCATCCCTTCGCAGTGGTGCGTTATTTGCACCAGCACTATACCCACTACCGGTCTCAGCGCGCTCATTCTCGGGACAACTGCGCACCAAATGCCCCTCTTTTCCACAACCAAAGCATTTCATTGATTCCGTCGAAGCATAAAATACATAATCAAATCCATCAATCTTAAAACTGAACGCTAAATTCAGTTCGTCTACGTCCTTTTTTAAAATCATATGCACTTGTCTCCTATGAGACACGACATGTTTCAGCAACGGAGATTTGCATCCAAAAAGAACTTTCTTTATTGTAGATACGATTTGACCATGACGAGATAACTCTCGCTCCAATATTTCATCTCTAACAAAAGGTGGCACGTTAGACAGTATCACTTTTTTCGCCGGATTCATAAGCGGAAATACTTGCGTCTGTGTCTCCCGCAACACAACACCCGTCTCGACTATTTTATTCACCTTTTCAATAGAATCTAAAAAGATCACTACAGCGCTATTCATCCTTGAGGCTGATTTGATGCTATCATACCCAATGATAGCACCCACAGCCAGGCTACATTCTTCTACTGAACACCCTGCCGCGGCTGGAATCTTTACCCCATTCCTCCGGCTAAGTTTTTCAAACTCTACACTTCCTCGAGTGGCCATTTCAACCAGCCCCACCCGCTGGTTGTGCCCTCGCGAAAAAACAAACAAACAACCTCAACGATCCCACCACCCTTATACGTGCTTAATGATAGTTAAACAATATACCCTTAAAACAACTAAACTAATGAATATATATATATATCTACATACCAAAACCCAATAGAGTGAAAAGAAATTCCATTCGCGCTCACAAACACTCCTGCTTTACAACTCACTCCCAGCATGCACTCCAACGAGAGAGAGAGAGAGAGAGAGAGAGAGAGAGAGAGAGAGAGAGAGAGAGAGAGAGAGAGAGAGAGAGAGAGAGAGAGAGAGAGAGAGAGAGAGAGAGAGAGAGAGAGAGAGAGAGAGAGAGAGAGAGAGAGAGAGAGAGAGAGAGAGAGAGAGAGAGAGAGAGAGAGAGAGAGAGAGAGAGAGAGAGAGAGAGAGAGAGAGAGAGAGAGAGAGAGAGAGAGAGAGAGAGAGAGAGAGAGAGAGAGAGAGAGAGAGAGAGAGAGAGAGAGAGAGAGAGAGAGAGAGAGAGAGAGAGAGAGAGAGAGAGAGAGAGAGAGAGAGAGAGAGAGAGAGAGAGAGAGAGAGAGAGAGGTCACGATCAGATGAGCTCCTGCATTTTTCAGCATTTTCTTTAAAAAAAGATAGGTTTAGAGTTAGATAAACTTGGATTTTTTGTCAGGAACACATACAGGATGCTACCCTCTACTACATAACCTTCACTTCAAATCAAAACTCAAAACCTACAACCTGATTTTGGACGGAATTACGGAATCACCTGAAAAGTTCACAACAACCAAGGTTTATAATTCTTTACAGCATATTCTCTGGAAAACAACAGAAACCTGAAAACACCACCCAACCTGGAACTGAGTGAGTAATGTTTAGTCTGAAACTATATTCTATTTCCAAAAGCCAAGAAGAAAAATACATGACATTACTTTATAAGGCCTGAATGGTAACATAATTCTTCCAAGCTTGATACAGCTTCAACTAGCACTGACGTGTCAAGTGAGAGGTGTCAAAGCACATTAGCCCAACAATGGCAGGAGAGTCGAATAGTCTACCCCAACCAAATGGAGAGGCCTTAGAAGCTGCCTCCCGCTGTTCAGAGGTAATTAAAATACATTACCCTGTGAGTGTTAAGAATGATAAGGCAAGAAAAGATCACAAAATGAAGCTCCTTATGGAAAATCAAGAGACACTTTTTGCTGACTATTACAAAAATGGGAACATCAGCAACCTTATCTTCCACACAAACCATCCCCTGGCATGGCACAGTGCTATATTAGCACACTACCCCTCTGTCAAGAGAGGGGGGGTTAACGAGGGGTGGAAACTCAGGATTCTTGACAACGAGGACGAGGAGTCAGCTAATATAAATCTATATAAGTCTGGAACAATAATGGTACAGGGCAACCACAAACAGTTTCAGCTGGACTTTCACCTAATCAAAGAATTAGCCCAGCAGGAGAAGCTCTCCCTTGATAAAGATACCCCCACCCCAAGTGGGTCAGACCAGACCTCCTCACCATATAACCCCACAGACGAGCAACCCTCAGCAAACAGTCAACCTCCCAGTACAGAGCACTCCTCCCTCATTGAAATGAAGGATAAATTTACCCAGCTGGAGGTAAGGCAGGTGGAGCTGGAACAGCAGGTGATCACACTCCAGTCAGCACAGACCCAGACAACAGTCCAGCACAACAACACCCCCTTAACCAGACCTGGAGAGCTGGAGGTGGAGAAAGATATATCTGCACTCTGGACTGTGGTGAGACAACATCAACAGGAGAAAGAGCAGAAGCAGGAGCAGAACAAAGCACTAGAGGAGAGGATCAGACTGCTGGAGGAGAGGGAGAGGGGGATGGAGGAGAGGATCAGACTGCTGGAGGAGAGGTTGAGGGGGATGGCATGTGACAGAGAACAACCCACTAGGGAGGTGGCCATCCCCACAGAGACGCCAGCAGAACAGCCCACCTCAGCACCCGACAAAAGTCTCGACACCACAGCAGAACAGTCCACACCAGACCCTGACCATAGAGTCGACATCACAGCAGAACAGACAAAAGAAAAACCCCAAGCCCAGCAGCTCTCACCCCCTCTGAGCACCCCCCCTGTCAGCCACCCTGATAGCCCTCCTGACAACCCCCCCACACCCACTGAGGACAAACACAAGACACAGATTTTTCTCCTTATGGACTCAAATGGGAAATATATAGAAGAAAAAAAACTTTTTCCCAAACACAGTGTGTCTAAACTCTGGTGTCCAAACACCCAGCGCGCCCTAGACCTTCTGTCTGAGGACAAACTAGGCTCACCTAGTCACATAATAATACACACAGGCACAAACGACCTGAGAGCACAGCAGGAAAGGGTGGCCACAGCACTGAAGGGAGTGATTGAAAAAGCTTCTTCTACTTTCCCCAACGCACAAGTGGTTATCTCCACCCTGCTACCACGAAAAGACTTCCACCCTGCTACAATACAGCGGGTAAACGCAAGCATTTCCCGTGACTGTGCCTCAAAACCAAATGTTTTTCTGGCCCACCACTCCACCCTGGACTTGAACAGCCTCTATGACCAGGTCCACCTCTACAAGGCAGCAGTGCCCACCTTTGCCCGGACTCTAAAGGACATCGCTCTCAAACGAAGCCCCAACACTTCACACAGGAGCAACAGATCAATAGACACCCCACCCAGACCAGCGAGACACCCTCCAAGACCTCCAGGACCCCCCCCTGGACCTACACACCCCCCCCACATCAACCATGCCCACACCCAATTTAGGCCCCCTCAGATCAGACCCATGCCACTCCTGCCCACCCCATGCACCCCACCCCCGCAAAGAGGGCATCAACATGGAAGTCACACATACGCCCAGGTAGTGAGCGGGCAAACAGGCCCAACCCCCACTCTTACACTCGCCCAAGCCAACGGCATGTACCAGATGCTCAGCAGGCTCTGCTCACACTTACTGGCCTGAGGCCAAACCCCGACCAACAACATTGGACACTTTATGGAACAAAAAGCCTTCACTATATCATCCTGGAATATCCAAGGTCTGAGGTCATCTGCCTTTGGCCTAAAGAGCAGGAACCCGGACTTCACCAAAGAAATCGGTAATGCAGACATTGTCATCCTGCAAGAAACATGGTATAGAGGAGACGGACCCACTGGTTGCCCTCTAGGTTACAGAGAGCTGGTAGTCCCATCCACCAAACTACCAGGTGTGAAACAGGGAAGGGACTCAGGGGGAATGCTAATTTGGTATAGAGCAGACCTAACTCACTCCATTAAATTAATCAAAACAGGAACATTTTACATTTGGCTAGAAATTCAAAAGGAAATTATCTTAACAGAGAAAAATGTCCTCCTGTGTGCTACCTATATCCCCCCACTAGAATCCCCATACTTTAATGAAGACAGCTTCTCCATCCTGGAGGGGGAAATCAATCATTTCCAGGCCCAGGGACATGTATTAGTCTGTGGCGACCTAAATGCCAGAACTGGACAGGAACCTGACACCCTCAGCACACAGGGGGACAAACACCTACCTGGAGGTGACAGCATTCCCTCCCCCATATGCCCACCTAGGCACAACTATGACAACATAACCAACAAAAACGGGTCACAACTCCTGCAGCTCTGTCGCACGCTGGGTATGTACATAGTCAATGGTAGGCTTCGAGGGGACTCCTATGGTAGGTACACCTATAGCTCATCTCTTGGCAGTAGCACTGTAGACTACTTTATCACTGACCTCAACCCAGAGTCTCTCAGAGCGTTCACAGTCAGCCCACTGACACCCCTATCAGACCACAGCAAAATCACAGTCTACTTGAACAGAGCAATACTCAATCATGAGGCATCAAAGCCAAAGGAACTGAGTAACATTAAGAAATGCTATAGATGGAAGGAATGCAGTTTGGAAACCTACCAAAAAACAATTAGGCAACAGCAAATTCAAACCCTTTTAGACAACTTCCTGGGTAAAACGCTCCACTGCAATAGTGAAGGTGTAAACTTGGCAGTAGAAAATCTTAACAGTATATTTGACCTCTCAGCTTCCCTATCAAATCTAAAAATCTCAAATAGAAAACCGAAGAAAATGAACAACAATGACAAATGGTTTGATAAAGAATGCAAAAATCTAAGAAATAAATTGAGAAACCTGTCCAACCAAAAACATAGAGACCCGGAAAACCTGAGCCTACGCCTTCACTATGGTGAATCACTAAAACAATACAGAAATACACTACGGAAAAAGAAGGAACAGCACGTCAGAAATCAGCTCAATGTAATTGAAGAATCCATAGACTCTAACCAATTCTGGGAAAATTGGAAAACACTAAACAAACAACAACACGAAGAATTATCTATCCAAAATGGAGATGTATGGGTAAACCACTTCTCCAATCTTTTTGGCTCTATAACAAAGAATAAAGAGCAAAAACATATACATGATCAAATACAAATCCTAGAATCAACTATTAAAGACTACCAGAACCCACTGGATTCTCCAATTACCTTGAATGAGTTACAGGACAAAATAAAAACCCTCCAACCCAAAAAGGCCTGTGGTGTTGATGGTATCCTTAATGAAATGATCAAATATACAGACAACAAATTCCAATTGGCTATATTAAAACTCTTTAACATCGTCCTTAGCTCTGGCATCTTCCCCAATATTTGGAACCAAGGACTGATCACCCCAATCCACAAAAGTGGAGACAAATTTGACCCCAATAACTACCGTGGAATATGCGTCAACAGTAACCTTGGGAAAATACTCTGCATTATCATTAACAGCAGACTCGTACATTTCCTCAATGAAAACAATGTACTGAGCAAATGTCAAATTGGCTTTTTACCAAATTACCGTACAACAGACCATGTATTCACCCTACACACCCTAATTGACAACCAAACAAACCAAAACAAAGGCAAAGTCTTCTCATGCTTTGTTGATTTCAAAAAAGCCTTCGACTCAATTTGGCATGAGGGTCTGCTATACAAATTGATGGAAAGTGGTGTTGGGGGTAAAACATACGACATCATAAAATCCATGTACACAAACAACAAGTGTGCGGTTAAAATTGGCAAAAAACACACACATTTCTTCACACAGGGTCGTGGGGTGAGACAGGGATGCAGCTTAAGCCCCACCCTCTTCAACATATATATCAACGAATTGGCGCGGGCACTAGAACAGTCTGCAGCACCCGGTCTCACCCTACTAGAATCCGAAGTCAAATGTCTACTGTTTGCTGATGATCTGGTGCTTCTGTCACCAACCAAGGAGGGCCTACAGCAGCACCTAGATCTTCTGCACAGATTCTGTCAGACCTGGGCCCTGACAGTAAATCTCAGTAAGACCAAAATAATGGTGTTCCAAAAAAGGTCCAGTCGCCAGGACCACAAATTCCATCTAGACACCGTTGCCCTAGAGCACACAAAAAACTATACATACCTCGGCCTAAACATCAGCACCACAGCTAGCTTCCACAGAGCTGTGAACGATCTGAGAGACAAGGCAAGAAGGGCATTCTATGCCATCAAAAGGAACATAAATTTCAACATACCAATTAGGATCTGGCTAAAAATACTTGAATCAGTCATAGAGCCCATTGCCCTTTATGGTTGTGAGGTCTGGGGTCCGCTCACCAACCAAGATTTCACAAAATGGGACAAACACCAAATTGAGACTCTGCATGCAGAATTCTGCAAAAATATCCTCCGTGTACAACGTAGAACACCAAATAATGCATGCAGAGCAGAATTAGGCCGATACCCACTAATTATCAAAATCCAGAAAAGAGCCGTTAAATTCTACAACCACCTAAAAGGAAGCGATTCCCAAACCTTCCATAACAAAGCCATCACCTACAGAGAGATGAACCTGGAGAAGAGTCCCCTAAGCAAGCTGGTCCTAGGGCTCTGTTCACAAACACAAACACACCCCACAGAGCCCCAGGACAACAGCACAATTAGACCCAACCAAATCATGAGAAAACAAAAAGATAATTACTTGACACATTGGAAAGAATTAACAAAAAAACAGAGCAAACTAGAATGCTATTTGGCCCTAAACAGAGAGTATACAGTGGCAGAATACCTGACCACTGTGACTGACCCAAACTTAAGGAAAGCTTTGACTATGTACAGACTCAGTGAGCATAGCCTTGCTATTGAGAAAGGCCGCCGTAGGCAGACATGGCTCTAAAGAGAAGACAGGCTATGTGCTCACTGCCCACAAAATGAGGTGGAAACTGAGCTGCACTTCCTAACCTCCTGCCCAATGTATGACCATATTAGAGAGACATATTTCCCTCAGATTACACAGATCCACAAAGAATTCGAAAACAAATCCAATTTTGATAAACTCCCATATCTACTGGGTGAAATTCCACAGTGTGCCAATCACAGCAGCAAGATTTGTGACCTGTTGCCACAAGAAAAGGGCAACCAGTGAAGAACAAACACCATTGTAAATACAACCCATATTTATGTTTATTTATTTTAACTTGTGTGCTTTAACCATTTGTACATTGTTACAACACTGCATATATATAATATGACATTTGTAATGTCTTTATTGTTTTGAAACTTCTGTATGTGTAATGTTTACTGTTCATTTTTATTGTGTGTTCAGTAGGCTGCTGCTGGAGGCTTATTTTAATAAGCAGCATTCAATATAAACCTCTAGTGGCTGTTTTATACCATCTCTCAATGTAAAGCTATTTCATTCTTCTCATATCTCTTTCAGATCTATTTGTATTTTTACCAAGAGTATATTAATTAAATGGCTTTCAAAAAAAAAAATATATTGTTCTATTTGTGATTTACTTCAAAATCCCTCTATTCACCCAATAGCATTTAGCTTGTATTTGTACCTGAATCCAAACCTCCAGGATTCCAGATGTGCTTTTCGATTCAGTAATCCCACCCCTTGAGGGCCCAACAAATTCCCCCTTCTGAAATCAATACCATGGTTGCTTTTTCACTCCTCCATCGCTTTTCCTCTCCTCCCGTCTTGCTCCCTCAGTCGCTCCCGTCTGTCGCCTGGAGAAATAAAGGAGATGAAGGAAAGATCAGTGGGAGACTGGTGTGTGTGCGTGTGTGTGCGTGTGTGTGCGTGTGTGTGCGTGTGTGTGCGTGTGCGTGTGATGTATGTATCAGTGTGAGAATGGCTGTAGGACTTCATAACCCTTATTTCCCACTGGGCTGCTGAGGCGGCCATTGATCAGGCATGCCGCAAAGAACTGTGGGAGTTTATAAATGGCACTACAGGGCTTCTAGACTGGCTCAGATAGAACAAGGCTGAAGTCAGATAGCTATAACCAGATTACAACTAACTGGTTAGACTGTCAGGTTAGATCCAATCCTCCTCGGGGCTTCTGCTCAGCAGGCAAAACTGGTTGAAAGGATGTCATTACAAACCAGATTACAACAATGATTTATATACATCACTGGATTAGAACCAGTTGACATCATTTCAACCAGCTATGCCTGCTAGGTATATGTTCAGCCTCGGGGCTTTAGGGGAGATAAAGAACATTGATTGAAACAAGGAGAATTTCCTTCTGACAATCAGCAGCTGAGACCCTGATGCATGATATAGGTGTGCAAAAAAGTCTGTATATGGGCTGGTTCAATGTTAGTCAGGCTCTGCTGTAAGGAGAGTGAGAAGGAAAGTGAAAAGGAAAGAGGGAAGGAGAGAAAAGAAGAATGAGAGAGGCATCATGTCTTCTCTAAACAGGATTAGGTATGGTATTACCTGTGTAGGAGCGCGGTGCAGGTGTAATCCTCTGATCAGCATGCTGCCCCTGTCCCTGCGCTGTAGGTGGACGGCCGCCCCACGCTGCGATTGGGCCGAAGCTGATGAGGGTCTTAGTGAGCCGGGTTTGGAGCGCCTGGATGTGCCCGGTGACGCAGCCAGGAGATAAGCCTGTCTTAGCGTTGTAACGCGTGAACGTGCCACAACATGGACGCTACCGCCGCCATTGTAAAGTGTTTTCCACTAGTGCCGTCTGTCGGCCATACACCTGATTAGACTCATTTTCACCCTAATACTTTTTCCACTTAAATTAACGATGGTACTTTTCAATTCGCTAGCCAAAAAAACGTCTGCATAGCCCTCTCACACTAGAATGAATGATATGCATCTTTTAGCGATCTATTGTCAGTCACAAAGTGAGTGACGACTGGGAAATACTGCTGTCCCGCCTCTTGAAACCTGGGTGTGTGTTGCGTGCACTGTTGTTGCAGTCAAATGTCTTTACACTGCAGGAGAGAGCATGAATTTGCACGTCCCGTATTATGTGGTAATGATGAGTTGAAATCCACCTAGCCTATTGTTTTCTGGCACATTGGACCAGTAAAAACAAGTGTTGGGCCAGTGGATCTGGCCTGATTTTCAGCGCATTTTTGCATTCCAGTTCTATTTACCTGCTCTGTTGCAGTCTACCATTGAAGACTACACGCGGAAATGTCATGCTCTTTGTATTTCAGCAATATGATTGGCCGTTCATTCCAAGCTCCTGTGACTCACAACTTCTCGAGTGGTACTTGAGTTGATGCCTTCACCTGTCCAGCCCAGTAGAAATTCTGTTCGAGCTAGTAGACGTTTTATTTCTTTATTTTTACAGTTTTCTACATTGTAGAATAATAGTGAAGACATCAACATTATGAAATAACACATATGGAATCATGTAGTAACCAAAAAAGTCACCATTTTGAAACATTGCCATATGTCTGCTTAGAATCATAGGTCCAACCGCTCAGACGCTACAGACGTTTTCGTGAGAAGACAGATTTTCCGCATGTCTCATGGTCTGAGAAACCCCGCTCCAACTCTGCCAACTTTCATGGCGGATGCGGTAGATTGAGACACATCTAATGCAAAAACCCAGATATCTCTAGATTAAACTGATGGATTTTGATGGGGATTTTTGTATTATGTTACTGTACTTAGATTGACGCACCGGTGCGTCAATTGACTCTAGGAGGTTAAAAGGAAGCTTGAAGCCCATGGAAGTCGACAGACTAAAAGCCCAGCGCAGTCAAAATGAAAATGTTCCTGTGTTTTATATTGTATTGTACAACAGCTGTTGAAACTAACACTGTAAAAGTGTGATAAAAAAAGCAGTGTTATGATTGTGATAGCTGCTATTTGAAATTACAATAGAGCAATAGAATGTACCATTGGACACCAAAATAGAGTTTGGCTACTCCATGTGTTGTGGAAATCACTGTGTTCCTTCGCAAACACGTCTGTCACACTCACTCAGTCACTCATTCTCTCTCTCGCTCTCTCCCTACTCTCTAGTCTCTACTCTCTCTCATAAAGTTGATTTAGATTCAATAGATTGTATCTCGCTGTTCTGCCAGATTGTGTATATTGTGCCATAAACATCTATCACAAATGTAGCGCTTTGATACCAAGGTATTATAAAGCACTTGGATTGCAGACAGGCCTACTCTCCATGCATATGGAATGAGAGGGACTCAAGCTTGCCTATTTACCTCCTCTCCTCCTCTCATCCCCTTCTTTTCCTGTCCTCCACATTTCTTCCTCTACTCCTCCTGTCGTCTCTTGGATGCTCTCCTCTCTCATCTCATCTCCTCTCCTCTCCCCCTCAAGGCCATATCCATCCTTCATAGCCGGGTGTCGTCTCTCAGCCTCTTCTTCTCCTCACCATGCTCTTATAGATATGTCATGCCTATCAGAAATAAGAGCAGTGAATATGATGGTGAAGTTAATCAGAGAACCTCAGGGTGACAGTCTAAATGAGGTAACAAAGCTAAGGAGACGTTAATCTGATGACACACTGTGTGTCCCTTGTGTTCTAGCAGTATTTAACACTCCAGTAACCAAGCTAAGTATTTCACTGTGGTGTTTAAATCTGGTGATGACACAGAATATCGCCTGTATGCTAACGATATCTCACTGTCTTTGTGACCACTTGTTCCATCTCTTCTCAGAGCTTCTTTGATGGATGGGATGTCACCAAGAAGAAGGACAAGACTAAAGGGAGACATGACAGTTTGCTGGGGCGTAAGTACTGTTCAGACCCTCGCTCTACAATGGAGTGGTGTGCCTTGTATGGAAGAGCGTTTACAGGAAAGCTACTGGAACGTAAATGTGTTTACAATTAGTGTATTAATTATAACCTGTCCTTAAGTCAGTTGCTATTAACAACCACTACTTTGTTTTGTTTTGTTTAACCTGACTTCCTGGTTAGATAAAGCTGACATAAGTCCCTCTCCCTTGTAGATGATCGTCATCGAGTCAAGCTGCACTCCCTCCTAGCAGACCCCAACTCTGACTATGTCAATGCCAACTACATAGACGTAAGTTACCCTCTCTGTCTCTCCGTCTCTCCTGCCCCCCACCTCCAGTCTGTACTGTCTCTGCCCACAGTTGCTCCTTAAACTGAGACTCAGCCGTACGATCAGCTGTGGGAACCAAAGATATTGCAGAGTGACTTACGATGTAAGAGGCTGTACTTGTGAGCATCCACACAGCTTCTGAGCATGTGCACGAAAGTTGGCTTTACTCTATTGCAATGTGATAGCTGTGTGACAACAACTGCTGCAGAGATGAGTCTCATGCCTCATGCGGAACACTGCCTGTTATTGTAATGCTAACTTTGTATTGTTAATTCCCGATCCCTCCCGTGAGAGCTGTGTGTCTGGCCCAGTGCTAGAGAAGTGCTAAAGGAGGGGTTAATGTAGTCTCTCCCGGCAGATGTCTGAAGGTTGGCCACAGGAAGGAGAGACTCTTGGGTAATGTAGTCTATCCTAGCAGCATTTTGTAGGCTGGCTAAAGCTGGCAGGCTAGTGTACAGTATCTAAGGATGTCCAGTCTATAGGAACTCCAGTCCACAGCGTGTGAGTATGTGACATCTAGAATCTGATCAGAGTATTGTCCTGTATCTGTATCTCCCTGGGGGAGTTGTGTTGTGTGTATGGCCCAGTGCAGGAGAAGTGAGAGACTCCTGCTGTACTGTGTGTTTACAGGTAGTCTCTCCCAACAACCCTCTCTTTGGCTGGCCTCAGTTGGCTGGCCAGTACATTGTGTCTAAGAATGTGACAGCGAGGATATCCATTTAAAGAGGATTGTCCCCTCGTCCTGGCATTGTCCTGTCTCTTTATCGCTGGGGGTACCGGAATGGGTATGGGATTTGAGATAGATATCGTGTCAGCAACACCATACGATTCAATAAGATCCTAAAAGATCCTATAAGCTAGGAGTTTCTTTGTCCTCTGTGACAGCTGACGACTCGTCCAAAAGCTCTCCTAAGTCGACTCCGAGCTGAGTCTCTCTCTGTCTGTCTGATGATATCAAATACCTGATCCTGTCAATCTGGTGATCAGTTAGTTGGGATCTCACCTGTTCAGCTCCAGTGATTCTCATTCAGGAAACCAAGCCCAGTACCAGTTCATACCTCATCCCAGATACTATCTCTTCCAGCTCTGTGTCAAAGCTGTACAGCTAGTAATGTAGCTAGTGTTGGAGGAATATCCAGTTTGGGTGCTTGAGCTAGGGCCAAGCAGTGAAGGAGTGAATGAATGAATGAATGAGAGAGTGTGTGTGTGTGTGTGTGTGTGTGTGTGTGTGTGTGTGTGTGTGTGTGTGTGTGTGTGTGTGTGTGTGTGTGTGTGTGTGTGTGTGTGTGTGTGTGTGTGTGTGTGTGTGTGTGTGTGTGTGTGTGTGTGTGTGTGTGTGTGTGTGTGTGTGTGTGTGTGTGTGTGTGTGCATATGCGGAGGCATTGCTGAATATGCACGCAGGTCAGGTAAAGGTGGCGTTCTCAAAAACCTCTTTTAGCAACTATTTCTCTTTGTTGAACACAGCCTGTTCAGTGAAGTGCCCAATCAGAGCAGGAAATAGCATACAGCGTTCTACTGCGTTCGTCTCCCTCATTGATTAATTGTTTCACCATTGTGTTGTTTAACAAAAGAAGATTTAAGAGAAAGAAATAAGTAGAAAAGAGAAGCTAAAATGGATAGAAAAGTAAAATGAAAAGGTAAAATTCATAGAAAATAAAAAGGTAAAATGAGCGTTGACTCAGGAGGTTGAGGTTGAGGTGAAGGGGAAGGTTTTTGTGTTAGAGCTCATGGAGAGTGTACGGGCTCTGGTTCCATTCTCCATTCACCCCCTCTTGCCCTTTGTAAGAGCTCTGGTTCCATGCTCCATTCACCCCCTCTTGCCCTTTGTAAGAGCTCTGGTTCCATGCTCCGTTCACCCCCTCTTGCCCTTTGTAAGAGCTCTGGTTCCATGCTCCATTCACCCCCTCTTGCCCTTTGTAAGAGCTCTGGTTCCATGCTCTGTTCACCCCCTCTTGCCCTTTGTAAGAGCTCTGGTTCCATTCTCCGTTCACCCCCTCTTGCCCTTTGTAAGAGCTCTGGTTCCATGCTCCGTTCACCCCCTCTTGCCCTTTGTAAGAGCTCTGGTTCCATGCTCCGTTCACCCCCTCTTGCCCTTTGTAAGAGCTCTGGTTCCATTCTCCATTCACCCCCTCTTGCCCTTTGTAAGAGCTCTGGTTCCATGCTCCATTCACCCCCTCTTGCCCTTTGTAAGAGCTCTGGTTCCATTCTCCGTTCACCCCCTCTTGCCCTTTGTAAAAGCTCTGGTTCCATGCTCCGTTCACCCCCTCTTGCCCTTTGTAAGAGCTCTGGTTCCATGCTCCGTTCACCCCCTCTTGCCCTTTGTAAGAGCTCTGGTTCCATGCTCCGTTCACCCCCTCTTGCCCTTTGTAAGGGCTCTGGTTCCATGCTCCGTTCACCCCCTCTTGCCCTTTGTAAGAGCTCTGGTTCCATGCTCCGTTCACCCCCTCTTGCCCTTTGTAAGGGCTCTGGTTCCATGCTCCATTCACCCCCTCTTGCCCTTTGTAAGAGCTCTGGTTCCATGCTCCGTTCACCCCCTCTTGCCCTTTGTAAGAGCTCTGGTTCCATGCTCCGTTCACCCCCTCTTGCCCTTTGTAAGGGCTCTGGTTCCATGCTCCGTTCACCCCCTCTTGCCCTTTGTAAGAGCTCTGGTTCCATGCTCCGTTCACCCCCTCTTGCCCTTTGTAAGAGCTCTGGTTCCATGCTCCGTTCACCCCCTCTTGCCCTTTGTAAGAGCTCTGGTTCCATGCTCCGTTCACCCCCTCTTGCCCTTTGTAAGAGCTCTGGTTCCATGCTCCGTTCACCCCCTCTTGCCCTTTGTAAGAGCTCTGGTTCCATGCTCCGTTCACCCCCTCTTGCCCTTTGTAAGAGCTCTGGTTCCATGCTCCGTTCACCCCCTCTTGCCCTTTGTAAGAGCTTTGGTTCCATGCTCCGTTCACCCCCTCTTGCCCTTTGTAAGAGCTCTGGTTCCATGCTCCGTTCACCCCCTCTTGCCCTTTGTAAGAGCTCTGGTTCCATTCTCCATTCACCCCCTCTTGCCCTTTGTAAGAGCTCTGGTTCCATGCTCCGTTCACCCCCTCTTGCCCTTTGTAAGGGCTCTGGTTCCATGCTCCGTTCACCCCCTCTTGCCCTTTGTAAGAGCTCTGGTTCCATTCTCCATTCACCCCCTCTTGCCCTTTGTAAGAGCTCTGGTTCCATGCTCCATTCACCCCCTCTTGCCCTTTGTAAGGGCTCTGGTTCCATGCTCCATTCACCCCCTCTTGCCCTTTGTAAGGGCTCTGGTTCCATGCTCCGTTCACCCCCTCTTGCCCTTTGTAAGGGCTCTGGTTCCATGCTCCATTCACCCCCTCTTGCCCTTTGTAAGAGCTCTGGTTCCATGCTCCATTCACCCCCTCTTGCCCTTTGTAAGAGCTCTGGTTCCATGCTCCGTTCACCCCCTCTTGCCCTTTGTAAGAGCTCTGGTTCCATTCTCCATTCACCCCCTCTTGCCCTTTGTAAGGGCTCTGGTTCCATGCTCCGTTCACCCCCTCTTGCCCTTTGTAAGGGCTCTGGTTCCATTCTCCATTCACCCCCTCTTGCCCTTTGTAAGAGCTCTGGTTCCATGCTCCGTTCACCCCCTCTTGCCCTTTGTAAGAGCTCTGGTTCCATGCTCCATTCACCCCCTCTTGCCCTTTGTAAGAGCTCTGGTTCCATGCTCCGTTCACCCCCTCTTGCCCTTTGTAAGAGCTCTGGTTCCATGCTCCATTCACCCCCTCTTGCCCTTTGTAAGAGCTCTGGTTCCATGCTCCGTTCACCCCCTCTTGCCCTTTGTAAGAGCTCTGGTTCCATGCTCCATTCACCCCCTCTTGCCCTTTGTAAGAGCTCTGGTTCCATGCTCCGTTCACCCCCTCTTGCCCTTTGTAAGGGCTCTGGTTCCATTCTCCATTCACCCCCTCTTGCCCTTTGTAAGAGCTCTGGTTCCATGCTCCGTTCACCCCCTCTTGCCCTTTGTAAGGGCTCTGGTTCCATGCTCCGTTCACCCCCTCTTGTTCTATTTGAAACTGTCATTAGCATATGGGCCCTATGAGGACACCTAAATCATCGTTAGGGCTGTCTACACCGCTGCCTGCGTGTCGTGGCAGGACCCCTGACTAGCCTTCCCGCTAGGCTAACCCGCCCCCAGACGCCATACTAAATGATTAATGTGAGGAGGAGAAGGGGATAAATGGGGGGGTGAATGGTGAGATGAGGGGTGGAATTAAGGGTCCACTGCCGATCTGCAGTTCTTCAGACAGGTTCAATGGAAAACCCTGTCACTGATTTGGGTGAACCTAATTGTTTTCATGGATGGTGGGGCTTGGGTTTGACTAGATAGGAGGAGGGTTGTGTCGTAGTAAAAGTGTAGCATGTTTGGTTCACTTACTGTTCCGTGACCACTCCGCACAACAGGAAGTTGAAGAAAAAGCTTGGGTTTCTACCTCTTTGCCATGGCAACAAGTGTGAGGTGTGAGGGTTTACACATTGATTCTCCACTGGTAGTGTGAAACAATCTCTCTCTCTCTCTCTCCCACTCTTTCTCTTTTTTCTCTCCGTCTCTCTCGCTCTCTCTAACCTCCGAGTTCTTTCCTATTACCCTGTTCTTTAATCATAATAATTAGCTTATTTTTTCCTTGCTTCCTTCCTTCTTTTTCTCTTTCTCCTTCCATCTTTTCTCAACCTTTGGGGCTTCTTAGATCCGGATAAACAGGGAAGTAAGTACTACGACTTCTCTTTCTCTCCTATCTATCCACCCAGTCACCCTGTGGCCTCTGCGTACCCCCTTACTTCCTTCCACCTTTCCATCGCTCCATTACTTTCTAATCTCTCCGTCTCTGACCCTCCCAGTCCCAGGCACCAGCTGCTCCCCAGAGTTTAATTTAGCCAAACCTGCTCTGCTACACCACTACACTCTCTCTCATCTGCAGCCAGACTAGACTCACCTAGATTTAGGGATTTGTATTAGGTTTGTCTGTCCACCATCACAGCAGAGATGACACAAAGCGTGTCTAACTGCAGGCAAGTCTGTCCCAATAGACAGAACCAGCAGTTAGAGCTTTATATTACATATGACACCTGCCCCCCATCAGAAATGGCACAATGGAACCAATGGGACCAGAACAGTCTAATGTTGCTTCCTAAATGGTACCCTATTACCACCACACTGCCCTATTACCATCACACTGCCCTATTACCAACACACTGCCCTATTACCAACACACTGCCCTATTACCACCACACTGCCCTATTACCACCACACTGCCCTATTACCATCACACTGCCCTATTACCACCACACTGCCCTATTACCACCACACTACCCTATTACCACCACACTGCCCTATTACCACCACACTGCCCTATTACCACCACACTGCCCTATTACCACCACACTGCCCTATTACCATCACACTGCCCTATTACCATCACACTACCCTATTACCATCACACTACCCTATAACCATCACACTGCCCTATTACCATCACACTGCACTACTACCATCACACTGCGCTACTACCATCACACTGCCCTATTACCATCACACTGCCCTATTACCATCACACTACCCTATTACCACCACACTGCCCTATTACCATCACACTGCCCTATTACCATCTCACTGCCCTATTACCACCACACTGCCCTATTACCATCACACTGCACTACTACCATCACACTCCCCTATTACCATCACACTGCCCTATTACCATCACCCTACCCTATTACCATCACCCTACCCTATTACCATCACACTACCCTATTACCACCACACTGCCCTATTACCATCACACTGCCCTATTACCATCACACTGCCCTATTACCATCACACTACCCTATTACCATCACACTACCCTATTACCATCACACTGCCCTATTACCATCACACTGCCCTATTACCATTACGCTGCCGTATTACCATCACGCTGCTCTACTACAATCACACTGCCCTATTACCATCACACTGCCCTATTACCATCACACTGCCCTATTACCATCACACTGCCCTATTACCATCACACTGCCCTATTACCATCACCCTGCGCTATTACCATCACACTGCTCTACTACAATCACACTGCCCTATTACCATCACACTGCCCTATTACCATCACACTGCCCTATTACCATCACACTGCCCTATTACCATCACACTGCCCTATTACCATCACACTGCCCTATTACCATCACACTGCCCTATTACCATCACACTGCACTATTACCATCACCCTGCACTATTACCATCACACTGCCCTACCCTATTACCATCACACTGCCCTACCCTATTACAATCACACTGCTCTACTACAATCACACTGCCCTATTACCATCACCCTGCACTATTACCATCACACTGCCCTACCCTATTACCATCACACTGCCCTATTATCATCACACTGCGCTACTTTTGGCCAGTCTATTACCTATATAGTTAATTACTTTTGGCTAGAGCTCAGATGCAGAGACCCATGCAGAGAAAGCATGCAGGACCAAAGCCTGGATAGATACACACACGTTCAGATCAGACACTGTAGGGACTACTAGAGCATGTTCACAGGCAACACACTCACTGCCACACCCTGAACATTACATGTAAGACTCAGGTCTGTTTTCAACCTGTTTTCTGCCCCTGAATGACATTCTGTTGGATGTTTCTCACACATAGATTTTCATTTAGTGTTTTGGCTAATCTTCGACTGCGTAGTGGGCTATCTATCTAGGCCAACTAGATAGGTTTGAAGGGGGTCCAACTTGCTGTGGAAGAAGAGAAAATGTAAAGTGGGAGATTGCCAACTTCAAACTTTGTCTTGGCTTTCTTCTTGTGGCCACTTGCTTTCTGTCCCATCATGTTGTGGCGCTGTGATGGATTTTATCATGGTTTATGTGTGGTGGGGAGCATGAGATAAAAGTATATTTTTATTCAGTTCTTTTTCATCCATTTTGAATTTCACACTACTTGATGTGATGCTGTCTGCTCGCTGTAGGTGGAAGGTGGTGGTTGCCTAGGTGACAGACAGGAAGCACACACACACATAGACACACACGGTTATCCATCTCCCCTCCTCTCCTCTTTGTGTGGCATGGCACTTGTGGAATGGGGTTGTGTGTGTGTGTGTGGGTGTGTGTATTCCCTTACAGCCAGGCGCGATGATGGGATCATGCCCAGGGCTGGCGGATTTGTCTTGCTTTACATTCTCCACACAGAGAGAGAGTGAGACCATGAATAGCCATCCCATCTGACAGTGTCCAGGCTGGATCATAGCAGCACTAATGCATCCCCCAGGAGAACATACAACGGCAGATCAGTCAGTGTCAATGGCTCCTGGAGTCACAGATCTGTCGCTGCTTTTGAATGAACTCCCATTCCCGCTGCATGCAAAGTAGTGTCAGTGGCACGCATCGAGAGACAGAAACTGAAATGGAGCTCGCTCATGCTGCTGGAAATGACCGCTTTGCCTCAGACAGTGTCAGATGAAAGCTGAAATTATTATAATTTCCCTTTTGTAGTTTATTATTGCTCTATACCTGAACAGATAATGGTAAAATGCTGCCTGAACAAAGAAGCTAATTGGTAGGAAGCTGCCCATTGAGAAGATTACGGTCCCTCTCTCTAGACAATTATGGCCGTTGTAGAGAATTGTCCTTTAGCTACCTGTTATTGGTCCTATTTTTACAATATGAAAACATTATAATATGAAAACCAATTGGTATTATATCTAGGTGGAAGATGAATACAACGCAAGCTCCACTACATATACAGTGTCATTCAATACCAGGTGAAAATGAAGAGAGGATACGGAGGGAGGGGGATGGGGGTGGTTCTGTATAGTGACTCCAGGGACTGGTCTTTACACTGTGCTACTCTGATGATCAACTCTCTCTCTCTCTTTCTCTCTCTTTCTTTCTTCCTCTACATCTCTTTTTCTTTTTTTCACAGGGGTACCAGCGATCAAACCACTTCATAGCCACCCAAGGTGAGTGCCATTGGAATCAATAACTGGTCAAATATCGTATTCTGTGTGTGTACTGTATGTATGTATGTATGTGCATGCGCAGCCATGCCTCCCAGTTGTTGATGTTAAAATAATGATGTGAATTATTAATGTTTAAACACCAGTGGGGGCTGCTGAGGGGAGGACGCCTCATAATAATTGCTGGAACGGAGCAAATGGAATGGCATCAAACACATGGAAACCATCTCTTGCGCTCTCTCTCCTAGCTCTTTATCTCTCTCGCTCATCTCTCTCTCTCATCTCTCGCTCTCTCTCTCCCGGGTGGCGCAGCGGTCTAAGGCACTGCATCTCAGTGCTAGAGGCGTCCCGACAGACCTGGTTTGATTCCAAGCTGTATTACAACCGGCCGTGAATGGGACTCCCATAGGGCGGCACACAATTGGCCCAGTGTCGTGCGGGTTAGGGCTTGGCCGGGGTAGGCCGTCATTGTAAATAAGAATATGTGCTTAACTGAGTTTCCTAGTTAAATAAAGGTTTAAAAAACTTGAATCTCTTGCTCTCTCTCTCTCTCTCTCTCTCTCTCTCTCTCTCTCTCTCTCTCTCTCTCTCTCTCTCTCTCTCTCTCTCTCTCTCTCTCTCTCTCTCTCTCTCTTACTTTCTCCTATCTCTTTTCTTCTCTCTCTCATCTCTCCTCTCTCTCTTACTTTCTCCTATCTCTTTTCTTCTCTCTCTCATCTCTCCTCTCTCTCTAATCTCTCTCTCATCTCTCGCTCCTATCTCTTTTTCACTCTCTCTCTCTCTCTCCAACACACCAACCCACACTACACCACACCACACCACACCATACATACATACATTCCCACACTGTCTGGTTTTCCATCACATTCTGTATCTGGGTAAATGTTTCTACAACCTCAACACCACTTCTCTCTACCGTTAGTCACATGTACCTGTACATAGGCCGACTGAGTCTGAATATGTTACAGCACATAGCTGTAGCTCTCTGTGAAGTCTCTGTGTGTCTCTCCTCCCCTAAGTCTGTGCATAGTTCTGCTACTCCCTCAAGTCAGGACCTAGAACATGAATCCCCCCCCCCCCCCCCCACACACACACACACACACACACACACACACACACACACACACACACACACACACACAGACAGAGAGATATATAATTTATTCTTCCTTAGCTCTGATCTTATTAGTTTAGTATGTGATTCCCCTCTGGTGTCTTTCCCTCTTTCTTTTTGGTCCCAATTCCCACCGCTCCACACAAGGAAGATTTCAGTTCACTTGCTCTTCTTAAACCTCTCTGTCTTTCTCTTGCTCTCTTTCTGTCTCTTTCTCTCTTTCTGTCTCTCTCTCTCTCTCACTCTCACACACACAAATACTTATACAGTATACACACGTTTATGCATACATATTACATAGCCACTGGCATACACAATTGTGTCTCTGTTCTCTTACTGAGGCAGACTGAATACATTTTAGAATGCATGGTAAAAAAAGCCAGGAGGCCAGATGAGGTTGACTACCACAGAGTGCCTTCAGAAAGGATTCATATCTCTTGACTTATTCCACATTTTGTTGTGTTAAAGTCTGAATTAAAAATGTTTTGCTCACTCATCTACACATAGTACCCCATAATGACAAAGTGAAAACATGCTTTTAGAATCTTTAGCAAATGTATTGAAAATTAAATACAGAAATATCTAATTTACATAAGTATTCACACACCTGAGTCAACCCTTTGTAGAAGGACATTTGACGGCGCTTACAACTGAGTTTTTTGGGGTACGTCTGTAAGAGCTTTGCACACTTGGATTGTACAATATTTGCCCATTATTCTTTTTTAAATTCTTCAATCTCTGAAGTTGATTGTTGATCATTGCAAGACAGACATTTTCAAGTCTTGCCGTAGATTTTCAACCGATTTAAGTCACAACTGTAACTAGGCCTCTCAGGAACATTCAATGTCGTCTTGGTAAGCAACTACAGTGTTGAATTGGCCTTGTGTTTTAGGTTATTGTCCTGCTGAAAGGTGAGTTCGTCTCTCAGTGTCTGTTGGAAGCAGACTGAACCAGGTTCTCCTCAAGGATTTTGCCTGTGCTTATAGCTGTATTCAAACCTCCCTAGTCCTTGCCGATGACAAGCATACCCAAACATGATGCAGCCATCACCATGCTTGAAAATATACTGAACAAAAACATAAGTGCAAATGTAAAGTGTTGGTCCCATGTTTCATGAGCTGAAATAAAATATCCCAGAAATGTTCCATACGCACAAAAATATTATTTCTCTCAAATTTTGTACAGAAATGTGTTTACATCCCTGTTAGTGAGCATTTCTCCTTTGCCAAGATAACCCATCCACAGTTGTGGCAAATCAAGAAGCTGATTAAACAGCATAATCATTACACAGGTGCACCTTGTACTGGGGACAATAAAAGGCCACTCTAAAATGTGCAGGTTTGTCACACAACACAATGCCACAGATATCTCAAGTTTTGAGGAAGCATGCAATTGGCATAATGACTGCAGGAATGTCCACCAGAGCAGTTGCCAAAGAATTTAATGTACCTTTCTTTACCATAAGCCGCCTCTGTTTGTTTTAGCGAATTTGGCAGCATGTCCAACCAGCCTCACAACCGCAGACCACGTGTAACGAAGCCAGCCCAGTACCTCCATATCCAGCTTCTTCACCTGCGTGATCGTCTGAGACCAGCCACCCGGACAGCTAATGAAACTGGGTTTGCACAACCAAAGAATTTCTGCACAAACCGTCAGAAACCGTCTCAGGGAATATCATCTGCGTGCTCGTTGTCCTCACCAGGGTCTTGACCTGACTGCAGTTCGACGTCGCAACCGACTTCAGTGGGCAAATGTCGTTGTGTGGGCGAACTGTTTGCTGATGACAACTTTGTGACAGAGTGGCCCATGGTGGTGGTGGGGTTATGGTATGGGCAGGCAGGCATAAGCTACGGACAACAAACACAATTGCATTTTATTGTTGGCAATTTGAATGCATGTAGATTCCGTGATGAGATCCTGAGGCCCCTTATCGTGCCATTCATCCACAGCCATCACCTGAAAGCTGAAAATGTCCCAGTTCTTCCATGGCCTGTATACTCACCAGACATGTCACCCATTGAGCATGGTTGGAATGCTCTGGAATGCTCTGGATCGACCTGTACAACCGCATGTTCCATTTCCCGCCAATATCCAGCAACTTCGCACAGCTAATGAAAGGGAGGGAGACAACATTCCACAGGTCACAATCAACAGCCTGATTAACTCTATGCGAAGGAGATGTGTTTCGCTGCATGAGGCAAAGGGTGGTCACATCAGATACTGACTGGTTTTCTGATCCACACCTCTATTTTTTTAAGGTATCTGTGACCAACAGATACATATTTGTTATCCCAGTCATGTGAAATTCATAGATTAGTGGCTTATGAACTTATTTAAATTGACTGATTTCCTTATATGAACTGTATATCTTTGTTCAGTATATATAAAGAGTGGTATGCAGTGATGTGTTGTGTTGGATTTGTGCCAAACAAATACCACTTTGTATTCATGACAAAAGTTAATTTCTTTGCCTTGTTGCAAACAGGATGCATGTTTTGTAATATTTTTTATTCTCTACAGGCTTCCTTCTTTTCACGCTGTCATTTAGGTTAGTATTGTGGAGAAATTACAATGTTGTTGATCATATCGCAACCATTACACTCTTTAAAATCACCATTGGCCTCATGGTGAAATCCCTGAGCAGTTTCCTTCCTCTCCGGCAACTGAGTTATGAAGGATGCCTGTATCTTTCTGGTGACTGGGTGTATTGATACACCATCCAAAGTGTAATTAATAATAACTTCACCATGCTTAAAGGAATATGTGACTCACCACCTGGATGTAGCAAAATTTGAAATTGTGTTTTTTACATTAGATAAAAGTAGAGACTCAGAGCTACAAAATGGTATATCATACACTGCATTTGAGGAACAATGGTAATGTAATTCTGCTTTGAAAAAGTTGATCAACTTCTAAACTCACTTTTTTGAAAATCGCCTTTGAATGTTTTGCAATCTAGTGAAGAGCTCGCCTTTGTCTACACCCATTCAGCATAGTTTACACCCTCACCCTAAGCTTTAGCCCCACCCATCTCGTTTCGCTCTCGAAGCGCGCACCTGACGCTCTGGCCGATGATTTGTTTACCTCTGGTTAGCATGAAAACAGCCTAAACAGCTCTGCTGGCAATAATTTCATTACGCTTTTTTGCAGATGTTTACTGACACCGGCCATATTCAACGGGTGTTGCACACACGTCACGTAACGTTAGCTAACGAGCCAGCTAGTTAAACAATGAACAGTGCCAACAATGCCACAGTGCTGGGAGCTAACCAACCATGTTCAATGTTAGCGAGCTAACATTAGACTCTAACTAGAACAGCACCCGGCTCTGGGAAACAAATAATAATGTCAGCTAGGGAGCCAGCCAGCTAACGTTAGCTAGCTAGCTAACAGTACACTTTAGCTTAAGACATATAACGTAAACTCACCCCATTCTGTACAAATGTGTGCAACCGCAACATTCAAACGAGGCTACAAAGAAAACTAATGGGACTGTAGCGACTGTGTTGACTTCAAAATCGGGGCTGTGAACTAGGTTTCTATTCAAGCGTTGATCGACATGGTAATGGCTCTATAGTATTGGAGAAAAGTTGAAAAAACGGATCCCCACGCATAACGTACAGCATGCATAAAGCAACTATTTCTGTCTTACAATCTCTCTCCACCAGGTGTAGCACTTCTCTCATCATTTAAAAACAAGAAATGGACAGTGACGGGGGTAGGGGGGGATACCTAGTCATTTTTTGCGTCATCGTTGCATGCAATCATCATTCTCAAAGCCGCTGTTTACTTCTAAGATCACTTTAGCATCGCCCTAAAAACCCGATTCAATGTCGACACAAACCTCCAAATAGGTATGTAATGACACATTATATAAACTCTTTATAGTGTTTTATTTACATTTTAGAGGCAATAAGGTGATAAGTATTTTCCCACACGACATCTGTCCTTCTCACTATCACGCATTAGTTTCGCTTCCCCGCCCGCCATTTTTAAAAAGACCCGACGGGGCTCATTGCCTGCTTGAATTATGCAGAAACGGGCAGCGTTTAGATCATGTAATTGATTCTGTTGGAAAGGGGAGAAATTGTGCTTTACAATGGTATTGACATTACAGTTGATCTGGAAGTATTACGTTTTTGGGGCGCTAAAATAAGGGCAATTGTATGGACCAAGGCAATGTACGAGTTTACGTGAGTTTACGTTAGCTAGCTAGGTACCTTGTTTACCTAGGTAAGTGTAAGTTCACACATGTCACATAATGTTAGCTAACGAGCCAGCCAACAATCAACTGTGCCTACAATGCCACAGTGCTGGGAGCTAACCAACCATGTTCAATGTAAGCTAACTAGAACAGCAAACGGCTCTGGGAAATGAATGATAACATCAGCTAGGGAGCCAGGCAGCTAACGTTAGCTAGCTAGCTAACTTTAGCTTGAAATAGCACTTTAGCTTGAAATGAAACCACTTTCTGTCAAAATTAGAGAGCCCGTAATATCTGAAAATGTAGATAGCTAACGCTACACTATCTTACCTGTATACATCATTGTGCATGGACGTGTCTCCCTGACAGGAATGCCATGCCACGGTTGCCCTTAGTTTGAAGATGTAATCTGGAGACAGGTGTTTCCTCCATCTCTTTAGCTATCATACTCTAATTCCACTGATTTCAAAACTTGATCCTCCAGAAAGTGGAGAGCCACACTTATGCAGTTTCACTACACATCACATTTTTTTTAAAGCCGCATTCGACAGGATTACCAACACAGACTGATGAGCTTCTATGGCAGACCAATCCGAACTCCTCTCTCGAAATATTCAGCCCACTCATTATCTCAGCCAATCATGGCTAGTGGGAAGGTTGCTCACTTTTTCTGTGGCTTAACCAACAAGGCTCATAATTTAACAATTTATTCATATTTACAGATGGCATACAAGTTTGTTTTAAGGCACATGAAAGTTCACATGATCAAGAAGGCATTTCTGCCAAAGAAAATGCATTTAGATAAAAAATCATATTTTTTTACGTTCAAACGGCTCTCCTGTGAAGTCGTGACCTGCGACATATGCCTATTTTCCTGAATAGGGACACATATTTAGCACCTGCTTTTTTTATTTTTACACATCTACCATTCGCTGCTGCCCTTTGCAAGGCATTGAAGAACATCCCTGGTCTTTGAATCTGTGCTTGAAATTCACTACTCAATTGAGGGACCTTACAGATAATTGTATGTGTGGGGTACGGAGATGGGGTAGTCATTCAAAAATCATGTTAACCGCTATTATTTAACACAGAATGAGTACATGCAACTTATTATGCGATTTGTTATGCACATTTTTCCTCCTGAAGGTAATTAGGCTTGCCATAACAAAGGGGTTGAATACTTATTGACTCAAGACATTTCAGCATTAACATTTTTTATGAAACCTAATTTAAAAATGTTGCTACAAACAAAATTTCACTTTGACATTATGGCTTATTTTGTGTAGATCAGTGACACACAATCTCAATTTAATCAATTTTAAATTCAGTCTGTATGTATAGGTGTGTGTGTAGGCAGGTGCCTGGAGCGAAACTGGTGTCCAAGGATGAGGTGGAGGAGGTAGTGGAGGAGTCTTGCTCTGAAGCCCTATGTCCACACAGCAACATTACGCTGAGCATACAGATGTGCCCTGGGAGGATGCACCGTTATCTATCACTCCTCTGACAGCCCGGGCCCTCTGGCCCTCAGTGAGGAGTGCTGCTGGAAATTAAACAACATGTCGTCATATTAATAATACAGTAGACACTACGTGGGGGCGAGGTGCTCGGCATCTCAAGTAGGATCCACTGTGAAGGCTTCATGTTCAGGCAAACTGTGAAAAGCACTGCAGAAACAACAACCGCCTTGGTTGTATTTGATCATATGGCTTATTTATAAGAGACAAAGCGAATGAGAGAGGGGGGTGGAACAAAGCGGGAAACAAAGCGGGAAACAAAGCGAATGCAAAATAGCTATGATAACTGAACATGAGTGATCAAGAATGACCTTCTCCTTGACAACGGTCTTATCTATGCTAACTACAGCACCATAGTAGGCCCCTGGAAACAGATTGAATGAATGCATTGTGCGTGCAGAGATAACAAAGGTTGGAATGAATGAGTGTTTTCATCATCAAAAGCCATGATACACCCTAACATTAGCTCTCAACACAAATAATATGTCATTTATGAACGTAAAATAATCAGATACCCACCAGAGGTATGATATACTGTATGGATGGGTATGTTTATCGTTAAAGGTATTTGTTCACCCTTACATTATCTATAGTATGACATAGAGGCGTGTGATATCATCAAGCTCACCGTATAATGCAATCAATGAAACTGCCAATGCGTGCCGAGGAGCTGAGATTTGTGTCGCTCCTCGCCGGAGAAAGAAGACAGTGATGGCGTTTGTTGTTTGCACAACAGCTGTGGATTTGTGAGCGTATTGGAATTAAATTCTACCAGCAGACGCTAGGAGAGCAGAGAGAGGAAAGAGAGGAGTGGAGAGCCATGGTTCATAAAATGACACACTGTTACCTTCGTCTCTAGCATGGTTTCTACCAGCCCGACCCTGATGGTTATCCCTGCTATTTCTACTGATTTATGATCCCATTTCTCCTCCCTCTATCCCTTCCTTTTATGCTCCTACTCCACCTCTTTCTGTCTTTCCTCCTGTCATCCATCGCCTACCCTTTCTCTCCTTGTCCTCTCCTCGTCCTCCTCCTACTCCCCCTCCACCTCCTCCTCATCCTCCTCTCTTCCCCCTCAGGTCCCAAGCAGGAGATGATCTATGACTTCTGGAGGATGGTGTGGCAGGAGAACTGCTTCAGTATTGTCATGATCACTAAACTGGTGGAAGTGGGCAGGGTAGGATTATCTTTCTGTGCCTTTGCGGGCTCACTCTTTGCATAGGACAATATAAGAACTACCAGCGGAATGAACTAGCTTTGTATAATAAGTCTACAACCCAGTGGGCAAAACTGGTTGAAATGACAGCCAGATTACAACCATTATGTCTTGCACCTTTTCTAGATGTAAACAGGAAATATAGATGATTGTCATGGGCTACTGTATTGTATTGATTTTTCTCTTGAACATTGGTTTAGAGTTAAGCCAGCTTAATCTGTAACTGACTGTTGACCCTGATTAAAGTCCCAATGTTCTGTGTGTGTTCAGATGAAATGCTGTAAGTACTGGCCCGAGGACAGTGAACTCTATGGAGACATCAAGATCACACTGCTGAAAACGGAAACACTGGCTGAGTACACCGTCCGCACCTTTGCTATGGAGCGGGTGAGCGAATAGTCGATGTCCTTTTATCTAACAAATAATAAATTGTTTGGATATGTATTGGCCCCTGGGATCACATCCAATTTGAGAGTGTTTTGTTTCCTCTTTGTTCACACAGCCTTTATAGAGGCATTGATATCTTAACAAATAATGAATCATTTTAATATGCATGTTTGAATAGAGATGTCTAAATAAATGTCCTACTGTGCCAACTGTAGGTGTCTGTTTGCTGATAATGATTTTCATTGGACCTTCTGTATTTTCCTCTCCAGAGGGGCTACCCAGCCAAACATGAGGTGTGCCAGTTCCACTTCACCTCCTGGCCAGAGCATGGTGTTCCCTATCACGCCACAGGCCTGCTGGCCTTCCTACGACGGGTCAAGGCTTCCACACCCCCCGACGCTGGGCCCGTGGTTGTCCACTGCAGGTAACAAACCATCTTACATCACATCCTGTCTCTGAGTGATGCAGTGTTGCTCTTTATTTTATACTTATCATTTTTGGTGTAGCTTAGCCTATAGATGGTCTCTCGCTCCTGAGCTTATACCCTCACCTCTTTGACCTTGTTGACCTCTATCCCCTGACATCTCTGTGTGTTAGTGCTACGTCATGCTGGATATGACCTCTAACCTCCAACTCCTAACCCCTGACCTCTCTCCTCCGTGTTAGTATGGGAGCAGGCAGAACAGGCTGCTACATCGTACTGGATGTCATGCTGGATATGGCAGAGTGTGAGGGAGTGGTGGACATCTACAACTGTGTCAAGACCCTCTGCTCCAGACGCATCAACATGATACAGACAGAGGTAAGAATATAATCTGTATATCAGGGATGCCCAAAACTTCTCCTGCAGGCTTTCCCTCCAACCCTAATCTAACACACGTATTATCTGATGACCATGATTAGTTTCAGGTATGTTAGCACAGGGTTGGAGCATAACCATGCATACATAATCTCTCCCAAGGAGGAGAGTTGACCTCCCCCGCAGCATATGGTATACTATATAGAGGACCTCGCACTTACATCTGATAACATTGATGTTGAATCTCTTTTCATAGAAATGTCCTCCTGTTCATTTTTTTTGTGGTAAAAAAGTGGTAATTGAATGCATCTATCGGCCGCCCAATTCTGACGTTGGTAATTTAATTTATATTCTTGCATCAACCTTGGATTAATAATTTATTTTAAAAAAATTATTTCACCTTTATTTAACCAGGTTGGCTAGTTGAGAACACGTTCTCATTTACAACGGCGACCTGGCCAAGATAAAGCAAAGCAGTGCGACACAAACACCAACACAGAGTTACACATGGAATAAAAAAACATACAGTCAATAACACAATAGAGAAAAAAAGTCTATATAGAGTGTGTGCAAATAAGGTTGTTCCACTGGATATCATAAGGTGAATGCACCAATTTGTAAGTCGCTCTGGATAAGAGCGTCTGCTAAATGACTTAAATGTAAATGTAAATGTAAATAAGGGAGGTAAGGCAATAAATAGGCCATAGTGGCGAAATAATTACAATTGAGCAATTAAACACTGGAGTGATAGATGTGCAGAAGATGAATGTGCAAGTAGAGATACTGGGGTGCAAAGGAGCAAAACAATAAATCACAGTATGGGGATGAGGGAGTCGGATGGGCTATTTACAAATGGGCTATGTACAGGTACAGTGATCTGTGAGCTGCTCTGACAGCTGGTGCTTAAAGTTAGTGAGGGAGATATGGGTCTCCAGCTTCAGTGATTTTTGCAGTTCTTTCCAGTCATTGGCAGCAGAGAACTGGAAGGAAAGGCGGCCAAAGGAGGAATTGGCTTTGAGTGGGTGCTGCTATGGTGACCAGTGAGCTGAGATAAGGTGGGGCTTTACCTAGCAAAGACTTATAGATGACCTGGAGCCAGTGGGTTTAGCGACGAATATGAAGCGAGGGCCAGCCTACAGGAGCATACAGGTTGCAGTGGTGGGTAGTATATGGGGCTTTGTTGACAAAACGGATGGAACTGTGATTGACTGCATCCAATTTGCTGAGTAGAGTGTTGGAGGCTATTTTGTAAATGACATCGCCGAAGTCAAGGATCGGCAGGATAGTCAGTTTTACGAGGGTATGTTTGGCAGCATGAGTGAAGGATGCTTCGTTGCGAAATAGGAAGCCGATTCTAGATTTAATTTTGGATTGGAGATGCTTAATGTGAGTCTGGAAGGAGAGTTTACAGTCTAACCAGACCCCTAAGTATTTGTAGTTGTCCACATATTCTAAGTCAGAATCGTCCAGAGTAGTGATGCTGGACGGGCAGCGGGTGCGGGCAGCGATCGGTTGAAGAGCATGCATTTAGTTTTACTTACATTTAAGAGCAGTTGGAGGCCACGGAAGGAGAGTTGTATGGCATTGAAGCTCGTCTGGAGGTTAGTTAACACAGTGTCCAAAGATGGGTCAGATGTATACAGAATGGTGTCGTCTGCGTAGAGGTGGATCAGAGACTCACCAGCAGCAAGAGTGACATCATTGATGTATACAGAGAAGAGAGTCGGCCCGAGAATTGAACCATGTGGCACCCCCATAGAGACTGCCAGAGGTCCGGACAACAGGCACTCCGATTTGACACACTGAACTCTGTCTGAGAAGTAGTTGGTGAACCAGGCGGTTATGATATCGTTTAGGACCATGAGCGTGGCTGAGGTGCACCCACGACCAGCTCGGAAACCAGATTGCATAGCGGAGAAGGTAAGGTGAGATTTGAAATGGTCGGTGATCTGTTTGTTAACTTGGCTTTCGAAGACCTTAGAAAGGCAGGGTAGGATAGATATAGGTCTGTAATAGTTTGGGTCTAGAGTGTCTCCCCCTTTGAAGAGGGGGATGACCGTGGCAGCTTTCCAATCTTTGGGGATCTCAGACGATACGAAAGAGAGGTGGAACAGGCTAGTAATAGGGGTTGCAACAATTTCGGCTGATAATTCTAGACAGAGAGGGTCCAGATTGTGTAGCCCTGCTGATTTGTAGGGGTCCAGATTTTGCAGCTCTTTCAGAACATCAGCTATCTGGATTTGGGTGAAGGAGAAATGGGGAGGCTTGGGCAAGTTGCTGTGGGGGGTGCAGGACTGTTGACCAGTGGCCAGGTGGAAAGAATGGCCAGCCGTAGAAAAATGCTTCTTGAAATTCTCAATTATTGTAGATTTATCGGTGGTGACAGTGTTTTCTAGCCTCAGTGCAAGGGGCAGCTGGGAGGAGGTGCTCTTATTCTCTATGGACTTTACAGTGTCCCAGAACATTTTGGAGTTTGTGCTGCATGATGCAAATTTCTGTTTGAAAAAGCTAGCCTTTGCTTTCCTAACTTCCCTGAAAAGTTGCATATCACGAGGGCTATTTGATGCTGATACCGTACGCCACAGGATGTTTTTTTGCTGGTCAAGGTCAGTCAGGTCTGGAGTGAACCACAGGCTATACAGTGGGGCAAAAATACTTTTTGGGACTAAATACTTTTTTGCCCCACTGTATCAGTTCCTGGTTCAATTTTTTTTTGAATGGGGCATGTTTATTTAAGATTGTGAGATTGTAAGATTGTTATTTTTTTGCCCCTTTTTCTCCCCAATTTCGTGGTATCCAATTGTTAGTAGTTACTGTCTTGTTTCATCGCTACAACTCCCGTACGGACTCGGGAGAGACGAAGGTTGAGAGCCATGTGTCCTCCGAAACACAACCCAACCAAGCCACACTGCTTCTTAACACGCGCGCATCCAACCCGGAAGCCAGCCGCACCAATGTGTCGGAGGAAACACTGTACACCTAGCGACCTGGTCAGCGTGCACTGCGCCCGGCCCACCACAGGAGTCGCTAGTGCGCGATGAGACAAGGATATCCCTACCGGCCAAACCCTCCCTAACCCGGACGATATTTTATTCTAACAAATTCCAAGAATCCTTAAATAATATAAAGTGAACTTCAAAAATCATCTATCAAATGTTGAATACAAAAAAGGCATCTACAACTATTCTATCGTTGGAAATAAGACCTATAGTGATCCTGATGTTATTTCATGTAAATTGAATAACTTTTTGTGAATGTGAGTTCCTCTGTCAAAGAAAATAGAGAAAACTGAAGGAAATCCCTTGGATTACAATAAGGGACATTTCCCTTCTCTGCTTCAGTTTGAGCCTCCTGATGTGATGGAGCTAATTGGTAACTTAAAGATATCAGCAGTAGGTCATGCTGAGTTTGGTGCCTGGTGAAATCAGTGTCTTCCTCGATTACTGAGCCTCTAACGTATATATTCACCAAATCAATGCAAACTGGTATTGTTCCTAAATATTTGAAAATGTCCAATGTTATTCCAGATAGTTTAGAAACTATACATACGAGCCATACAATATCTGTACTACCATGTTTTTCAAAAATCCTAGAAAAATTGGTGTGTAAGAGAATGTTGAAACATTTAAATCAACACTGTATTCTACATAAGAACCAATATGCATTTCGTTAAAACAACTCCACTGTAACGGTGTTCCTCCTCCTCTTCATCCGAAGAGGAGGAGCAGGGATTGAACCAAAACGCAGCGTCGTGATAAGACATAATATTTATTTAAACAAAACCGAAAACACAACGAACACTTGAATAGAAACAAAACAACAAAACACGTAGACTGACCTGAACGTAAGAACTTACATGAACCACGAAGAACGCACGAACAGGAAAAACAGACTACACAAAAACCGAACGAACAAACAAACCGAAACAGTCCCGTGTGGCGTAACATACACTGACACAGACACAGGAGACATCCACCCACAAACAAACAATGTGACACCACCTACCTTAATATGATTCTCAATCAGAGGAGATGAAAACCACCTGCCTCTAATTGAGAACCATATCAGGTACCCATTCACCAACATAGAAACACAAAACATAGACTACCCACCCAAACTCACGCCCTGACCGTCAAACACATACAAAATAACAGAAAACCGGTCAGGAACGTGACATCCACAGATATGGATGGCTCTTTTGCAACTGGTAGATAAAGTCTTTGCAGCCCTGAACAACAATGAATACGCTTTTGTCATCTTTTTAGATTTATCCAAAGCGTTTGACAGGGTTGATCATGAAATATGACTTTCTAAATTGCATTATTACAGTTTTCATGATTGTATATATATAAACTCAGCAAAAAAACAAACAGCCCTTTTTCAGGACCCTGTCTTTCAAAGACAACTTGTAAAAATCCAAATAACTTCACAGATCTTCATTGTAAAGCGTTTAAACACTGTTTCCCATGCTTATTAAATTAATCATAAACAATTAATGAACATGGACCTGTGGAACGGTCGTTAAGACACTAACAGCTTACAGACGGTAGGCAATTAAGGTCACGGTTATGAAAACTTAGGACACTAAAGAGGCCTTTCTACTGACTCTGGAAAACACCAAAAGAAAGATGCCCAGCGTCCCTGCTCATCTGCGTGAATGTGCCTTAGGCATGCTGCAAGGAGGCATGCAGATGTGGCCAGGGCAATTCATTTCAATGTCCGTAATGTGAGACAATGCTACAGGGAGACACTGTTACAGGGAGACACGATGGACAGCTGATCGTCCTCACAGTAGCAGACCACGTGTAACAAGACCTGCACAGGATCGGTACATCCGAACATCACACCTGCGGGACAGGTACAGGATGGCAACAACAACTGCCCGAGTTACACCAGGAACGCACAATCCCTCCATCAGTGCTCAGACTGTCCGCAATAGGCTGTGAGAGGCTGGACTGAGGGCTTGTAGGCCTGTTGTAAGGCAGGTCCTCACCAGACATCACCGGCAACAACGTTGCCTATGGGCACAAACCCACCGTCGCTGGACCAGACAGGACTAGCAAAAAGGGCTCTTCACTGACAAGTCACGGTTTTGTCTCACCAGGGGTGATGGTTGGATTTGCGTTTATTGTTGAAGGAATGAGTGTTACACCGAGGCCTGTACTTTGGAGCAGGATCGATTTGGATGTGGAGGGTCCGTCATGGTCTGGGGCGGTGTGTCACATCATCATCTGACTGAGCTTGTTGTCATTGCAGGCAATCTCAACGCTGTGTGTTACAGGGAAGACATCCTCCTCCCTCATGTGGAACCCTTCCTGCAGGCTCATCCTGACATGACCCTCCAGCATGACAATGCCACCAGCCATACTGCTCGTTCTGTGCGTGATTTCCTGCAAGACAGGAATGTCAGTGTTCTGCCATGGCCAGCGAAGAGCCCGGATCTCAATCCCATTGAGCACGTCTGGGACCTTTTGGATCGGAGGGTGAGGGCTAGAGCCATTCCCCCCCAGAAATGTCTGGGAACTTGCAGGTGCCTCGGTGGAAGAGTGGGGTAACATCTCACAGCAAAAACTGGCAAATCTGGTGCAGTCCATGAGGAGGAGATGCACTGCAGTACTTAATGCAGCTGAAAAAGGGCTGTTTGTTTTTTAGGCTGGGTGTCTGTACAGCACTTCGAGATATTAGCTGATGTACGAAGGGCTATATAAAATAAAATTGATTGATTGATTGATGGTAGCCACACCAGATACTGACTGTTACTTTTGATTTTGACTCCCCCTTTGTTCAGGGACACATTATTCCATTTCTGAGGAACTTGTTCAGTTTATGTCTCAGTTGTTGAATCTTATGTTCATACAAATATTTACACGTTAAGTTTGCTGAAAATAAACGCAGTTGATAGTGAGAGGACGTTTCTTTAATTGGTTATATAGTTATATCTTTCTTTAATTCGTTATATAGTTATGATTATGGTAGAGAACATTGTGTTTATGCAGACGGCTGTGCATCTACCAGGGCCAAGATATCCTGTGGTGTGTTACAGGGTTTGATAATTGGACCTTTGTTATTCCTAATCTATAACAATGGCCTTGCTGCTGTGTCTTCTACCGTACTTCCCCTTCTCTTTGCTGATGATACCAACTTGATTTTATCACACCAGAATTTTGACTCCCTAATTAATGAAGTCATCTCAGGCATGGCCAATTTTTCTGAATGGTACCAGATAAACAAATTATCTAAATCCAACTTAATTGTATTCACTAGTAAGAATAAGAAATATTGTAAAAAAAAAAGACAGAATCTCAATTGGTGGGAATGAAATGGAACAAGTCACATCCACTAGATTCCTCAGAGTTCTAATTGATGAAAAGTTATCCTGGAAAGATCATATTCAACTTGCCTGTAGCAAAGTGATGAAATCTGTAGATATCATCAGAAAAATGTGTGGTTTGGTTCATCAGGTTTCCTAACTGAAATCAAATCAAATCAAACTTTGTCACACGCACCGAAAACAACAAGTGTAGACTTTACCCTGAAATGCTTACTTACAAGCCCTTAACCAACAATGAAGTTCAAGAAGAAGAAAGTATTTACCAAGTAGACTAAAATAAAAAGTAACACAATAACAATAACGATGCTATATACAGGGGGCACCGGTACCGAGTTAGTGTGCGGGGGTACAGGCTAGTTGAGGTAATCTGTACATGGAGGTCGGGGCGAAGTGACTATGCATAGGTAACAAACAAAGAGCGAACAGCAGTTTACAAAAGGGAGGGGGTAGCAATGTAAATTGTCTCGTGGAGATTTTATGAATTGTTCAGCAGTCATGGCTTGGGGGTAGAAGCTGTTGAGGAGCCTTTTGGTCCGCTCCGGTACCACTTGCCGTGCAGTAGCAGAGAAAACAGTCTATAAATTGGGTGAATGGAGTCTCCGACAATTGTATGGGCTTTCATCTGACACCGCCTATTATGAAGGTCCTGGATGGCAGGAAGCTTGGCCCCAATGATGTACTGGGCTGTTCGCACTACCCTCTGTAGCGCCTTACGGTCAGATGCCGAGCAGTTGCCATACCAGGCGGTGATGCAACCGGTCAAGATGCTCTCGATGGTGCAGCTGTAGAACCTTTTGAGGATCTGGGGACCCATGCCAAATCTTTTCATTCTCCTGAGGGACAAAAGGTGTTGTTGTGCCCTCTGTCGTGCCCTCTTCTGTCTTGGTATGTTTGGACCATGATAGTTCGTTGGTGATGTGGACACCAAGGAACTCGAAACTCTCGACCCGCTCCACTACAGCCTTGTCGATGTCAATGGAGGCCTGTTTGGCCCGCCTTTTCCTGTAGTCCACGATCAGCTCCTTTGTCTTGCTCACATTGAGGGAGAGGTTGTTGTCCTGGCACCACACTGCCAGTTCTCTGACCTCCTCCCTATAGGCCGTCTCATCGTTGTCGGTGATCAGGCCTACCACTGTTGTGTCGTCAGCAAACTTAATGATGGTGTTGGAGTCGTGTTTGACCACGCACTTGTGGGTGAACAGGGAATACAGGAGTCTGGGTTTCCCTTTGTAGTCCGTAATAGTTTTCAAGCCCTGCCACATCTGTCGAGCGTCAGAGCCGGTGTAGTAGGATTCAATCTTAATCCTGTATTGACGCTTTGCTTGTTTGATGGTTCGTCTGAGGACATAGCGGGATTTCTTATAAGTGTCCGGATTAGTCTCCTGCTCCTTGAAAGCGGCTGCTTTAGCTTTAAGCTCGATGAGGATGTTGCCTGTAATCCATGGCTTCTGGTTGGGATATGTACGTACAGTCACTGTGGGGATGATGTCATCGATGCACTTATTGATGAAGCCGATGACTGAGGTGGTGTATTCCTCAATGCCATTGGATGAATCCCGGAACATATTCCAGTCTGTGCTAGCAAAACAGTCCTGTAGTGTAGCATCCGTGTCATCTGACCATTTCCGTATTGAGTGAGTCACTGGTTCTTCCTGTTTTAGTTTTTGCTTGTATGCAGCAATCAGGAGAATAGAATTATGGTCAGATTTGCCAAATGGAGGGCGTGGGAGAGCTTTGAATCCATCTCTGTGTGTGGAGTAAAGGTGGTCTGGATTTTTTTTCCTCGGGTTGCACATGTGACATGCTGGTTAAAATTTGGTAAAACTGATTTAAGTTTACCTGCATTAAAGTCCCTGGCCACTATGTGGCCGCTTCTGGGTGAGCATCTTCTTCTTTGCTTATGGCCTTATAGAGTTGGTTGAGAGCGGTCTTAGTGCCAGCTTCGCTTTGTGGTGGTAAATAGACGGCTATGAATAATACAGATGAGAACTCTCTTGGTAGATAGTGTGGTCGACAGCTTATCATAAGGTACTCTACCTCAGGTGAGCAATACCTCGAGACTTCTTTAATATTAGACATTGCGCACCAGCTGTTATTGACAAAAAGACACCCCACCCCTCGTCTTACCAGAGGTAGCATCTCTGTTCTGCCGGTGCATGGAAAATCCCGCTAGCTCTATATCACCCGTATCTTCATTCAGCCACATCTCGGTGAAAGATAAGATGTTACAGTTTTTAATGTCCCGTTGGTAGGATAATCTTAATAGTAGGTCATCAATTTTATTTTCTAATGATTGCGCGTTAGCAAGATGAATGGAAGGCAATGGGAGTTTACTCGCTCGGCTCTGGATTCTCAGAAGGGTGCCCGATCTGAGGCCTCTTTTCCGGCGTCTTTTCTTCATGCAAAAGGCGTGGATCTGGGCCTGTTCCAGTGAAAGCAGGATATCCTTCTCTTCGGACTCTTTAAAGGAAAAGGGTTCTTCCAGTCCGCGGTAATTAATCACTTTTCTGATGTCCAGAAGTTATTTTTTGTCATAGGAGACAGTTGCAGCAACATTATGTACACAATAAGTTAAAAAATAAGTTACACAAAATGCAAAAAATATAACAAAATAGCACAATTGGTTGGGAGAATGTAAAACGCCAGCCATGTTCTTCGGCGCCATCTTTGCAATATACTATAGTTCTATACTATAGTATATAGTATATGGTATAATATACCAAACTCTATACTATTGTTTAATTTACCCATATATAATTTACTCTAATATTGTCTGGACCAGTACATTTGTCTCCTACCTACAGAAATGACTCATCGTACAAAATAAATTTGCAAGACTAGCCACCTCTTCTATTTACCTGGCTCCATCCAGGCTGTATCACATCCAACTGTGATTGGGAGTCCCATAGGGCGGTGCACAATTGGCCCAGTGTCGTCCGGGTTTGGCCTGGGTAGGCCGTCGTAAATAAGAATTTGTTCTTAACTGACTTGCCTAGTTAAATACATGTAAAATGAAAATAAATAAAAATGTACGACATTAATGTACGCCAATGATGCACTTTTATCTACAAATGCTCATACCTTCCAGAAAGTTTACCTAAACCCTTCAATGGATTCGTCCAGGTTAATTCTGAAATCCACCTATATAACACAAGACACTGCGTTAACCTTCACCCCCCCCCACTGCTGCACCTCACATAGTCAATTCTCTATCAGATATAGAGGTACCATACTCTGGAGTTCTTGTCTTCACATTTCCAAAACATCATCATCCCTCAATAACTTCAAGCGAAAACTGGGGGTCAGTCTGATGAACCAAACTACTCAATAATCTCCTCCATAGCCAAACTGTCACACACTCACATGCACACCTGCACACATGCACACACACATTTAAACACATTTATTTTTTTGTGATTACTGATAAATGTATTTTTGTTCAAACCAACTTTATTTTATTTTTTTTACTTATGTATTACATTGTATGTCGTTTTTTTGTGGTGTGGTTTCCATATAAGCACTTGGGTGTAACGATTGTCGTCGGGAGAAGGAGAGGAGGACCAAAGTGCAGCGTGGTACGTATCCATAATACTTTTAATAAAGATGAACACGCGAACAAAAACAACAAAACGACCAACGAACAGTTCTGAAAGGTGCAACAAACACTAAACAGAAAATAACCACCCACAAACACAGGTGGGAACAGGCTACCTAAGTATGGTTCTCAATCAGAGACAACGATAGACAGCTGAACCTATAGGTGAGGGTCTGGGTGGGCATTTCACCGCGGTGGCGGCTCTGGTGCGGGACGTGGACCCCGCTCCACCTTAGTCTTGGCCCACTTAGGTGACGCCACTGGAGCGGGGACCCTTACCGCCGACCCCGGACCGGGGACCCTCGCAGCGGGCCCCAGACAGGAGGGAGACTCTGGCTGCTCCGGACAGGAGGGAGACTCTGGCTGCTCCGGACAGGAGGGAGACTCTGGCTGCTCCGGACAGGAGGGAGACTGGCTGCTCCGGACAGGAGGGAGACTCTGGCTGTTTCCGGACAGGAGGGAGCCTCTTGCTGCTCCGGACAGGAGGGAGCCTCTGGCTGCTCCGGACAGGAGGGAGACTCTGGCTGCTCCGGACAGGAGGGAGACTCTGGCTGCTCCGGACAGGAGGGAGACTCTGGCTGCTCCGGACAGGAGGGAGACTCTGGCTGCTCCGGACAGGAGGGAGACTCTGGCTGCTCCGGACAGGAGGGAGATTCTGGCTGCTCCTGACTGAAGCCCGTCGCTGGAGGCTCCGGACTAGAGGGCGTCGCTGGAGGCTCCGGACTAGAGGGCGTCGCTGGAGGCTCCGGACTGACGTCCTTCGTTGGGGGCCTTGTGCCATAACTCCTCACTGGAGGTTTCGTGCCATGGATCCTCACTGGAGGCTTCGTGCCATGGATCCTCACGGGAGGCTTCGTTCCATGGATCCTCACTGGAGGCTTCGTTCCATGGATCCTCACTGGAGGCTTCGTGCCATGGATCATCACTGGAGGCTTCGTGCCATGGATCATCACTGGAGGCGTCGTGCCATGGATCATCACAGGAGGCTTCGTGCCATGGGCTATGCGTGCGCACTGGGGACACCGTGCGCTTCACCGCATAACACGGTGCCTGCCCAGTCACTCTCTTGCCACGGTAAGCACGGGGAGTTGGCTAAGGTCTCCTACCTGAGTCCGCCAATCACCCCGTGTTCCCGGCCCCCCCCCAAATAATTCTGGGGCTGCCTCTCGTGCCCGTTACCTCGAGCCAATTCCTCATAGTGTCGCCGCTCCGCTCTAGCTGCCTCCAGCTCCTCTTTCGGACGGCGATACTCCCCCGGCTGTGCCCAGGGTCCCTTGCCGTCCAATATTTCCTCCCATGTCCAGTAGTCCATCCTTCCACGCTGCTTGGTCCTTTGTTGGTGGGTGGTTCTGTAACGATTGTCGTCGGGAGAAGGAGAGGAGGACCAAAGTGCAGCGTGGTACGTATCCATAATACTTTTAATAAAGATGAACACGTGAACAAAAACAACAAAACGACCAACGAACAGTTCTGAAAGGTGCAACAAACACTAAACAGAAAATAACCACCCACAAACACAGGTGGGAACAGGCTACCTAAGTATGGTTCTCAATCAGAGACAACGATAGACAGCTGCCTCTGATTGGGAACCATACCAGGCCAAACACATAGAAATACAAAACAAGGACAACATAGAACACCAGACATAGAATGCCCGCCCAAACTCACGCCCTGACCAACCAAAATAGAGACATAAAAAGGATCTCTAAGGTCAGGGCGTGACATTGGGCTTCCAACCATACCTGCACACTATGTTCTTTTTATTTTTATTTGTTTTTATCTGTATTGTCTTTCAGTTGTTTTCTTTGTTGCAAATAAATTATAAAATAAAAACAGAATTTTGTTATATCAACTAGGAATTCATCAAGAATTCATTGAAATATCAGGGATCAACCGAGGTAGATTATGATGTAGACTCCCTTTCCATGCCTGCTGAATGTGTCTATACTGTTGTTTTGTCTTCAAATCTTACTGATGTTGCCGTTTTCAAACCTCACTTTGAAACCTGTTTACCAGTCTAATACAGCTATAATTAGATTCAATCAAGAAAAACTATTTTTGATGTGATGATCAAATAAAATATGCATCCTCATTAATGCTTTTTCAATTCAGGTCACTGATATTCTTTGTACTCCAAGATGTCAAAACAAATGTACTAACTAATGGCATTGAACAGACTAATATTTAGGCTATATATATCTGGGCTGGGCATTTGGGATTCTGGCTCTTTTGATGTATGTTCTAACACCCTCTCCTTTCCCATTTTTTAGATTGTTAACGGTTAGCAAAACAACGTTTGTGTGTGGGCATAGCGATGTGATGAATGTTGACATTTCTAACAATTAGTCGTCATTAACAACAGTAATCAAAGCCCAATGTTACACTCCCCCCCAAACCGCTAGCAATTATGGTTCTATTATCAAAACAAGATAATAGACGTTTCTTGTTAGTTTCTCAATCTCACTGTCTTGTCTCTACCTTCCTCCCCCCCCCCCCTTACCTTCCTCCCTCTCTCAGGAGCAGTATGTGTTCATCCACGATGCCATTCTGGAGGCCTGTCTGTGTGGAGAGACAGCTATACCAGTTATTGAGTTTGCTCTGACTTATAAGGAGATGCTGAGGGTTGACTCACAGAGCAACACCTCCCAGCTACGGGAGGAGTTCCAGGTAAGACTAGTAGGACGTTTTGTTTTAGCATCCAGAAACTATCTGACTAGATAACACCTGGATTTTGACTTCTTTCCCATTACGTCTTGATGTCCTCGATATGATTTGTAAAGAAAATGGTTGGAGTTGATGTTTATTCTAACAGTGGAACACATTTCACATAATAATGATGTTATTCTCTTACTGGTACTATATTAATGGTGCAAACTTAGATCCACTAACTCTCACCAAAACACTAGTCATGGCACAGTATAGTACCATGGCCTTAGCTGTATTCATGGTCTATTGCAGCAGTCTGAGATTGTAAATGGCATATTTCTGTATATTACTGTAATTCCTATTTCTGTATGAGATGACTTTAGTTCATCTGACTAGATGGATTGTCCTCCTTTTCCATTTTATTGACACAAATCATTAGTGACCTTTACCATGCATAATTACAGCTACTTATCTCTTTCAGACCAGGCTATTGAATACATTCATGATGGTTATTATAGTCCAATGAAATATCCACACTGAAATCAGACATTTACAATGCATCCCAAATGGCACACTATTCCCTGTACAATGCACTAGTTTTGACCAGAGTCCTATTGCCCCTGGTCAAAAGTAGTACACTAAATAGGGAATAGGGTGACATTTAATTTCAGATTATAATTTAAACACATACTGTATCTGCAAGATGTAATCCTGATGCAATGTAAGTTAGTAATAATTATAATGCACCATTCATACAGTCAAATTTAATAGGGAGTTATTATTCAACACAATGCACAGCAAGTTAAAAAAACTGTTTAATTTCCCCTCCAATTTCAATTCCCAAAGCTTCATAATGTGCTTATTTATAATGGATGTGGTTTGCAATTAAATGTGTTTTTATCTTTTAAGCCCCTTCATAGTTTTTGACTGATGCTAAATGTGTATGAAAGTTTTAGCCAGATGATGATTAGACAGTTGTCTGTCTCTCTCTCGCTCTCTCTCTCTTTCTCTCTCTCACTCTCTCTCCGTTTGTTACTGTCTCTCTCTGTCTCTCTCTGTTTATCACTGTCGCCCTGTCTCTGTCTGTCTCCATCATCCTCTTCTACCTTGTCTGTGCTCCTTCATCTCACCCTCTCTCTCCATCCCTTCCTCCCTCTCTCCAGACGTTGAACTCTGTGACCCCTCACCTGGACGTGGAGGAGTGCAGCGTGTCCCTGTTGCCTAGGAACCGCGAGAAGAACCGTAGCATGGATGTCCTGCCTCCCGACCGCGCCCTGGCCTTCCTGGTTACCACCGAGGGCGTTGCCGAAGGGAACAGCTACATCAACGCTGCTCTCACCGACAGCTTTCACCGGCCCGCCGCCTTCGTGGTAACGCCACACCCGTTACCGGGAACCACGGCAGACTTCTGGAGGCTGGTCTATGACTATGGATGTACCTCAGTGGTGATGCTCAACCAGATCAACCAGTCCAACTCTGCCTGGGTGAGAAGAGGGGAGGTGAGGGGCTGAGGACGGAGGAAGGAAGGGGGGAGGGAATTGATGATACTGACTGACTGACTGACTGACTGAGCCCTGTGGCTATCAGGTACCGGTCAAATCGCTCATCCTCATACTCGATTGGTCAAAGCTGTACTCTGACCAATCCCATGTCATAGCTATCTAAAGCTGATTGCACTAACTGTAAGTTGCTCTGGATAAGAATGTCCTCTAAATGACTAAAAGGTAAAAGTAATAGCAACCTGATTTATAGCCTTTGTGTAGATTAATTTATAGGATGATACATTTTTAGCCTGCTTGTCAGGGCATTACCACATCCATATCATTCTGTTCTCACCCCATCTCTCCCTCATCTAGCACGTCACCTGTGTGTTTACTCATGTGTGGGTTTGTCTGTGGCCTTCTTATCTTTCACTTGTCACTGTGTCATGGTGCTGGGTTGGCTAATGTTTACACCATTGCTCTCATTTATAACTAGCTGTCTCTCTCTTGTCTACTCTCACTCCTTCTGTCATTCCCTCTCGCTCTTTCTCCTCAACTCTCTCTCCTTTTTTGATCATTTCTCTCCTCTCTTTCTTTCTCCTTACTCTTCTCTTCTCTTGTTCTCCCTCCCTGTATCGTCTCTGTCCTGCTATCCTTCTCTGCCATGTCTTAATTGCTCTCTTTTCCCCCACTCTCTCTCTCTCTCTCTCTCCCTCTCTCTCTCTCCCTTTCCCCCCCATCTCCTCTGTCTTCTTTCTTTCTCATCCACCGCTCCCTCCTTCCCTTTCTCTCTCTACCAGTGGATTAACAGTGTACCCCAGTCATTTGTGCTACCTGTCTCTGTGTATAAATATGTATCTCTCCCTTTGCCCCTGTCACCTCGTTAATACCTCCCTGTCAACGTGACAGGACATTATCGCTACCTTGTTCCTCCCCTGGGCCTTCTGCCGCCCCCCTACCTTCCCCTTCCCTCCCCCTTCCTGTCACATCTAACACTGTTAGCATGTTAACACTACATTCCCCCGTGTCTCCATCCCTCCCCTCTCTGTCCCCCTCGCTGTCACAGCTAACACTGTTAGCATGTTAACACTACACTCCTCCGTGTTTCCATCCCTCCCTCCCTCCCTCCCTCTATTCCTCCTTCCCTTCCTGCTCCCTTCTCTGTCCCCCTCGCTGCCACAGCTATCACTGTTAGCAATTTAACACTACACTCCCCAGTGTCTCCATCCCTCCATTCCTCCCTTCGGCTGATGAGTCTTTGAAGCAGCTGTGACCTGTATTGACTAAAGACCTTGGCCCAGTCTGTGTGCTCTGTGCACCAATCCCTGATTGACTCCATGTGTATCTCTACCAGGCACCGCCGAGTTCCCCCCCCCCTGACCACACTGCATTCATTTATAATGGGCTAATGTTAATGATTTAGAGTGATGAATTATTCAAAAGATGTGAAACACTGTTAAACTGTGTGTGTGTGTGTGTGTGTGTGTGTGTGTGTGTGTGTGTGTGTGTGTGTGTGTGTGTGTGTGTGCGTGTGCGTTTGCGTGCGTGCAGTGTTATGGGATTGATTGTACTCAGTGATGGTGTTTTCTGCTCATGCAATTAACAGTGTTGCTATGGGTTGGATAATTGTGGATCTGGCTAAATGTCTGTCTTGTCGATCCTCAGGTGTCTTGTTATTGACTTCAGCCGTCCTGCTCTGTGACACAATGATTTGATTTCACTCCTCCACCTCCATAGTCCACTAATCACCTGTTATCTTCCTTCTTTCTCTTCCTATTTTCTCTCTCTCTCTCTCTCTCTCTCTCTCTCTCTCTCTCTCTCTCTCTCTCGCTCTCTCTCTCTCTCTCTCGCTCTCTCTCGCTCTCTCTCGCTCTCTCTCTCTCTCTCGCTCTCTCTCTCTCTCTCTCTCTCGCTCTCTCTCTCTCTCTCTCTCTCGCTCTCTCTCGCTCTCTCTCGCTCTCTCTCGCTCTCTCTCGCTCTCTCTCGCTCTCTCTCTCTCTCTCTCTCTCTCTCTCTCTCTCTCTCTCTCTCTCTCTCTCTCTCTCTCTCTCTCTCTCTCTCAGCCGTGTCTACAGTACTGGCCAGAGCCTGGGCTGCAGCAGTTTGGACCAATGACAGTGGAGCTTCTGTCCATGATGGCTGATGATGACGTCATAATTCGTCTGTTCCGGGTTCAGAACATCATGCGGGTAGGTCGTGGTCAATGATAGACTGGCTGTCAAAGTCCCTTTTTGCGCTCTGATAAGTTAAGAGACTACAGTTGAAAATCAACCTGCTGACTCACACAGAAAGTCTGACAGTTTAGTCATATCTCTTTAATTTTGTGAAGTTCTTGAAAACCTATTTTTCCATAGTCTCTTCATGCGTATTTAGTAGAGAGCCTAATGGCCCCTTTTATCCTTTCATAGTCTGTCTACTGAACATGGGAGATGAGGCATGCATTAGTCACTGTACACTTTACAATTACTGTCAATGACCTAAAATGTATTTTTTGACAGTGTAATGATGAAATTATCAAATTATCAGCCTTTTCAATGCCTGTAAAATCATTGTAGATGTGGCGTTGTGGTCTTTTCTTTTGGAATGTGTGCGTGTGTGAGTGTGTATGCGTGTGTGTGTGTGTCTATGTCTGTGTGTGCTGTATTACTGTAGCTGTGTGCCTCTCTCCTAGCCGTTGACGACGTGTTGTCTTTGTGATTGTGACTAGCTTAGTCCCCCAGCGTTGATCAGACAGGCACTTCCCAACACCTCCCTATGACCTACAGTAACATCCATCTTTCAACACCAGGTGCTCGTCTAGCAGCCTCTAGAAAAACAACCCCTCTTGTCAGCTAGCCTCCCTGCCTCTGTCTCCCTACCTCCCCCCACCCCCTTTTCAGCTAGCCTCCCTGCCTCTGTCTCCCTACCTCCCCCTTCTCACCCCCTGTCATCTAGCCTCCCTGCCTCTATCTCCCTACCTCCCCCTCCTCACCACCTTTCAGGTATTAGCGTCCCTAGTCCCTCTCCTTGCCTCTCCTTAGAGCCTCCCCCTGCCTCACCCTCATGTCATTCCGCTGTCACCTCTGTCAGAGCCCTGTCCCCCTCAGTGTCACCCCCAGTCTCCCCCACGGACGGGGGAGGAGGGGGAGGCAGCTGTCAAACGAACGCCACTGCCTTTTCACAGGATCCCACTGATCTTACCAATCAGAACTGTCCAACAACAGGAACAGGGAGGGAGGATGATGCACAATTTCCCAGCAAGGTATTCTATATCACAGTAGAAAAAGACATTTAAGGGTGGCAGGGAGCCTAGCGGTTAGAGCGTTGGACCAGTAACAGACCGGGTGAATAATCGGTTGATGTGCACTTAACCCAAATTGCTCCAGGGTTGCTGTTGATAATGGCTGACCCTGACCGTTATCCCACTCGAAGAAATTCCGAGGGAGTTGGAATATGCAAAAATACATGAAGAATTCACAAATGCGTGTTAACGTAGGACAAGTCAATGACTTTATATAAGTATGGAGAAAGACATCGATCACGTGACACCATGTATTCCTATGTGAAGACTCAATAGTGCATTGAAGCCAAATGAAGTCAGTTAAGATGCGCCCCATGGAGACATAACATGAGCAGTTTGAGCTACTGCATGAAGGGACGTTGCAGGCTAGCTCAGTGCTACCCCCTGTCATTGAGTATCTCAAGTTGAAAGCCAACCGGGGTATTGCAGGCTGCCATTAGCAACTAAATTATCCTTGTACCTTCTTCTGTGTGCGATTTTAACATAATTGGTTCAAGGAAATACATCAGGTGTATTCGAAGCAATGATTGGTACCATGATTGTATTCAAAACATGTTTTTATTTACACAAAGCTTGATCACAAAGATTGCCATTTTTCCATTCACTATAAGGCGGGATCCTGTTTTCTGCAAACAATGCCTGCAGTACCATGGTCTGAAATTCTGGTTTGAAATGTGAAATTCTGTGGCTTCATTGAGAGGGGGCAGTCGTTCTTCCCTGGGACAAATATAAGCACCCACCAAATTATATGATTATTATTATTATAAACACTAGACCATTACACTACTATACCAGAGACTGGAGTGATATGAGCCTTGGCCCCAAGGGAGATGATGGCAGGTCTTTGCCATTTCTACCAGTGTCCTTCTGGGTTAGAGGTGTCCAGTCGAGGATGCTATACATGTCTGAAAGGTGTGGATAGTGTGCTGTGATGTGTTGTGTTGTGCGTGTTCCTATCAAGGGCTTGACAAGTCTGTTATTTGGGATCTAACACAACCTTATCGTTGTCCTCCCTGTCTCTCTTTGCCCCCCGCTCATCCAGCTCCAGGAAGGTCAGCTGGTGGTTCGTCATTTCCAGTTCCTGCGCTGGTCTCCATACCGTGACGTCCCAGACTCTAAGAAGGCTTTCCTCAGCCTCCTGGCCCAGGTCCACAACTGGCAGAGGGAGTGTGGAGAGGGACGTACCATCGTCCACTGTCTGTGAGTTCACCACTGTCCACCATTTTACTCATAACATCTATATCATTCCGTAGGGAGGTTTTGTTTGCAGATAGGATACACAGAAACGATTCAAATGACCTGTGCACTGCGATTGATTTCAGCGAGCGTGATCTACGCAAACGTTGAGGATTTTCGTTTAAGAAGTTTACTGCTGTGCGTTAGTTGGATTAATTCTCGGGCCATACTGACACTATACAAACCATTTTTTATAGCACATTAAAGGTGTCGTTGACTCCTGTTGTGAGCATACTGTTCAGAAAGCAGGTGGCAGTCATCTCTTGGGACATGTTACAGTTTTTCTCAATCGCGTACAAGCATTTTTGGGAACAAAGTTGTCGATTTTCAAAACAGAGTTCACAAGACACAGAACTCAGTGGCCTTTTACAAAATAGTAAATGCTTTTTCAAAATGTAGTTGCCTTCTCAAAACATAAATACAGAAAAAACGAAATTATACTGTCAAAATAGATTCGTCAAAAGAACATGGCTGGCTGCAAAAAGATGAATGCAATCATACTAAAAGAGTCCAAGCAGACAAAACAGAAAAGTCCCAGTATATCAATACATTTCTTTGCAGTCACTAGATCATGATGATCAAAAATGGAAGTACAACTATCCAAAGGTGCAGAATTATGGGCAATGGCTATCTTTTTATGCATATTTCACAAAACAATTTCAGACACATCAAATCCAAAATTATTCCTGATATATTTTTTAAATTAAAATAAGCACATTGTATGCAGGATCCATTTATCAGTATCATCACAATCCAATTCCATGTATTCAATACAAAGGCTGGTTTGAACATGTACACTTTCCATTGGTCACAGAAACACTGTCCACAATAGAAATAAAGAAAGGTGAATACAATGGAGGAACACAACTGATATTAATGTATAGGCCTCAATCCACACCAGAGCAAAGCTTTGTTATGGAAGGTCACAATGTCGAAGATGATGACTTAGTAGTGAGGCGTTACAAAGTAACGTGTTACAGTAATAACTTTTTGCTGTAACGAGTAATATAACAGAGTTACTGTTCTAATTTGCAGAATAATAGTACAGTTACTGATCAAAGAAATAGATTCTTACTTTTATTTGTGATCATTATTCCCTCTCTGTTGGCGGAATATAAATAAATCTACCTGCCCCAGATTCTAATTTGTCCTCACTAAATTCCCGTTTACGCACGCAGGCACACCTACTAACTGCTTTAGTGAGGGAGATGAAAAATGGCATAAGCTTCGAAAGCATTGACTTTCTCAGTGTGGAAGTACTCCCATTACTTTGATTTGGTCGGACAAAATGGTAAGAATTGAATTGTAAAATGTAAACTATGCCCTTGCGAAAAACACCTTTCCACTGCTAGAAACATAACTTCTGATCTCTTGAAGCACCTGCAAAGGCAACACGCCAACACAAAACGTTTAGCGAAAGACCCGCAAGACCTGACCATGGGTGCTGAAGGTGACTGTAGGCCTACCTCATTCAAACAACCAAGGCTTGATTTGAATCATTCAGGAGGACCAGGGAGAGATGAACAAGCTTGTAGCTGGGTATGTATTAGAGGAAAGGCTGCCCTTATCCACGGTACAATCCCCCTATTTCAGACGGATACTTAGGAAAATACCGATGACAGTTTACATTGTGTGAGGACGCGCAGCGTTTTGCGGTGTAACACAAAAGTAATATAACGAATAGTGTAACTAATTACTTTCCTCAGGGAGTAACAAGTAAAGTAATTTGTTATTGTTGAAAGAAGTAAAAGGTAATATATAACTTTTTTTGAGTAACCACCCCAACACTGCTAATTACTTAGAAGTAACCCAACTTCATTCTCTGCATCTCTGCATGTCCTCAATAATGTAAATAATTATAGCAATTAGACAGTCCCCATTGCCTAGATATTTCCATATATTGTACATGGTATGACACTGGTGGGGTGGTTTAGAATTTTGATCAGTAGTATTTACTGATTTCCGGAAGGACACACACATAACAATGTTATTTTCTGTAAACAGAACACTTAACAGTGAATTTTGTATTCCCTGATGACATTTGTATTTAAAGTTTTGTATTCCCTAATGACATTTGTATTTAAAGTTTTGTATTCCCTAATGACATTTGTATTTAAAGTTTTGTATTCCCTAATGACATTTGTATTTAAAGTTTTGTATTACCTAATGACATTTATATTTAAAGTTTTGCTAAAGGTGGTCTAAGATATGCAAGTCATGTACAAAGGCAAGTAAATGATCAGAAGTCCTGTAAATATATTGTATCATTGCTGTTCTCCTAGATACGATTCCACACAGGTCCAAAAATTGCTTGTATGCGATTGAGCTGTAATCTGAGGTCATACCTTGCTTCAGTAGATTGTGTTATCGTGTTAGTTGTTAAACTACCAAGTGGGATCGGAACCATCAAAATCACATGTTTTTGAACGATTACTTTCTACTCTTTAACACACTGAGCCTGCCTGTGTGTAGTGTTAAATGTGGCAGGATAAAACGTCAACCCCCAAGTGTTCACTACTACACTCCTCCTATTTACCAGAACACTTTTCATAATTACTATAAAAGGGATCCGCTCTAGGCTCTAGTTCCCCAGCCTCTTCTACACTTCACCAACACTACATATCTCTATCCAGCCTGGATTGGTCTCTGGGGTTGACATGCTAACTCTGCGTCCCAAATGGCACCCTACGCCCTATATAGTTCACTATTTTTGGCCAGCCTTATGGGTCCTGGTCAAAAGTAGTGGACTACCATAGGGAATAGGGTGCAATTTGAGACTCACTCCTGTATTAGATTTACTTCCTTGTTTCTGGATTTAATGAGAAACATTCCTCAGATGCTAGTCTTCAAAGTTCTCCGCGTTGCTGTTTTTCTGATAGCCTCCTTGATCCGAGTCTCAGACTGAGCTGTGACATTTCACTTTACGGCTTCAGCCTCCGTATCTTCCCTGCTTACTACAGACGTGACTCATATTGATGTCTGTGTCTGACTGTCTCTCTGTTTGTGACAATGTCTGTGTTTGGGGCATGTGTCTGTGTGTCTGTCTGTACAGGTTTCTGCAACATATACCCTGGTTTCGCAACCTGACTTATTCTGACACATTTCGCAACACAGGCTACTCTCTCAGTGGTCACAAAGTGTATACATAATGATTCATAAGCACTGACCCACGTGTCTGTGTTTCTCCCTGTGTGTGTAACAGAAACGGTGGCGGTAGGAGCGGTACGTTCTGCGCTTGTACCATGCTGCTAGAGATGATCCGTCATCACAGCGTGGTGGATGTCTTCTACGCTGCCAAGACGCTACGCAACTCCAAACCCAACATGGTGGAGACCATGGTAAGTAATAGCCTTTATTTAACCAGGAAAGACCTTTTTTAGAAACTCTTTTGGTAGGGGGACCTAATATGGTGGACAGGAGCATGCATGTCTTAAGGCTCAATTCAGTCAAACTTGCAGTGGTTTACAGGATTTACACACTCAAATACAGATCGCTGATTGATTGAATTCAAGCTTGAACCTATTGCAAAGTAGAGAAATGTTGACACCTGTGTTGTTTTCAGGAGCAGTACCGGTTCTGCTATGACCTGGCCTTGGAGTACCTGGACGCCTTGGACTGCCTGAGTGAGATAGAAGTGAGATAACACTGATCCCAGATCAGCTCAGGCTCAGGGGAGATGGAGTGGAGTCCTGGGCCTAGCCTGGATCTCAGCCTGGGTCCCCATCACCTGGGCCTCCCAGCCTGGTCCTAGCCTGAGTTTACAGCCTGGGCCTGAGTCTGGGTCCACACTGCTCTGCTTCTCTCGCTACACTTCTACATCTTGCACTGTATTTTCAGACCTGCTCAACCCCAGAAGGAGTGTAGGGATAGAGGCCTGAGCCTCAGTCTGCTGTCTTGGCCCGGTACCGGCCTGGTCCACACCACTCCGTCTTGGGTCTCCCTTTGGGTCTACAGCCTTGGTCTAGCCTGGTTTCTGCTCTGCTCCGCTTCCTTCTCTTCTCCTCTCCCAGGTCTGGGTGATTCAATGTATCTGCTGCCATAACTGACCTGGGCAAAAGAAAACAATGATAGTGAAAGAGAGGGAGACAGAGAGAGATGATGGGACATGCTCCTACCTTCTACCTGTTATATACTGTACTATTGTCCTTTCCCTTGCATTTGTATCCCTCTGTAAGTTACTATTTGTTCTGTGCCACATACTATCTGCCAAACCCAAGGAAGAGGACAAGGAAATGGGCAGGATCATTCTCTTCTCATTGGACGTTTTTCTGGTCACATGACCACTGGTGGTATACTCAAAAGGTCTCTGCAACTTCCTGCCTTATTTTACTATGTCAATGACAACAACAATTACAACAACAAAAAATACAAAGTAGAAGCTGAAGTTTAACAACAAGACAATGACATCACATACAACTGCAGCAAATAAAATATGTCAACTATTGGGTGATCTTGTGTGTTTGTTTTGTAATACGTGCAATGATCTTGTAAATTATGCAATGATCTACTGTTGGTGAACATCCGATGTTGTTACTGTACACTGGTGTTTTCTCTGGTGAGGCTGGAATGGCAGAGAATACGTTTACAAAGAGAATGGCACTGAATTTATGTTGGGTGCGTCTATCCTATGGTCATATTGTACAGAAAGGACCTATCTTGTTTATTATTTATTGTTTGTGTAAATAGATTGTTTTCCAGATGTTTATCGATGTTTGTCGTATTAACTCTGTGCCAATCCATTATCTTTGTGTTTATGAACAACATGGTCTCATTAGAATATGTCAAAATAGTGACGTTTAACCATTGTAGTTATATGCCACCCAGTTTGACATATTACTTTTATGTTACGTCTGGTGACATATTACTTTTATGTTACTTTTGGTGGCATATTACTCCATAATGAGATATGTCTATAAATGACATTGGAGTTATACAGTACTGTATGTCACCCAATTTGACATATTACTTATATGTAATTTCTGGTGACATATAGCTTTATATTTGTAATGAGTTATGTCTGCTATAAATGAGGACCACTTGAGCACCTGCATGCCAGTCAGTCGTTAGTGTTTCCATTGCAGTTTGTGACCCAGTCTGCTTCAGGGGACCGTCCCCACTGCTACCAGAGACTGGAGTTGCAAAATTCCCATAGCTTTACCAAAATTCCCAGGTTTTCCTGAAATTCTCAATTGGTGCATTGCCTGAATAACGAACCGAAAAACACAGAGGGATTCCTCTAACTAGGAATCCTCTAACTAGGAAACCTCTAACTGGGAATCGTACAACTGGGATTTTAGGAAAGCCTGGAACGTTTGGGGAAGTTACCCAATTTTGCAACCCTACACGAGAACCCCTATATTAAGAGAGATCAATGTAAAAAAAAGAACATGATGTGTCTCTAGTTGTGGGAACAAAGGTGATCAGTTTGTCGAAACTAGTTGCTTTTTAAATTTGTATTTATTCATTCAATGTGTTTTATTTTCTAAAGAGTGTATAAATGAAAATAAATAAACTATTACGATGTTGCTAATATCATATGATTCATGCATTTTCTAGGTAATGTTTTTATTTTGCGGCACTTTTTGCGACGTGTGATTTTAGTCACACTCTTTCATGCACTTCAATTAGCTTTGGCTATCACTTTCTTGCAGGAAGCATCTTATAAGTATTTATGAGAGTGAATGTGATGACATTTGACGCACGCACACACACACACACACACACACACACACACACACACACACTATTACAATGTTAAACAAGAACCCCAGTATTTTCTGTTGACCTGTAGTTACATTTTTCCTTATCATTTAATGAAGTGCAGCGTTAATGGTCTGCTGTTATCATATGACCAGACTGACTGGCTGGTTCTGCTACAGAGCCCTAATTGAAGAAGCCTGATGAATCTATTGATCCAGTCTACACACCATCCCACCCCAGAGAGACAGATAGCCCACCTTACCAACTCATTCATCATAGAGATGTCCAACAAGAACATTGGCTGCATTCTTTAGATTTATTTTCATAACGTTCATAAGCATTGACCTTTTAACCTTTCACCCCTCTATCTTCAGTCTGTTCATTGATCTCTGCCTTTCTCTCTCTATCTTTATCTCCTCCCTCCCCTCTCTATAACTGAGTGGAAATGCATAAACAGTAGAACAATTTCTAGCACAGAAACAATCAACAAAGGATTATGCCTCGGTCAAAGGTAGAACAGTTCCGCTTTTCTTCTGAGTCTACCTAGTGCTAACAGAGAAGTCCTTTTGAGTCTACCTAGTGCTAACAGAGAAGTCCTTCTGAGTCTACCTAGTGCTAACAGAGAAGTCCTTCTGAGTCTACCTAGTGCTAACAGAGAAGTCCTTCTGAGTCTACCTAGTGCTAACAGAGAAGTCCTTCTGAGTCTACCTAGTGCTAACAGAGAAGTCCTTCTGAGTCTACCTAGTGCTAACAGAGAAATCCTTCTGAGTCTACCTAGTGCTAACAGAGAAGTCCTTCTGAGTCTACCTAGTGCTAACAGAGAAGTCCTTCTGAGTCTACCTAGTGCTAACAGAGAAGTCCTTCTGAGTCTACCTAGTGCTAACAAAGAAGTCCTTCTGAGTCTACCTAGTGCTAACAGAGAAGTCCTTCTGAGTCTACCTAGTGCTAACAGAGAAGTCATTTTGAGTCTACCTACTGCTAACAGAGAAGTCCTTCTGAGTCTACCTAGTGCTAACAGAGAAGTCCTTCTGAGTCTACCTAGTGCTAACAGAGAAGTCCTTCTGAGTCTACCTAGTGCTAACAGAGAAGTCCTTCTGAGTCTACCTAGTGCTAACAGAGAAGTCCTTCTGAGTCTACCTAGTGCTAACAAAGAAGTCCTTCTGAGTCTACCTAGTGCTAACAGAGAAGTCCTTCTGAGTCTACCTAGTGCTAACAGAGAAGTCCTTCTGAGTCTACCTAGTGCTAACAGAGAAGTCCTTTTGAGTCTACCTACTGCTAACAGAGAAGTCCTTCTGAGTCTACCTAGTGCTAACAGAGAAGTCCTTCTGAGTCTACCTAGTGCTAACAGAGAAGTCCTTCTGAGTCTACCTAGTGCTAACAGAGAAGTCCTTCTGAGTCTACCTAGTGCTAACAGAGAATTCCTTCTGAGTCTACCTAGTGCTAACAGAGAAGTCCTTTTGAGTCTACCTAGTGCTAACAGAGAAGTCCTTCTGAGTCTACCTACTGCTAACAGAGAAGTCCTTCTGAGTCTACCTAGTGCTAACAGAGAAGTCCTTCTGAGTCTACCTAGTGCTAACAGAGAAGTCCTTTTGAGTCTACCTACTGCTAACAGAGAAGTCCTTCTGAGTCGTACCTACTGCTGAGTCTACCTACTGCTAACAGAGAAGTCCTTCTGAGTCTACCTAGTGCTAACAGAGAAGTCCTTCTGAGTCTACCTAGTGCTAACAGAGAAGTCCTTCTGAGTCTACCTAGTGCTAACAGAGAAGTCCTTCTGAGTCTACCTAGTGCTAACAGAGAAGTCCTTTTGAGTCTACCTACTGCTAACAGAGAAGTCCTTCTGAGTCTACCTAGTGCTAACAGAGAAGTCCTTCTGAGTCTACCTAGTGCTAACAGAGAAGTCCTTCTGAGTCTACCTAGTGCTAACAGAGAAGTCCTTCTGAGTCTACCTAGTGCTAACAGAGAAGTCCTTCTGAGTCTACCTAGTGCTAACAGAGAAGTCCTTCTGAGTCTACCTAGTGCTAACAGAGAAGTCCTTCTGAGTCTACCTAGTGCTAACAGAGAATTCCTTCTGAGCCTACCTAGTGCTAACAGAGAAGTCCTTCTGAGTCTACCTAGTGCTAACAGAGAAGTCCTTCTGAGTCTACCTAGTGCTAACAGAGAAGTCCTTCTGAGTCTACCTGGTGCTAACAGAGAAGTCCTTCTGAGTTTACCTACTGCTAACAGAGAAGTCCTTCTGAGTCTACCTAATGGTAACAGAGAAGTCCTTCTGAGTCTACCTAGTGCTAACAGAGAAGTCCTTCTGAGTCTACCTAGTGCTAACAGAGAAGTCCTTCTGAGTCTACCTAGTGCTAACAGAGAAGTCCTTTTGAGTCTACCTAGTGCTAACAGAGAGGTCCTTCTGAGTCTACCTGGTGCTAACAGAGAAGTCCTTCTGAGTGTACCTAGTGCTAACAGAGAAGTCCTTCTGAGTCTACCTAGTGCTAACAGAGAAGTCCTTTTGAGTCTACCTAGTGCTAACAGAGAGGTCCTTCTGAGTCTACCTGGTGCTAACAGAGAAGTCCTTCTGAGTCTACCTAGTGCTAACAGAGAAGTCCTTCTGAGTCTACCTAGTGCTAACAGAGAAGTCCTTTTGAGTCTACCTAGTGCTAACAGAGAATTCCTTCTGAGTCTACCTGGTGCTAACAGAGAAGTCCTTCTGAGTCTACCTAGTGCTAACAGAGAATTCCTTCTGAGTCTACCTAGTGCTAACAGAGAAGTCCTTCTGAGTCTACCTAGTGCTAACAGAGAAGTCCATTTGAGTCTACCTAGTGCTAACAGAGAAGTCCTTCTGAGTCTACCTAGTGCTAACAGAGAAGTCCTTCTGAGTCGACCTAGTGCTAACAGAGAAGTCCATTTGAGTCTACCTAGTGCTAACAGAGAAGTCTTTCTGAGTCTACCTAGTGCTAACGGAGAAGTCCTTTTGAGTCTACCTAGTGCTAACAGAGAAGTCCTTTTGAGTCTGCCTAGTGCTAACAGAGAAGTCATTTTGAGTCTGCCTAGTGGTAACAGAGAAGTCCCTCTGAGTCTGCCTAGTGCTAACAGAGAAGTCCTTCTGAGCCTACCTAGTGCTAACAGAGAAGTCCTTCCGGACCACCAGGGTTGCTAATGTTGGACTAGATGAAATCACAGAAACTATGTCAAACGGCTGTTAGGTCCCAGAGGACTGGATTGAGAAACACTGGGTTGTCGTGTGTGAGTGTGTGTGTGGTTGTGTGTGTAGGCTACTGTCACTCCACAAGGGAGTCTTACAGTGGAGGTGAATGTTGTTACTGTTGGATGCTTACAGTATGAATGAGCATATGAAATGTAATGATGGGTGTATAACAAAATCCCCATTGTGTTGAGAGAAACAGGTTCCATGCAGATGAAACCTCTCTTCGCTCTGCATCCGTTTGTGTCTGATAACTCCTGGAGATGGCTCAGCCATTGTGGGGTTTTGGACAGAAAAACACATCTCCTGGGATCTCCATCACCCTCTCCATTTTCTCCTCCTTTCACTTTTTCTCTTTCTGAAGCCTACCTGAATGCTCAGGCAGTGTCCATCATTGTGGCTATTCCCAAGCTCCTTTTTTTGCAGATTCAATAATTTGCTGTGTAGTGCTGGGTGAATGAGAGGAGGAAGAGACGGGCTCCCCAGAGAGTCACAGGAAGCAGGTAAGACACTCACCTGGATGTCTTGTTTTTGATACTATTTATGTTGTCTTTTAACTGTCACATCTGATGGATCCTGTTAGGTCAAACCCCTTAGCAGACATGTGTCTATGCCTCTTCAAACGTTTGTTCGCTAGCTTTTAGGAGTTGGACTGGTAGTCGGTGCCAGACTGAGAGCCTATGCTAAACAATACCTGAAATAATCTATTTGACGCGTCCAACCTGTTGGTTTGTAGGAGACAGATGGTCTTAGGACAAGGAGGATGCCTGCCACACTGCAGCTCTCTCTCTCTCACACACAGACACACACCACCCCGAGGGGCCCCAGAGCCAGAGTGGCCCCTTATCGCTCCTACACAGATCCCTGTCATAGTCGGACTTCTCAAATGTCACAGAATGGTTTGGGGCTTCAAGAGATTTCCAGCCGGCCAGGGTTATAGTGGAGACCGCTTGGCGTGTGTGTGTCTGGCCAGGATTTTACTGAGTGTGTATGCAGCTGGTCCTGGCCTGGTGCCCTGGCAGAGTAGCAGCAGTTTCGTGTGTGTTTCTCTGCATGTGTGGTGGCATCTTGGAAAAGCCTCAAGACTGTGACGGCAATGGCACGCAGTACTACGGCTGCTGCTGCAACTGCAAATAGAGCTCTTATCCTCTCCCCCACTGTCCCTGTCTAAAGGCCTGTCGTTTTAAATGGATCCCGTCATGCAGAGGAGCAGATAGACACAAGAATCAATTAATACTCTCCTCGTTCTGACACTGAAACACCACGGAGTTTAAAACACCACGGAGGCGTGTGGAGACCTGTGTGTGTGTGTGTCGCAGTGTGTCTCAGTGTGTGTGTGTCCCAGCATGTGTGTGTTCCCTGTCTGATGAAAGATTCAATTTGAACCCACTTTATCTCTGTGTGAAGTCATCTTTTTATCTTTAGCATGACTTCACATGCACATTAAATCAAATTGCTCCTCACATGACAAACCCTCACGTTCATTGAGATTATACACCATGTCTTTACTCTCTGATCATACAATATCTGTCTAGCTCTGCGGAGGACGGCTTATAAATGGTATTCTAGAAACAATAAAAAAGCTACGTTTAGGAAAACTTCTAATCCAATATAGCAAGGATCATTGATTACGTCAAGAGCAGGTGATTGAACTGCCATGAAGGTACCACTTCCTAATGACAAATCTGTCATGTGGTAAATGTATCTCTCCACCAGTGATGATAGCCCAAGGCAGTGAGGACATCTAAAGGGACAGGGACAGAAAATATGACAGTTAATGGTATTCTGTCCCATGGTATAACCTATGATGACAGGAAAGAGGAAGAAGGAAGAAAACAAACGGAAGATGGGAGGAGATGATGACTGAGGGCCAGTCAATAATAGACCTGCGTTATTACAGCGCTTACAAGGCTCTGATTCCCATCCATCTATCTCTCTCTCTCTTCTTCTCTCTTTCTCTCACTCAAGCTTCTTCTCTTGCTTCTTCTCTCTCTCGCTCTCTCAATTCAATTTGCTTTATTGGCATGACGTAACAATGAACATATTGCCGAAGCTTACTTTGGATATTTACAATATTAAAATAATAATTATCAAAATTGTCAACAGGACAACAGTAATAACAATAACCAAGGGTCAAAATAACCATTGAACAATAACAATATAGAGGACATGTGCAGGTTGGTTGGTCTGTCAGACACTGTACCTCGTCTTATGGCAGGTAGCAATGTAGTGCGCTGCCAACCCACAGCTCTCTGCATCCTCCCCCAACAGGACGGGGAGCCTATCCTCATCAGAGAGGTCTTTGAAACCTCTCTAATTGTTTTATATTTTTTAAATTCTGTCAGGAAATGCAGCTCTGTCTCAGGTTCTGCTGTGGTGCAGTGGTTACACAGCCTTTCCTCTACAGGGAGCCAGGTTTTCCTGTGTCTACCCTTCTCAATGGCAAGGTTGTGCTCACTGAGCATGTACTTTGTCAAGGTTTTTCTAAGGTTTTGATCAGTAACCATGGTCAAAATAGTTAGCCACGGTGTAAATTCGATTTAGGGCCAGATAGCCCTGCATTTGGCTTTGTGCTTGTGCTTGTGTTTCCCAATAAGAAATTTAGTTTTGTTTTGACTGTGTTGTAATTTGGTTTATTCTGATTGATTGGATGTTCTGGTCCTGAGGCTTCAGTGTGTTAGTAGAACAGGTTTGTGAACTCAGCCCCAGGACCAGCTGGATGAGGGGACTCAGCTCTTGGCATTGCAGGGATTGGTAATGATATGACAGCGGGTCACTGTATTTTAGATGTTTCCAAAACTTAACTGCTCTTTTTTTTAAATGTATTATTAGTGGATATTGGCCTAATTCTGCCATGCATGCGTTGTTTGTAGTTTTCCTCTGAACATGTAGGAGAATCTTACAGACCTCTGCATGCAGGGTTTCATTGGGTTGTTTGTCCCATTTGGTGAAATCTTGTTTTGCAAGTGGAACCCACACCTCGCTGACATAAAGTGCAATTGGTTCAATGACACATTCAATTAGTTTTAGCCAAATTTTAATAGGTATTTAAATTTTAATTAGTTTTTTAATTGGTGTAGAATGCCCTCTGTGCTTTCTCTCAGTTCATTCACTGTATCATTAAGCATTAAGGTGTCCAGTTGAACTTATTTTTAAACCTAAGTAATTGTAGTGTGTACAGTACTCTATATATTTTGTACCAATTGAGAACTTTGGTCTAATTACCTGAAATCTGGATCTTCTCTGGAAAATCATTATTTTTGTCTTTTTGGGGTTTACTGCCAGGGCCCAGGTCTGGCAGTACTACTCTAGCAGGTCCAGGCTATGCTGTAGGCCATGTGCTGTGGGTGACAGCAGGCATAGGCCATCGGCGAATAGCAGGCATTTAACCTCTGAATTGTGGAGACTAACACCAGGGGCTGAGGATTTTTCTAGAATAGTGGCCAATTCGTTGATGTAAATATTGAAGAGTGCAGGGCTCAGATTGCAACCCTGGCGACGGCCCCGCCCCTGGTTAAAGAATTCTGTTATTTTCTTGACAATTTTGATGCTGCACAAATTGATTTAATTATGTCATGGTTTACTTCCTACACCAGTGGTTCCCAAACTTTTTATAGTCCCGTCACGACTTCCACAGAAGGTAGCTCCTCTTCCTGTTCGGGCGGCGCTCGGCGGTCGTCGTCACCGGTCTACTAGCTGCCACCGATTCCCTTTTCTTTTTCTGTTGGTAATGTCTGTATTGGTTTCACCTGTTTCTTGTTTGGGGGTTATTTCAGGGCTATTTAAGCCTTTTATGCCCGCCTGCTTTTGTGCGGGCGTGTTTCTCTGTTTTGTTTGTGGATGGTGATGTTTAGTATTTTCCGGACTGTTTGGTGTCCTGTTTTGGGTCGGTCATTATTTTCGCCTGTTGTTTTTGGCGTGACCATTACTACCGAAATAAATATGGTTTTCCCGAAACCTCTGCTCTCTGCGCCTGACTCCACACCCACCACTCGTAGTTACGTGACAGTCCCGTACCTCTTCAAACATTCAACCACCAGCTGCATACCCTCTCAAATGTTGTTTTTTGAAGTCATTGTAAGCCTGCCACACACACTATACGACGCATTTATTACACATAAGAATGAGTGTGAGTTTGTCACAACCCAAGCTCGTGAGAAGTGACAAAGAACTCTTATAGGACCAGGGTACAAATAATAATATAATAATAATCAATAATTTTGCTCTTTAACCATCTTAAATATAAAATCGTATTTGTTCATCGAAAATTGTGAATAACTCACCACAGGTTAATAAGAAGGGTGTGCTTGAAAGGATACACATAACTCTGCAATAATGTGTTGTATTGGAGAGAGTCTCAGTATTAAATAATTTTCCTACCCACAGTCTGTGCCTGGATTTAGTTTTCATGCCAGTGAGGGCCGAGAATCCACTCTCACATAGGTACGTGGTTGCAAAGGGCATCAGTGTCTTAACAGCGCGACTTGCCAAGGCAGGATACTCTGAGTGCAGCCCAATCCAGAAATCTGGCAGTGGCTTCTGATTAAATTACATATTCACAGAACCGCTTGTTGCAATTTCGATGAGGCTCTCTTGTTCATATATCGGTAAGTGGACTGGAGGCAGGTCATGAAAGGGATAACGAATCCAGTTGTTTGTGTCATCTGTTTGGGAAAGTACCTGCGTAATTGCGCACATCCAACTCACTCAGGTGCTTCGCTATATCACATTTGACATTGTCCGTAAGCTTGAGTTCATTTGCACACAAAAAAATCATATAATGATGGAAAGACCTGTGTGTTGTCCTTGTTAATGCAGACAGAGAAGAGTTCTAACTTCTAAATCATAGCCTCAATTTTGTTCAGCACATTGAATATAGTTGCGGAGAGTCCCTGTAATCCTAGATTCAGATCATTCAGGTGAGGAAAAAACATCACCCAGATAGGCCAGTTGTGTGAGAAACTCGTCATCATGCAAGCGGTCAGACAAATGAAAACTTCAGTAAAGAAAACTTTAAGCTCTCATAAAAAAAAGTGTCAATACTTTGCCCCTTGATAACCAGCACACTTCTGTATGTATGCATGGTCGCTGCCCATGTCATTGCATAGTGCAGAAAATACACGAGAGTTCAGTGGTTTTGCTTTAACAAAGTTAACCATTTTCACTGTAGTGTCCAAAACGTCTTTCAATCTGTCACGCATTCCCTTGCCAGCAATAACCTCTCGGTGGATGCTACAATGTACCCAAGTGGCGTCGGGAGCAAGTGCTTGCACGCGCGTTACCACTCCACTATGTCTCCCTGTCATGGCTTTTGTGCCATCAATACAGACACCAACACATCTTGACCACCAAAGTCCATTTGATATCACAAAGCTTTCCAGTACTTAAAAAATATCCTCTCCTGTTGTCCTGGTTTCCAGTGGTTTGCAGAAGAGGATGTCTTCCTTAATTGACCCCCCATAAACGTAAAGGACATATACCAGGAGCTGTGCCAGGCCCGCCACGTCTGTGGACTCATCCAGCTGTAGCGCATAGAATTCACTGGCGTGTATGCGAAGCAGTAATTGGTTCAAAACATCTCCTACCATGTCACTGATGCGTTGTGAAACAGTGTTGTTTGATGATGGCATTGTTTGTGTAGTTTTATTGGCTTTTTCCCCCAGCATTGTCCCAGCCATATCCACGGCAGCAGGAAGAATTAAGTCCTCCACAATAGTATGGGGCTTGCCTGTTCTAGCCACTCGGTAGCTCACCATATAAGCCGCTTCTAGCCCCTTCTTATCAATAGTATCTGTTGCTTTTGTACATGTCTTACTACTCGAAAGTCTTAATTCTTGCTAAAAAAACTCCTGTGGCTTATTTTTCAAATTGGCATGTGACTGAGGAGAGGCACTACTCCCAATATAAGTGAACCCCAAATCAATGTAGTTCTCATCATATTTGCAGCTCTTTGATGGTCCAACGTCCCTGTCAGTTCGGTGCTTTCCCGGATAAGGGGGCAGTAGCTCTTCGGCAGCATCAGATTCACAACTGTCAGTGTCCATTCTTGCTGGGCTAACAACAACTGTAGAATTACTGATGCTAGCATTGGATGTGCTCGTGGAAGCAGAACAACTTGTGTCATCGACAGGTGCAGGTGTAGTACTGCTGGTAGTAGCAGTACTACCAGTAGAGCTGGTATGTGTCTTTATGGACGTGGGCCTTACTTCTTTTAACCATTTATCAATTTTCGAGCAAACACAATGAGCAGCAGCTACGTTTGGTTACATGCGGACCGTTAGTGAAATACCCGCGAGAGAGTAACGGTTAATGTGATTGGATGTTAATTATTTGACTAGGCTACCTGTATTTGACATTGTGTTGTTATTTCGATGAACACCAGATGGTTTAATTGTATTTTTGCCAGTGAAATGAGGATACTCAGGCGAGAAAAAAATCTCAGCCAAATGTATAGCCCTGTTAGAAAATAGAAATAGACTATTTGAAAATGTGAAGAATTTTTTACAATTATTACATTATTTGGCGTACCCCGAAGGCATTGCGCATACCCCAGTTTGGAAATACCTGCCCTACACCACTTTCAATAACTTTGTAGAACAGTCTTGTATGCCAAATTGAATCAAATGCTTTTTGGAAGTTGGTAAAGCAAGCGTACATTTGGTATTATTTTGGTGGACACGTTTATCTATCAGGGTGTGTCGGGTGTAAATATGATCGGTCGTGCGATGTTTTGGTATAAATCCAATTTGGCTTTTACTCAAGACATTGTGCTTATTAAGGAAGTTTAGAACTCTTTCATTTATAATACTACAGAAAACCTTCCCCAGGTTACTGTTCACACAAATGCCTCTGTAATTGTTAGGGTCAAATATGTCTCCGTTCTTAAAGATTGGGTTTATCAGTTCTTGATTCAGGATGTCAGGGAAATAACCTACACTCAGGATCAAATTAAAGTTTTAATATAGTCAATTGAGTTTGAGCATCTCATTTAGGATGCCATCAGTTCCGCATGCTTTTTTAAATTTGAGGGCCTGAAGTTTCTTATAGAGCTCCTGGTCAGTAATTGGGGAGTCCAATGGATTTTCGTTGTCATGTATAGCTTTTTCTAATCCATTCAACTTCTCATGAATTTGGCATTGTTCTGCGTTTGTATCAATTTGAACGGTGTTGTTGAGTGTTTTAAAATGGGTTGTCCATATGTCACCATTTTGTATCGCTAATTCCTCTTGTTTAGATTATTATAATTTTTTCTTACAATTTTGCCATAGGTTGTTTGTGTTTATGGGCTCCTCAGTTAGTGTCAGCTGCTTGCTGTTGTACTGAGCTTTTTTGACTCTGAGTGTACGTTTATAGAGTTTTAAAGTCACTCAGTAATTAAGGCGTATTTCACCATTATTTGGGTCTCTGTGCTTTTGGTTGGATAGTGTTCTAAGTTTTTTCCTTATAATTTTACAATCTGCATCAAACCAGTTGTCTTCTTGGTTTGTTTTTTATCAATTTCAGTTGTGCTTCTTTTGCCGTTTGCCTGAATATATTGTTGATGATTTTTTACTGCTAGATACAGTGGGGAGAACAAGTATTTGATACACTGACGATTTTGCAGGTTTTCCTACTTACAAAGCATGTAGAGGTCTGTAATTTTTATCATAGGTACACTTCAACTGTGAGAGAAGGAATCTAAAACAAAAATCCAGAAAATCACATTGTATGATTTTTAAGTAATTAATTTGCATTTTATTGCATGACATAAGTATTTGATACATCAGAAAAGCAGAACTTAATATTTGGTACAGAAACCTTAGTTTGCAATTACAGAGATCATACGTTTCCTGTAGTTCTTGACCAGGTTTGCACACACTGCAGCAGGGATTTTGGCCCACTCCTCCATACAGACCTTCTCCAGATCCTTCAGGTTTTGGGGCTGTCGCTGGGCAATACGGACTTTCGGCTCCCTCCAAAGATTTTCTATTGGGTTCAGGTCTGGAGACTGGCAAGGCCACTCCAGGACCTTGAGATGCTTCTTACGGAGCCACTCCTTAGTTGCCCTGGCTGTGTGTTTCGGGTCGTTGTCATGCTGGAAGACCCAGCCACGACCCATCTTCAATGCTCTTACTGAGGGAAGGAGGTTGTTGGTCAAGATCTCGCGATACATGGCCCCATCCATCCTCCCCTCAATACGGTGCAGTCGTCCTGTCCCCTTTGCAGAAAAGCATCCCCAAAGAATGATGTTTCCACCTCCATGCTTCACGGTTGGGATGGTGTTCATGGGGTTGTACTCATCCTTCTTCTTCCTCCAAACACGGCGAGTGGAGTTTAGACCAAAAAGCTCTATTTTTGTCTCATCAGACCACATGACCTTCTCCCATTCCTCCTCTGGATCATCCAGATGGTCATTGGCAAACTTCAGACGGGCCTGGACATGCGCTGGCTTGAGCAGGGGGACCTTGCGTGCGCTGCAGGATTTTAATCCATGACGGCGTAGTGTGTTACTAATGGTTTTCTTTGAGACTGTGGTCCCAGCTCTCTTCAGGTCATTGACCAGGTCCTGCCGTGTAGTTCTGGGCTGATCCCTCACATTCCTCATGATCATTGATGCCCCACGAGGTGAGATCTTGCATGGAGCCCCAGACCGAGGGTGATTGACCGTCATCTTGAACTTCTTCCATTTTCTAATAATTGTGCCAACAGTTGTTGCCTTCTCACCAAGCTGCTTGCCTATTGTCCTGTAGCCCATCCCAGCCTTGTACAGGTCTACAATTTATCCCTGATGTCCTTACACAGCTCTCTGGTCTTGGCCATTGTGGAGAGGTTGGAGTCTGTTTGATTGAGTGTGTGGACAGGTGTCTTTTATACAGGTAACGAGTTCAAACAGGTGCAGTTAATACAGGTAATGAGTGGAGAACAGGAGGGCTTCTTAAAGAAAAACTAACAGGTCTGTGAGAGCCGGAATTCTTACTGGTTGGTAGGTGATCAAATACTTATGTCATGCAATAAAATGCAAATTAATTACTTAAAAATCATACAATGTGATTTTCTGGATTTTTGTTTTAGATTCCGTCTCTCACAGTTGAAGTGTACCTATGATAAAAATGACAGACCTCTACATGCTTTGTAAGTAGGAAAACCTGCAAAATCGGCAGTGTATCAAATACTTGTTCTCCCCACTGTAGATGCCTTCTTTACTGTGAGTGAATGTGTATCCAGAAAGTTATCGGAGTGTTTGGATATTTTGGTTACTGGATGCCTTCTGGTATTTTTCTGTGACGGTGCTGTCACTGTTGTTTCTATGGGGGAGATTAAGACAGTTAAAAACAGTATGACCTGTAATAAAGCTGTCCCCTTGTGTGGTCGAGATGAGCACATTTCCCTGGGCCTGGAAATAACACATCTCTTCCTCAAGGGTGGGGAAGATCTCCTCTGAGTAACATGGAGATTCTGAGGGGGATATATATATATATATTAATCTTTATTTAACTAGGCAAGTCAGTTAAGAACAAATTCTTATTTTCAATGACGGCCTAGTAACAGTGGGTTAACTGCCTTGTTCAGGTGCAGAACAACAGCTTTTTATCTTGTCAGCTCAGGGATTCTATCTTGCAACCTTTCAGTTACTAGTCCAACGCTCTAACCACTAGGCTACCTGCCGCCCCATATATTGCGCAAAGGAACACATATTTTTCTGTCAGTACAAGTTCTTTTTTCAGTTTTAACCAAATGTGATATTTACCAATTTTGAGAGGATCAATTAGATTTTGTAGTTCGGATTTGTACCAAATGATCAATCCTCCAGAGTCTCTGCCTCTATTGACAGAGCTGTGTTTCTGTGATGGCACAATTTCCTCTGTGTAGCCTGTGGGACAGTGAGTGACAATATCTGCCTTACACCATGTCTCCTGCAGAATGAGGACGTCAACATCTTTAAGATTTTTGTTGAACTCCAGTGTAAAACTCTTCAGTCCAAAGGTTGATGAGTTTAGGCCCTGAATGTTCCAGATGCTAACTGATTACGATTTCATGTTGCAAAAAGAAAGAATAGTAGTCAGAAATACAGTTACTACTAACTATTAAGTTGTTAAGAGTGACATAAACAGGATAAAAAATAAAAAATTCTGTTATATTCCTATTCATTGAACAAGTAAACTTTTAGTGCAATAGGTGTGTGTGTGTGTGCGTGCGTCCGTGTGTGTGTGCGAGTTTAGTGCAGTTTAGTGCAGATGTATTGGAGGAGCTGTTTAATCTCACTCAATCCTACAGGGTTCTCCTGTCCTCTGAGGACCTCCACGTAGCTGCGCTGGTCCTGCAGTTGGGCCCTGTGGAGTGGGGCCAGGTCTGGGCTGGGGGGTTGCATCTCTGGTCTGGTAGAGGTGGTTGTCTGGTGCAGGGCAGTAGACTGGGCTCGGTCCAGTCTGGCTAAACCGATGGAAGTGGTGACGCTCTGGGGATGGGGCCTGTGCGGTGCGCTGGGTCGTTGAGGGGGCCTGGAGCTCCTTGTTGGTGCAGTGGTCTGGTAGGGGTCTCTGGGTGGTCCTCTGTCCAGTACAGCATGGGGTGTTTGTCTACCAAGTGCCACGTCCTTTAGAGACTTGGCAAACATCCCTACTGTCTGCTTCCTCAGGTGGGAGTGGTCGTGCAGATGCTCTGGGGTGATTGTTGGGTGGTGAGCAATGTGCACGTTCGAGATTAGGTCACACCTTCTGGTGATGTCAGCGTTGACTTTCTGAATGGTACGGGGATGAAAGTCTTTGCGGGGTAGTAGAGTGGAGATGGTGATGTGGGAGTTGGGGAACCGCTCAGAGGCCCTCTCTGCTACTCTGTTGACCAGGCTGCCTACTCTCTCCTGCTCCTCTCTCTGCTACTCTGTTGACCAGGCTACCTACTCTCTCCTGCTCCTCTCTCTGCTACTCTGTTGACCAGGTTGCCTACTCTCTCCTGCTCCTCTCGCAGGTTGTTGGTGCCGGAGTGAATAATAATGTGGCCTGGTGTGCCAAAGTCAGGCATCCTGTGTTTTTGGGCACCATATTTTGGACACCTTGTGGTGGGGGAAGAGTTTATCCTCTTGGATGAATTTCCCATTTGAGTCAATGAGGATGGCCACCTCAGTGGGTTTGATCAGAGTAGTGGGTTTATGGTCTGGGGCTTGAGTCCACAGGGCCTGTGTACAAGGAGGGGTGTGAGGGGTTGTGTCAGGAGGGGCCAGAGAGCTTCTCTCTGTTGTAGGTGTCCCCATGTGAACCTCCTTGTTGACTGGGGGGTTGTGGGTAAAGGTGGGTCAGTGGGGTTGTTAGGGGTGGTGAGGGGCTGCAGCTTCTCTCTAGGAGTCTCTACAGTCTGCTCTCTGTGCTGCAGCACCCTCTTGATGACAGACAACTCCTTTGCCATCTCCTCCTTTACCTGCACTAGCTCTCTCCTTGTGGTGGCCTTTACCTCCTCAAGCGCTGTGGTAAGGCTCTCTCTCAGCTCCTGAACAGAGTTCTTCAGCTGGGTCCTGCACTGGTTGATCTGGTCCTGTAGAAGCTCTGTGTCGGTGCTGGGGGCCTGCTCCTTTAGCTCAGTAACCTATACCTCTAACAGAGCCAGCCTGTCTCTCAGCAAGCTGATGGTAGTGTGGTCTTGGCTCTGGTGGTCGTAGGCAGGGGGGAGGATAGACCTGTTGTGTGGGTCTGGGCCTGGGATCCTGCTGTTGGAGTGCCTGAGGTGAGGGGAGAGGTCGGGGTGCTGTCCTTGTCTTTTTTGGTTTCCTAGGGTGGGGAAGGGTGGGGAAGTCCTGCACAAAATAGCCGAGTGCAGCCTCACTGCCCTTGACTATGACAGTGCCATTCTGGTCGATGTTTACCATCACAAACCTGTTTTCCTGGTCCTTCTCGCTGTCCTTCCCTTGTAGATGCCTTTCTTTGTCATATAGCTGCAATGCCTTGTTACAGCTGTATGCCAGGCATTAGTGTGGTCTGTGTAAAATAACAGGTTTGTAAGAGTCCTGTTGTGTGAGCAGTCAATTTGATTTCTGCTGGAAATTGGGGAAGTCTCTCCGTCGCTGCTGCTGATGGTGCTGCTAGCGCTGCCACAGTGGCCACGTTGCTATGGTTACCACCAGGAAACAGGTGGAGCTAGACGGTAAACTAGCTGACAAATGTTCATTTGGCTAGCTAGCACGATTAAGATTGATATTTTAACTCACTCTGTCAATCTTTTCCTCCTGTGTTAATCTTCAATTGTATAATTTGATTACCCATACATTTTTTTGCTAATTTAATCTTGTTAATCTCACTCTTAACAACCAGAAAGGTATAACAAGTCAGGAGCTGTTCTTCTGCATGACTCCTCTCTCTCTCTCTCTCTCTCTCTCTCTCTCTCTGATGGAGAGCTTTGACAGGAACATTGTGGGGGCCAAGGTGACGTGACCTGCCTGTTTCTCAGTATGATGATTTATACTAGCCTAGTACACACCGTTCACTCACAACACGAGTTAACTAACCTGGCTGCCTGCATCTGAACACCTCACAGTACAGAAGGAATGCCTGGAACACTGCTGGTCCTACTCTTCCAGCTCTCTCTCTCTCTCTCTCTCGGTCCTCTCCTGTTACACTCAGTGTCATGTATTTACCTGCTATTATCAACTGTTGTTTATTATTACCAGATTGGTTCTTTACGGCTCGAAAGACTAGACAAGTAGGCTGACTGTCTCTGACAGAACTGCACTTCCTCTGCAGTATATGCCCTATCAGTTTTAGCTCAGTGTTGAATGTATTATATTGTATCTCTATGGTCTTTGCTCAAAGCCTATGTAACCCTGTCAATGCTGTCTGCTGGTTCATAGAGGACATATAATGCCTTTTGACTGGGCAGTCTGCACTGTCTGTAGTGGGTTGCTCTGTACTGTAATTGATTTGGACATTGCATATCAAGAGGGTTATTGGTAGTCGAGGTAGAATAACAATACGCTCTACACTACAAACAATAATTCTACAGAGAAACTATTTTACTTTCTCCTCACTCCTCTTTCTCCTTCTGTTTATCTTCCTGTGTTATAATCAGATGCCCCTGGTTGTCACCTCCTATGTTTGAGTGTTTTTCCAGTGTTTCTCTCCCTTATGCCATCTCATGATGTGATGGTTGATGTCTCCGAGGCTTAATAAAGGAGTGTTTACTTTTAAGCAATAAGGCACTAGCGGAGGAATACAGATAGTCACTGGTAAATGCCGTTGTTCGGCCCAACGCAATAGCCAAACCAAACACAATTCAATATTGTTAAAGAAAAGGTCGAAATTAAATCAAACTTTATTTAAAGTGGACTTAAAGTATGATTTGATTTAGTCCTATTCTTTAACTTAGATTTTGAAATGGTTGAAATGGAGACATGAATCTTACATATAAATTATTAATTTGTAGACAAACTGGATATGGAATTGTGTTTGGTTGTCAACTCAACCAAATATCACCATTTGAAGGAGATGTATATTCTGATTGGATAGTTCCATCTGAGCCACTGACTTAGTCTGGTTATAATACCAGTTTGTCTACAAATGAATTATTAATATGCACTTTAAATAAAGTTGGATTTGATTTAGTCCTATTCTTAACACATTCATATGTCAAGTAAACCAAAAATTTGGTTGTGCTTTTAGATGGTTGAAAGCATAGTGATACATTGGGAATTCACCAAACTTCTGGCTGTCTTTTTGAGTGGGTGAATAAAGGTTAAAATCGAATTTTATCAATGTCTCCACCAAATTTGAACAAAACGTCCACGTTGAAATGACGTGATGTGCCCATTTTGTTTGAGCTTTTCTTCTATTGGCATTTAATAGGATATAGCCATGATGATGATGATGATGATGCATGATTTTGACTGGCATAGAAAAAGTTGTCTCGTCTGTGCAGTGCACATTGTTCACTCTTTCTCTACAGGGCGTTTGCATTTCAAAAGTGAAACAAATCTCCCGGGGTCAGACAGGCAGACGGCTTATATTAACCCCCGCTGTACCAAACTGAATGCTAGGCTGGAAGCAAGGTAAATAATGTGCGAGAGATAAATACAAGAGATGATTCAGACAACCATAAGAACATGATATTCTTATGGAGGCACAGTGATCATTTTCAGATGGAACTGTTAGCAGGCATAGTGTGACTGTGATACAATACAGCACAGCTTGGAACGCTGCTCATCCAATCAGCATCCAGGATACAAACAACACGTTTTATAATTCCGATTATGTATTATTATCTCTGAAATACAGCCTATGCTCTGTAGGAGGGGAGAGAAGAGGAGGGGGGATGGTCGCCACTGTGGTGATAGAGTACAAAGGATGACTCTTAATATTTCTCTGCCTTATTCTGGTCGTCTATACTGTGCAGTAGAGGAAAGGACTGGTTCTCTCTGACTTTAGTATGTAATTGACATCGAGGAGAGGAAGGGAGGAGTGGAGCGCGTAGGAGAGAGGATAGAAGAGGAGAGGAGATGAGAGAGCCTCTGAAGGACTGAACACTCAGTGAGCACAGAGAGAGAAAGAGGCCTCGGGCCTCGGAATGACGGCAAAACAGCCGAAGAGGACTAAGCCAAGGTAACACACCCCAATGCAGCCGTCCATACAACCCCTGTCTCTACTGTGTTCATTTCTCCTATTATTCTCTCTATCCAATTCAAAGTGATTAGAATAGAACACAGATAACTCACCATAAACTCTCAGTGAATTACCAAGATTCTGTATTGTTAGGCATTTGTTAATGGACAGTATTTTGAAACACGATTTAAACCCCTTCTCTACCACTTCAGGAATCGTGACAGTATCAGGACAGTTTCACAAAGCATGTAAAAGGTTTACCTCAGTAAACTGCAGTGTACAACACCTGTGTCCATCCCAGTAGAAAAAAGAGACCTCTCCCTGAACTGTCAGAGATATTGTTGGATTTCACAATAAAATGGCACTATTACAGCGTGGTTACATCGCAGACCCCTTGCTCAACAAAGCAGTCTTGTTTTGCATCAGAACATACAATACCTTTAAATAGAATGTATTTACATTTATTTTACCAGTTTAGTCTCATTGAGATTAACAATATCTTTTAAAAGAGAGACCTGGCCAAAATAGCAGCACACAAAGTTACAGACACATTGACAAAATAAAACACAAAGCACTAGAGTTTATATACATACATTTACACATTGAGCAGCAAGATGTTTTGTGAACGTGTGGTGCAACTAGAGGTCAACACATTGACAGCCCCCCACTTCATTTTCCACCATAGTGTTTAACCAAGCTTTAAACTCATTTAACGGGACGAGCTCCTGTAATTTCAGGACCTTTTTAAGCTTTCTCGATGCAGGAGGGGCAAAGAACTGTAAAACATTTCCCCCCCCTGCTCTGTATTAGATTAGGCACCATCAACAACACACAGTCATGTGAGCACAGGCGATAGTTTTCATTTGTCTGCTGGACAATGCAATTAGGTAGATGTCTCAATGTGGCCTTATAAATAAAAACATACCAAGGATTTAGCCAGCCCACTCTCATACAGAGGGCACAGTGAGGTGTGAGAGCTTTGGAGTTTGTAACAAACCTCAGCGCCCCATGGTACACAGTGTCCAGTATATGTAATGACGTCACAAGGGCATACATGGTCCTGGAAATGAAATGACGCCAGAACCATCATCCTCTCCTCCTCCCGTCATCCTCTCTTCTATCTCTGTTCTGCGGTTACCAGAGCAGCCCTGGCCCAATCTAAAACACAGGCGTAAAATCGATAGCCAATCACCCAGCAGAGACACAGAGAGCTGTATGTGGTTAATTAACCTGAGGGTGAAATGTTTCCACTCATTGATAAAAAAGAAACACAGTAATTTAGTAAAGATGTTTCAATGCCTTCAGGTAGATTGTGTGTGTGTGTGTGTGTGTGTGTGTGTGTGTGTGTGTGTGTGTGTGTGTGTGTGTGTGTGTGTGTGTGTGTGTGTGTGTGTGTGTGTGTGTGTGTGTGTGTGTGTGTGTGTGTGTGTGTGTGTGTGTGTGTGTGTGTGTGTGTGTGTGTGTGTGTGTGTGTGTGTGTACTTTCACAGAAGTCTAATAACAGCCCATGAGATGGACCTCAGTGAGGTTGACTGTATAATATAACAGGGATCCTCTCACGGTACGCTGCTACAGAAGACTACTTTGACTTTTATGCCAGCCATGTAAAAGCACATTGAAAGCTTCTCTCTGCTCCCAGACACTGGACTTTGTATGTAGATAAAAGGAGAGTGCTAAATAAAATAAGAACATAGGCAGTAACATACAGAGAGGGCCTCTACTTCCACTCTAGGTTTGAGATGGATCACTAATGAACTGCCAATGCAGGAGGCATCCAAAGCATGACCAAACTAAAGTCAACGTGTGTGTGTTGGTGTCTACCATTTAGTGTGTTTTCCCCACATAAACAGAACATCTGAATCTTAATACAAAGTCTTTCCTCAGGTGGCTCCCCAGGCTTAGTCATTAAACAGAACAAGCTGTGTGTGATTAATATTCTGGATGATGTGATGTGAGAAAGGTAGCCTTCTTAAAGTGGTCTGTAATGGGCCATGGTAACTGTTGCTGCATGATAACAACGCTGAGAGGGAGAGGGAGACAGAATAATAAACCATTTCTGGTTGGCACCTCGATGGCTTTGAATGTCTTCTCTCTGTGCATAGTCTCTTTAGACAGGACCCAGAGAAGGGAAACGGGCAATAAAGACAACCAGTGTTAGTCGTAGCCTTCTAATCACCTCCTAGGCACCAGGGATTGGGCTAGCCGCGAGGCTACTCCGTTTCCATCTAGTTTAGCCAATGTTCCTGACACTTCATAGACAACAACTCACATCTGAGTGTTTTAATTCTCCTGCCCTGTGGCTCGGAGTAATGAGATTGCCGATAGAATTGACTGTGTGTGTGTCTGTGCACATGTGCATGCGTGCATATTAGCACTGATTGACATAGCTCTGTGGGACACCTTCCTCTATCTATCTATCCCTCCCTCCCTTCCCCTGGTTCATCTTCCTAATAGCTTGTCAGGTTAACACGACATCCAGCAATTAAAGGGGATTTGAGACGGAAATCAATATGGACATGTTCATTTCAGATTCATGGCTGTTAGCACTCCTCCATTTTATTATCTGGGATCAGAGTGCTGCTGGACTAATGCTTTAACAAACAAACGTACGTGTGTGTGTGTGTGTGTGTTTGTGTGTGTGTGTGTGTGAGTAGCGTATGGAGGTGCAGGATAAAGCCAATGTTGCGTGGTAGGAGATGACGGTTAGAACAGGATTACATGAGACAAATATAAATCTTCACCACTAGATGTAATACAGACTCTCTAGTCTCGCACACACTCTCCTCTCGCACTCTCTCTCTCGCTCTCTCTCTCTCTTGCTCTCTCTCTCTCTTGCTCTCTCTCTCTCGTTCTCTCTACGGATGGATGGATTTTAAGAACCATTTTTTTATGTATTGTTTAGCTACACACCATTGTGGGCATTTACACACTCACGCACGCACACACACTGCATCCACATCATAATGCCATAATTCACTATACTCATCGTTTGTATGCGTTAAGTAAAGTCTTACTCAAACTTTATTACAGGTTGTATTACAAGTTCAGTCAGACACTGTGAATCATTAACCCTTCACCAACTGTATAGGAGTTAAACCTAATGATCTGAGTCTCACTAAGCGCATTGCGTATCTAATGGACTAAAATAGGCTGCTGAGGGAAAATCGACATTGGTCAGCATTAATGGTATGTTTTTAACCACCTGTGTATTGGTGAAGCATCACTGTATAGTTTAATGGCAGTTTGGAGCCTGTCTATATTCATGAGTGTCGGCAGTAGAAGCACAGCTCTCTCTCCTTGGATGAACTCAGAGTTCCTGTCCACTACCACAGACAGGAAAGGGTTGCATCCATTGTCCTCCCCTCCTGGCTTCGTTCCCCCAAGACAAGCACATTTCCTCTGCATCTTTCAAAGTGGCTGAAATAACTTCCTTTTCGTCATCACCGGATCCCATTGGCCTCCAGCTCTGCTGACAGGGTACCTTGTGTGTCTGATGATTGCCTTTAATGGTTTGTGAGAGAGAAACATTGTTAAGGTCTCTCCCCTCCATTCCCTTCATCCCTCTCCCAGTAGCTCAGGGGCACCGCCTGTTGACCCGCTCTGTCCACAAAAGGGAAGAACTGAAAAACAAAGAAACAGAAAGAGAGAGAAACACAGAGAGAAAGAGAGAGAGAGAGGGAAACAGAGAGGAGAGAGATGGAGAGAGAGAGAGACAGAGGAAAGCAGAGAGAGCAGCACGTGTCAAACTCATTCCATGGAGGGCCATATGTCCTCCTTTGTACTTGAATGATGAATTAAGGTCACTAAATAGTAAGGAACTCCCCTCACCTGGTTGCCTAGGTTTTAATTGTCCTGGAAGAACCCAAAACCAGCAGACACTCTGGCCTCCAAGGAATGAGTTTTACACCCCTGCTCTAAAGGGTTTTGAAGGCCAGTCAATGCAGTGGATACAGAAGAGTACACAAACCTTTTGAATTCCACACAATCTGTCTCCTTGCTTTTTCCTCTCTGTCAAATAACATCCAACTCAGAGAAGCCCAACCCAGTGCTGCTAGACATTGACATGTGGGCTCTGTTACAATCCCAATTCCCGGAAGAATGGGATCATTACTACAATAACGGTACATTAACGTTCACCTTAATATTGGCTACCTACACTAGCTATTTAGCTACTTCCCCCTGCTGGACAGTTGTCGGCAAGTGGGAACAAAGGACACATTCCCCCGGTGTTTGCTACAGGCTTGCTGTGCATGCTCCCCTCTCCCCATGAGTTAGACTATCACGGTGACATTCAGATGGTTACCAATATAGCAAGTAATTTATCGTGTAGACTGCTATCCCACAAAGAAAATACGTCTTGGGAGGAAGAAAGTTGGCCACGTTAGCTACTGGCGGTGACATGTGGATCAGCTTGTCGTCGTGCTTCCCAAGGGCAGTAAGGTTAGCTACTGGCGGTGACATGTGAATCAGCTAGTCGTCGTGCTTCCCAAGGGCAGTAAGGTTAGCTACTGGCGGTGACAAGTGAATCAGCTTGTCGCCGTGCTTCCCAAGGGCAGTAAGGTTAGCTACTGGCGGTGACATGTGGATCAGCTTGTTGTCGTGCTTCCCAAGGGCAGTAAGGTTAGCTACTGGCGGTGACATGTGGATCAGCTTGTCGTCGTGCTTCCCAAGGGCAGTAAGATTAGCTACTGGCGGTGACATGTGGATCAGCTTGTCGCCGTGCTTCCCAAGGGCAGTAAGGTTAGCTACTGGCGGTGACATGTGGATCAGCTTGTCGTCGTGCTTCCCAAGGGCAGTAAGGTTAGCTACTGGCGGTGACATGTGGATCAGCTTGTCGTCGTGCTTCCCAAGGGCAGTAAGATTAGCTACTGGCGGTGACATGTGGATCAGCTTGTCGCCGTGCTTCCCAAGGGCAGTAAGGTTAGCTACTGGCGGTGACATGTGGATCAGCTTGTCGTCGTGCTTCCCAAGGGCAGTAAGGTTAGCTACTGGCGGTGACATGTGGATCAGCTTGTCGTCGTGCTTCCCAAGGGCAGTAAGGTTAGCTACTGGCGGTGACATGTGGATCAGCTTGTCGTCGTGCTTCCCAAGGGCAGTAAGGTTAGCTACTGGCGGTGACATGTGGATCAGCTTGTCGTCGTGCTTCCCAAGGGCAGTAAGGTTAGCTACTGGCGGTGACATGTGGATCAGCTTGTCGTCGTGCTTCCCAAGGGCAGTAAGGTTAGCTACTGGCGGTGACATGTGGATCAGCTTGTCGTCGTGCTTCCCAAGGGCAGTAAGGTTAGCTACTGGCGGTGACATGTGGATCAGCTTGTCGTCGTGCTTCCCAAGGGCAGTAAGGTTAGCTACTGGCGGTGACATGTGGATCAGCTTGTCGTCGTGCTTCCCAAGGGCAGTAAGGTTAGCTACTGGCGGTGACATGTGGATCAGCTTGTCGTCGTGCTTCCCAAGGGCAGTAAGGTTAGCTACTGGCGGTGACATGTGGATCAGCTTGTCGTCGTGCTTCCCAAGGGCAGTAAGGTTAGCTACTGGCGGTGACATGTGAATCAGCTTGTCGCCGTGCTTCCCAAGGGCAGTAAGGTTAGCTACTGGCGGTGACATGTGGATCAGCTTGTCGTCGTGCTTCCCAAGGGCAGTAAGGTTAGCTACTGGCGGTGACATGTGGATCAGCTTGTCGTCGTGCTTCCCAAGGGCAGTAAGATTAGCTACTGGCGGTGACATGTGGATCAGCTTGTCGCCGTGCTTCCCAAGGGCAGTAAGGTTAGCTACTGGCGGTGACATGTGGATCAGCTTGTCGCCGTGCTTCCCAAGGGCAGTAAGGTTAGCTACTGGCGGTGACATGTGGATCAGCTTGTCGTCGTGCTTCCCAAGGGCAGTAAGGTTAGCTACTGGCGGTGACATGTGGATCAGCTTGTCGTCGTGCTTCCCAAGGGCAGTAAGGTTAGCTACTGGCGGTGACATGTGGATCAGCTTGTCGTCGTGCTTCCCAAGGGCAGTAAGGTTAGCTACTGGCGGTGACATGTGGATCAGTTTGTCGTCGTGCTTCCCAAGGGCAGTAAGGTTAGCTACTGGCGGTGACATGTGGATCAGCTTGTCATCGTGCTTCCCAAGGGCAGTAAGGTTAGCTACTGGCGGTGACATGTGGATCAGCTTGTCGTCGTGCTTCCCAAGGGCAGTAAGGTTAGCTACTGGCGGTGACATGTGGATCAGCTTGTCGTCGTGCTTCCCAAGGGCAGTAAGGTTAGCTACTGGCGGTGACATGTGGATCAGCTTGTCGTCGTGCTTCCCAAGGGCAGTAAGGTTAGCTACTGGCGGTGACATGTGGATCAGCTTGTCGTCGTGCTTCCCAAGGGCAGTAAGGTTAGCTACTGGCGGTGACATGTGGATCAGCTTGTCGTCGTGCTTCCCAAGGGCAGTAAGGTTAGCTACTGGCGGTGACATGTGAATCAGCTAGTCGTCGTGCTTCCCAAGGGCAGTAAGGTTAGCTACTGGCGGTGACATGTGGATCAGCTTGTCGTCGTGCTTCCCAAGGGCAGTAAGGTTAGCTACTGGCGGTGACATGTGAATCAGCTAGTCGTCGTGCTTCCCAAGGGCAGTAAGGTTAGCTACTGGCGGTGACATGTGGATCAACTTGTCGTCGTGCTTCCCAAGGGCAGTAAGGTTAGCTACTGGCGGTGACATGTGGATCAGCTTGTCGCCGTGCTTCCCAAGGGCAGTAAGGTTAGCTACTGGCGGTGACATGTGGATCAGCTTGTCGTCGTGCTTCCCAAGGGCAGTAAGGTTAGCTACTGGCGGTGACATGTGGATCAGCTTGTCGTCGTGCTTCCCAAGGGCAGTAAGGTTAGCTACTGGCGGTGACATGTGGATCAGCTTGTCGTCGTGCTTCCCAAGGGCAGTAAGGTTAGCTACTGGCGGTGACATGTGGATCAGCTTGTCGTCGTGCTTCCCAAGGGCAGTAAGGTTAGCTACTGGCGGTGACATGTGGATCAGCTTGTCGTCGTGCTTCCCAAGGGCAGTAAGGTTAGCTACTGGCGGTGACATGTGGATCAGCTTGTCGTCGTGCTTCCCAAGGGCAGTAAGGTTAGCTACTGGCGGTGACATGTGAATCAGCTAGTCGTTGTGCTTCCCAAGGGCAGTAAGGTTAGCTACTGGCGGTGACATGTGGATCAGCTTGTCGTCGTGCTTCCCAAGGGCAGTAAGGTTAGCTACTGGCGGTGACATGTGAATCAGCTAGTCGTCGTGCTTCCCAAGGGCAGTAAGGTTAGCTACTGGCGGTGACATGTGGATCAGCTTGTCGTCGTGCTTCCCAAGGGCAGTAAGGTTAGCTACTGGCGGTGACATGTGGATCAGCTTGTCGCCGTGCTTCCCAAGGGCAGTAAGGTTAGCTACTGGCGGTGACATGTGGATCAGCTTGTCGTCGTGCTTCCCAAGGGCAGTAAGGTTAGCTACTGGCGGTGACATGTGGATCAGCTTGTCGTCGTGCTTCCCAAGGGCAGTAAGGTTAGCTACTGGCGGTGACATGTGGATCAGCTTGTCGTCGTGCTTCCCAAGGGCAGTAGGGTTAGCTACTGGCGGTGACATGTGGATCAGCTTGTCGTCGTGCTTCCCAAGGGCAGTAAGGTTAGCTACTGGCGGTGACATGTGAATCAGCTAGTCGTCGTGCTTCCCAAGGGCAGTAAGGTTAGCTACTGGCGGTGACATGTGGATCAGCTTGTCGTCGTGCTTCCCAAGGGCAATAAGGTTAGCTACTGGCGGTGACATGTGGATCAGCTTGTCGTCGTGCTTCCCAAGGGCAGTAAGGTTAGCTACTGGCGGTGACATGTGAATCAGCTTGTCGTCGTGCTTCCCAAGGGCAGTAAGGTTAGCTAATATTGGCATGTCATGGTGACATCCAGATGGTGACCAATATTACAAGTTATTTCTCAGTCTCCCATCGAAATTAACATAACTTTATTTATTTTTAAATGCTTAGCTATCGGTTGGGTAGGCTTGTTCACAGAGAGACTGTGACGTCACTTTACCTGTAATCCCTTCTAGCCATACCTGTATAGGGTTGACTGCATCTCAAATCACATTTTATTTGTTACAGGCGCCGAATACATGCTTTAAGAAGTTAATAAAAAACAAACAATTATTGTTAAGTAGAAAATGGAAAATAAAAGAAACAAACAATTAAACAGCAGTATTAAAATAACAAACGAGGTTATATACAGGGGGTACCGGTACAGGGTCAATGTGCGGGGGCACCTGTTTGTTGAGGTAATTGAGGTAATATGTACATGTAGGTAGAGTTAAAGTGACTATGCATAAATAATAAACAGAGAGTAGCAGCAGCGTAAAAGAGGGCGGGTGCAATGCAAATAGTCTGGGTAGCCATTTGATTAGCTGTTTAGGAGTCTTATGGCTTGGGGGTAGAATCTGTTAAGAAGCATTTTGGACCTCAAATTGGCGCTCCGGTACCACTTGCCATGCGATAGGGTAGCAGAGAGAACAGTCTATGACTAGGGTGGCTGGAGTCTTTGACAATTTTTAGGGCCTTCCTCTGACACCGCCTGATATAGAGGTCCTGGATGGCAGGAAGCTTGGCCCCGATGATGTACTGGGCCGTACGCACTACCCTCTGTGGTGCCTTGCCAGAGGCCGAGCAATTGCCATACCAGGCAGTGATGCAACCAGTCAGGATGCTCTCAATGGTGCAGCTGTAGAACCTTTTGAGGATCTGAGGACCCATGCCAAATCTGTTCATTCTCCTGAGGGAGAACAGGTTTTGTTGTGTGCTCTTCACGACTGTCTTTGTGTGTTTGGACTATGAACGTTTGTTGGTGATGTGGACACCAAGGAACTTGAAGCTCTCAACCTGTTCCACGACAACCCTGTCGATGTGAATGGGGGCGTGCTTGGTCTTCCTTTTCCTGTAGTCAACATCTCCTTTGTCTTGATTACGTTGAGGGGGAGGTTGTTGTCCTGGCACCACATGGCCAGGTCTCTGACCTCCTCCCTATAGGCTGTCTCATCGTTGGCGGTGATCAGACCTACCACTTTTGTGTCATCGGCAAACTTGATGATGGTGTTGGAGTCGTGCCTGGCCATGCAGTCATGAGTGAACAGGGAGTACAGGTGGGGACTGAGCATGCACCCCTGAGGGGCCCCCGTGTTGAGGATAAGCGTGGCGGATGTGTTATTCCCTATCCTTACCACCTGGGTGCGGCCCATCAGGAAGTCCAGGATCCAGTTGCAGAGGGAGGTGTTTAGTCCCAGGGTCCTTAGCTTAGTGATGAGCTTTGAGGGCACTATGGTGTTGAACGCTGAGCTGTAGTCAATGAATAGCATTCTCACATAGGTGTTCTTTTTGTCCAGGTCAAAAAGGGCAGTGTTGAGTGCAATAGCGATTGCATCATCTGTGGATCTGCTGGTGCGGTATGCAAATTGGAGTGGGTCTAGGGTTTCTGGGATAATGGTGTTGATGTGAGCCATGACCAGCCTTTCAAAGCACTTCATGGCTACAGATGTGAGTGCTACGGGTCAGCAGTCATTTAGGCAGGTTACCTTAGTGTTCTTGGGCACAGGGACTAAATGTCAGTGAAAACACTTGCCAGTTGGTCAGTCCATGTTCGGGGTACACGTCCTGGTAATCTGTCTGGCCCTGTGGCCTTGTGAATGTTGACCTGTTTAAATGTCTTACTCACATCGGCTACAGAGAGCGTGATCACACAGACGTCCGGAACGGCTGGTGCTCTCATGCATGTCTCACTGTTACTTGCCTCGAAGCGAGCATAGAAGTAATTTAGCTCGTCTACTAGGTTTATGCCAATGGGCAGCTTGTGGCTGTGCTTCCCTTTGTAGTCTGTAGTAGTTTTCAAGGCCTGCCACATCCGACGAGCGTCGGAGCCGGTGTAGTGCGATTCGATCTTAGTCCTGTATTGATGCTTTGCTTGTTTGATGGTTCGTCACAGGGCATAGCAGGATATCTTATAGGCTTCCGGATTAGAGTCCCGCTCCTTGAAAGCGTGTGAATGTTGTGAATGTTGCCTGTAATGATTCCTGCTTACAAGCAAAAACTAAAGCAGGAAGCACCAGTGACTCAATACAGAAGTGGTCAGTTGACAAAGATACTACGCTACAGGGCTGTTTTGCTAGCACAGTGTGGATGTTGCCTATAATCCATGGCTTCTGGTTGGGGTATGTATGTACGGTCACTGTGAGGATGACGTCATCGATGCACTTATTGATGAAGCCAGTGACTGATTTGGTGTGCTCCGCAATGCCATCAGAAGAATCCCGGAACATATTCCAGTCTGTGCTAGCAAAACAGTCCTGTAGCTTAGCATCTGCTTCATCTGACCACTTTCTTATTGACCGAGTCGCTGGTGCTTCCTGCTTTAGTTTTTGCTTGTAAGCAGGAATCAGGAGGATAGAATTATGGTCAGATTTGCCAAATGGAGGGCAAGGGAGAGTTTTGTACCCATCTCTGTGTGTGTAGTAAAGGCGGTGTAGAGTTGTTTTCCCTCTGGTTGCACATTTAACATGCTGATAGAAATGAGGTAAAACTGATTTGAGTTTCCCTGCATTAAAGTCCTCGGCCACTAGGAGCGCCACCTCTGGATGAGCGTTTTCCTGTTTGCTTATGGCCGTATACAGCTCATAGAGTGTGGTCTTAGTGCCAGCATCGGTCTGCAGTGGTATATAGACAGCTCCAAAAAATATAGATGTAAACTCTCTTGCTGTGGGCTGCAGCTTATCATGAAATACTCTATCTCAGGCGAGCAAAACCTCAAGACATTCTTAGATGTCGTGCACCAGCTGTTGTTTACAAATATGCATAGGCCGCCTCCCCTTGTCTTACCAGAGGTCGCTGTTCTATCCTGCCGAAAAAGCTTAAAACCTGCCAGCTGTAAGTTAATCATGTCGTCATTCAGCCACGATTCGGTGAAACATAATATATTACCGATTTTTAATGTCCCGTTGGTAGGATATACGTGCTCGTAGTTCGTCTATTTTATTATCGATTGATTGTAAGTTGGCTAATAGGACCGATGGTAAAGGCAAATTACCCACTCGGTCACGGATCCTTACAAGGCACCCGGAACTTCGTCCTCAATACCTCCATCTTTTCTTCCTGCTAAGCTAATGACAGGGATGAGGGCCTTGTCGGGTGTCTGGAGTAAATCCTTCCCTTCCGACTCGTTGAAGAAGAACAATTCCTCCAGTGTGGCGTGAGTAATCGCTGCCCTGATATCAAGAAGCTCTTTTCGGTCATAAGAAACTACGGCGGAAACATTATGAACAAAATATGTTACAAATAACGCGAAAAAACATGCACAGTTGGTTACAGGATCGTAAAACGACGGCCATCTCCTTTGGCGCCAGCTGTCAGACATAAATGGCTTTGTGAATAGTTGATAGTTTCCTTATCAATGTAACATTTTATTTTAATGCAGCTACAATGCAATCCTAGTAGTTCAACACACACTGAACAATACATCAAAATGTGACTGTGTTTGTGATTTTCTGTACTGAAAAATGCTTTTTCTGTTATCTTTTTCAATCTTTCTATAGATGAAAGGAGTTTTGCCCTTGGGTGTGAAGTCAGCGCATGTAATCAGTGGAGGTGCCGTTGAGGTTAGAGACAGCAGGATGTCACAGACCAGTTCTCTGGTCTCTGACACGCAACCACAAAGACAGGCCCAGGGGCTGTGGGTATGTTGCACGTGGGTCTGTTAGCGTGAGTGTGTGAGTGCGTGAGATCGCATTTGTGTCTGTTATAAGGGAAACATATGTTGATGACTGAGGATCTATAGGATCTTACACTGTATGCGGCCCAGATGGTACTCTAGTCCCTATATAGTGCACTACCTTTGACCAGCGCCCATAGGGTGCCATTTAGCACACTGGTTTTCTTCTCTGTTGCACTTCTCTCCTATAGACCAAGGCCACAGAATGAAGCACAGACAAACCCAACAAACAACACATACAATAATATTTCTAAATGCACTAAGATCAAAATATCTGTTGTCAGGTAAAACATCAGGGTATCTTTAATGATGACAAATAAATTAGTTTTATGCTCAGTCATCAACATATGTTTCCCTTATAACAGACACACATGCGATCTCACGCACTCACACACTCACGCTAACAGACCCACGTGCAACATACCCACTGGCTGAAGCCCTACAATCGTTGTTTCATACTGCTCCTTACCATTCTGCTGTAGATCGTGTGGTGAGGAGGGTTTAGCAGGCTTCAACCTGTCCTTGTCAATATCTCAGATTGAACACTAGGCACTGGGCTGTCCACATAGATGGTGTCGATAGCCTGGGGGGGGTTCCCCCATAGAGGGGTTGTGTCCCAAATGGGACCCTAACCCCTATATAGTGCACTACTTTTAACCAGAGCCCTATGGATCCTGGTCAAAAATAGTCCACTATATAGGGAACCGGGTGCAATTTTGGACACAACCAAGGAGTCAATAGCCTGAGGGGCTGTTAGTCCAGCACATCACAAACAGTCAATTAATTTTTTTCCTGCTTTGATTAGATGAAAATGAATTGGAATTAAAGGGTAATGCCAGGGAGGGAGAGATGTTTCTTGGAAATGTTTGTTCTCAAGGAATTGCTCTCTGAATGGATTACTGATAAAAATGACATAATGGATAACAAAAACAAGACTTTTCATTGAAAGTTCTCAAAGCAACATACTGTAGGTCAACTTGTTGGTGTATTACAACTCAGCGACTCATTCAAAATCATTAAAACCTGTTCTGTTGACAAAATGTAGTTGTTTACGATTGGGTTAAAGCGTAACTGTTCTCATCCCCAAAGCTAAAAAGACCAAAAATCCCCAGCCCTGAGTATCACCTGCGACAAACCTCCAATAAAATCTGACTGGAATAGCAATTGGAAAATGCCATCTGTGTCAGAATGCTGGATTTAATGTGTTTTAGGCTCATTCCCTCAGTATCCAATTACATTACCAAGCAGCTCCACTCCTCCAGGTCTGCCTCAGTATATCAGTCTGTTTTCAGACACGCGTGGGGAATTAGGCCCGTTAGCTAATCAACTTGGCCACATTGATCAACAACATTCACACACACGCAGACACACACGCATGCACGCACACAGAAACACACAGAGTCTCAGGAGATTTCACACCTTGCCATTTAAACCACTCAGTTACTCCTGTTAAGGATAATGTATCCTTTGAGCTGATACATTCCCCTGGAACCACTGTCAACAAGCAAGAAAAGGAAAACAGACTATGTTCATAAAATAATATTGCTGCTCATAATCAGTTTACCACTGTAATATAAATCTAGAGGCATGGATGTTTCAGAGATACAGACAAGGCTAAACATCTGTCCCTGAAAATGTACCAAAACAGACAATTCTAGCCATGGCGCAGAAGATTGTTCGCTGAAGGCCTAATGGAAGAACATAGTAGAAAATGGGGCCCTGACATGTGAAGATGTATGGAAAAGTAAGTTTGATATGGTGTTGTCGAAGTCACGCACACACACACGCTCGTCACAACTCTTCTTCCAACGCTCCCAGACTAATCACTTGTCATGTTTATAGGATTATATTTGATATCTTTTGCAACCCTAATATCCATCGTCTGCTGTGTGGGCAATAGTATCTGTCTGCAAGAGGGTTTAAAAGCCCCATAAATAATTACTGGTGTCACACATTTGAACATCTGCAACATGTCTTACAGATTAGAAAAGATGATGATAGTTAACATTACACAACCCGTAAAGTTGTGTGAGGGTCAACTTGGTGTGATGCATAAACATACAGTGCATTCGGAAGGTATTCAGACACCTTGACTTTTTCCAAATGTTGTTACATTAAAGCCTTATTCTAAAGTGGATTAAAAAAAATCTTCATCAATCTACACACAATACCCCATAATTTCAAAGCAAAAACTGGTTTTTAGACAGGTTTTTAGACAGATTTGCAAATGTATTAAAAATCATAATTCTTAAATGGAGGTTGTTTGGAACAACCAAGACTCTTCCTAGAGCTGGCCGCCAGGCCAAACTGAGCAATCGGGGAGAAGGGCCTTGGTCAGGGAGGTGAACAAGAACCAGATGGTCACTCTGACAGAGGTCCAGAGCTCCTCTGTGGAGATGGGAGAACCTTCCAGAAGGACAACCATCTCTGCAGAACTTCACCAATCAGGCCTTTATGGTAGAGTGGCCAGACGGAAGCCCCTCCTCAATAAAAGGCACATAACAGCCCACTTGGAGTTTGCTAAAAGGCACCTAAAGGACTCTCAGACCATGAGAAACAAGATTATGGGGCGGCAGCGTAGCCTAGTGGTTAGAGCGTTGGACTAGTAACCGAAAGGTTGCAATCCCCGAGCTGACAAGGTACAAATCGGTTGTTCTACCCCTGAACAAGGCAGTTAACCCACTGTTCCTAGGCTGTCATTGAACATTTTAGAATTTGTTCTTAACCGACTTGCCTAGTTAAATGAAGGTAAAATAAAATAAAAATTATCTGCTCTGATGAAACAAAATAATTAACTATTTGGCCTGAATGTCAAGCGTCACAGGAAGCCTGGCACCATCCCTATGGTTAAACATGGTGGTGGCAGCATCATGCTGTGGGAATATTTTTCAGTGGCAGGGACTGCGAGACCAGTCAGGATTGATGGAAGATGAACAGAGCAAAGTACCTGAAAACCTGCTCCAGAGCTTTCAGTACCTCAGACTGGGAGCAAAGGTTCACCTTCCAACAGGACAATGACCCTAAGCACACAGCCAAGACAACGCAGGAGTGGCATCGGGGAGAACTCTCTGAATGTCTTTGAGTGGCCCAGCCAGAACCCGGACTTGAATCCGATCAAATATCTCTGGAGAGATTTGAAAATAGCTGTGTAGCGAAGCTCCCCATCAAACCTGACAGAGCTTGAGAGGATCTGCAGAGAAGAATGGGAGAAACTCCCCAAATACAGGTGTGCCAAGGTTGTAGTGTCATACCCAAGAAGACTCGAGGCTGTAATCACTGCCGAAGGTGATTCAACAAAGTACAAAGTACTGAGGGCCAACCTTCCTGCCATCCAGGACCTCTACACCAGACAGTGTCAGAGGAAGGCCCTAAAAATTGTCAAAGACTCCATCCATCCGGGCTTCCCAAGAGGCACAGTGATCTAAGGCACTGCATCACAGTGCTAGCTGTGCCACTAGAGATTCTGGGTTCGAATCCAGGCTCTGTCGCAGCCGGCCGCGAAAGGGGAGGGAGACCCATGGGGCGGCGCACAATTGGCCCAGCGTCGTCCGGGTTAGGGGAGGGTTTGGCCGGCAGGGATGTCTTTGTCCCATTGCGCACTAGCGACTCCTGTGGCAGACCGGGCGCAGTGCACGCTAACACGGTTGCCAGGGGCAGGGTTTTTCTTCCGACACATTGGTGCAGCTGGCTCCCGGGTTAAGTGGGCATTGTGTCAAGAAGCAGTGTGGCTTGGTTGGTTTGTGTTTCGGAGGATGCACGGCTCTCGACATTCGCCTTTCCAGAGTCCGTACGGGAGTTGCAGCAATGAGACAAGACTGTAACTACCAATTGGATACCATGAAATTGGGGAGAAAAAGGGGTAAATATTTTTTTTTATAATAATAAAAAGTTAAAAAAGACTCCAGCCACCCTATCGCATGGCAAGCGGTACCGGAGCGCTAAGTCTAGGTGAAAAAGGCTTCTTAACAGCTTCTACCCCCAAGCCATAAGACTCCTGAACAGTTGATGAAATGGCTACTGTTAGAGGAATTTCATAATTCCTATATGTGCTCATTAATTAAAATCACTCTGTCTGTTTCTAAGAATTTGTAAGATCCTTATTAACATAAAATAGACAGGGAACAGTCTTATTAAAAATAGGTAATAGTATTTATTCTCGGAGCACGCTCCCATTTAACCTTTCTCGCCCCGGGGTTCCGCTAGCGGAACACCCACAACATTCCGCTGCGCGCAAAATTCAAAAATATTTTTTAGAAATATTTAACTTCCACACATTAACAAGTCCAATACAGCAAATGAAAGATAAACATATTTTGAATCCAGCCAACATGTCCGATTTTTTAAATGTTTTACAGCGAAAACACAATATATATTTATGTTAGCTCACCACAATAGCCAAACACACAACGCCATGTTTTCACCACCAACATAGCTTTCCCAAAACCCACAAATAGAGATAAAATTAATCACTAACCTTTGAACAACTTCATCAGATGACATTCTTATAACATCATGTTATACAATACATTTATGTTTTGTTCGAAAATTTGCATATTTATAGGTATAAATCGTAGTTTTACATTGCAGCCACCGTCACAAATAGCACCAAAACAGCCAGAATAATTACAGAGAGCAACGTGAAATACATAAATACTCATCATAAAACATTTATGAAAAATACATGTTGTACAGCAAATGAAAGATAAACATCTTGTGAATCCAGCCAATATTTCAGATTTTTTAAGTGTTTTACAGCGAAAACACAATATATATTTATGTTAGCTCACCACAATAGCCAAACACACAACGCCATGTTTTCACCACCAACATAGCTTTCCCAAAACCCACAAATAGAGATAAAATTAATCACTAACCTTTGAAGAACTTCATCAGATGACATTCTTATAACATCATGTTATACAATACATTTATGTTTTGTTCGAAAATGTGCATATTTATAGGTATAAATCGTAGTTTTACATTGCAGCCACCGTCACAAATAGCACCAAAACAGCCAGAATAATTACAGAGAGCAACGTGAAATACATAAATACTCAACATAAAACATTTATGAAAAATACATGTTGTACAGCAAATGAAAGATAAACATCTTGTGAATCCAGCCAATATTTCAGATGTTTTAAGTGTTTTGCAGCGAAAACACAATATATATTTGTTAGCTCACCACAATAGCCAAACACACAACGCCATGTTTTCACCACCAACATAGCTTTCACAAAACCCACAAATAGAGATAAAATTAATCACTAACCTTTGAACAACTTCATCAGATGACAGTCTTAAAACATCATGTTATACAATACATTTATGTTTTGTTCGAAAATGTGCATATTTATAGCTACAAATCCTGGTTTTACATTGTGAATATGGCGCCATAATGCACCAAATTGTCCGTAGAAATTTTGGACGTAATCTAACCAAAAAACTCATCATAAACTTGACTAAAAAATACATGTTGTACAGCAAATGAAAGATACACTGGTTCTTAATGCAACCGCTGTGTTAGATTTAAAAAAATAACTTTAGTACAAAGTACAGCATGCAATATTCTGAGACAGCGCCCAGCAATTCTCCGCCATGTTGGAGCCAACATATTCCCAAAAAATACGAAATAACATCATAAATATTCTCTTACCTTTGATGATCTTCCATCAGAATGTAGTGCAAGGAGTCCTATTTCCACAATAAATGGTTGTTTTGTTTTAGAATGTCCATTTCTTCTGTCGAATTAGCAACTTTGGCTAGCATAGTGGAGCTCACGTGTCCATCAACTCTTGGCGCATGGAACGAAAAATTCCAAAAGTCACAATAAACGTCAAATAAACTGGTCAAACTCAGTTGAAAATCCATCTTCATGATGTTTTTCTCATATGTATCCAATAACGTCGAAGACGGCGCATTTCGTCGTGTATACCTAACGGATTGCAGAAAACAATGTCGTGTTCCCTGGTGCGCAGCTGAATACTGCCAATAGGGCAGACCTGTCACTCCAAAAGCTCTCATTCGGTCTCACATCAAGCTAGACACCCCATTCAACATTCTACTGCCTGTTGACATCTAGTGGAAGGCGTATGAAGTGCATACAGATCCATAAATAAAAGGCAATTGAATAGGCAAGGCCTTACACAGAGCCCCATTTTCAGAATTTTCACTTCCTGTTTGGAAGTTTGCTGCCAAATGAGTTCTGTTTTACTCACAGATATAGTTCAAACAGTTTTAGAAACTTCAGAGTGTTTTCTATCCAATAGTAATAATAATATGCATATCGTATGATCTAGAACAGAGTACGAGGCCGTTTAACCTGTTATGGCTGCAGCCAGACGTCATCCCGACGCCGGTACACCTATGACAACATCCAGCTCAAGTGCACGGCGCGAAATTCAAAATCTATTTTTTTTAAATATTTAACTTTCATACATTGACAAGTCCAATACAGCATTTTAAAGATAAACATCTTGTCAATCCAGCCAACATGTCCGATTTTTTAAATGTTTTACAGAGAAAACACCACATATATTTATGTTAGCTCACCACCAAATAAAAAAGGAGGACAGACATTTTTCACAGCACAAGTAGGATGCAAGTAGCATGCACAAGCCAACCTAACTAACCTAGAACCAACCTAAATAACCTAGAAAAAACTACCTCAGATGACAGTCCTATAACATGTTACACAATAAATCTATGTTTTGTTAAAAAAATGTGCATATTTTAGCTATAAATCAGTTTTACATTACTGCTACCATCATAGCTACAGTCAGAAATCGCACGGGAGTAGCCAGAGAAAATACAGACACCAACGTCAACTACTAATTACACATCATAAAACATTTCAGAACAATATATGGTGGATAGCTAATGAAAGAGAAAGATCTTGTGAAGAGAGCCAATATTTCCGATTTTTGAAGTGTTTTACAGCGAAAACACCACATATATTTATGTTAGTTCACCACCAAATACAAAAGACAGACAGACATTTTTCACAGCAACGGTAGCATGCAAGTAGCATGCACAAAGCTAACCTAACTAACCTAGAACCAACCTAAATAACCTAGAAAAAACTCCCTCAGATGACAGTCCTATAACATGTTACACAATAAATCTATGTTTTGTTTTGAAAAATGTGCATATTTTAGCTATAAATCAGTTTTACATTACTGCTACCATCATAGCCACCATCACAGCTACAGTCAGAAATCGCACGGGAGTAGCCAGAGAAAATACAGACACCAACGTCAACTACTAATTACACATCATAAAACATTTCAGAACATTATATGGTGGATAGCTAATGAAAGAATAAGATCTTGTGAACAGAGCCAATATTTCCGATTTTTGAAGTGTTTTACAGCGAAAACACAATATATCGTTATATTAGCTTACTACAATAGCTAGCACACAGCAGCATTGATTGGGGCGGCAGGGTAGCCTAGTGGTTAGAGCGTTGGACTAGTAATCGAAAGGTTGCAAGTTCAAATCCCCGAGCTGACAAGGTACAAATCTGTCGTTCTGCCCCTGAACAGGCAGTTAACCCACTGTTCCTAGGCCGTCATTGAAAATAAGAATTTGTTCTTAACCTGTCTAGGATGAGAGTGGCGCTAGCGGCACTCCCCCCCCACCCCCACTGAAAAACCAGTGCCGCGAAATTCAAAAACAATATTTTTTAAAAATATTTAACTTTCACACATTAACCTTTCACGGCTACTAAACCCGGATCCGGGATCCCCCCCCACAGTAAAAAGCTGACTAGCATAGCCTAGCATAGCGTCACAAGTAAATACAAGCATCTAAATATCATTAAATCACAAGTCCAAGACACCAGATGAAAGATACAGCTCTTGTGAATCCAGCCATCATTTCTGATTTTTAAAATGTTTTACAGGGAAGACACAATATGTAAATCTATTAGCTAACCACGTTAGCAAAAGACACCACTTTTTTTACTCCACCAGTTTTTTACTCCATCAGCAGCTATCACTAATTCGACTAAATAAAGATATATATAGCCACTAACCAAGAAACAACTTCATAAGATGACAGTCTGATAATATATTTATGGTATAGCATATGTTTTTTTAGAAAAATTTGCATTTTTCAGGTATAAATCACAGTTTACCATTGCAGCCAGTATCACAAAACTCACCCAAAGCGACTAGAATAACTACAGAGAGCAACGTGTATTACCTAATTACTCATCTTAAAACATTTCTGAAAAATACACAGCGTACAGCAAATGAAAGCCCAACATCTTGTGAATCCAGACAATATTTCAGATTTTCTAAGTGTTTTACAGCGAAAACACAATATATCGTTATATTAGCATACCACATGAGCTAACATCACCCCAGCATTGAATCAAGCCAAAAGGGTCGATAACGTTATCGCCACCAAAAGATATTAATTTTTTCACTAACCTTCTCAGAATTCTTCAGATGACAGTCCTGTAACATCATATTACACAATGCATATAGAGTTTGTTCGAAAATGTGCATATTTAGCATCACAAATCGTGGTTATGCTATGTAAACAGTCAAAACATGGCATGCATTTCTGGCCGGCGCCATCTTGGAAAGGCACATAAGTTTACGATTATTTATCGATTAGATTGACAAAAAAAATACAGGTTGGACAGCTAATGAAAGATGCATTGGTTATTAATGCAACCGCTGATTTCTATTTTTAAAATTAACATTACTAGACATACAGTGTGCGTTAGAGCCAGACTAGTGCCGCAACAATGGCTGACAAATGCGTTTACATTTTTCCACATAAATACGGAATAAAATCATAAATAGCTCTTACTTTTGGACGAGCTTCCATCAGTATCTTGGGCAATGTGTCCTTTGTCCAAAAGAATCGTTGCTTTGTTGTAAAACGACCTCTTCAACTTCGGAACTAGCAGCTAACGATAGCTACACGGCACACACATGTCCAAATCCTCAAACGCAATACTAAGGAAATGCCGAAAAATAGCAATATACTCGCATAAACTGATATAAATCGGTTTCAAATAACTTCGTTATGATGTTTCTAACACCTATATCGAATTAAATGACAGACGGATATATCTTAGGTCGATAACAAGAGCTTTTGAGCATGCAATTCTGATGTCCTCTCCTGCGCCATGGTGAGCGTCGAAAAGAACGTACATGTCACTCCTTTGCCTTTTATAAACTCTGAGAGGCATGTAGAAAGTCCATTCCACTTCTCATTGGTTACTGACATCCAGGGGAAGGCGGGTGCAGTTCATTTCGATCCATAGGATATACACAGAGCTTAAAACTGAACTGAGAACAGAGACTATTTTTCAGACCTTCGCAGTTCCTGTCATGGATTTCGCTGCAGATAGAGTTCTGGGTCACCCACAGACATAATTCAAACGGTTTTAGAAACTAGAGATTGTTTTCTATCCAATAGTAATTATAATATGCATATTGTACGAGCAAGAATTGAGTACGAGGCAGTTTAATTTGGAGACGCAAAATGTCGAAGTTGAAACAGCACCCCCTATAGTGACAAGAAGTTTTAAAGTCCAATACAGCTAATGAAAGACACAGATCTTGTGAATCCAGTCAACATGTCCGATTTTTAAAATGTTTTACAGGGAAGACACAATATGTAAAGATGTACATCTATTACCTAAAAACACATTAGCATAATCCACCATCTTTTATTTGTCCACCAACACCAGTAGCTATCACCAATTCGGCTAAACTAAGATATTTATAGCCCCTAACCAATAAAAAAACTCATCAGATGACAGTCTGATAACATATTTATGGTATGGGATAGGTTTTGTTAGAAAAAAGTGCATATTTCAGGTAGATGGCATAGGTTACAATTGCACCCACCGTCACAAATGGAATAGAAAAACTACTTAGAGCAACGTGTTTACCTACTTACTAATCATCAAACATTTCATAAAAATACACAGCATACACGAATCGAAAGACACAGATCCTGTGAATACAGACAATATTTCAGATTTTCTAAGTGTCTTACAGCGAAAACACAATAAATCGTTATATTAGCATAGCACATAGCACATAGCAGCCCAGCATTGATTCTAGCCAAAGTGAGCGATAAAAGTAAACATCGCCAAAATATATTAATTTTTTCACTAACCTTCTCAGAATTCTTCAGATGACACTCCTGTAACATCATATTACACAATCCATATAGAGTTTGATCGAAAATGTTTATATTTAGCCACCAAAATCATGGTTAGACAATGTGAAATGTAGCTCAGCTGGTCAGAAAAAGTCTGTGCGCCACTTAGACAGTGATCTACTCTTATACATAAATACTCATAAACGTGACTAAAAAATATAGGGTGGACAGGGATTGATAGACAATTTAATTCTTAATACAATCGCGGAATTACATTTTTTAAATTATCCTTACTTTTCAATACAGCTTGCGCCAAGCGAAGCTACGTCAAAAAACATGGCGTCCTAAGCCACTAATATTTTTCGACAGAAACACGATTTATCATAATAAAAATGTCCTACTTTGAGCTGTTCTTCCATCAGTATCTTGGGCAAAGGATCCTTTCTTGGGTCCAATCGTCTTTTGGTGGAAAGCTGTCCTCTTGCCATGTGGAAATGCCAACTGCGTTCGGGATGAACTGGAAGCGTGCCCAGCAATTCACAGCGTTGCAGAAATAAATGTCCCAAAATCGCACTAAACGGATATAAATTGCTATAAAACGCTTTAAATTAACTACCTTATGATGTTTTTAACTCCCATAACGAGTAGAAACATGACCAGAGTAATATTACTCCCTCCACTAATGCTTGGAACAGGTGCGGGTCGGTGTACTCTAGGCGCATGACGCAGCTCCAAAAGAGTGACTAGCCTCAGGGTTTTTTAATTTATAGTGCCTGTGAACGCGCAATCGACCCCATTCAAATCGTCATCACGTAAAGACATCCAGGGGAAGACGTAAGCAGTGTCCGTATAGTCATAGCAATAACAGTGCCCTTTTAACTGACTCCAGAACAGTGGCCAAAATTTCTGAAATAAGACTCCATGTCAGGGAAATTGCTGTAGAATGGGCTCTGTTCCACTTAGAGACAAAATTTCAACTCCTATAGAAACTATAGACTGTTTTCTACAGCGCCCCCATCCTCAACAGTTAACTAGGCAAGTCAGTTAAAACCTGTTGAGGATGGGGGCGCTGTTGTGGCTATTTATGCTAATCGTGTAATTTTTTGAAACGGCTTCCCACAAAGTTCTTGATCGTACAATATGCATATTATTATTATTATTGGATAGAAAACAGTCTATAGTTTCTATAGGAGTTGAAATTTTGTCTCTAAGTGGAACAGAGCCCATTCTACAGCAATTTCCCTGACATGGAGTCTTATTTCAGAAATTTTGGCCACTGTTCTGGAGTCAGTTAAAAGGGCACTGTTATTGCTATGACTATACGGACACTGCTTACGTCTTCCCCTGGATGTCTTTACGTGATGACGATTTGAATGGGGTCGATTGCGCGTTCACAGGCACTATAAATTAAAAAACCCTGAGGCTAGTCACTCTTTTGGAGCTGCGTCATGCGCCTAGAGTACACCGACCCGCACCTGTTCCAAGCATTAGTGGAGGGAGTAATATTACTCTGGTCATGTTTCTACTCGTTATGGGAGTTAAAAACATCATAAGGTAGTTAATTTAAAGCGTTTTATAGCAATTTATATCCGTTTAGTGCGATTTTGGGACATTTATTTCTGCAACGCTGTGAATTGCTGGGCACGCTTCCAGTTCATCCCGAACGCAGTTGGCATTTCCACATGGCAAGAGGACAGCTTTCCACCAAAAGACGATTGGACCCAAGAAAGGATCCTTTGCCCAAGATACTGATGGAAGAACAGCTCAAAGTAGGACATTTTTATTATGATAAATCGTGTTTCTGTCGAAAAATATTAGTGGCTTAGGACGCCATGTTTTTTGACGTAGCTTCGCTTGGCGCAAGCTGTATTGAAAAGTAAGGATAATTTAAAAAATGTAATTCCGCGATTGTATTAAGAATTAAATTGTCTATCAATCCCTGTCCACCCTATATTTTTTAGTCACGTTTATGAGTATTTATGTATAAGAGTAGATCACTGTCTAAGTGGCGCACAGACTTTTTCTGACCAGCTGAGCTACATTTCACATTGTCTAACCATGATTTTGGTGGCTAAATATAAACATTTTCGATCAAACTCTATATGGATTGTGTAATATGATGTTACAGGAGTGTCATCTGAAGAATTCTGAGAAGGTTAGTGAAAAAATTAATATATTTTGGCGATGTTTACTTTTATCGCTCACTTTGGCTAGAATCAATGCTGGGCTGCTATGTGCTATGTGCTATGCTAATATAACGATTTATTGTGTTTTCGCTGTAAGACACTTAGAAAATCTGAAATATTGTCTGTATTCACAGGATCTGTGTCTTTCGATTCGTGTATGCTGTGTATTTTTACGAAATGTTTGATGATTAGTAAGTAGGTAAACACGTTGCTCTAAGTAGTTTTTCTATTCCATTTGTGACGGTGGGTGCAATTGTAACCTATGCCATCTACCTGAAATATGCACTTTTTTCTAACAAAACCTATCCCATACCATAAATATGTTATCAGACTGTCATCTGATGAGTTTTTTTATTGGTTAGGGGCTATAAATATCTTAGTTTAGCCGAATTGGTGATAGCTACTGGTGTTGGTGGACAAATAAAAGATGGTGGATTATGCTAATGTGTTTTTAGGTAATAGATGTACATCTTTACATATTGTGTCTTCCCTGTAAAACATTTTAAAAATCGGACATGTTGACTGGATTCACAAGATCTGTGTCTTTCATTAGCTGTATTGGACTTTAATGCAGCATACCAGCATACCAGCAGCATACCACCCTGCATACCACTGCTGGCTTGCTTCTGAAGCTAAGCAGGGTTGGTCCTGGTCAGTCCCTGGATGGGAGACCAGGTGCTGCTGGAAGTGGTGTTGGAGGGCCAGTAGGAGGCACTCTTTCCTCTGGTCTAAACAAAGATCCCAATGCCCCAGGGCAGTGATTGGGGACACTGCTCTGTGTAGGGTGCCGTCTTTCGGATGGGACGTTAAACGGGTGTCCTGACTCTCTGAGGTCATTAAAGATCCCATGGCACTTATCGTAAGAGTAGGGGTGTTAACCCCGGTGTCCTGGCTAAATTCCCAATCTGGCCCTCAACCATCACGGTCACCTAATAATCCCCAGTTTACAATTGGCTCATTCATCCCCCTCCTCTCCCCTGTAACTATTCCCCAGGTCGTTGCTGCAAATGAGAACGTGTTCTCAGTCAACTTACCTGGTAAAATAAAATAAATAAAAAAATGTGTGAAAGTTAAATATTTTAAAAAAATATTGTTTTTGAATTTCGCGGCACTGGTTTTTCAGTGGGGGTGGGGGGGGAGTGCCGCTAGCGCCACTCTCATCCTACACAGGTTAAATAAAGGTAAAATAAAATAAAATAAAAATTCTAGTCAAACGGTAGCATAGCACAGTTCGACAGATATATGAAAAAGCATCCCAAATTGGGTCCTTATCTTTGTTGATTTTCCATCAGAATGTTCTCCAAGGGGTCCTTTGTTCAGAAATGTCTTTATTTCGATCCAGAACGAACAATTTCCCTCTTGAATTAGCAAGCACACTGGCAGTGCGACGCTAACCTCTCCATCTTGAAAAAATTCTTGCGTCGCATCACGTCTAAAGTCCAGAATACATTTCAATAATATAATTAAAGTATATTGAAAAAACATACTTTAGGATGATATTGTGACATGTATCAAATAAAATCGAAGCCAGAGATCATATTCACCTATAACGACGGTTTTCCAGGAGGCTACTCCAGATCCAACTTCGCGCCTTCCAAAAAAAATAAAGTGCGCACTTCTCACTCCAAGATGTTGTATACAATCCCTGACCGAGATAATCAAGTGATTTCTTCTCTCACTTCCGCATGACACCCAGAGGAAGGCGTATGACGTGTTTCTACAGTCCTAAGTGACATGCCCTTTTATAGACAAGGGCTTGAAAAGCGACATCGATTTTGGAAATCTCACTTCCGGATAGGAAATGGGCTGTAAAAATTGTTCTGTTCCACTTAGAGAAATAATTAAAACGGTTTTAGAAACTAGAGACTGTTTTCTATCCAATAGTAATAATAATATGCATATTGTAAGAGCAAAAATTGATTAAGAGGCCGTTTGAAAATTTGCACATATTTTCCAGTTTTTCAATACAGCTGCAGCCATAACAGGTTAATTTGGGCACGATTTTTCCCCAAAGTGAAAACAGCGCCCCCTATTCACTAAGAGGTTTTTAACCACAAACAACAGTTTATATACAAAATATGACATCATTGGTTACAGAATAAAGCTCCTCCTCTTGACCAAGATAAAACAGGTTCAAAAGTTCATTCCAACTCACCAGCGCACACACATGACACACAATATAATTTATTCTCCTGAAGGCTCACTATAATTTATTACCACTTTAGCAGACAACCCAAGATAATGGAATACCTAAGAAGTTACTCACTCCCTTATCTAAACATCTCAGGGCTAAGTTGGGTCAGTTCAACCATAGTTTAACAATCATTTTTGCTTACTTTATAACCCTCACCACACACCTCTCCAACTAAGTTGGAATGGTGTTTATTATGTTTTAATTACTCCTTGTTCATGCTACATAATCCCTTCCTTATGAATTAGCATTATTAACCAGATATAATAATAATACAGGGTAGAGTTCAGTTAGTTATAGTTTTATCTAAATGTAAACATTGTTTAGTCATTATTCATAAAATTCCTAACACTAACCAGACTATTTGCATTGCCCCCGCTGCTGCTACTCTCTGTTTATTTTCTATGCATAGTCACTTTAACTCTCCCTACATGTACTATTACCTCAATTACCTCGACTAACCAGTGCCCCCGCACATTGACTCTGTACCGGTACCCCCTGTATGGAGCCTTGCTACTGTTATTTTACTGCTGATCTTTAATTATTTGTTACTTAGCTATTTTTTACTTAACACTTATTTTTCTTAAAACTTTGGTTGGTTAGGGGCTTGTAAGTAAGCATTTCACTGTAAGGTGTATTTGGCGCATGTGACAAATCCAATTTGATTTGAACACTTATGTAAATGTAATATTTCATTGTATTTTTATCTTTGGGCAAAAGTAAACAAAAAAAACGAAAACGACCTATGTGATATGTGTTGAGGGGAATGACCATGCCTCAGGACTACCTGGCCTGATGACTCCTTGCTGTCCCCAGTCTACCTGTTCATGCTGCTGCTCCAGTTTCAACTGTTCTGCCTGCGGCTATGGAACCCTGACCTGTTCACTGGACGTGTTCACTGCTGTTTTGGACTCGCTCTCTACAGCACCTGCTGTCTCTAACTCTGAATGATAGGCTATGAAAAGCCAACTGACATTTACTCCTGAGGTGCTGACCTGTTGCACCCTCTACAACCACTGTGATTATTATTATCTGACCCTGCTGGTCATCTATGAACATTTGAACATCTTGGCCATGTTCTGTTATAATCTCCACCCGGCACAGCCAGAAGAGGACTGGCCACCACTCAGAGCCTGTTTACTCTCTAGGTTTCTTCCTAGGTTCCGGCCTTTCTAGGGAGTTTTTCCAAGCCACCGTGGTTCTACATCTGCATTGCTTGCTGTTTGGGGTTTTAGGCTGGGTTTCTGTACAGAACTTTGTGACATCGGCTGATGTAAAAAGGGCTTTATAAATACAATTGATTGAGATTTTATTTTATGAATCGTACATCAAGTCATTCATTCGATTGTAGACGGCACATGATCTTACAATGTAAAATGTACAGCTATATTAGAATGTAAAATTGCAGAAAGTTGTTTTTGATTTCGAAGTTACAACTCTACACTGAGTGTAGAAAACATTAGGAACACCTTAATATTGAGTTTTGCACTCAGAACACCCTCAATTTGTCAGGGAATGGATTTTACAAGCTGCTTCCACAGTTTTGTCAGTTTTGGCTTTATAATCCTTCTTTAAGCTGTCTCCTCCCCTTCATCTACACTGATTGAAGAGGATTTAACAAGTGACATCAATAACGGAGCTTTCATAGCTTTCATCTGGATTCAACTAGTCAGCCTATGTCATGGAAAGAGCATGTGTTATATACTCAGTGTACATCAGCAAAGACCAAGAATGATAAGTATGTCTCAGAAGTGAGAGGCACTTCTATAACTTCTGTAGATGTTCTTACCCTCTATATGTTTTTATGTATACAATTACTTTAAAAGAAACCCCCCATTGTCCAATTGTCCTCTGAGTTTCTTTACAACACCTCAACTTCCCTGAGAATGTAGCTAAAGGGAACAATATTATGGTGAAAATGCATACGGTTGAAGTCGGAAGTTTACGTACACTTCGGTTGGAGTCATTAAACCTCGTTTTTCAACAACTCCACAAATGTCTTGTTAACAAACTATAGTTTTGGCAAGTCAGTTAGGACATCTACTTTGTGCATGACACAAGTCATTTTTCCAACAATTTGTTTACAAACAGATTATTTCACTTATAATTCACTGTATCTGTAACGGTTTTCTTCCTGGGATGAAGGAGAGGACCAAAATGCAGTGCGGCTAGTGTTCAACATGTTTAATCAGACGAATAAACGGTAACACTAATACAAATAACAAAATAACAAATGTGAAAACCGAGACAGCCCTATCTGGTGCAGACAAAACACAGAGACAGGAAACAATCACCCACAAAATCCCAACACAAAACAAGCCTCCTATATATGATTCTCAATCAGGGACAACGATTGACAGCTGCCTCTGATTGAGAACCATATTAGGCTGGACACAGAAACAGACAAACTAGACACACAACATAGAATTCCCACCCAGCTCACGTCCTGACCAACACTAAACAAGCAAAACACATAAGAACTCTGGTCAGGACGTTACAGTATCACAATTCCAGTGGGTCAGAAGTTTACACGCACTGAGATGACTGTGCCTTTAAACATCTTGGAAAATTCCAGAAAATTATGTCATGGCTTTAGAAGCTTCTGATAAGGTAATTGACATCATTTGAGTCAATTGGAGGTGTAACTGTGAATGTATTTCAAGGCCTACCTTCAAACTCAGTGCCTCTTTGCTTGACATCATGGGAAAATCAAAAGAAAACATCCAAGAAAATTGCAGACCTCCACAAGTCTGGTTCATCCTTGGGAGCAATTTCCAAACGCCTGGAGGTACCACGTCCATCTGTACAAACAATAGTACACAAGTATAAACACCATGGGACCACGCGGCCGCCATACCGCTCAGGAAGGAGACGTGTTCTGTCTCCTAGAGATTAATGTACTTTGGTGCGAAAAGGGCAAATAAATCCCAGAACAACAGCAAAGGACCATGTGAAGATGCTGGAGGAAACAGGTACAAAAGTATCTATATCCACAGTAAAACAAGTTCTATATCGACATAACCTGAAAGGCCGCTCAGCAAGGAAGAAGCCACTGCTGCAAAACCGCCATAAAAAAAAGCCAGACTACGGTTTGCAACTGCGCAAAGATCGTAATTTTTGCCGAAATGTGCAACTGCACAAAGATCGTACTTTTTGGCGAAATGTCCTCTGGTCTGATGAAACAAAAATAGAACTGTTTGGCCATAATGACCATCGTTATGTTTGGAGGAAAAAGGGGGAGGCTTGCAAGCCGAAGATCACCATCCCAACCATGAAGCACGGGGGTGGCAGCATCATGTTGTGGGGTGCTTTGCTGCAGGAGGGACTAGTGCACTTCACAAAATAGATGGCATGACGAGAAAGGAAAATTATGTGGATATATTGAAGCAACATCTCAAGACATCAGTCAGGAAGTTAAAGCTTGGTCGCAAATGGGTCTTCCAAATGGACAATGACACCAAGCATACTTCCAAAGTTGTGGCAAAATGGCTTAACAAGGTATTGGAGTGGCCATCACAAAGCCCTGACTTCAATCCTATGGAAAATTTGTGAGTAAAACTGAAAAAGCATGTGCGAGCAAGGAGGCCTACAAACCTGACTCATTTACACCAGCTCTGTCAGGAGGAATTGGCCAAAATTCACCCAACTTATTGTGGGAAGCTTGTGGAAGGCTAGCCGAAACGTTTGACCCAAGTTAAACAATTTGAAGGCAATGCTACCAAATACTAATTGAGTGTATGTAAACTTCTGACCCACTAGGAATGTGATGAAAGAAAAAAAAGCTGAAATAAATCATTCTCTCTACTATTATTCTGACATTTCACATTCTTAAAATAAAGTGGGGATCCTAACTGACCTAAGACAGGACATTTTTACTAGGATTAAATGTCAGGAATTGTGAAAAACTGAGTTCAAATGTATTTGGCTAAGGTGTATGTTAACTTCCGACTTCAACTGTATATCTCTCTCTCCACTCTTACCTTGGTTAGGGGATAACAATGACAGGTAGCAGTCACCCATGCATGCAGAAATCCATAGCCTTCACTTGAGAAATGCTGGAGAAAACTTGCTTTAAAAGTTTGATACTAAGAAATCACACATTATTTTGTTTCTTTTTTATTTAGTTGTTTTTGAAGTCTTTTTGAAATTAGGTGAAGAATGCTGAAGGGAGGGAGTACAGAAATATTGATTACAGAGTAAGCCTACAAAAGATTCAGTGTCCCTTTCAAATTGCTTAATGAACAAATGGTATGGAATTTTTTTATTCTATTGTACATCTTTGCTTGGCACCATGTTGACCACAAACACAGACTGTGGATTTAATCAAACACTCATTATTGAAACATATATTCTTCAAATCAATGGTTGAATGTGTTGAAGAAGAATATTTTTGGTGACACTACCTAAACCCCCAACACACCACACACATGACGGCTGGGAGCAGCAGAAGATCAGCCGCAGAGCATTGACTTGAAGCAGTTTAGAGGGTTAGGTGCCTTGCTAAAGCCTTCAACAGCAGTAGGTGAACCCTGAGATATTGATGCTTCAGACTTTTAACCATGCAGTTGATGAGTTTACCTAGTGTCAACGTCATCCAAGACAAACACTGTGCAGAGGACATGTGTCTGTAATATAAAATCCCACTGACTGGCATGAGAAATAAGGATATGTTTTCACCCCTGTACCCTCTCGTTTTCTCATTTTTCTCCTTGTCGTCATTCAGCTGTGATTTATTAAAGTGGTTGGAAAATGTACAAACAGAACATCATTATCAGAATTCAAACAAGCTTAGAACAAATTAGAATGCAATTTATTTTCAGCTGGCTCGAAACTCATCTTGATGCTCTAAACAAGAGCAATACTAATCAGAGGGAAATAGATTGGCTTTTCAGACTCCTATTCATCGGGCTAAATCTTTGAAATATGTCTCAGCTACAAAGTGATCAGCCGAAGATGAGAACGACACCTTTTAAATCAGTTGTAAAGGATCGCTGGCACAAAAGATCAAAGATGGACATTTCTCAAGCGTATACCGAGTGTATATCTCTTTTCAGGATTTTTAATAGAGAAATAGTTTTATACAGTTTTTGCACAACATTTTTTTTGTCTGATGTCCCCATTTTTTTTCACGTAAATGTGTGCTTGTTTGTTCACCCTAAGCAGCTCAATAACTTGTCATACTGGGAAACAGTCTTATTCATAATTGCCTTGCTATATTTTACATCCATATCTAGAAATGATTGAAACCCAATGCCTATTTTCAATGACAGCTAATTTGAAATAATTATATTCCCTGTAGTCGTCCATAATTTCTATCATTGTCTTTTAATTAAACTAAGAGGGGATTGGTGTCGTGAATTCTGACTTTTTCTCATTTAAAACAAGAGGAAAATCACTCTAAGTGAAAATGATGTGTGAATATTACTTTTTGGGGGGCTTTTTAATAGTGATTTCCTACTGTACAACAATAATCAGTGCAGCTTACAACTGCTTAGAATTTTCTAATTCCACACCTCAATGGAAATATACACTGCTCAAAAAAATAAAGGGAACACTTAAACAACACAATGTAACTCCAAGTCAATCACACTTCTGTGAAATCAAACTGTCCACTTAGGAAGCAACACTGATTGACAATACATTTCACATGCTGTTGTGCAAATGGAATAGACAAAAGGTGGAAATTATAGGCAATTAGCAAGACACCCCCAATAAAGGAGTGGTTCTGCAGGTGGTGACCACAGACCACTTCTCAGTTCCTATGCTTCCTGGCTGATGTTTTGGTCACTTTTGAATGCTGGCGGTGCTTTCACTCTAGTGGTAGCATGAGACGGAGTCTACAACCCACACAAGTGGCTCAGGTAGTGCAGCTCATCCAGGATGGCACATCAATGCGAGCTGTGGCAAGAAGGTTTGCTGTGTCTGTCAGCGTAGTGTCCAGAGCATGGAGGCGCTACCAGGAGACAGGCCAGTACATCAGGAGACGTGGAGGAAGCCGTAGGAGGGCAACAACCCAGCAGCAGGACCGTTACCTCCGCCTTTGTGCAAGGAGGAGCAGGTGGAGCACTGCCAGAGCCCTGCAAAATGACCTCCAGCAGGCCACAAATGTGCATGTGTCTGCTCAAACGGTCAGAAACAGACTCCATGAGGGTGGTATGAGGGCCCGACGTCCACAGGTGGGGGTTGTGCTTACAGCCCAACACCGTGCAGGACGTTTGGCATTTGCCAGAGAACACCAAGATTGGCAAATTCGCCACTGGCGCCCTGTGCTCTTCACAGATGAAAGCAGGTTCACACGCACATGTGACAGACGTGACAGAGTCTGGAGACACAGTGGAGAACGTTCTGCTGCCTGCAACATCCTCCAGCATGACCGGTTTGGCGGTGGGTCAGTCATGGTGTGGGGTGGCATTTCTTTGGGGGGCCGCACAGCCCTCCATGTGCTCGCCAGAGGTAGCCTGACTGCCATTAGGTACCGAGATGAGATCCTCAGACCCCTTGTGAGACCATATGCTGGTGCGGTTGGCCCTGGGTTCCTCCTAATGCAAGACAATGCTAGACCTCATGTGGCTGGAGTGTGTCAGCAGTTCCTGCAAGAGGAAGGCATTGATGCTATGGACTGGCCCTCCCGTTCCCCAGACCTGAATCCAATTGAGCACATCTGGGACATCATGTCTCGCTCCATCCACCAACGCCACGTTGCACCACAGACTGTCCAGGAGTTGGCGGATGCTTTAGTCCAGGTCTGGGAGGAGATCCCTCAGGAGACCATCCGCCACCTCATCAGGAGCATGCCCAGGCGTTGTAGGGAGGTCATACAGGCACGTGGAGGCCACACACACTACTGAGCCTCATTTTGACTTGTTTTAAGGACATTACATCAAAGTTGGACCAGCCTGTAGTGTGGTTTTCCACTTTAATTTTGAGTGTGACTCCAAATCCAGACCTCCATGGGTTGATAAATTTGATTTCCATTGATAATTTTTGTGTGATTTTGTTGTCAGCACATTCAACTATGTAAAGAAAAAAGTATTTAATAAGAATATTTAATTCATTCAGATCTAGGATGTGTTATTTTAGTGTTCCCTTTATTTTTTTGAGCAGTGTATAATGTAGTCTCCTAGCAAATTGAAATCACACACTGACACTACAAGACTGTGCATGGATATTGATTTCATTATCTTGTTCTTCAACTTTGCAGTGACAACTGGGGTGTAATTTCTGTATTTTATTAATTATACCCCTTGATTCCATGTCATGGCAAACATTTTTCTAAAATAGAAAAAACGCTCCAATGTTAATTCCCTTGGGAGAAGAACCAGCTCATCATATCCTCTCTCAATAATAACGTGGGTTATTGCTAGCTTGGTCCCAGATCCCAGAACCAGGTTAGGTTATCATTCTAATGGCACCTCATACACCCCCCCCTTTCTATCCTCTTTCTCCTCCCTTTGGCTGTAGTCCTCTGCTGTTTTCCTCTCTACTCATCAAACACATTGATTCCTGTCATGAGTGATTAGTTATATCAGGTGATTTGAAGGTCATGGTGATTCAAACTGGATTAGCATGATTTCCTGGGCTTGTCTCTTTTCCCTGCTGTGGGCAGTATTGACTTGCTCCAACTCAATCAATCTGTACAAGCAGCTAGCAGAGACTATAAATGATGGGAACAGCTTGGTGGCTGAGAAAAGCTGATAGCATATTGAAGAAAACTCACTAAAACACCTGACATCATATGATGTAATATATGAGGTTGTGGATTGCTAGGGGAAGTTGATGCAACTAGGGGTAGTTCTCTGTGCACTGATGACAAAGAACAATACTGTATTGTCCATCATTATGTGCTTGACACTGAATAAAAATGTAGCTCGGCAAGACGGAGCTGCTCTTCCTCCCGGGGAAGGACTGCCCGTTCCATGATCTTGCCATCACGCTTGACAACTCCATTGTGTCCTCCTCCCAGAGCGCTAAGAACCTTGGCGTGATCCTGGACAACACCCTGTCGTTCTCAACCAACATCAAGGCGGTGACCCGTTCCTGTAGGTTCATGCTCTACAACATTCGCAGAGTACGACCCTGCCTCACACAGGAAGCGGCGCAGGTCCTAATCCAGGCACTTGTCATCTCCCGTCTGGATTACTGCAACTCGCTGTTGGCTGGGCTCCCTGCCTGTGCGATTAAACCCCTACAACTCATCCAGAACGCCGCAGCCCGTCTGGTGTTCAACCTTCCCAAGTTCTCTCACGTCACCCCGCTCCTCCGCTCTCTCCACTGGCTTCCAGTTGAAGCTCGCATCCGCTACAAGACCATGGTGCTTGCCTACGGAGCTGTGAGGGGAACGGCACCTCCGTACCTTCAGGCTCTGATCAGGCCCTACACCCAAACAAGGGCACTGCGTTCATCCACCTCTGGCCTGCTCGCCTCCCTACCTCTGAGGAAGTACAGCTCCCGCTCAGCCCAGTCAAAACTGTTCGCTGCTCTGGCACCCCAATGGTGGAACAAACTCCCCCACGACGCCAGGTCAGCGGAATCAATCACCACCTTCCGGAGACACCTGAAACCCCACCTCTTTAAGGAATACCTAGGATAGGATAAAGTAATCCTTCTAAACCCCCCCCCCCCCCTTAGAGTTAGATGCACTATTGTAAAGTGGTTGTTCCACTGGACATCATAAGGTGAATCCACCAACTTGTAAGTTGCTCTGGATAAGAGCGTCTGCTAAATGACTTAAATGTAAATGTAAATGTAGCTAAAATGTCCAGGGATAGAACATAACAGCTAGCCTGACATAGAGACCCCTTGAACATTGCAGCCTTCCAGGAGGACTATTTGTATTAATGAATGATCCCTATTAGCTACTGCCAAAACAGAAGCTACTCTACCTGCGGTCCAGCAAAATTAAGGCAGTTTATACACATTTTAAAACATTACAATACATTCACAGATTTCACAACACACTGTGTGCCCCCAGGCCCCTATTCCTACCACAGATCTACAGTACTAAATCCATGTGTATGTATAGTGCATGTGTCATCGTGTGTGTGTGTGTGTGTGTGTGTGTGTGTGTGTGTGTGTGTGTGTGTGTGTGTGTGTGTGTGTGTGTGTGTGTGTGTGTGTGTGTGTGTGTGTGTGTGTGTGTGTGTGTGTGTGTGTGTGTGTGTGTGTGTGTGTCTGTGCCAATGTTTGTGTTGCTTCACAAGGTGTTTTTTATCTGTTTTTTAAATCTAATTTTACTGCTTGCGTCAGTTACTTGATGTGGAATAGAGTTCCATGTAGTGGATGGCTCTATGTAGTACTGTGTGCCTCCCATAGTCTGTTCTGGGGACTGTGAAGAGACCTCTTGTGGCATGTCTTGTGGAGTATGCATGGGTGTCCGAGCTGTGTGCCAGTAGTTAAGACAGACAGCTCGGTGCATTCAACATGTCAATACCTCTCATAAATAAAAGTAGTGATGAAGTCAATATCTCCTCCACTTTCAGCCAGAAGATTGACATGCACATTATTAATATTACCTCTGTGTTTACATCCAAGGGCCAGCCGTGCTCCCCTGTTCTGAGCCAATTGCAATTTTCCTAAGTCCTTTTTTGTGGCACCTGACCACACGACTGAACAGTAGTCCAGGTGCAACAAAACTAGGGCCTGTAGGACCTGCCTTGTTGATAGTGTCGTTAAGAAGGCAGAGCATCGCTTTATTATAGACAGACTTCTCCCCATCTTAGCTACTACTGCATCAATATGTTTTGACCATGGCAGTTTACAATCTAGGGTTACTCCAAGCAGTTTAGTCATATCGACTTGCTCAATTTCCACTTTATTTATTAAAAGATTTAGTTAGGGTTTAGTGAGTGTTTTGTTCCAAATACAATGCTTTTAGTTTTAGAAATATCTAGGGCTAACTTATTCCTTGCCACCCACTGAGAAACTAACTGCAGTTCTTTGTTGAGTGTTGCAGTCATTTCAGTCGCTGTAGTAGCTGACGTGTATAGTGTTGAGTTCCGCATACATAGACACTCTGGCTTTATTCAAAGTCAGTGGCATGTCGTTAGTAAAAATAAATAAAAGCAAGGAGCCTAATCAGCTACCCTGGGGAATTCCTGATTCTAACTGGATTATATTTGAGAGGCTTCCATTAAAGAACACCCTCTGTGTTCTGTTAGACAAGTAACTCTTTATCCACATTATAGCAGGGGGTGTGAAGCCATAACACATACATTTTTCCAGCAGCAGACTATGATCGATAATGTCAAAAGCTGCACTGAAGCCTAACAAGGCAGCCCTCACAATCATTTTATCATCAATTTCTCTCAGCCAATCATCAGTCAGGCCGATCAGCCTAATATTACATTACATGCTAGTAACCTCTTTAATGGCTAAGGTTGAAGGCTAGCAACTGGAGAGAGAAGATCCCTGAACAGGTGAGGGATTATCAAAGGAGTGATAGGAGAGTCTGAGATTGTCACACGTGATGGGAGAGGCTGAGAGTCCTTGAGCGCTGAAGCTTGGTTAAAGGTGAACCTAATCTCTATCTCTTTCTCTTTCAGCCTCTCACGGCCAATCCAGCGGCGGGATGACCAAAGTTGATCAGTATTCCTTGACTGATTTATCTGTAATGCAAATGGCGTTGTCGAATATACAGTAGTGTATATATACAGCAACAAACAACAACAAATATAGTCTGCATGAGTATGACCTTATTTGTGTCTTCCCCTCCTGTAGATTAATCTCACCTGGGATTGCATGGTTCATAAAGAAACAATAAACAATTTCCTAGCTAAATTGCCATGGTGACAAGTCGTCAAGGAGATGGTGTCTGAGCGAGGTGATGACACAGATTCAGATGGGCCCAGTTACTGGAGGAGAATAGAGAGCAGCTCAGGGTACAGAAGTGGCTCCCCATCCTGCCCCCAATTTGCTACTCTGTACACACCCAATTTTAAGTTTGAGTCTGTATTGTGTTTGCTCTCTGGCTCTCTCTGTTTCTCTCTATATTTCTTCCACTCTCTCTTTCTGACGCAATGTCATTGAGATTCATAAAGCACAACAACGCTAACCTCATCCAACTGTTGTGACTGATTTCTATGTTGCAGGCATGACATTATCAAGGTGAAACTGTGCCTCAGTGATTAATGAACAGAGAGACTTGTAGACACGGAGGAGGAGAGGACGAGACTGGGTTGTTCATTTACTGCTTATATTGGTCACACTGCTGAGAGAAACTCTTAACCCTGACCCTTTTGAAGACTCATTAAATAACAACATCTCTTACTTACTGCACAGAGAGAGAGAGAGAGAGAGAGAGAGAGAGAGAGAGAGAGAGAGAGAGAGACTTTGTTTTTATTCTCCCCCCACTTAGCTAGCAAATGCAGCTTGCTAGTTTGGTTTTATAAATTTATAATAATACAGCACTGAAGTCCACAATCGAAGGGAAAAGATGAGAGGAGGAGAACGCATAGATAGTTGCGAAAAGGAATTATATATGCAACGAGCAAAGGGATCATTCTGTTTTTATGTGGCTGCTATGATCACAGACAACTGTTTGTCTGTGATCAGGCGGATATTCATTCCGCCAATTCTGTTGAAAAAAGTTTCTTAAATGGAAGGAAACGGAACCAAACAGGGATAAACATACCTGAATTTGCAAATGTTGGACTAATGATTACACCCTGCAGTACACCCTCAACTAGATGCAAGCATGTGCAAGGCGGTACTGAATGTGTCACTGTCTGTCACCTTGATTACTTAAAATTCTCTCGACTCGTGCACCTACATTGTAAACTTTCATTCATAGGCTAGGCTGTAGAAAACTCTTGATGGGTATAGGGAAAATTTGAGAATCATGTAGTAGCCTAAACCTATCGATGTTACATTGAGCTGGGTGAATGGAAAATGGAATATGAATGACAGTCATCCAATATGCTGTAATAGAAATAAGACCATGCTCATAAATAAAATTTAAAAACGGCACCAACCCCCACTGCTATGGGCCCTGGTCAAAAGTAGTGCACTATAAAGGGAATATGGTGCCATTTGGGACACACACAGAGTTATTTATTCAGGTGAAATGGGGGACACTAACTGTAGAATGAGGACAGGAAAGGGACATGAGACACTTTGCTAATAACTGCCTTGTTTTCTCCCTGGGGGATAGAGTTCATACACGTTTATCTCAAAAGACTACATTTGATGATATTTTACATTGCATGGGATATAAATTAGTATTCTGTGTCAGGGATATTGGCATACTGTTATGATGTGTTATGACAAATCCTTGCAAAAGGGACAATCTCCTACATAATTGGTACTTTGGTATTTTACAACTTTGACATAAGTAGATTTATAGTACTATGTTATGCACATTGATTTGTAATGCAACACAGTTTCAGTATATTTGTCCCTGAGCTAAAACTGAAAAAAGTACTTTGCTTTGCCATGTATCTTATCCCTGAGTTCCTTTAAATTAGGACTTTGCTGTGCCATATCTGTGCCATGTCTCAGAAGTATCAAGATATTTTTTAAATCAGAATTCATTCCTCAGTTTTCATTTAAAGGGAAGCAGTACTTTAACTGTACAACTGAGTGTCTGACTGGTGACAGATGATATATTAAGTTATATTCTAAGCATCAAAGTGTAAATGAAAGTGATAGCTTTTCTCTGCTTCAGGAGGAGCAACAACTGCTCAGCCACGAAATGGTAGGCCACACAAGCACACAGAATGGGACCGCCGAGTGCTGAAGTGCGTAGTGTGTAGAAATCGCCTGTCCTGAGAGGCAACACTCACTACTGAGCTCCAACTGCCTCTGGAAGAAACAAACTGTTCATCGGAAGATCGCAAAGCGTCGGCTGGAGTGTTGTTCGCTGCCATTGGACTCTGGATCAGTGGAAACACGTTCTCTGGAGTGATGAATCATGCTTCACCATCTGGCAGACCGACAGACAAATCTGGGTTTGGCGGATGCCATGAGAACTTTACCTGCCCCAATGCATAATGCCAACTGTAAAGTTTGGTGGAGGAGGAATAATGGCCTGGGGCTGTTTTTCATGGTTTGGGCTAGGCTCCTTAGTTCCAATAAAGGGAAATATTAATGCTAAAGCATACTCACTAGACTGCAGCCCTATGTCCGAACCATAAGGAATGTGTCGCAAATAGCACCCTATTCCCTATACAGTGCACTACTTCTGACCTAAGACCCATAGGCCCTGGTCAAAAGTAGTGCACTACATAGGGAATAGGGTGCTATTTGGGAGGCAAGTCAAGCAGAACGGTCAGTGTGGAGAGGAGAGGTAAGAGACACAGAATGAATGACTCTTTCAATTTGTCTGATTGAAATACAATAAATGGCTGTCTGCCATCTTCTGAAATATTTTATAGTTGTGAGCTTGTGCTAGGCAATTTAAAAACACTCATTATTGTGATGGAAACCGTACGGAGAGAACCCCACGTTCCCGTTTTCAGATTTAATGAGGTAAGGGGCACGGCGGAGACAAAGAAATCGCTTTCTCTTTTCAGGTTCTTTGATGAGTTCAACCAAGATGATCGTAGAAAGCACAGAAACAAGATAATTAATGACACAGTTTAATTGCCCTTTATCGTTCATTGAGACATCTATATCTTCCGTGTACAAAATGAAAAACGGAGAGGCAGACAAATGGAGAGTGTAGCAGACCGGAGAGGTGGATGTCTGTCTACCTAATAGGTTAAAGATAACTGAAAGGCTGGGTGTTGAGAAGGGTTTGGTGCGCAGACAGTCAAGGTATCAGTGACAGTCAGATGATGATCCCTGTCAGACTAAAGCCAGCGCGCACACACACATGGAGTTGGATCATTCCAAGTGCCGTCAGTCACATGGGGCTATTGTTACAGGTGGGTTATGTTTTCAGTTCACACCGTGTCCCTGACACACTTTAGTGAGGCTATAATGGAACATACAGAGGTAAGACATCCATTAATCAGGCAGCTGGAAATCTGGCGCTCACCTGAATGTTCTGGAAAGATGTTTCCTCTCTAAATCCCTCTATCCATTCAACAGCCTTCCGAGGACACTCACCACCCCTCCCCCCTCTCTCTCCTACTCTCTCCCACTCATTCGCTTTGTCTCGCTCCCTCTCTCTCTTTCTCAAAACAGCACAAAGTGTCTCAGTCCGCCTCCGGGGGTGTGGAATAGCTGCTTGTGTTGTCATGGTATGAGTTGTTTTAGAAGTAGAAGGAGACGAGTGGAATTCAAGATGATTATTGTTGATGTCTGAGGTGTGTGAAACAAACATCATTATTCCAGTGTAATTGATCGACTACGTCAACAAAACAAAATGTTAATACTCAACTTTAATAAGGTTTAGCTAAGAGGTAGCTATGAGCTAATACTGGTTCACTTGATAATGGCACTCTATAGCTGTTGCCTATGGAGTGACGACAGCATGATACAAAATAAGATGGCAAGACTTTTGGTCATAGATAATGTATCGGGGCATTTTGGTGCATATCCATCCATTCACCACTAACATACACTTAACAAAAATATAAACGCAACATACAAAGTGTTGGTCCTATGTCATGAGCTGAAGTAAAAGATCCTGGAAATGTTCCATATGCACAAAAAGCTTATTTCTCTTAAATTGTGTGCACAAATTTGTTTTACATCCCTGTTAGTAAGCATTTTTCCTTTGCCAAGATTATATATTTTTAAAGGTTTTATTTCACCGTTATTAAACCAGGTAAGCTAGTTGAGAACAAGTTCTCATTTACAACTGCGACCTGGCCAAGATAAAGCAAAGCAGTGCAACACAAACAACAACACAGAGTTACACATGGAATAAACAAATGTACAGTCAATAACACAATAGAAAAAAAGAAAGTATATGTACAGCGTGTGCAAATGGTGTGAGGAGGTAAGGCAATAAATAGGCCATAGTAGCGAAGTAATTACAATTTAGCAGATTAACACTGGAGTGATAGATGAGCAGATGATGATGTGCAAGTAGTGATACTGGTGTGCAAAGGAGCAGAAAAGTAAATAAGAACAATATGGGGATGAGGTAGGTAGATTGGGTGGGCTATTTACAGATGGACTATGTACAGCTGCAGCGATCGGTTAGCTGCTCAGATAGCTAATGTTTAAAGTTAGTGAGGGAAATGTAAGTCTCCAGCTTCAGCGATTTTTGCAATTCGTTCCAGTCACTGGCAGCAGAGAACTGGAAGGAAAGGCGGCCAAAGGAGGTGCTGGCTTTGGGGACGACCAGTTGGAGCGCGTACCTGCTGGAGCGCGTGCTAAGGGTGGGTGTTGTTATCGTGACCAGTGAGTTGAGGTAAGGAGGAGGTTTACCTAGCATAGACCTATAGATGACCTCGAGCCAGTGGGTCTGGCGACGAATATGTAGCGAGGGCCAGCCGACTAGAGCATACAGGTCGCAGTGGTGGGTAGTATAAGGTGCTTTGATAACAAAACGGATGGCACTGTGATAGACTGCATCCAGTTTGCTGAGTAGAGTATTGGAAGCTATTTTGTAGATGACATCGCCAAAGTCGAGGATTGGTAGGATAGTCAGTTTTACTAGGGTAAGTTTGGCGGCGTGAGTGAAGGAGGCTTTGTTGCGAAATAGAAAGCCGATTCTAGATTTGATTTTGGATTGGAGATACTTAATGTGAGTCTGGAAGGAGAGTTTACAGTCCAGCCAGACACCTAGGTATTTGTAGTTGTCCACATATTCTAGGTCAGAACCTTCCAGAGTAGTGATGCTGGTTGGGCGGGCAGGTGCGAGCAGTGAACAGTTGAAGAGCATGCATTTGGTTTTACTAGCGTTTAAGAGCAGTTGGAGGCCACGGAAGGAGTGTTGTATGGCATTGAAGCTTGTCTGGAGGTTAGTTAACACAGTGTCCAAAGAAGGGCCAGAAGTATACAGAAGGGTGTCGTCTGCGTAGAGGTGGATCAGGGATTCACCCGCAGCAAGAGCGACATTGTTGATATATACAGAGAAAAGAGTCGGCCCGAGAATTGAACCCTGTGGCACTCCCATAGAGACTGTCAGATGTCCGGATAACAGGCACTCCGATTTGACACACTGAACTGTCTGCGAAGTAGTTAGTGAACCAGGCGAGGCAGTCATTTGAGAAACCAAGGCTGTTGAGTCTGCCGATAAGAATACGGTGATTGACAGAGTCGAAAGCCTTGGCCAGGATGATGAAGACGGCTGCACATTACTGTCTTTTATCAATGGCGGTTATGATATCGTTTAGGACCTTGAGCGTGGCTGAGGTGCACCCATGACCAGCTCGGAAACCGGATTGCACAGCGGAGAAGGTACGGTGGGATTTTAAATTGTCAGTGATCTGTTTATTAACTTGGCTTTCGAAGACTTTAGAAAGGCAGGGCAGGATGGATATAGGTCTATAACAGTTTGGGTCTAGAGTGTCACCCCCTTTGAAGAGGGGATGACCGCGGCAGCTTTCCAATCTTTAGGGATCTCGGACGATACGAAAGAGAGGTTGAACAGATTGTTAATAGGGGTTGCAACAATGACGGCAGATAGTTTTAGAAAGAGAGGGTCCAGATTGTCTAGCACAGCTGATTTGTACGGGTCCAGGTTTAGCAGCTCTTTCAGAACATTTGCTACCTGGATTTGGGTGAAGGAGAAGCTGGGGAGGTAAAGTAGCTGCGGGGGGTGCGGCGCTGTTGGCCGGGGTTGGGGTAGCCAGGAGGAAAGCATGGCCAGCCGTAGAGAAATGCTTATTGAAATGTTCGATTATCATGGATTTATTGGTGGTGACTGTGTTACCTAGTCTCAGTGCAGTGGTCAGTGCTCTTGTTCTCCATGGACTTTACAGTGTCCCAAAATGTTTTGATGTTAGAGCTACAGGATGCAAATTTTTGTTTGAAAAAGCTAGCCTTTGCTTTCCTGACTGACTGCGTATATTGGTTCCTGACTTCCCTGAACTGTTGCATATCGCGGGGACTATTCGATGCTATTGCAGTCCGCCACAGGATGTTTTTGTGCTGGTCAAGGGCAGTCAGGTCTGGAGTGAACCAAGGGCTATATCTGTTCTTAGTTCTATATTTTTTGAAAGGGGCATGCTTATTTAAGATGGTGAGGAAATTACTTTTAAAGAATTACCAGGCATCCTCGACTGACGGGATAAGGTAAATATCATTCCAGGATACCCGTGCCAGGTTGATTAGAAAGGCCTGCTCGCAGAAGTGTTTTAGGGAGCGTTTGACAGTGATGAGGGGTGGTCGTTTGACCGCTGACCCATAGGGGATGCAGGCAATGAGGCAGTGATCGCTGAGCTCCTGATTGATTGAAAACAGCAGAGGTGTATTTAGATGGCAAGTTGGTCACGATAATATCTATGAGGGAGCCCATGTTTACGGATTTAGGGTTGTACCTGGTCGTTTCCTTGATAATTTGTGTGAGATTGAGGGTATCTAGCTTACATTGTAGGATTGCTGGGGTGTTAAGCATATCCCAGTTTAGGTCACCTAACAGAACGAACTCCGAAGATAGATGGGGGGCAATCAATTCACATGTGGTGTGAGCTCCCTCAGCTCCCCCCTCAGCTCCCAGCTGAGTCTATAACACGCGTGTCTATAACACGCGTCAACAGTCTTGAGACTTATTTCTGGAGCGATTATTTTTTTTTACGAGTAGCTCAAACTGTATGGGCATAGACCTGGAAAGTATGACAGAACTTTGCAAGCTATCTCTGCAGTAGATTGCAACTCCTCCCCCTTTGGCAGTTCTATCTTGACGGAAAATGTTGTAGTTGGGTATGGAAATCTCAACATTTTTGGTGGCCTTCCTAAGCCAGGATTCAGACACGGCAAGGACATCAGGGTTGGTGGAGTGTGCTAAAGCAGTGAGTAAAACAAACTTAGGGAGGAGGCTTCTGATGTTAACATGCATGAAACCAAGGATTTTTCGAGTACAGAAGTCAACAAATGAGAGTGCCTGGGTTAACCTCCACATCACCCGAGGAACAGAGGAGGAGTAGGATGAGGGTACGGCTAAAGGCTAGCAAAACTGGTCGTCTAGAGCGTTGGGGACAGAGACTAAAAGAAGCATATTTCTGGCCGTGGTAGAATAGATTCAGGGCATAATGTGCAGACAGGGGTATGGTGGGGTGCGGGTACAGTGGAGGTAAGCCCAGGCACTGAGTGATGATAAGAGAGGCTGCATCTCTGGACACGCTGGTTATACTGGGTGAGGTCACTGCATATGTGGGAGGTGGGACAAAGGAGGTATCTGAGGCATGTAGAGTGGGACTAGGGGCTCCGCAGTAAACTAAAACAATGATAACTATCCTAAACAACAGTATACAAGGCATATTGACATTTGAGAGAGACATAAAGCGAGGCATAAAGCAATCACAGGTGTTGATTGGGAGAGCTAGCTAAGACAACAATGGGTAAGACAACAGCAGCTAATCAGCTAAGACAACAACAACAGATAAAATGGCAATGAATGGGCAGAGAGGGTCGGTTAACTACACACAGGGCCTGAGTTCGGGTCTAGGGCCGACAGATAAACAAAAGTAAACAAAGTCGTGGTGGTACGGCGGGGCGCCGTGTCGACATAGGGACCGGGCCAGATGGCGAAAGAGGTATTGTAGTTGTAGTAATTTCCTTTGCTAGCCGGGAGATAAGCCTGGCTCAGGGCTAGCTTCGGGGCTGGGTCACTTGGTGGCAGCTAGCTAGCTGTGATGATCAGGAGTAATGGTCAAGGGTTTATGGCCGGAATCCGGCGTTGTAGTGGAGAAAAACAATACGAGGCTGGCAGGTACTATCCAGGCTAAAAAGCAGCTGGTTCCTGTGCAGAGGGTAAAGGCCGCTAGCAGTGGCTAACAATGACTAAATAGCTAGTAGCTAATTAGCTGGTTAACTTCTGATGGCTAGCTTCTGATAGAGGTTTTGGCTATAAGGTCAAAAAAAAATAGGGGATCCGTGTCACATTGAGTGAGGCGGGTTACCGGAAGGTATATTTAATTTAAAAATGGAAAACAGATTGAAAAATAAATTGAAATATATACAAGAAAGACGAAAAATACAAAAAGTAAACGAGAGGACGACAAACCACGTCTGCACTGCTACGCCATCTTGGGGGAAAAAAATAAAAAAAAATAAACCATCCACCTGACAGGTGTGGTATATCAAGAAGATGATTAAACATCATGGTCCTTACACAGGTGCACCTTGTGCTGGGGATAATAAAAGGCCACTCTAAAATGTGCAGTTTTGTCATACAAAACAATGTCACAGATGTCTCCTGTTTTGAGGGAGCGTGCAATTGGCATGTGAACTGCAGCAATGTCCACCAGAGCTGTTGCCAGAGAATTGAATGTTAATTACTCTACCATAAGCCCCCTCCAACGTCGTTTTAGGGCATTATGTCCAACCGGCCTCACAACTGCAGACCATGTGCAACCAGGCCAGCCCAGGACCTCCACATGGGAGGGTTATGGTATGGGCAGGCATAAGCTATGGACAACGAACACAATTGCATTTTATCGATGGCAATTTCAATCCATAGAGACCCTGATGAGATCATGAGGACCATTGTCGTGCCATTCATCCGCTGCCATCACCTCTTGTTTCAGCATGATAATGCCCGGCCCCATGTCGACGTGTACAACAGCGTGTTCAAGTTCCTGCCAACATCCAGCAACTTCACACAGCCACTGAACAGAAGTGGAACAACATTCCACAGGCCACAATCAACAGCCCGATCAACTCTATGCGAAGGAGATGTGTCGTGCTGCACGAGGCAAATGTTGGTCACACCAGATACCGACTGGTTTTCTGATTCATGCCCCTACTTTTTTTTAAAGGTTTATGTGACCAACAGATGCATATCTGTATTCCCAGTCATGTGAAATCCATAGATTAGGGCCTAATGAATTTATTTCAATTGACTGATTTCCTTATATGAAACAGTAAGTTCAGGATTGGGTATACAAGTTGTGTGTTGATTTAAAACTCCTTATTCCACTGTGCCTGCCTTGTTTTAAAGTTCAAGCGTGTTTTAAAGCTCATTACCACCTTTAGCTTACCTTGGCCTTTAAACACTATTTTTGTGTCCCAAATGGTACCCTATTCCCTATATAGTGCACTACTTTTGACCAATGCCAATAAGGCTCTGCACAAAAGTAGTGCATTATGTAGGGAATAGGGTGCCATTTGGGACACATCACAAGTAAGATAAACTAATCTCCAAACTCCCCATGCCATTCTAACACATCTCTTTATATGAACTGTGATCAGCAGCTATTACTGAGTTGTATAGGGCTGGTCGGGTGAGTCGTAGATGACGACGACAGCCAATGAATAGGAGATGAGACAGTCCTAATAGACATCATCACCACATCATGACAAACCAATTTGGAGGGGTGAGTGCCCTCGGAAGTCTAAGAGAGACGGAAAAAAGGGAGAGAAAGGCAGGGTGAGGGCAGGCAGCCTAGCGGTTAAGATTGCTGGGCCAGTAACCGAAAGGTTGCTGGTTTGAATCCCCGAGCTGACTAGGTGAATAATCTGTTGATGTTCCCTTGAGCAAGGGCTCCTGTAAGTTGCTCTGGATAACAGTGTCTGCTAAAGGACTAAAATGAGAGAGATGGAGGGATGAGTGCCCTTGTATGGTTGTTGAATAGATAGAGGTATAGAGAGCTTTGTAATACCAATGATATGTTCTCTGCTCTTCCCTTTCTCTGTATAATTGCAATAAAAACCTGAAGCACAGAGTTCATCTTTGGTGTTCAATCAATGTCTTATTTCTTTCGCTGTTGAAGCGAAGAGCACCCAGCCCCTTTTGCCATCAAAAGTCATTTGGGGGGGTAATTTAGTGGAATTGTATGGAGCTGGCAGGATGAGATTTCTGAGCTGACTAAATTATTCCATTGTGGTTTGGAGATGGCAGGTGGCCACCTGCGAGTTGGGAGATTTCAGATTGATTTCTTTGCTGTTCTTTTAATCGTGGGATAAGGGCATGTCAGATATTGTCTATAAATGCATGGGGGGGAGATTTCAATGCAAATTGTTAAAAATAAAGTGAGGAACATCATAACAAACAATTCTCAATATGATGACTATGACGACTCAAGTCTGCCAAAGTAAAGCCCTGACTTTTTTTCAGATATGAAATTGGAAATACATTTTTGTTTTAAGAATCCCTTGAAAAACAGAGAGAGAGAATGAGAGAAAGACAGAGCGATGCAAATGGGTATGCTGAGGATGGGGAGAAGGAACGCATTTTCAGAACACGCTTTTTCGGGGTTCTGTAGAAGTAAGATTGAGGCCTGAACAATATGTCAGTCAGTCTATCAACAACTCTACAGATGGTGTTCACGACAAAACATTCTGTCATAGTTTAGTCGTTGGGGAGAAAGGATTTTCCCTCATGTCTTTCCCTGACAGAAACAAAAACACATTTTCAGTTTGAAGTGTCTGTGAGGTGTGAAAACAATTACTGGATGCTGAGAGGGATGAGAGTCTGGTAGAGTCTTGCTCTGCCTGTCTAGGGATATCCTCAAGGTGTTTTTCCTCTCTCCCATTTGTATTCCCCACTCCTTCCATCACATCCTCCCTCCTCCAAGATTTTCTTCCCAGTGATTGTACAGTACAGCTCTGCCTGGAGGCTACGTATAGGTTATTATCAATAAACGTCACGATAAGGTGCAGAACTTTCAATTTGCCTTCTTGGGTGCAAGGAGACCTCCAACTCCGCTAAAATCATTGACAAATGCTGTTCTCAAGGGATTCTCAAATAAAATGTTACAATTATGTTGTCACACCCTGGCCTTAGTTTTCTTTGTTTTCTGTATTATTTTAGTTAGGTCAGGGTGTGACATGGGGGATGTATGTGTTTTGTATTGTCTAGTTTTTTTTGTATGTTTATGGGTGCTGTAATGTCCTGACCAGAGTTCTTATGTGTTGTGCTTGTTTTAGTGTTGGTCAGGACGTGAGCTGGGTGGGAATTCTATGTTATGTGTCTAGTTTGTCTGTTTCTGTGTTCAGCCTAATATGGTTCTCAATCAGAGGCAGCTGTCAATCGTTGTCCCTGATTGAGAATCATATATAGGTGGCTTGTTTTGTGTTGGGATTTTGTGGGTGGTTGTCTCCTGTGTCAGTGTTTGTGCCACACGGGACTGTGACGGTTAGTACGTTTGTTGTTTTGTATTCTTGTCTAGTTTTCATGTCATTAAATTATGGAAACTTACCACGCTGCACATTGGTCCTCCGATCCTTCTCGCCTCTCCTCGTCCGATGAGGAGGACGACTTAGACTGCCGTTACAGAACCACCCACCTAACCCGGACCAAGCAGCGTGGAAACGGGCAGCAGCGACAGCAGCAGCGGTACCAGGAGGAATGGACATGGGAGGAAATCCTAGACGGAAAAGGACCCTGGGCAGAGCCAGAGGAGTGTCGCCGCCCCAAAGCGGAGCTGGAGGCAGCGAAAGCGGAGAGGCGGCATTATGAGGCGCTAGCAAGGCAGAGCGGCTGGAAGCCCGAGAGGCTCACCCAAAAATTTCTTGGGGGGGGGGGGCTAAAGGGGAGTGTGGCGAAGTCAGGTAGGAGACCTGCGCCAACTTCCCGGGCTTACCGTGGAGTGAGAGGGCGTCGTACTGGTCAGACACCGTGTTATGGGGTGGAGCGCACGGTGTCCCCAGTACGCGTGCTTAGCCCAGTGCGGGCTATTCCACCTCGCCGCACTGGCCGGGCTAGAGTGGGCATCGAGCCAGGTGCCATGAAGCCGGCTCAACACATCTGGCTTCCAGTACGTCTCCTCGGGCCGGTGTACATGGCACCAGCCTTACGTAGGGTGTCCCCGGTTCGCCAGCATAGCCCAGTGCGGGCTATTCCACCTCGCCGCACTGGCAGGGCTACGGGGAACACTCAACCTGGTAAGGTTGGGCAGGCTCGGTGTTCACGAGCTCGTGTACTCCTTCACGGTCCGGTATATCCGGCGCCACCTTCCCGCCCCAGCCCAGTACCACCAGTGCCTACACCACGCACCAAGCCTCCTGTGCGTCTCCAGAGCACTGTACGCACTGTTCCTTCTCCCCGCACTCGCCCTGAGGTGCGTGCCCTCAGCCCGGTACCACCAGTTCCGGCACCACGCACCAGGCCTACTGTGCACCTCGGCAGGTCAGAGTCGGCCGTCTGCCCAACGCCGCCTGCACTGCCTGCCTGCCCAGCGCCGTCTGAGCCATCCGTCTGCCCAGCGCCGTCTGAGCCATCCGTCTGCCCAGCGCCGTCTGAGCCATCCGTCTGCCCAGCGCCATCTGAGCCATCCGTCTGCCCAGCGCCATCTGAGACGCCCGTCTGTCCCGAGCCGTTAGAGCCGTCCGTCAGTTAGGAGCCGCTAGAGCCGTCCGTCAGTCAGGAGCCGCTAGAGCCGCCAGCCAGTCAGGAGCCGCCAGAGCCGCCAGCCAGTCAGGAGCCGCCAGAGCCGCCAGCCAGTCAGGAGCTCGTGTACTCCTTCACGGTCCGGTATATCCGGCGCCACCTTCCCGCCCCAGCCCAGTACCACCAGTGCCTACACCACGCACCAAGCCTCCTGTGCGTCTCCAGAGCACTGTACGCACTGTTCCTTCTCCGTCTGCCCAGCGCCGTCTGAGCCATCCGTCTGCCCAGCGCCATCTGAGCCATCCGTCTGCCCAGCGCCATCTGAGCCGCACGTCTGTCCCGAGCTGTTAGAGCCGTCCGTCAGTTAGGAGCCGCTAGAGCCGTCCGTCAGTCAGGAGCCGCTAGAGCCGTCCGTCAGTCAGGAGCCGCCAGAGCCGCCAGCCAGTCAGGAGCCGCCAGAGCCGCCAGCCAGTCAGGAGCCGCCAGAGCCGCCAGCCAGTCAGGAGCCGCCAGTCAGGAGCCGCCAGAGCCGCCAGCCAGTCAGGAGCTGCCAGAGCCGCCAGCCAGTCAGGAGCTGCCAGAGCCGCCAGCCAGTCATGAGCTGCCCGCCAGTCATGAGGTGCCCGCCAGTCATGAGCTGCCCGCCAGTCATGAGCTGCCCTCCAGTCATGAGCTGCCCTCCAGTCATGAGCTGCCCTCCAGTCATGAGCTGCCCTCCAGTCATGAGCTGCCCTTCAGTCCGGAGCTGCCCTTCAGTCCGGAGCTGCCCTTCAGTCCAGAGCTGCCCTTCAGTCCGGAGCTGCCCTTCAGTCCGGAGCTGCCCTTCAGTCCGGAGCTACCTCTCTGTCCTGAGCTGTCTCCTCTATCTAGGGGGGACCTTTGTGAAGGTTCCTAAACCAGGGTCGGGGGTGAGGGTCGCCACTCAAAGGACGCTAAGGAGGGGGACAAAGACAATGGTGGAGTGGTGTCCTCGTCCGGCGCCGGAGCCGCCACCGTGGACAGATGCCCACCCAGACCCTCCTCTTGAGTTTTAGGGGTGCGTTCGGAGTCCGCACCTCAGGAGGGGGGTACTGTAACGTCCTGACCAGAGTTCTTATGTGTTGTGCTTGTTTTAGTGTTGGTCAGGACGTGAGCTGGGTGGGAATTCTATGTTGTGTGTCTAGTTTGTCTGTTTCTGTGTTCAGCCTAATATGGTTCTCAATCAGAGGCAGCTGTCAATCGTTGTCCCTGATTGAGAATCATATATAGGTGGCTTGTTTTGTGTTGGGGATTTGTGGGTGGTTGTCTCCTGTGTCAGTGTTTGTGCCACACGGGACTGTGACGGTTAGTACGTTTGTTGTTTTTGTATTCTTGTCTAGTTTTCATGTCATTAAATTATGGAAACTTACCACGCTTCACATTGGTCCTCCGATCCTTCTCACCTCTCCTCGTCTGAGGAGGAGGACGACTTAGACTGCCGTTACAGGTGCTGTGGTTTAGTTGGTTTAAGTGTCTAGTTTAGGTGTATGCATGTCTATGGTTGCCTGGATTGTTTCTCAATTAGAGACAGCTGTCTATCGTTGTCTCTGATTGGGAACCATATTTAGGCAGCCATATTCATTAGGTAGTTCGTGGGTGATTGTCTATGTCTTTACGTTAGTTGCTTGTGTCTGCACTTTCGTTTTATAGCTTCACGGTCGTTTTGTTGTTTTGTATAGTTTGTCAGTGTTCGTTTCGTTTTCGTCTTCTAATAAAAGAAGATATATTGTTATCACACTGCGCCTTGGTCCTCCTCTCTTCCACAATGTTACGAGGATCGTGACATATGTGGATCTAGTATGATCACCTCTTGAAGAGCACATCAACATTTCTAGTAATTTCCGATTATTCCATGCAAAACAATGGTGTACATTTAGTTCTGTATTATACTTCTACAGAAAGTAACTGTATGCTTCTTCTGATCAGTAAACATCATGTCATGTCAGATAGGCTACGTGAGGGTAGCATATCCATTTGGCATGTAGCTAAGCAAACAACTTGTGTAATTTATCTTCCTTCATCATAGAAGGTTTTTGTAAAGAGCTTGATATCAGCAAGTAGCCTATATTTTGTTTCTTAAAGCCCCGTAAGGTCTAAGGGCCCGGGGCTTGGTTTCTACTAAGCTAACATATGGAATTGTTTTAAGATGGTCAAACCAATGATCATTTAGATACTTGATTTAAAATGTAGGACCCCTGTAAGTGTGATTTTTTGAATGAAACATTGAATTTGGCCTTGCTGCTATTAGCCCATAGAAACGTGTTGAATAACATTTCCATACATGGCAAAACAGATAGTGAAAAAACGAATCAAAAGGAAGTTTGTTTGGAAGTTTCTGTCCTATATCTGAGAGAAATAAGAATCAGGAATTTGTATTTATTTTTACCCATATTCAACAAAAAAATTGGGTCACTAAAAAACGTTCATATATTCTTCCATTAATTTGTTGCACTGGTACCAGGCTACCTTCAGATGAGGTTTGTGAGGCTTGAGAACAAAACAATCGACATGTACGTGTTTGTGAGAGTCTCACCTTTCAATGGTGGGGTCATGAGTGTATAAAGCCCAAACTGTTCTACAGACAAAAGTGGGCAGATCGGCGGTACCACCTTCAGATGAGTCCCGTGACGCTTGTGGGGTAGTAGAGCGAAACGTAGATCACAATTGTGTTCGTGAGAGTCTCGTCTTTCCTTAGAGGGGTCATATTAGTTTTCATGAGAAGACCAATTTTCAGGATGTCTCCTGGTCTGACAAACACCGCTGTAGCTCTGCCACCTTCCACCGCAGATGCGGAAGGCCGACATCGGTGGACACCGTGGATTTAGATGCAGCCCATGCATACAAAAATATATGTATTTCTCTAGCTTTAACAGATGGATTTTGATGGAGATTTATTACGTTTTCACGGGGCGCAGACATCAACTCTAGGGGACACTCGGTCTGTCTAACTACTGGCATCACTACTATATGCATATCTGGCAAGAAAATCAAACAATATTTAGAGATTTCCCACTGAAAGCTAGCTGTTAGATAGCCAAATTGACTGTATCTGTCATTAGCTAGCTAGCCAATTTTGAAGTGGTCCATCAATAAATGTCTGTATAAGCTGCATTCCAGCAGAAATCATGATTAAAGAGTCTTAAAATCAATGTTGAAAATGGTATGTTGGTTGGAGAAAAAAGTACATAACTTAAGATAATGTTGAGGAATCTTTACAAAGTTTCTAGCTGGCTAACATTATTTCTAGCTACATCAAATGAAATTGTATTTGTCACATGCGCCAAATACAACAGGTGTAGACCTTACCGTGTAAGGACCTTAATGCTTACTTACAAGACCTTAACCAACAATGCAGTTCAAGAAATAGAGTTAAGAAAATATTTACCAAATAAACTAAAGTTAAAAAAATTATAAAAGTAACACAATAAAAAACAATAACAAGACTATATACAAGCGGTACCGGTACCGAGTCAATGTGCGGCGGTACAGGTTAGTCAAGGTAATTTGTACATACAGGTTGGGGTAAAGTGACCATGCATAGATAATAAACAGCGAGTAGCAGCAGTGTACAAAACAAAGGGCGGGGCGGAGTGTCAATGTAAATAGTTCGGGTGACCATTTGCGTAATTGTTCAGCAGTCTTATGGCTGCAGAGAGAGGTGTTTAGTCCCAGGGTCCTTAGCTTAGTTATGAGCTTTGTGCACACTATGGTGTTGAACGCTGCGCTGTAGTCAATGAACACCTTTCTCACATAGGTGTTCTTTTTGTCCAGGTGGGAAAGGGCAGTATTGAGTGCGATTGAGATTGTGAAGTGAAGACACTTACTAGTTGGTCCGTGCATGCTCTGATTAAACATCCTGGTAATCCGTCTTGCCCTGCAGCCTTGTTATATTTTATTTATTTATTTCACCTTTATTTAACCAGGTAGGCCAGTTGAGAACAAGTTCTCATTTACAACTGCGACCTGGCCAAGATAAAGCAAAGCAGTGCGACAAAAAACAACAACACAGAGTTACACGTGTGATAAGCAAAAGTACAGTCAATAACACAATAGGAAAATCTATACACAGTGTGTGCAAATGGCGGATTATGCCTTGTGAATGTTGACCTGTTTAACGGTCTTGCTCACATCGGCTACGGAGAGCATGATCACACAGTCGTCCGGAACAGCTGGCACTCTCATGCATGCTTCAGTGTTTCTTGCCTCGAAGTGAGCATAAAAGGCATTTAGCTCGTCTGGTAGGCTCGCATCACTGAGCAGCTCGGAGCTGGGTTTCCCTTTGTAATCCGTAATAGTTTGCAAGCCCTTCCACATCTAACGAGCGTCAGAGGCAGTGTAGGACTATTCAATCTTAGTCCTGTATTTACGCTTTGCCTGTTTGATGGTTCGTCTGAAGGCATAGCGGTTTTTCATATAAGCGTCCGGATTAGTGTCCCGCTTCCTTTACCTCTGTACAGGCAACATTCGCACTGAGCTAAAGGGTAGAGCTGCCGCTTTCAAGGTGCGGGACTCTAACCCGGAAGCTTACAAGAAATCCTGCTATGCCCTGCGACGTACCATCAAACAGGCAAAGCGTCAATACAGGGATAAGATTGAATCATACTACACCGGCTGCGACGCTCATCTGATGTGGCAGGGCTTGCAAAATATTACAGACTACAAAGGGAAGCACAGCCGCGAACTGCCCAGTGACAGAAGCCTACCAGACGAGCTAAACCGAGGCAAACAACACTGAGGCATGCATGAGAGCTTCAGCTGTTCCGGACGACTGTGTGATCACGCTCTCCGTAGCAGACGTGAGTAAGACCTTTAAACAGGTCAACATACACAAGGCTGCGGGGCCAGACGGATTACCAGGATGTGTGCTCCGGGCATGTGCTGACCAACTGTCAGGTGTCTTCACTGACATTTTCAACATGTCCCTGATTGAGTCTGTAATACCAACATGTTTCAAGCAGACCACCATAGTCCCTGTGCCCAAGAACACTAAGGCAACCTGCCTAAAGGACTACAGACCCATAGCAGTCACGTCCGTAGCCATGAAATGCTTTGAAAGGTTGGTAATGGCTCACATCAACACCATTATCCCAGAAACTCTAGACCCACTCCAATTTGCGTACCGCCCAAACAGATCCACAGATGATGCAATCTCTATTGCACTCCACACTGCCCTTTCCCACCTGGACAAAAGGAACACTTATGTGAGAATGCTATTCATTGACTACAGCTCAGCGTTCAACACCATAGTACCCTCAAAGCTCATCACTAAGCTAAGGATCCTGGGACTAAACACCTCTCTCTGCAACTGGATCCTGGACTTCCTGACGGGCCGCTCCCGCTCCTGGTGAGGGAAGGTAGCAACACATCTGCCACGCTGATCCTCAACACTGGAGCTCCCTAGGGGTGCGTGCTCAGTCCCCTCCTGTTCTCCCTGTTCACCCACGACTGCATGGCCAGGCATGACTCCAACACCATCATTAGGTTGGCAGACGACACAACAGTGGTAGGCCTGATCACCGACAACGACGAGACAGCCTATAGGGAGGAGGGCAGAGACCTGGCCGGGTGGTGCCACAATAACAACTCATCCCTCAACGTTACCCAGACTAAGGAGATGATTGTGGACTACAGGAAAAGGAGGACCGAGCACGCCCCATTCTCGTCAACGGGGCTGTAGTGGAGAAGGTTGAGAGCTTCAAGTTCCTTGGTGTCCACATCATCAACAAACTAGAACGGTCCAAACACACCAAGATAGTCGTGAAGAGGGCACAAGAAAGCCTATTCCCCCTCAGGAAACTAAAAAGATTTGGCATGGGTCCTGAGATCCTCAAAAAGTTCTACAGCTGCAACATCGAGAGCATCCTGACTGGTTGTATCACTGCCTGGTACGGCAATTACTCGGCCTCTGACCACAAGACACTACAGAGGGTAGTGCGTACGGCCCAGTACATCACTGGGGCTAAGCTGCCTGCCATCCAGGACCTCTACACCAGGCGGTGTCAGAGGAAGGCTCTAAAAATGGTCAAAGACCCCAGCCACCCCAGTCATAGACTGTTCTCTCTACTACCGCATGGCAAACGGTACCGGAGTGCCAAGTCTCGGACATAAAGGCTTCTTAACAGTTTTTACCCCCAAGCCATAAGACTCCTGAACAGGTAATCAAATGGCTACCCGGACTATTTGCATTGTGACCCCCCTCAACCCCTCTTTTTACGCTGCTGCTACTCTCTGTTTATCATATATGCATAGTCACTTTAACTATACATTCATGTACATACTACCTCAATCAGCCTGACTAACCGGTGTCTGTATGTAGCCTCGCTACTTTTATTGCCTCGCTACTGTATATAGCCTGTCTTTTTACTGTTATTTTATTTTTTTACTTACCTATTGTTCACCTAATACCTTTTTTGCACTATTGGTTAGAGCCTGTAAGTAAGTATTTCACTGTAAGGTCTACACCTGTTGTATTTGGCGCACGTGACAAATTCACTTTGACTTGATTTGATTTGGTGGTGCCAGCATCGGTTTGTGGTGGTAAATAGACAACTACAAATAACATAGATGAAAACTCTCTTTGTAGATAGTGTGGTCTACAGCTTATCATGAGGTACCCTACCTCAGGCGACCAATACCTCAAGACTTCTTTAGTATATAGTGCACCAGCAGCATGCCACCCTGCATCCCACTGCTGGCTTGCTTCTGAAGCTAAGCAGGGTTGGTCCTGGTCAGTCCCTGGATGGGAGACCAGATGCTGCTTGAAGTGGTTTTGGAGGGCCAGTAGGAGACACTCTTTCCTCTGGTCTTAAAAAATATCAAAATTCCCCTGTGTGGGGTGCTGTCTTTCGGATGGGACGTTCATCAGGTGTCCTCACTCTCTGAGGTCATTAAAGATCCCATGACATTTATCGTAAGAGTAGGGGTGTTAACCTTGGTGGCCTGGCTAAGTTCCCAAGCTGTCCCTCATACCATCATGGTCACCTAATTGTCCACAGCTTACAATTGGCTCATTCATCCCTCTCCCCAGGTTGTTGCTGTTCTTAGTTAAATTACCTGGTAAATAAAATTAGACATCGCGCACCAGCTGTTATTGACAAATAGACACTCACCCCCACCCCTCGTCTTACCAGACGTAGCTGCTCTGTCCTGCCGATGCACGGAAAACCCAGCCAGCTCTATATTATTCATGTTGTCGTTCAGCCACAACTCGTGAAAGATAAGATATTACAGTTTTTAACGGCCCGTTGGTAGTATGATCTTGAACGTAGATCATCCAGTTTATTTTCCAGTGATTGCACTTTGGCCAATAGTACGGATGGTAGAGGCGGTTTACCCACTCACCGACAAATTCTCACTAGGCACCCCAACCTCCGCCGCCTGTATTTCCGTCTTTTCTTCACACTAATGACGGGGATTTGGGCCTGGTCTCGGGTAAGCAGTATATCCTTCACGTCAGACTCATGAAATTGAAAATCTTTGTCCAGTTCGAGGTGAGTAATCACTGTTCTGATGTCCAGAAGCTCTTTTTGGTCACAAGAGATGGTAGCAGCAACATTATGTACAAAATAAGTTACAAACAATGCGAATGAACAAACAAAATAGCACAGTTGGTTAGGAGCCCGTAAAACGTCAGCTATCCCCTCCGGCGCCATTGAACTGTGTACAGGGGCAAATGCGTCTTTCTGCTACTGGACAAAGAGCCCACAATGGATGGAAATTGTACCTAAACTAAAGATACAGGTAAAGTACGGTATCTCTATTCCCTCATATCACTCAAATATCCAATTAAACGGTGGCCAATATTGAGAGAAATAGCGTAATCCAACTGTGTTTCTGCGCTGTAATGCATTGGAGAGGGCTGTGCTTGCCTCCCAGCTGGGAATGTAATGTTTTAATATTAAGTTATTGATTAGTAGGACCAGCATGTTGTCCTGCAGGCAGTCAGTATCACAGTGGAGAGAGAGGGTGATTAGGAGGCAGCATGCAGCTATGCCTGTTGTTGCTACAACGACAAATCTACCGCCAGCCTCTTATAATTAGTCCAGGCGACATCCTCTGTCATGTCACCGAATGCCACTCTATTGTCAATATAGTGCACTATTTTTGTGCTCTACCCTACGGCTCTCCTCAGAATCAGTGTACTATAAAGGGAATAGGGTGCCATTTGGGATGAAACCCTGGACTTCTCGGTCAGTACACATTGATTATGTGAACTCGATGCACAGCTGAAGTCAGCACAGAACAAATACACTGGGTTTTATAAGTATTGATGTCATTTTAGAAGCCATTTCAGAAGGTCATGCTTTTAATTTGTTTTGTTTTCTAATTTTCTTTAAGTTCTAGATCCATTTGAGTTTGAAGCTCTCTTGTCCAGGATGGTTTCATCTGACCAGAATGTATACAATGTTTTAAGACTCATGTATACTAAAATGAGAGAGATAGAGATAGACAGAAGGGGGTGAAACACACCCACATGCACACACCCACACATGTACGCACACACATGCATGCGCACACACACACGTCTGTGATTGCTGTATAATTTTACAGTATCAAGAAAATCCTGAAATATGTGTGCTGGTACAGAATAAAATGTAACATAATATGGTATCTCTATTCCTGCTGTATGCCAGACAGAAAGTGTTGGAATAGAATAAAATACAGCATCTGAATATTCCTCTGATCACCTAGTAACTCAACTCATTTCTGCTGAGTCATTCACCCAACATTGATTTAAACAGTGACATGAATTTGTGAATGACTTTACAATGTTTTTTATAACATGAAACAATCCCATTTGATCCTATTAACTTTCCCTTGCTATAAAAGAAAACAACCCAATTGTTATCCTGTCTGTCTGTGTATGATATAAACTCAAATTTTGCATCTCAAAAGGCACCCTATTCTCTTTATGGTGCACTACTTTTGATCAGGGCATATGGGACTCTGGTCCAAAGTAGTGCACTATATAGGGAATAGGCTGCCATTTGAGGCGCAACCCATGTTTGCTTCCATTGAGACTGTGAGGCCTATATGTCATCTCGTTGAAGGGCTCAACACAGATAAACTGCCTGTTGTACCCTTCACCCAGAGAAGATGAGAGTTGATGAGTGGCCTGTGTGTTTTAGTAGTAATAGCTCTAACATCCTGGGCAGTGTCCCAAATGTCACCCTATTCCCTATATAGTGCACTACTTTGGACCAGAGTCCTATATGCTCTGGCCAAAAGTAGTGCACTATATAGGGAATAGGGTGACATTTGGGCAGTAACACTGCAAATGAGTCTTGCTTTATAAGTGGATGACGCCAGATACATTTATTATTGGAGACGGGGATGTCTGTCATTGTTGGCTAAGAAGCAAACTATTCAAAATGACTGCATTGTCATAACAAAAATCATGTCTGTCATTGCTAAACAATTAAAATGTCACTTTACCTTAAACATTCAGACACTGAAAATGTGTGTAATTACAATACATACAGTATGTCCTTTAGCAGTGTTTTTACATAAGTAGAAGAAGAAACCGCAGCAGCAGCAGCAGCTTTGGCCAGACATTTCCAAGCTCACCACTGTTGACCAGGGGCTGGATTCATAAAACCTTCTTAAGAAGAAATTTCTTCTTAACTGGCATTTATTCCTTTATAGACTTAAGAAGAAAGTTAAGCAAAGTTGCTATTCCTCAAAAAGGTTCTTTGACATTTTCTTGAGCTATTTCTTATTAAGCACAAAGTTAAGAAAAAATGTGATTCTTGAAAATAAAGTTATTGGAAATGTTCTTAATTCCAAGATAGCTAAACCCTTGTCTTAAACTCAGGGCAGTGAGAGAAAAAGCTCATGAAAGCAATGGAACATGTTTAATTCACACACAAACTTCATATGAAAGTTTCAGTATTGATTATTTTAAACTCAAGAACATGTTTCAGAACAGTAATCTTAGTAAGAAATATGCTAACATGATTTCCATAGCTAGCTAAAACAGTTGCCTAGCAAGAAGATATTTGAGAAGTTCGTTAGAAAATCATAAAATCTTAAGATATTGATGAGGAATTGCACTTACGAACTATCTTATGAACTTCTTATGAACTTCTTAAAAAGCTTCTTAAGTTTTTGCGTAAGAAATGTTTTGTGAATCTGGGCCCAGTAGACTAACTCTAATAAAATGAAAAAGACATGGATCCCTGCCGTTTTCCCTCCAGCTAAATACGAAGGTCGAATTTAATGGCGGCGGAGCTCTCATTAAAAGTCTCAGCTCAAATATGATGCCAACACAAGGCCTCAGGGTAAAGAGAGAATAGAGGCACATGAAAGACTACTAAACTAAAAACTCCTGTGAGTTGAGGTGGGCAAGATGGCGGACTGAACACAGCAGTGTAGATCACCTCAAGATAAGGACGTAATATTCAATATCGGTAAGTTAGACTAAATATTAGCACTTCACAAACTGGAGGTTAATAACCTTCAATCTGGATAACAACACAAAACAAATCAGAAGGCTAAAGAAATGTTTCAACAAATATTACGAAAACAAACAACACCCAAACATGACTGAGAGTAAAAAAAGAGAACCCCGAAAAGAAACCGTGACTCTTCGATGGACACAGACAATTTAAGCTTTTCACCACCGGCAATGGTAAGGGTGGAAACCGATATGTTAAAATTGATAAATGACAAACTGGGCATACTTGAAGTAGTCAGTAAGGATATAAAGAAGTTGAAGGCAAGCCTCGAGATGAGTGACGAAAAAGCAACGACATTGAAGAAACAAACAAACAAGCTAAAAGGGACAGTCAATAAGATTGAAAATGACGTTAATGAACTTAAAAAGGAGAACATCTTTCTGAGAGAAGACAGACAGAATAGATCCATGAGATAAAATCTGGTACCTACTGGTATCCAAGAGAAAGATGGAGATGTTCCTGAGGGTGTAGTTAAGGAGTTCCTCCTTACAGAGCTTCAGATCCCACGCGACACTGTCGACAAAATCCAACTGGAACGTGTACACCGTTGCGGACAGAGAGGACAGAGATATGAGTGCCCAATAATTGCCAAATGTGCTTTCTTTAAAGATAAAATAATGGTTATAAGCCTGGGTAAAAGACTTGCTGGCACGAAAACGGGCATGCATGATTAGTTCCCAAAGGAAATTGCAGAACGGCAGAAGTTCTGTACCCAATCTTCAAGGAAAATAGATTAAAAGGGAAACATGTACAGTAGCTCTCGTATTCGATAAACTGTATATTGAAAATGAAATGTTCATAGACACAAAGACTACTCCATGGCTATTCTAAAGATTACAAAGTTCCCATAGAGGAGTCAAATAATGGAACACCCAACACTAGCCACGGTAGGGATTGTAATAAAAAAATACATATAGAAAAGCAATAAAATACAACAATTGTTAAAGAAATAAACCACAACTAAGTTATACCATTCTAGATAAGGAATGTTGGAAAACAATTTTTTTAGAATTGATAAGACAGTATTAGAAGAAAGGATAATTAGCTAAATAATACATCTTCAAATATAAGGAACTGGAACACAAAAGTACTCAATCAACATGGTAAAGATAAAACACAGAGGACATAGAAGCCACAGCATGTGGATATATGTGGATGTATTGTGATTGAAGGTGGGTTGTGTGTTTTTGTGTTTGGAAAAGTGTGGAGTTAAGTGAGTGAATAAGGATAGGGGTTGCAAAGCAGGGGATGTGAGCAGGGGATGTGAGAGAGAGCTTTCAATTTTGTGCAGATATGGAATATACATTTTTAAATAAATTATAAAAATAGTTTCTTTATTTATTGTCCTATCATGAGGGAATGGTCCCCAACCCTATACCCTAGACACCCACCTGAGTGATCCATACACTAAGGAGAAGTCCTTATCTGTTTTATTGGCCTACTGTAAGTAGCTTATAAGCAGCCAAATCAGAAAGATGAATGTGGTCAGAGACCTACTACAGCAGCACCGCCCCCTCAAGATTCTGAGCCTGCCTGGCTGGGTTGGTCCTACAAAGCCAAAGCCCCCTGACTGGAGAACATAATATACAAGGAAATTCTCAAAGCTGCTAATGAGAACCTTTACGACCTTGTACCTAGCCGGTGGGGATTCCGGTGGGGTGCCCCCACCCAGGCAGTGGCAGTGCTGGCAACACTAGCTGCAGTAAGCCATGGGGAGGGGGTCACACTCTGACATTCAGAGAGGGGGCCTACTATTGTGGCCCTGGTGGCACAAAATAATCAAAGGTCTGACTGCACAGAGATGTTTGGGAATATGGTCACAACGGGAGACCAGCGTGTGGGTGTTTCAGGGGAAAGGGGTGTATCTGATCTCCATCACCATCAATTTTGCATTCCTTCTCATCCAGCGGCAGCTGTATATGCATTCGTAAAAATCAACGCCTTTCTTGAGTTGGGCTCAGGGATGGAACTGTTGAGCATCTGAGTTTATGGTTGTTTGTGGGGGAAAGGGATTGAGTGTGTATGAGTGTCTGTGTGTGTTTGTATATATATGTATCCCACAACTGTTGCTAGGGAGTAAAGATGTTAGGGACAATATGGGATAAATCACAATAATTGCTTGCCAAAATGTAATTTTTGTCATGGAAATCCTGCTAATAGGTAACAATCCTTTGCATGAATTACCTACATTATTACAAATGTGAAATGTTAATTATGGAAACTAAGATAAGCAAGATTTTATATATATATATATATGTCTTTTTTAATAGCTACAGTTGAAGTCAGACGTATACATACACTTAGGTTGGAGTCATTAAAACTTGTTTTTCCACCACTCCACAAATTTCTTGTTAACAAACTATAGTTTTGGCAAGTCGGTTAGGACATCTACTTTGTGCATGACACAAGTCATTTTTGTAACAGTTGTTTACAGACAGATTATTTCACTTATAATTCACTACATCACAATTCCAGTGGGTCAGAAGTTTACATACACTAAGTTGACTGTGCATTTAAACAGCTTGAAAAAGTCCAGAAAATGTAGAAGCTTCTGATAAGCTAATTGACATAATTTGAGTCAATTGGAGGTACTTGTGGATGTATTTCAAGGCCTACCTTCAAACTCAGTGCCTCTTTGCTTGACATCACAGGAAAATCTAAAGAAATCAACCAAAAATTGTAGACCTCCACAAGTCTGGTTCATCCTTGGGAGCAATTTCCAAACGCCTGGAGGTACCACGTTCATCTGTAAAAACAATAGTACGCAAGTATAAACACCATAGGACCACGCAGCCGTCATACCGCTCAGGAATGAGATGCGTTCTGTCTCCTAGAGATGAACGTGCTTTGGTGCCAAAAGTGCAAATCAATCCCAGAACAACAGCAAAGGACCTTGTGAAGATGCTGGAGGAAACGGGTACAAAAGTTCCTATATCCACAGTGGAACGAGTTCTATATCGACATTACCTTTCAGCATGGAAGAAGCCACTGCTCCAAAACCACTAATAAAAAGCCAGACTACGGTTTGCAACTGCACATGGGGACAAAGATTGTTATTTTCGGGGAAATGTCCTCTGGTCTGATGAAACAAAAATAGAACTGTTTGGCCATAATGACCATCGTTATGTTTGGAGGAAAAAGGGGGAGGCTTGCAAGCCGAAGAACACCATCCCAACCTTGAAGCATGGGGGTGGCAGCATCATGTTGTGGGGGTGCTTTGCTGCAGGAGGGACTGGTGCACTTCACAAAATATATGGCATCATGAGGATGGAAAATTATGTGATATACTGAAGCAACAGCTCAAGACATCAGTCAGGAAGTGAAAGCATGGTCGCAAATGGGTCTTCCAAATGGACAATGACCCCAAGCATACTTCCAAAGTTGTGGCAAAATGGCTTAACGACAACAATTTCAAGGAGTGGCCATCACAAAGCCCTGACCTCAATCTCAAGAAAATTTGTGGGCAGAAATTAAAAAGCGTGTGCAAGCAAGGAGGCCTACAAACCTGACTCATTTACACCAGCTCTGTCAGGAGGAATGGGCCAAAATTCAGCCAACTTATTGTGGGAAGCTTGTGGATGGCTACCTGAAACGTTTGACCCAAGTTAAACAACTTAAAGGCAATGCCTCCAAATACTGATTGAGTGTATGTAAACTTCTGACCCACTGGGATTGTGATGTAAGAAATAAAAACTGAAATTAATAATTCTCTATACTATTATTCTGACATTTCACATTCTTAAAATAAAGTGGTGATCCTAACTGACCTAAGACAGGGAATTTTTACTAGGATTAAATGTCAGGAATTGTGAAAAACTGAGTTTAAATGTAAATGTAAGCGCACGTGTTTGTGTGCATCCCTGCATAACATTAACAAAATAACTAATTTCCCGTTTGTAAAGTTTTTAGTTTCTATATTGTAAGTAACAATCATGATTTTATTATTATTGGGTATGTATGTGGGATGTTCCATCACTATAAATGCTTTGAATAACATGTGTAAACTAATGCCCATGTGCTCTCCATTAGAAATGCCTGTAGCGGCATCCCCACCAATTCCTGCTGCTGCGGATGAACCACGGTCTACAGACCCTGCTGACTGGCCTTCAGTTCTGAATGACAGAATTCAGACACAGCTAGTTTGCAGAGGACCAAGTGAGGTACCACCTGACTTTGTTTTCCCAAGGAATGAGAGTGATGGAAGAAGTTGCCACCACCAGTATTTCAGGAAGACCTTGGTGAGTGGTGAAAAAATCCCTAGAAGATGATTGGTGTATTCTGAAAGAAACAGCCTCTTCTGCTTCTGCTGCAAACTCTTTTCTAAGAAGAATATTTATTTAGCAAACTCAGGACTGACAGACTGGAAACATGCAAGTTCTTTGCTGACTTCACACGACAGCAGTCCAGAATACCAAAACTGCATGAAAACATGGAAAGAACTGGCAATGAGGAATCAAAAAAGGGGAAACAATTGATCAGCATGAGATGGTACTTATGGAGGCTGAGAGGATAAGATGGAGAGAGAGGTGTTGACACGTCTGACTGCTATTGTGCAGTCTCTGACAATTAGAAATCTGGCACTAAGGAAACACACAGAAACACTGTACTCTCCATCAAATGGAAATTTCCTCAGAGGTTGCACTGATGGCTCAATTTGATCCACTCATGAAAGAGCACCTTAAACGTGTCAAAAAAGGGACCTCGAGTCACACCACCAGCTACCTTGGCCACCAAATACAGAATGAACTCATTGATTTGTTGAGAAGCAAGGTCATTTCAATAATGCTGAGTGACATCAAGCTGGCAAAATTATTCTCTATCAGTCTAGATTGCACCTCAGATGTCAGCCACACTGAACAGTTGTCAGATGTGATTAGAATTGTGTCACTGAAGGAGGAGCCCCACATAAAGGAACATTTTAAGGGGTTTTTGGAGGCAGAGGAGTCCACGTGCCAACATTTGGCATCCCTGATTCTCAAGACTAGAGGAGCTAAAAATTCCCTTTGAGGACTGCAGAGGACAGTCTTATGATAATGGGGCCAACATGACAGGCAGAAACTAAGGTGTCCAAGACTCCTGGAAATGAATCCAAGAGCTCCATTTGTGCCGTGTGGGGCTCACACATTGAACCTGGTTGTGGCTGATGCTGCTAAAAGTTCTGTTGATGCCACAGGTTACTTTGGCATCATACACAAACTGTACACCTTGTTCTCAGCCTCCACACAACGATGGGTCATCCTGAAAAAACATGTGAACATCACTTTGAATATGTGGACAGACATAAATATAAGGTGGGAGAGTAAAGTTAAGAGTGTCGAGCCACTGAGGTATCAGGCAGCAGCGATGAGAGATGCACTGATTGAGATGAGGGATCAAACCAAAGACCCTGTGATAAAGATTGAGGCCCAGTCCTTATCAGAGGAGGTGGGATCATACCGCTTCAGCATCTGTTCAGTGGTGTGGTATGATCTGGAGCCAGATCCAACATGTGAGCAAGCTGATGCAGTCTCCCAGTATGCATGTGGATGTTGCAGTCAGCCTTCTCAGAAAGACAGAGAGGTCTCAGCAGCTACGGGGCAACAGGCAACGTCAGCCAAGGATATTTGCCAGGGTAAGAATGTAGAGGCCGTTCTACAACAAAAAAGGCTGAGGTCCACAAAGTGGCACTTTTCATACGAATCATTTGATGAGCCTTTCAGTGATGCCCTGAAGAAGCTGGAGGTGACATTTATCAATGTCGTTGTTGATGCTGCAACCTCAGCCCTTCAGGAAAGATTTTCCACATTGGAAAATGTGGGAGAGAATGTTGGAGTGCTGTCAACCTTCCAACGTCTCTCAAATGAGGAGCTGACAGAACAATGTGAGGCCCTTAGTATGACACTGCATTATAAATAATACTCAGACTTGGATGGCAGAGAGCTTGCATGGGAGGGGGGGGGACTAATAACAACAAGATAACAAATGTAAAATATACTGTGTCTGAAAAATGTATATAGGTTCAGAACTTTTGTGAAATAGCACAGTTAAAAATATAAATTAGGGCCTCCCGGGTGGCGCAGTGGTCTAAGGCACTGCATCGCAGTGCTAGCGGTGCCACCAGAGTCTCTGGGTTCGCGCCCAGGCTCTGTCGCAGCCGGCCGCGACCGGGAGGTCCGTGGGGCGACGCACAATTGGCTTAGCGTCGTCCGGGTTAGGGAGGGTTTGGCCGGTAGGGATATCCTTGTCTCATCGCGCTCCAGCGACTCCTGTGGCGGGCCGGGCGCAGTGCGCGCTAACCGAGGGGGGCGGGTGCACGGTGTTTCCTCCGACACATTGGTGCGGCTGGCTTCCGGGTTGGAGGCGCGCTGTGTTAAGAAGCAGTGCGGCTAGGTTGGGTTGTGCTTCGGAGGACGCATGGCTTTCGACCTTCGTCTCTCCCGAGCCCGTACGGGAGTTGTAGCGATGAGACAAGATAGTAATTACTAGCGATTGGATACCACGAAAATTGGGGAGAAAAGGGGATAAAATTTATTAAAAAAAACAAAAAAAAAAAAAAATATATAAATTAAACTGGATGGACATCAGAAATAGAGGAAGGCCAGAACAAAAAACAAACAAAATATAACTATTGTAAAATAGATTGTGTCTGTGAAATGTACAGTGAGGGAAAAAAGTATTTGATCCCCTGCTGATTTTGTACGTTTGCCCACTGACAAAGAAATGATCAGTCTATAATTTTAATGGTAGGTTTATTTGAACAGTGAGAGACAGAATATCAACAAAAAAATCCAGAAAAACGCATGTCAAAAATGTTATGAATTGATTTGCATTTTAATGAGGGAAATAAGTATTTGACCCCTCTGCAAAACATGACTTAGTACTTGGTGGCAAAACCCTTGTTGGCAATCACAGAGGTCAGACGTTTCTTGTAGTTGGCCACCAGGTTTGCACACATCTCAGGAGGGATTTTGTCCCACTCCTCTTTGCAGATCTTCTTCAAGTCATTAAGGTTTCGAGGCTGACGTTTGGCAACTCGAACCTTCAGCTCCCTCCACAGATTTTCTATGGGATTAAGGTCTGGAGACTGGCTAGGCCACTCCAGGACCTTAATGTGCTTCTTCTTGAGCCACTCCTTTGTTGCCTTGGCCGTGTGTTTTGGGTCATTGTCATGCTGGAATACCCATCCACGACCCATTTTCAATACCCTGGCTGAGGGAAGGAGGTTTTCACCCAAGATTTGACGGTACATGGCCCCGTCCATCGTCCCTTTGATGCGGTGAAGTTGTCCTGTCCCTTTAGCAGAAAAACACCCCCAAAGCATAATGTTTCCACCTCCATGTTTGACGGTGGGGATGGTTTCTTGGGGTCATAGGCAGCATTCCTCCTCCTCCAAACACGGCAAGTTGGGTTGATGCCAAAGAACTCCATTTTGGTCTCATCTGACCACAACACGTTCACCCAGTTGTCCTCTGAATCATTCAGATGTTCATTGGCAAACTTCAGACGGGCATGTATATGTGCTTTCTTGAGCAGGGGGACCTTGCGGGCGCTGCAGGATTTCAGTCCTTCACGGCATAGTGTGTTACCAATTGTTTTCTTGATGACTATGGTCCCAGCTGCCTTGAGATCATTGACAAGATCCTCCTGTGTAGTTCTGGGCTGATTCCTCACCGTTCTCATGATCATTGCAACTCCACGAGGTGAGATCTTGCATGGAGCCCCAGGTTGAGGGAGATTGACAGTTCTTTTGTGTTTCTTCCATTTGCGAATAATCACAGAAACTGTTGTCACCTTCTCACCAAGCTGCTTGGCGATGGTCTTGTAGCCCATTCCAGCCTTGTGTAGGTCTACAATCTTGTCCCTGACATCCTTGGAGAGCTCTTTGGTCTTGGCCATGGTGGAGAGTTTGGAATCTGATTGATTGATTGCTTCTGTGGACAGGTATCTTTTATACAGGTAAGAAACTGAGATTAGGAGCACTCCCTTTAAGAGTGTGCTCCTAATCTCCGTTCGTTACCTGTATGAAAGACACCTGGGAGCCAGAAATCTTTTTGATTGAGAAGGGGTCAAATACTTATTTCCCTGATTAAAATGCAAATCAATTTATAACATTTTTGACATGCATTTTTCTGGATATTTTTGTTGTTATTCTGTCTCTCACTGTTCAAATAAACCTACCATTAAAATTATAGACTGATAATTTCTTTGTCAGTGGGCAAACGTACAAAATCAGCAGGGGATCAAATACTTTTTTCCCTCACTGTATATAGTATCTATAAGCTGGAAGTAGAAGCCTCAGTGACGTTGTTTATTAGTTCACTCCAATTAGGGGAGGGATGGTAAGGTTTGCGGGAAAAAATTAAGGAAAAGATATGTATATATACAGTTGAAGTTGGAAGTTTACATAAACTTAGGTTGGAGTCATTAAAACTCATTTTTCAACCACTCCACACATTTCTTGTTAACAAACTATAGTTTTGGCAAGTCGGTTAGGACATCTACTTTGTGCATGACACAAGTCATTTTCCAACAATTGTTAAAACCTCTTGAGAATACAGGGGGTAATATTTTCGCATTAGCATAATTTGCTCTACAGATTAAACTGCCTCTTATTCAATTATTGCTCTTACTATATGCATATGAATCATACCATTGGAAAGAAAACAATCCCTAGTTTCTAAATCCGTTTCAATTTTGTCTCTGAGTGATACAGAAGTCATTCAACAGCACTTTCCATGACCAAGAACATAAAATCAAGATGTGTTATGCTGGCTTCAAAGCTCTGCCTATATATGGTCGTGCCCCCTATGACCAGAAACACACCCCATTCGCCTTCCTCTGGTTGTCAAGATGACGTCAGAGGAGAAATTCTTTGTTTATCTGGGACTGACGTGAAATAGGACCCATTTCTTTGGCGTGACCGACAACTTCCGGACATCTTAATTTTCGAATTTGAGCTGCGTTGGTGTACTGTTTTGCTGGCGTTATGTATGCAAACTATCTCCGTGTCGAATTTTGTTTGATACATGTGACCATATCATCGTAATGTATGTTTTTTCAATATAGTTTAATCAGATTATTTGAATTTTTCCGGGAGTTTTTCGGTGTACCGTTGTCGGATTGTATTTACGTTTGAGAAATTCGTGCCACTCGACCGGTACCTGTGCTAAATGGAGTGGGCAAGGAAGAATTCTGAACGGAACCAACGACTCATCTTGACAAAGGACACTTTGATCAACATTCTGATGAAAGATCAGCCATAGTAAGACCCAATTTACGATTTTATATCATATCTGTTGTGCATGTGAACTGGACGTGGGCGCCTAGCCGAATCTGCCTGGTAAAAATATCGTGTCCTCCGCTAACGTGGTTAGCTAATAGATTTACATATTCTGTCTTCCCTGTAAAACATTTAAAAAATCTGAAATGGTGGCTTTATTCACAAGACCTGTATCTTTCATCTGGTGTCTTGGACTTGTGATTTAATGATATTTAGATGCTACAAGTTACTTGTGACGCTATGCTAGCTGTGCTAATCAGTGGGGTGAGTTGGGGGGTGCTACCGGATCAGGGTTGGTGACTCGTGAGAAGTTAACAGACAGATTATTTCACTTATAATTCACTGTATCACAATTCCAGTGGGTCAGAAGTTTATATACACTAAGTTGACTGTGCATTTAAACAGCTTGGAAAATTCCAGAACATGATGTCATGGCTGAATAAGAAGCTTCTGATAAGCTAATTGACATCATTTGAGTCAATTGGAGGTGTAACTGTGGATGTATTTCAAGGCCCACCTTCAAACTCAGTGCCTCTTTGCTTGACATCATGGGAAAATCAAAAGAAATCAGTCAAAAAATTGTAGACCTCCACAAGTCTGGTTCATCCTTGGGAGCAATTTCCAAATGCCTGAAGGTACCACGTCCATCTGTACAAACAATAGAACGCAAGTACAAACACCATGGGACCGCGCAGCCGTCATACCGCTCCAGTCTCTTGACAACAAGGTTGATGAAATCCGAGCAAGGGTAGCATTCCAGAGAGACATCAGAGACTGTAACGTTCTTTGCTTCACGGATACATGGCTCACTCGAGACACACTATCGGAGTCGGTACAGGCAGTTGGTTTCTTCACGCATCGCGCCGACAGAAACAAACATCTTTCTGGTAAGAAGACGGGCAGGGGGGGTATGCCTTATGATTAACGAGACGTGGTGTGATCATAACAACATACAAGAACTCAAGTTCTTCTGTTCACCTGACTTAGAATTCCTCACAATCAAATGTCGACCGCATTATCTACCAAGAGAATTCTCTTCGACTATAATCACAGCCGCATATATTCCCACCCCAAGCAGACACATCAATGGCCCTGAACTAACTTTATTTGACTCTATGTAAACTGGAAACCACATATCCTGAGGCTGCATTCATTGTAGCTGGGGATTTTAACAAGGCTAATCTGAAAACAAGACTCCCTAAATTCTATCAGCATATCGATTGTGCTACCAGGGCTGGTAAAACCCTGGATCATTGTTATTCTAACTTCCGCTACGCATATAAGCCCCCCCCCCCCTCCTTTCGGAAAAGCTGACCACGACTCCATTTTGTTTCTTCCAGCCTATAGACAGAAACTAAAACAGGAAGCTCCCGCTCTCAGGTCTGTTCAGCGCTGGTCCGACCAATCTGATTCCACGCTTCAAGATTGCTTCGATCACGTGGATTGGGATATGTTCCGCATTGCGTCAAACAACAACATTGACGAATACGCTGATTCGGTGAGCGAGTTCATTAACAAGTGCATTGGCGATGTCGTACCCACAGCAACTATGAAAACATTCCCCAACCAGAAACCGTGGATTGACAGCAGCATTCGTGCAAAACTGAAAGCGCGAACCACTGCTTTTAACCAGGGCAAGGTGACTGGAAACATGACCGAATACAAACAGTGTAGCTATTCCCTTTGCAAGGCAATCAAACAAGCTAAGCGTCAGTATAGAGACAAAGTAGAGTCGCAATTCAACGGCTCAGACACAAGAGGTATGTGGCAGGGTCTACAGTCAATCACGGATTACAAAAAGAAAACCAGCCCTGTCACGGACCAGGTTGTCTTGCTCCCGGACAGACTAAACAACTTCTTTGCTCGCTTTGAGGACAATACAGTGCCACTGACACGGCCCACTACCAAAACCTGCGGACTCTCCTTCACTGCAGCCAACGTGAGTAAAACATTTAAACGTTTAACCCTTGCAAGGCTGCAGGCCCAGACAGCATCCCCAGCCGCGTCCTCAGAGCATGCGCAGACCAGCTGGCTGGTGTGTTTACGGACATATTCAATCAATCCTTATCCCAGTCTGCTGTTCCCACATGCTTCAAGAGGGCCACCATTGTTCCTGTTCCCAAGAAAGCTAAGGTAACTGAGCTAAACGACTACCGCCCCGTAGCACTCACTTCCGTCATCATGAAGTGCTTTGAGAGACTAGTCAAGGACCATATCACCTCCACCCTACCTGACACCCTAGACCCACTCCAATTTGCTTACCGCCCCAATAGGTCCACATACGACGCAATCGCAACCACACCGCACGCTGCCCTAACCCATCTGGACAAGAGGAATATCTATGTGAGAATGCTGTTCATCGACTACAGCTCAGAATTTAACACCATAGTACCCTCCAAACTCGTCATCAAGCTCGAGACCCTGGGTTTCGACCCCGCCCTGTGCAATTGGGTACTGGACTTCCTGACGGGCCGCCCCCAGGTGGTGAGGGTAGGTAACAACATCTCCACCCCACTGATCCTCAACACTGGGTCCCCACAAGGGTGCGTTCTGAGCCCTCTCCTGTACTCCCTGTCCACACACGACTGCGTGGCCATGCACGCCTCCAACTCAATCATCAAGTTTGCAGACGACACTACAGTGGTAGGCTTGATTACCAACAACGACGAGACGGCCTACAGGGAGGAGGTGAGGGCCCTCGGAGTGTGGTGTCAGAAAAATAACCTCACACTCAACGTCAACAAAACAAAGGAGATGATCGTGGACTTCAGGAAACAGCGCAGCAGCGCCTCTTCAACCTCAGGAGGCTGAAGAAATGCGGCTTGTCACCAAAAGCACTCACAAACTTTTACAGATGCACAATTGAGAGCATCCTGTCGGGCTGTATCACCGCCTGGTACGGCAACTGCTCCGCCCACAACCGTAAGGCTCTCCAGAGGGTAGTGAGGTCTGCACAACGCATCACCGGGGGCAAACTACCTGCCCTCCAGGAGACCTACACCACCAGATGTCACAGGAAGGCCATAAAGATCATCAAGGACAACAACCACCCGAGCCACTGCCTGTTCACCCCTCTATCATCCAGAAGGCGAGGTCAGTACAGGTGCATCAAAGCAGGGACCGAGAGACTGAAAAACAGCTTCTATCTCAAGGCCATCAGACTGTTAAACAGCCACCACTAACATTGAGTGGCTGCTGCCATACATGTAAAACATTTATCACAATGCCACTTAATATAATGTTTACATACCCTACATTACGCATCTCATATGTATATACTGTATTCTATACCACCTACTGCATCTTGCCATCTTTATGTAATACATGTATCACTAGCCACTTTAAACAATGTCACTTAATATAATGTTTACATACCCTACATTACTCATCTCATATGTATATACTGTACTCGATACCATCTACTGCATCTTGCCTATGCCGTTCTGTACCATCACTCATTCATATATCTTTATGTACATATTCTTCATCCCTTTACACTTGTGTGTATAAGGTAGCTGTTGTGAAATTGTTAGGTTAGATTACTCGTTGGTTATTACTGCATTGTCGGAACTAGAAGCACAAGCATTTCGCTACACTCGCATTAACATCTGCTAACCATGTGTATGTGACAAATACAATTTGATTTGATTTGATTTGAAGGAGATGCGTTCTTTCTCCTAGAGATGAACGTACTTTGGTGCGAAAAGTGCAAATCAATCCCAGAACAACAGCAAAGGACCTTGTTTAGATGCTGGAGGAAACAGGTACAAAATTATCCTTATCCACAGTAAAACGAGTCATATATCGACATAACCTGAAAGTCCGCTCAGCAAGGAAGAAGCCACTTCTCCAAAACCGCCATAAAAAAAGCCAGACTACGGTTTGCAACTGCACATGGGGACAAAGATGGTGCTTTTTGGAGAAATGTCCTCTGGTCTGATGAAACAAAAATAGAACTGTTTGGCCATAATGACCATCGTTATGTTTGGAGGAAAAAGGGGGATGCTTGCAAGCTGAGGAACACCATGCCAACCGTGAAGCACAGGGGTGGCAGCAACATGTTGTGCAGGTGCTTTGCTGCAGGAGGGACTAGTGCACTTCACAAAATAAATGGCATCATGAGGAGCGACAATTATGTAGATTTATTGAAGCAACATCTCAAGACATCGTTCAGGAAGTTAAAGCTTGGTCGCAAATGGGTCTTCCAAAAGGACAATGACCCCAAGCATACTTCCAAAGTTGTGGCAAAATGGCTTAAGGACAACAAAGTCAAGGTGTTGGAGTGGCCATCACAAAGCCCTGACCTCAATCCTATAGCAAATTTGTGGGCAGAACTGCGAGCAAGGATGCCTACAAACCTGACTCAGTTACAGCAGCTCTGTCAGGAGGAATCGGCCAAAATTCACCCAACTTAGTGTGGGAAGCTTGTGGAAGGCTACCCAAAACATTTGACCCAAGTTAAACAATTTAAAGGCAGTGCTACCAAATACTAATTGAGTGTATGTAAACTTCTGACCCACAGGGAATTTGATGAAAAGATATAAGCTAAAATAAATCATTCTCTCTACTATTATTCTGACATTTCACATTCTTAAAATAAAGTGGTGATCCTAACTGACCTAAGACAGGGAATTTTTACTAGGATTAAATGTCAGGAATTGTGAAAAACTGAGTTTGGCTAAGGTGTATGTAAACTTCCTACTTCAACTCTCTCTCTATATATATATATGTGTGTGTGTGTATATATATATATATATATATGTGTATTTGTATGTATGTACATGTATATTTATATATATGTGGGTATGTGTGTGTATGTATATATATAAAAATATATACTGTATATTTACCCAAAAAATATATGGTGGATTGGAAATGATGCAGTCAATTACATTGATGGATGCCACAATGTATCCGCAATATTAAAACTGATCTATCCCGTAATTGTTTTATATTTTTTTAATAACAAACTCCTGTGAAGGTGGGACTTATTCTTAATGAGCAAAATGGCTTCCAGAGAGTACCCTCTAGAGTATTTCGAATCCACTCACAGGAAGTACAGTATCACAGATCATGAATAGGCTTACTACTAACCCTTTGATTTCATAGCAACGGTCCTCAAAATGGTCAAAATATAAATTCTCTCCAACCAGCTCTTTCTAAGGTACCGCCCCAAAGAGAATTTGTAACCCTCTCACAATCTCCCGTCAACTTTCACCATGGCTTTTACCCAAAGACGTGCAACAATACTTATTCATGATTGATGTCATCTAGAATATTAAACACAAGACTGAAATGTTTTGTACCAAAATAGGACCCACCTGATGTGAACATCAACATACTGTATATCACTCTAGAATTAACCAATGCATATTTATTTAACACAATAGGAAATATTTCACGATTGTTTTAGATATGTGTTATTTTTCATGTCAGCTTTCTGAGTGGCGACTGCGTTACCATCTAATCAAACATCAACAATTTTCTATCCCACGAAGGGGAAGACTAACTGTTTGTAGACCGTTTTCTTCTCTCTTGTAATGTACAGTAGTTGCCGTGTAAATGCGCTTAATCTCCATCAATATATCAACTTTGATAAACGATTTTGTCCCATGTTCACGATTCCTGATAATACCCCCAATCCTTTTGAGACATCGTTTCACACTTTTCCTCAATAGTAAAGTCCAAGAGAAAAGGTGGTTTGCACAGGTAATACAGTAGTATGAATATTGTCAGATTCTATTTTGAAAACTGTCAGTGAAGTGGCATTTATTTGACAAATAGATAATCCACTTCTCAAACACAGCCATCTGATGGCTTAGAGTTTAGAGAGGTGTATTCTCATGTTGGCATGGCTTGAACCTTGATAAGTGATTGAAGCCATGATGAAAAATGTGGATTAATCTTCAACACCATAGAGGTCATGCAGCCAGTTAGAGTTGTCAGATCTGAGAATGTTGAGATTAAGGGATATAGTTGTGCTCTGTCGAGATCTTTAGCAAACCATCCCAATCATCTCTACCTGTATCCTCACAGGTATCTAGTATTGTATCATCCTATGTAGCCAGGTGTATCCCTTTTATGTTCTCTCTGTGTGTGGCTGTCTAACAGACACAGCGTCATGCACTGATGCGGGTGATCAGGAAGGCCCAGTGCAGAACGTCTTGTGGCTTCAGAGGCTGTCTGTCACTTTGAATGGTAATGCACTCTGAAATGTGCTGCTGATGTGCTGTCCACCCCGACTGCCTCCAGTCTTTTCTCTCTCTCTCTCTCTCTCAATTCAATTCAATTCAATTCAAGGGGCTTTATTGGCATGGGAAACATGTGTTAACATTGCCAAAGCAAGTGAGGTAGGTAATATACAAAAGTCAAATAAACAATAAAAATGAACAGTAAACATTACACATACAGAAGTTTCAAAACAATAAAGACATTACAAATGTCATATTATATATATGCAGTGTTGTAACAATGTACAAATGGTTAAAGCACACAAGTTAAAATAAATAAACATAAATATGGGTTGTATTTACAGTGGTGTTTGTTCTTCACTGGTTGCCCTTTTCTTGTGGCAACAGGTCACAAATCTTGCTGCTGTGATGGCACACTGTGGAATTTCACCCAGTAGATATGGGAGTTTATCAAAATTGGATTTGTTTTCGAATTCTTTGTGGATCTGTGTAATCTGAGGGAAATATGTCTCTCTAATATGGTCATACATTGGGCAGGAGGTTAGGAAGTGCAGCTCAGTTTCCACCTCATTTTGTGGGCAGTGTGCACATAGCCTGTCTTCTCTTGAGAGCCATGTCTGCCTACGGCGGCCTTTCTCAATAGCAAGGCTATGCTCACTGAGTCTGTACATAGTCAAAGCTTTCCTTAAGTTTGGGTCAGTCACAGTGGTCAGGTATTCTGCCACTGTGTACTCTCTGTTTAGGGCCAAATAGCATTCTAGTTTGCTCTGTTTTTTTGTTAATTCTTTCCAATGTGTCAAGTAATTATCTTTTTGTTTTCTCATGATTTGGTTGGGTCTAATTGTGCTGTTGTCTCTCTCTCTCTCTCTCTCTCTCTCTCTCTCTCTCTCTCTCTCTCTCTCTCTCTCTCTCTCTCTCTCTCTCTCTCTCTCTCTCTCTCTCTCTCTCTCTCTCTCTCTCTCTCTCTCTTCGGAGTGCATGCTGGGAGTGAGTCGTCAAGCAGGAGTGATTGTGAGAGCGACTGGATTTCTTTTCACTCTATTGGGTGTTGGTATGTAAATATATATATATTGATTAGTTTAGTTGGTTTAAGGGTATTTTTTCTAAATATTAATAAGAAAGTATAGGGGTGGTGGGATAGTTTGAGGTTGTTTGTTTGTCGCGAGGGCACAACCAGCGGGTGGGGCGGGTTGAAATGGCCACTCGTGGAGGTTTGGAGTATGAAAAACTTAGTCGAAGGAATGGAGTGAAGATTCCAGCCGCGGCTGGCTGTTCAGTAGAAGAATGTAGTCTTGCGGTGGGTGCTATCATTGGGTATGATAGCATCAAATCAGCCTCAAGGATGAATAGCGCTGTAGTGATATTCTTAGATTCTATTGAAAAGGTGAATAAAATAGTCGAGACGGGTGTGGTGTTGCGGGAAACACAGACGCAGGTATTTCCGCTTATGAATCCGGCGAAAAAAGTGATACTTTCTAACGTGCCACCTTTTGTTAGAGATGAAGTGCTGGAGCGAGAGTTAGCGCGTCATGGTCAAATCGTATCTACAATAAAGAAGGTTCTTTTTGGATGCAAATCTCCGTTGCTGAAACATGTCGTGTCTCATAGGAGGCAAGTGCATATGATCTTAAAAAAGGACGTAGATGAACTGAATTTAGCGTTCAGTTTTAAGATTGATGGATTTGATTATGTATTTTACGCTTCGACTGAATCAATGAAATGTTTTGGTTGTGGAAGAGAGGGGCATTTGGTGCGCAGTTGTCCCGAGAATGAGCGCGCTGAGACCGGTAGTAGTTATAGTGCTGGTGCAAATAACGCACCACCGCGAAGGGATGAAAATGCTAAGGGTGCAGGGGAAGGGAGAAGGTGGGCAGATGTGGTTGGAAAAGTAGGAGAAGAAGGCATTGTGGATAAGGTGGAAATTGTGGTAGATCAGAACAAAGAGGGAGGGGAAACAGGTGGTGAGATTGCGACTGCCGTCGCTGAGGTGGTGCTGGAAAATGAAATTGGAGGGCAAGAGGAGATTGAAATAACGGAAAAAGAAGCAGATGTTTTCAAAATACCTAGGAGTAAAAGGAAGAACGTAAGGGGGGGTGAAGGGTCTAGTTCTAAGAGAAAGGTAGAGAGTGATAAATCAGTTGAAGATGAACAAGTGGTAGAGATGGTAGAGTTTTCTTCTGGGGAGGATAGCGAGAGTGAGTCTTCTGACGCGTCACAACAATGTAGCGAGACAAATGAGATAGAAGGGAGATATGGAATTGAGAAGATACGTCAATTTCTGAAGTTGACAAAAGGGAAGAAATATATGCAGGATTACAAAGTAACTGATTTTTTCCCTGAAAGTGAATTGTTTATTGAATCAGCAAAGTTTCTGATGTCAAAAATTACAGGAGGAGGGTTGAAAAGCCCTGAAATTGCTAGACTCAAGAAAGTGGTCACGAGAGTGATAAGTGATGTAAATTCGAAAGAAAATGAAAGAGTTCAGTTGCAGTTTTAACTCTGTAAAGAGATGTGGTGGCTGTATCATCATCTGTATATTTTTTTCATCCATGAGCAGTTTTAAGATTTCTTCTTTAAACGTAAATGGGGCAAGAGATGGTAAAAAAAGAGCCATGGTGTATGAGTTAATTAGGGGAAAGGGAAGTGACATAATTTTTCTACAAGAAACGCATAGTAATTTGGAAAATGAAGTCATGTGGCAAAAGGAGTGGGGTGGGACAGTGGTGTGTAGTCATAAAAACTCAAAAAGTGGGGGGGTGGCTATTTTGTTCTCAAAAGGGTTTTTGCCTTTGTCTTATGAGATTGAGGAGATAGTTGAGGGGAGGTTATTAAAAGTCAGAGCAAGGTATGAAAACATCACTATGTGTCTGATAAATGTATATGCCCCAGTGGTGACAGTTGAGAGGGTATGTTTTTTAGAGACATTATCAAATACCATTGAGAAATGTAATAAAGAGGATTATTTATTTATTGCTGGGGATTTCAACTGCACAGTCAGCGATTTAGATAGAAATCACCAAGAACCTCATATAGCCTCAAGGACTTTTTTAAAACGCCTTATTGTAACACATGAATTGTGTGATATTTGGCGGAGTCAAAATGGAGGAACAAGGCAGTACACCTGGGCGCATGTGAGAGAGAACATCATTTCTATGGCTAGGTTAGATAGGTTTTATTGTTTTGAGCATCAATCTCAGGTTTGTAAATCAAGTGTGATAACCCCAGTGGGATTTTCTGATCATTGTTTAATAACAGAGGTGGTGTTCATTAATGATGTAAAACCCAAAAGTGCATACTGGCATTTTAATACAACTTTATTGAGTGATGCTCATTTCAGGAAATGTTTCAGTTTTTTGTGGGAGAGGTGGAGGTCTCAAAAGGCCAGTTTTATATCACTTCAACAGTGGTGGGATATAGGGAAAATCCAGATTCAACAATTCTGTAATCAATACACGAGGAATGTCACCAAGGATATCACCAGATCAATGAAAGCCTTAGAGGTTGAAATAGTGGAACTCATGACGTTGGTTGAGACCACAGGAGATCGAGGCCATACTCAGGCCCTCAAGAAGAGAAAAGCTGCATTGGCAGACCTGCTGGGTATCAGAGCACAGGGGGCATTGGTGAGAAGTAAGTTTCAGGGAATATCTGAAATGGATGCCTCATCCAAGTTTTTCTTTGGTTTAGAGAAAAAGAATGGACAAAGAAAAATTATTCATTGTCTCAAATCAGCTGTTGGACAAGAGCTCACTAGCCCGAGTGAAATTAGAAAGAGGGCAGTAGAGTTCTATGCTGAGCTCTATAAGTGTGAGTACAAAGAGGATAAAACAGTGACACAACAGTTCTTTGATGGGCTCCCAAAGGTGGCTGCAGAAGCTCAGGTTGAGCTGGAGCAACCGTTGTCTTTGCAGGAGTTATACACTGCATTAAAAGGCATGGAAAATGGAAGGGCACCAGGCATTGATGGGCTTCCCGTTGACTTTTTTAAGTCTTTTTGGGCTATGTTGGGAGAAGATTGGCTAGCAGTAGTTAATGATAGTTTAACCGGAGGGTTACTACCAATAAGCTGCAGAAGGGCTGTCCTCACCCTATTGCCCAAAAAGGGTGACCCTAGGGAGGTGAAGAACTGGAGGCCGGTGGCTTTATTGTGCACTGATTATAAGATATTGTCAAAGGCTTTGTCCAACAGGCTGAGGGAGGTGATGGGGCAAATCATACATACGGACCAGTCCTACTGTGTTCCTGGCAGGCAGATAGGGGATAACATTTCTCTGATTCGTGATTTTTTGGACGTCTCTAAGGCTATTGGGTTGGATGCTGGTCTAATTTCAATTGATCAGGAAAAGGCATTTGACCGAGTTGAACATAAATATTTATGGCACACGCTTGAGGCGTTTGGGTTCAGCTCGGGTTTTATTGCCATGATAAAGGTGATATATGGTGACATTGAAAGTGTATTGAAAGTTAACGGTGGTTTGAGTGCTCCTTTTAAAGTGTGTAGAGGTATTCGGCAGGGATGTTCTTTGTCAGGGATGTTGTATGCCATTGCTATAGAGCCACTACTAAATAGCATTAGAAGTCGCATTGAAGGGGTGTACCTTTCAGAGGATATTCCTCCTATTCGTCTCTCAGCCTATGCTGATGATGTAGTTGTGTTAGTGAAAAATCAAGCGGAGGTGGATAGTTTGAGTATAATGGTTGATCGTTTTAGGGGAATATCCTCTGCAAAGGTAAATTGGGAAAAGAGTTGTGCTTTACAGATTGGGAAATGGGCTGGAGGGATCATGGCTTTGCCAGGGGGGCTAGAATGGTGTAAGGGAGGTTTTAAGTATCTTGGAGTGTACCTAGGAGATGAGGGGACTATGGAAAAGAATTGGAGTGGGGTGGTTGAAATGGTGGAAGGGAGGATGAGGAGATGGCGTTGGTTATTATCTCGTATGTCATATAGGGGGCGCACTATTATAGTTAATAATGTGATTGCCTCTGCACTGTGGCATCGGTTGTCAGTTTTAGAACCACCATCTGGCCTTCTGGCTAAGATACAGGCAATTATTGTGGATTTCTTTTGGGATAAATATCATTGGGTTCCACAAAGTGTTTTGTATTTATCAAAAGAGGAGGGGGGACAAGGTCTTGTACATCTTGCTAGTAGAGCTGCTGCTTTCCGGTTTCAGTTTATTCAAAGGTTGCTTTATGGACCGGAAAATGTGGTGTGGAGAGGGGTGGCAGGTCTTGTATTACAGAGGGTTGGAGGATTAGGATTAAAGAAGGCTTTATTTTTGGTTGATAGTAGACAGATTTCTAGGGAGGGAGTACCTCCGTTTTACAGAGGCCTTCTCAGAGTGTGGAGCATAATGAAGGTGTCCAGACGAAATTCAGCGGAGTCAGTGCATTGGCTGTTGGAGGAACCGCTGGTGTATGGGGCAAGACTGGATTGTACAACTGCAGCTGTTCCACATTTCTCCAAGATTCTGGTGAAGGGCAAAATAATCACCTTAAAACAGTTAATGGCCATGGCTGGGCCCGCCTTAATGGATGGAAGACGGGTGGCTGAACATTTGGGGATGAGGTCGGAAAGGATTGTCGGACAAATGTTGGGGAGCTGCAGGAAGGCTCTGTCAGAGGAAGAGTGGGGAATGCTTAATAGCCACGAGAAGAAGGTACAAGATGAAGACGTCGATTTTCCAAGACTAGGGATTACACCAAATATCCCAGAGTCAGAGAGAAAGGGTTTATTGTTGGATTTGAGAGGGTTGGAGGAGGTGGGTTTGGATGAGGTGAATGGGAAGGACTTGTATAGGGGGTGTGTAAAGGTGTTAAATAAAGATAAATTGAAAAATAGAAAAGACACTCCATGGAGGGTAAAATTGGGAATTGATGACAAGGTAAAGCCAGCATGGAGAGCACTGTACAAACCACCGTTACAAAAGGGTACTGGTGATATGCAATGGAGGGTTTTACATGGCATTATTGCAGTTAATGCTTTTGTATCTGTCATTAACTCAGAGGTTAGAGATGGATGTCCTTTTTGTAATATAAGAGAAACCATTTTTCACTGTTTTATGGAGTGTGAGAGGATAAAACCTCTATTGGAAATACTGGAGTCTTTGTTTAGAGCTGTAGGTGAGTTTTTTAATAACAATGTTTTTATTTTGGGGTTTCAATATAGTAAGCAACAGAAAAGAAAATGTCAACTGTTAAATTTTATTTTGGGACAAGCTAAGATGTCAATTTTTTTGAGTAGGAAACATAAGATAGACACGGGATATGAGAAGGATATAAGATGTGTTTTTAAAGGATTAGTGAAAGCAAGAATAAAAGTGGATTTTGAGTTCTTCTCAGCTGTAAAAGATCTCCCATTATTTGAGGAGAAGTGGGCATATGAAGGAGTGCTTTGTTTTGTAGAGGAGGGGAAATTATTTTTTGTTGAGGAAATAAGTTGAATGTATATGTTCTTTTGTATTTTTATTTTATTTATTTTGAGTAGGAATTACATTTATTGTTTCATTTCTGAAAAGGCAGTGTGTCATTATTTATGTTAATAATTGAGTAGAAAATAAAGGTTTTATAAAAACTCAAACTCTCTCTCTCTCTCTCTCTCTCTCAAATTCAAGCTGCTTTATTGGCATGAAAAACATTGTGTCAATATTGCCAAAGCAACAATGTATACAATATAAATCAAATCAAATCAAATCAAATTTTATTAGTCACATACACATGGTTAGCAGATGTTAATGCGAGTGTAGCGAAATGCTTGTGCTTCTAGTTCCGACAATGCAGTAATAACCAACAGTAATCTAACCTAACAATTCCACACTACTACCTTACACACACACACAAGTGTAAGGGATAAAGAATATGTACATAAAGATATATGGATGAGTGGTGGTACAGAACGGCATGGCAGATGCAGTAGATGGTATAGAGTACGGTATATACATATGAGATGAGTACTGTAGGGTATGTAAACATAAAGTGGCATAGTTTAAAGTGGCTAGTGGTACATGTATTGCATAAAGATGGCAAGATGCAGTAGATGATATAGAGTACAGTATATATACATATGAGATGGGTAATGTAGGGTATGTAAACATTGTATTAAGTGGCATTGCTTAAAGTGGCTAGTGGTACATTTTTACATAATTTCCATCAATTCCCATTTTTAAAGTGGCTGGAGTTGAGTCAGTATGTTGGCAGCGGCCGCTAAATGTTAGTGGTGGCTGTTTAACAGTCTGATGGCCTTGAGATAGAAGCTGTTTTTCAGTCTCTCGGTCCCTGCTTTGATGCACCTGTACTGACCTCGCCTTCTGGATGATAGCGGGGTGAACAGGCAGTGGCTTGGGTGGTTGTTGTCCTTGATGATCTTTATGGCCTTCCTGTGACATCGGGTGGTGTAGGTGTCCTGGAGGGCAGGTAGTTTGCCCCTGGTGATGCGTTCTGCAGACCTCACTACCCTCTGGAGAGCCTTACGGTTGTGGGCGGAGCAGTTGCCGTACCAGGCGGTGATACAGCCCGACAGGATGCTCTCGATTGTGCATCTGTAGAAGTTTGTGAGTGCTTTTGGTGACAAGCCGAATTTCTTCAGCCTCCTGAGGTTGAAGAGGCGCTGCTGCGCCTTCTTCACAACGCTGTCTGTGTGGGTGGACCAGTTCAGTTTGTCCGTGATGTGTACACCGAGGAACTTAAAACTTTCCACCTTCTCCACTACTGACCCGTCGATGTGGATAGGGGGGTGCTCCCTCTGCTGTTTCCTGAAGTCCACAATCATCTCCTTTGTTTTGTTGACGTTGAGTATGAGGTTATTTTCCTGACACCACACTCCGAGGGCCCTCACCTCCTCCCTGTAGGCCGTCTCGTCGTTGTTGGTGATCAAGCCTACCACTGTAGTGTCATCCGCAAACTTGATGATTGAGTTGGAGGCGTGCATGGCCACGCAGTCGTGGGTGAACAGGGAGTACAGGAGAGGGCTCAGAACGCACCCTTGTGGGGCCCCAGTGTTGAGGATCAGCGGGGTGGAGATGTTGTTACCTACCCTCACCACCTGGGGGCGGCCCGTCAGGAAGTCCAGGACCCAGTTGCACAGGGCGGGGTCGAGACCCAGGGTCTCGAGCTTGATGACGAGTTTGGAGGGTACTATGGTGTTAAATGCTGAGCTGTAATCGATGAACAGCATTCTCACATGGGTATTCCTCTTGTCCAGATGGGTTAGGGCAGTGTGCAGTGTGGTTGCGATTGCGTCGTCTGTGGACCTATTGGGTCGGTAAGCAAATTGGAGTGGGTCTAGGGTGTCCGGTAGGGTGGAGGTGATATGGTCCTTGACTAGTCTCTCAAAGCACTTCATGATGACGGAAGTGAGTGCTACGGGGCGGTAGTCGTTTAGCTCAGTTACCTTAGCTTTCTTGGGAACAGGAACAATGGTGGCCCTCTTGAAGCATGTGGGAACAGCAGACTGGGATAAGGATTGATTGAATATGTCCGTAAACACACCAGCCAGCTGGTCTGCGCATGCTCTGAGGACGCGGCTGGGAATGCCGTCTGGGCCTGCAGCCTTGCGAGGGTTAACACGTTTAAATGTTTTACTCACCTCGGCTGCAGTGAAGGAGAGCCCGCAGGTTTTGGTAGGGGGCCGTGTCAGTGGCACTGTATTGTCCTCAAAGCGGGCAAAAAAGTTGTTTAGCCTGTCTGGGAGTGTATTACAATATACATTGTAATACAATTAAAACAATGACAAATAATAATATAGAATGGCAGTAAATAATAATACAAAATTAAATATAAAAAATAGTAACAATAAAATGGTAACAGTCAATAGTCGAATGTAATGTATGGTGTAATGCACCACTACCACCACCACTATCATTAAACTGCTATCATTACCATTACCACCCATACCATTACTATTTGGAATGATAAACAACAATAATAATACTAATAACAATAACAGTAATAACAATAACAGTCATAATAAGTAAGTTACTGCTTACTATGCAGATGTTATTATTCAGTGTCCCTCAGGCTATGGCAGGCAAATACATATTTGGCTGCAAGAGGAGCCATTGCTCCTTCGCCCATGAGTATTTTTAGTTTTTCCTCTGGGTTTAATAAGTTAAAATTTGGAATAAATGTAGTCATTTCTGTGAATAATGAATCTCTTGGTGAGGAATATTTATCACAGTAAAGGAGAAAGTGCATCTCTGTTTCTACCTCCCCTGTCGTGCAGTGACCACATACACGCTCCTCTTTGGGTAGCCATGTCTTTTTATGTCTGCCGGTTTCTATTGCCAATCGGTGGTCACTCAGCCTGTACTTGGTAAGGATCTGTCTCTGCTTCGAATCTCTGACAGAGTAGAGATATTCAGCCAATTCATATTCTCTGTTTAGGGTCAGATAGCAATTTAGTCGGCTTTGGGATTTTGTTTCGTTTTTCCAATGTTGTAAATATGAGTCCTTTGATTGGTTCATGATTTTGTTTATTTGAATTCTTTCTTTTGAAGCAGTGCCGGTGTCAGCTTGGTTGGTTAGGTCCAACACCAGCTGACTGAGAGGGCTCGTTTCTGGGCTCAGCTCTTGGGTTTGAAGTGCTTTAAATTGCAGACTCGAATTTGGACTTGAATTTAGATGTAGCCAAAATTTTAATGATCTTTTCTGTATTTTCATTATTACTGGAAAGCGGCCCAAAGCGGCTCTTTCTCTCTCTCTCTCTCTCTCTCTCTCTCTCTCTCTCTCTCTCTCTCTCTCTCTCTCTCTCTCTCTCTCTCTCTCTCTCTCTCTCTCTCTCTCTCTCTCTCTCTCTCTCTCTCTCTCTCTCTCTCGTGTGAATAGGAATGAGGAGGAAGATATGGCTGTTTCCCCCATAAAGGTACTAGAAACAGAGGCTATATAGTGTTGAAGACAAGATGACTCATGTTTCAGTCTATAGTTAACATATCACGTAACTGAATTAGAGTACCTGGAATATGTTCACCAAGTGGTACTTCTGAAATACAAGGTGGCGGTCTGTTTCTAATACTGCTGGACTAAGACCACTATGCCCATTCTCCTCCAAACAACACAGACATGCCTCCAGGACAGTGCCATTATTACTCTTCATTATAGGGATAACCACAGTCCGACCAAACAAGTGGATATTTCCATTTTGTGTGATTCACCAAATGAAATCAGTAAGCTTTTAAACATCCCTTTGTAACTAGCTTAAGCCAGTCAATAGCTCCTGCAATTCTTTTTAATGGACCGGCTTTTTAGAAACACACAAAAGCTCCAAACTGGGGTATTATTCTTTATCAGACGTTTTGTAACCATCAATTTGGTGGCTTTCTCTGGATTAACTGACGGTGGGCTTTTATCAAAATGAAACCCTTAAGACACCTGATAGGAAGAGCGGAAAGCTATACTATCATCATCACCCTTTATTATGGTATTTTACCTTCCACCAGTATAAAGATGCTATAATAAGGCATTTTGATTTCTGTACGTGCAGTAATTCAACTTTGGACCACATTGTTGGTCGGCCTCACCAAGTAGTGTCTGTCAAAATGTTACGTTTTTGCCTACCTGTTACTTAACCCTAACCAATAGTGTACATGTTTTCGTAATGAACATAGATGATTCTACATTAGGTTCAGAGTTAGGAAGAAAAATATCATAAAAGAAAGTCTAGGCTAGTTCTGTGTTTTACCAGCCTTTGTTGAACCCCACGTAGTCAAATCCTTACAAGCGTGCGCCAGTAGAATCTTGTCTCATTCTATCTGACAATGTTACCACCAGCACCTGTTCCAAGCAGGCAGAGCCCAACTATGTTAATCCAGCAGATACATGGTAAACACCCACACACACACACAGCATAGCCCACCTGCTCTACAGCTAAGAGTCAACTGTTCTATTCCGTAACAACACAGAATACTTGTATTTGTATTCAAGCGCACATCTCTTTTCATGGGGTGCTGGGATGAATAAATCTTGTAATTGTAAAGTTGGACCCGAACACTAAACTGCTCCAAAACATACTGTTCCTTTGAATGACTTGTAGAGACATTGTTGCTCTCACTGATGCAACCCAACTTGGTATTATATTAAGTAGAGGTGAACTCCATGCGTACCTATAACTACGACTCATTTCTTGCAGTGAACACGAATGCGGGTCAAACGTAGTGTGGGTTGAGGATAAGCAGAGGGGAAAAAACATTACTGGGATATAAAGTGTGTGATGTTAAGGCCAAGCACACTAAACATGTCCACTCCACTCCTCCACTCTGTGGCTGTGAAGAGTGAAGTGGAGCTGTTTCACGTGAAAACTGAAGTGTCATAACTGTCCCTGAGAGGCTGTAATGATGGCTGGAACCATACTGCAGGCTGAATCATCTGGGAGGAATGTTCTAGAATACTAAACACCTGTTCTGGAATAATAAACACCTAGATACCAGAGGACTTCAATGCTTTTTGACAGGTCGCTACAGAATAATTAGGTTGTGATTTGTCAAATCAAAAAAGTTGCAGTTCTCCTGAGGAAATGTTGAGATCACTTTCAACTGTTAATGTGAGAATTTAAGAGACAGTTGCCTTGGGTAGTCGATTAAGTCTGCCAATGAAAACTCAGGGACACTAGTGCTGACTGCTAAAAGACAGTAAAAGGAAAGGTGTTTTTGTGGAGGAAGAAGAATGGTCTGAGGGAAATAACAGAAGCACCGACCAAACAATACAAGGCTGACTCAAGGCTCACCTCAGTTACTGCTAGCAGAGCAGTAGAGATGGAGAGTTATCCTCCCCTCAGACCAAAGCTTGAACATCACCCTGGCCTATACTGTAGCATGTCAACTGTGAAGGAGTACACAGCCTGTACTAAGCCTTGGAGGTCATGAGAGTTCCTGGGGCCTCATTTATAAACCTTGCATTGGTATAAATTATACCACAAAATGTGCATGTGCCAGTTTTCACGCAAAAGTTGGGATTTATAAAAACAAATATTGATGTGAGAATGTACTCACCTCCCTGCAAAGTGTATTGCAAACTGGCAAGTAAGTATTTTGTGCAAATGGGGTATATGATGAAAAAAATGCAAACAGGAAACATATTAACAAGAATGCAACCATTTGCCATTAATGAGAACAGTGAACATTTCTGTGTTTTATTTTTAGAATCCAAAATAATTAGACATTGGAATCTTACAATTAGACATAGGAATCTTTTTTTTATTTTTTAAATGTCATTGCAGATCATATTCCTCACCTTTTCTGGCATGATGGGTTCATATTCCTGAATGAGCCATACACCAAATTACCATGAAGCATTTCTCATTTCATTGGATCTAGTAGCCTAGTAAATAGATAGGCTATATGTATTTGAAGTTGTGCAATATAATAGTCTACAATACCAGCATACAGTCTAATTGAACAGCTGATCTTTTACACTGAATTAGGCCTATCTATCAAATGTCATGTTTTTATTGTCATGTGCACAAGTATAGTGAAATGCCTTTCTTGCTTTCTCACCATTTAAAAAAAAAATTGAACTAGGCAAGTCAATTAAGAACAAATTCTTATTTACAATGATGGCCTACACCAGCCAAAACAGTCCAACTGCGCGCCGTCATATGGGACTCCCAATCAAGGCCGGTTGTGATACAGCCTGGATTCGAACCAGGGTGTCTGTAGTGACGTCTCTAGCACTGAGATGCAGTGCCTTAGCCCGAAGCGCAACTCTGGAGCCCATGCAGTAATTAATATTAGGACTACCTGGCATAATGACTCCTTGCTGTCCCCAGTCCAACTGGGCATGCTGCTGCTCCAGTTTCAACTGTTCTGCCAATGGAACCTATGGAACCCTGACCTGTCCACCGGACGTGCTACCTGTCCCAGACCTGCTGTTTTCAACTATCTAGAGACAGCAGGAGCGGTAGAGATACTCTCAATGATCGGCTATGAAAAGCCAACTGACATTTACTCCTGAGGTGCTGACCTGTTGCACCCTCGACAACTACTGTGATTACTATTATTTGACCACGCTGGTCATTTATGAACATTTGAACATCTTGGCCATGTTCTGTTATAATCTCCACCTGGCACAGCCGGAAGAGTACTGGCCACCCCTCATAGCCTGGTTCCTCTCTAGGTTTCTTCCTAGGTTTTGGCCTTTCTAGGGAGTTTTTCCTAGCCACCGTGCTTCTACACCTGCATTGCTTGCTGTTTGGGGTTTTAGGCTGGATTTCTGTACAGCCCTTTGAGATATCAGCAAGAAGGGCTATATAAATAAATTTGATTTGATTTGATTAGTACTATTAAACATTTTAATTGAAGTAGAACATCGTCCAGGTTTGGCCGGTGTAGGCCGTCATTGTAAATATGAATTTGTTCTTAACTGACTTGCCTAGTTTAAAAAATAAATAAATGGTGAGAAAGAAATAAGTACTGCAATTGCATTTTCTGAGTAGCCTGCCCTACAATGTTTCAGAATTCGTTGGCAGTCCATCCCATTTAGGTTTGGGGGAAAGTTAATATAAAACATTGTTGAATTCAAACGTTCTACTGACAGCTCCACGACAATTTGCCGTTGTTTTCTCGTTCATAAAGGGGCACAGTAATTTTCCAGATACAGCATACATTTCTGCCAAAGATTAAAACATTCTGTCAACACTGTAAATAGACTGGTAGTTTATGAAAAATATCTGACATTATGGGTAGGCTTGAGTATTGCTGTTCGTGCGATAGGGGCGCGATATCATTGCTCACTTAAGGCAGGGCATAGAAACCCAATCATTTATTAACGAACTAAATATTTTACAACAACTCGTCTTTTGCATGCCGTGACCAAATAATGCCAATAGTTCCAAATTATACAGCAGGTAAACTGCGTTATTGTTACCATAAAAGGTGAAAGGAGGACTTTTCCAGACGGAGTTTTAGTGCTCGTTCACGTGCCCACACACACACACACACACACTGCAGATCTGATTTATAACACAACTGTCATAAATGAGGCAACTGGCCTTGCAGTTCTGATAAAAAAAAAAAACATGTTCATAACGTTTAGATGTATTCTCAGAATGTCAAACAAGGCTATTGACATTCTGGAACCCACTTCTTTGTTGCCACCAGAATGAGCATTGATTGGAATTACACTTACATTTACATTTAAGTCATTTAGCAGACGCTCTTATCCAGAGCGACTTACAAATTGGTGCATTCACCTTATGATATCCAGTGGAACAACCACTTGCTGAGAGGGTGATTGAAATTGCAAGGTCAAGAGATGCATGGTCATTATTCTGACATCCTGCTCTTTCTGTTATGTGAAGCAGTGTTGTTTGTTGCCCATTGTTACTTATTTGAATGGTCAATGCACCGTTTTTTTGTTTGTTCCCGACATTTAGCTGGTGGGGGAAATCTGTAAAAAATCTAAGGGTTTTTATCAGGGGAACTCTTTGCACCTTTTCATTTTGCTCTTGGTTTTTATTTATTTATTTATTGCTAATATAACAGTATTGTCTACCTTCATTTGAATGTCTATATTAGAATGTTCTCATATGAAGGTTATGACAGACAAAACAGCAATGTCAAAAACAATCGAGAAATAATCCATCTTTTATTATGAATGGCCAAGAGTTGTGGCTCAACCCTCGGAGAAGTTTCTCTTCATAACAAAGTTCAAATTGCTTCAGCTACTTAACTTCTGCTGTACTTCTATCAAACAAGTCCTAACTACAGTAATACCACCACACATCCATAGGTGGAAATAATAAAGCAGTGTTACCACTGGGGAGTGAGAAAAACTTTTAAAGTGTCTGCCTTTATTTTCATCAATTGAACATGGTTCTTTCAACCGTCAAATACCAACCCAAACCCACAGTGCAGAATACCCCACTTACCCTGAATTTTAAGTTTTGGGGATAAGTATTTTGTAGGGTTACTTTGTGTAAATAAACTGAATAGGAGGGTAAATAGTGTGGTTGTTTGCCAGAAAGAGTAATTCCAGCGTTACTCTGGGGGTTCTCAGCGTCAGTCCACTAGCAGCTGAGCCTGACCGATAAGCTCCTAGCCAGAGACAGAGAGAGAAAACAGAGGGAACAAGAAGACGAGAAATAAAGAGGATGAGAGGGGGAGCCAGGCAATGGAGCTGTGTGATAAAGAGTGGAAGAGAGGCTCTATTTCACACAAAAATTAGACAGAAGGGTAAAATGGGAGGACGGGAGGAGGTCGAAATAAGTTGACACAATATAACATTTAAATAATATGCCCTGTGGGAACTGTTTTTGGGGGCAGAAATGTGAGAAAGTTGGGTGACTGGACCTCTTAGTGAGTAGTGTACTGCAGGTAAGGATAGTTTGGTTCTTTCAACTTTATTTTTCTATGGTGGACGGTTAATGCAATATTTGTTTTAGCGGTATCCACAGTTTTTTCAAAGTTAGGGTGGAAGAGGACAGAGTAACTTTACTGGGGTTTGGAAGGTGTGGTGTGCGCGAAGGTGGAAGGTGTGGTGTCCATACGGCATGGATTCAGGTGTGTTCCTGAAAATGGAGTTAAGGTGGAGGAGGTTCTGCTCGCGGTCGGTGAACAGGTAGGAGCTGAATTTATACATTCTGCTTCTAGAATGAACAAAGCTGTGGTTGTGTTCATGAAAAGAGCTAATTTGGTTGGTAGGCTAATTGCTAGCGGAATATTTGTAAGGGATGTGTTGGTGTCAATTTCACCTCTCTCTACCCCTTCGACAAGAGTGGTAGTTGCAAATTTGCCTCCGTTTATTACGGATGATCAAATCAGGAAAGAGCTCGTCGTTTCGGTAAGTTTGCTAGCGGTTTTTGTGTACTGTCAGCAGGCTTTCAGGCAGATGCCGTTAAGCACGTTGTTTCGTTCCGGAGGCAAGTGTTTATGTTTCTGAACAACAATGAGCAACAGCTAAATGTGCATTTTAAAGTGAAGCATGGGGAGGGGCTCTATGCAGGGTTTGCCAGCACAGATACAGTGAGGGAAAAAAGTATTTGATCCCCTGCTGATTTTGTACGTTTGCCCACTGACAAAGAAATGATCAGTCTATAATTTTAATGGTAGGTTTATTTGAACAGTGAGAGACAGAATATCAACAAAAAAATCCAGAAAAACGCATGTCAAAAATGTTATGAATTGATTTGCATTTTAATGAGGGAAATAAGTATTTGACCCCTCTGCAAAACATGACTTAGTACTTGGTGGCAAAACCCTTGTTGGCAATCACAGAGGTCAGACGTTTCTTGTAGTTGGCCACCAGGTTTGCACACATCTCAGGAGGGATTTTGTCCCACTCCTCTTTGCAGATCTTCTTCAAGTCATTAAGGTTTCGAGGCTGACGTTTGGCAACTCGAACCTTCAGCTCCCTCCACAGATTTTCTATGGGATTAAGGTCTGGAGACTGGCTAGGCCACTCCAGGACCTTAATGTGCTTCTTCTTGAGCCACTCCTTTGTTGCCTTGGCCGTGTGTTTTGGGTCATTGTCATGCTGGAATACCCATCCACGACCCATTTTCAATACCCTGGCTGAGGGAAGGAGGTTTTCACCCAAGATTTGACGGTACATGGCCCCGTCCATCGTCCCTTTGATGCGGTGAAGTTGTCCTGTCCCTTTAGCAGAAAAACACCCCCAAAGCATAATGTTTCCACCTCCATGTTTGACGGTGGGGATGGTTTCTTGGGGTCATAGGCAGCATTCCTCCTCCTCCAAACACGGCAAGTTGGGTTGATGCCAAAGAACTCCATTTTGGTCTCATCTGACCACAACACGTTCACCCAGTTGTCCTCTGAATCATTCAGATGTTCATTGGCAAACTTCAGACGGGCATGTATATGTGCTTTCTTGAGCAGGGGGACCTTGCGGGCGCTGCAGGATTTCAGTCCTTCACGGCATAGTGTGTTACCAATTGTTTTCTTGATGACTATGGTCCCAGCTGCCTTGAGATCATTGACAAGATCCTCCTGTGTAGTTCTGGGCTGATTCCTCACCGTTCTCATGATCATTGCAACTCCACGAGGTGAGATCTTGCATGGAGCCCCAGGTTGAGGGAGATTGACAGTTCTTTTGTGTTTCTTCCATTTGCGAATAATCACAGAAACTGTTGTCACCTTCTCACCAAGCTGCTTGGCGATGGTCTTGTAGCCCATTCCAGCCTTGTGTAGGTCTACAATCTTGTCCCTGACATCCTTGGAGAGCTCTTTGGTCTTGGCCATGGTGGAGAGTTTGGAATCTGATTGATTGATTGCTTCTGTGGACAGGTATCTTTTATACAGGTAAGAAACTGAGATTAGGAGCACTCCCTTTAAGAGTGTGCTCCTAATCTCCGTTCGTTACCTGTATGAAAGACACCTGGGAGCCAGAAATCTTTTTGATTGAGAAGGGGTCAAATACTTATTTCCCTGATTAAAATGCAAATCAATTTATAACATTTTTGACATGCATTTTTCTGGATATTTTTGTTGTTATTCTGTCTCTCACTGTTCAAATAAACCTACCATTAAAATTATAGACTGATAATTTCTTTGTCAGTGGGCAAACGTACAAAATCAGCAGGGGATCAAATACTTTTTTCCCTCACTGTAGTCTACGGTGTTTTGAGTGTGGGGATTTGGGGCACAAGAGCTTTGCGTGCCCACATAAAGGCCGTAGACAAGGTGAGGGTACAAGCGCCAGTGGGGGAAATCGAGTCAAAGTCAAAGTGCAGGGGATAAGGAGATGCAGACAGCAGAGGCTGGGCCTAGTCAGGCTAGAGATGGTGGTGTAGATGAGGCTGGGTCTAGTCAGGCTATGGATGGTGGTATAGCGGAGGCTGAGTCTAGTCAGGCTATGGATGGTGGGGTAGCTGATACTGGGTCTAGTCAGGTTATTCTAGTGGATGAGGAGAGTATAGTGGGGAAGTGTAAGAGATTTGGGGGGGAGGAGGAGGGTGTCAAGCGGAAAAGAAAAAAGGGTGTGGACAAAGGCACCATGGAAATGTTGCCTGTTGCTGTGGGTGAGGACCTAACCAGAGAGAAAGGGCAGGTGGTCAGGGTGGGAGATAGAGATGAGGAGGAAAGTGAGTCTGAGGAAGAGGATGAGGAGTTATTTTTTTCAGACTCCTCTTCAATGGGCCCGGAGCTGACAGCCAGTCAAGCAGAGAGGTCTAAGTACACGTTGAGAGAACTGACAAGGTTCCTGAATGAGACTAAGGGGGAAAAAGTTAATCTTGAGGCTTTTTTTTCTGATCCTAGAATGTTTGTAAGATCAGTACAACATGCTATGAGAAATGAGGGGCATGGTGTCCTCTCACCCAGGAAACGGTTTAGGTTGAGGAAGTGGGTCACAACTTGCGTAAAGGTTTACCTTCAGACACTGTTTAGATGTATATTTTCTTTCTGACACTGGGGCTTTTTGAGCTTGCTTTTGGTCTCTTTCTCTGCTGGCTTTTCTCCCACTTCTTATGGAGACTCTTCAGGTAGGCTCGCTCAATATAAATGGCGCCAGAGATGCGGGAAAGAGGAGTGTGTTGGGTGAATATGTAAAACAAAAAAAGTATAGGTGTTGTTTCTGCAGGAGACACATAATGATGTGTTGAATGAAGTCGATTGGGGGCTCTGGTGGAAAGGGGCAAGTGTGTTGAGCCATGGGACAAATCTTAGTGCAGGGGTGGCAGTCCTTTTTGCACTGGGTCTGTCTGTAAAAATTTGCTCCTCAAAGGAGGTGTGTAGGGGTAGGCTGCTTGTTGTTAAAGCAGAAATTAACAACATGGGTTTTGTCTTTATAAATGTGTATGCGCCTAACACAGGGAGAGAAAGAGGGGTTCTATTTGGGAGTCTTAGACAGGAACTCTCACATGTAGCGCCTGAGGAGACGCTGGTGGTCGGAGGGGACTGGAACTGTACAATGCATTTTACAAAAGACAGAAATGGGGAAGAGCCTCATTCAGTGTCAGTGGGAGTGTTAAGGGACATCATTAATCAGTTCGACCTAGTGGATGTTTGGAGAACTAAACATCCAAACAGAAGACAGTATACATGCGTGAAGGTTTTTGGGGCTAGGGTGAGTGCAGCTCGACTTGATCGGTTTTACACGTCTAGGAATAGGAGCAATAGGCTGCTGGGCGCTACCATTCTCCCGGTGGGGTTTTCGGATCATCACCTAACCATGGCTCGGCTATATATTTCACCAGGGCCCCGGCAGGCATCTTCTTGGAAGTTCAATGTAAAGCTCTTACAATATGCCACTTTTTGCTTTTTGCTATGAGTCTCTGAATCAATGGTGGGATGTGGGGAAAGTCCAAATTTGGCTTTTCTGTCAACAGTACACAGCTCTCTCATCCTCAGAGGCTAGGAGAGTATTGGGGGAACTAGAGCGTTGTATTAGTGAGATGGAGGTAGAGATGGTGGGGCAGGGCAATGTAGGCCTCCAGGCTAATTTAGCCGAATTAAGTAGGGACCAGGGCAGTTTTTTCCAGGTTAAAGCAAAGGGAGCACTTGTAAGAGCTAGGTTCTCCATGCTCAAGGAGATGGATGCTCCCAGCTCCTTCTTTGGTTTGGAAAGACAGAGCAGTGAAGCCAAGGGTATGCATCGTCTACGGCTGTCTGATGGGCGGGTGACCTCTGTGGTGGGTGAGATGTGGGAGCGGACTGTGGAGTTTTATACTGAATTGTATAGGGCAGAAGTGTGTGATCCTATGTGTGCTCAGGTCTTGTTCGCAGGACTCCCTAAGCTCTCTCTCTGGCACAGAGGGATGAAGTGGACATTCCTCTGTTGTCACATGAACTGGCAGAGGCCATAACCCAGATGTCCCCCGGTCGTGCACCGGGGGTCGATGGACTCCCAGTGGAGTTTTATAAAAACTTCTGGGGAATAATTGGACAGGACTTCTTTTGCGTGTTGCGTGAATGCGTCGGGGTAGGAGAGTTGCCGGTGAGCTGCCGTCGGGCGGCTCTGACTCTCCTGCCCAAAAAAGGGGACTTGTGTGAACTTAAGAACTGGAGGCCTGTGGCATTACTCTGTGCGGACTACAAGATATTTGCCAAGGTCCACTCTAACAGACTGAAGTCCCATTTGGACTCGATAGTACATAAGGACCAAACATATTGTGTACCGGGACGCTCAATCACGGACAACTTAATTAGGGACATGTTGGACTTGTCGAGAGGTTCTAATGTGAACTTTGGACTGGTTTCTTTAGATCAAGAGAAGGCTTTTGATAGAATTGACCATGAGTATCTGTTTAACTTCTTGTCACTACAGGGGGTGCTGTTTCAACTTCGACATTTTGCGTCTCCAAATTAACCTCTAACGAGTCACAAACCCGGATCCGGGATCCCCCCCATCAAAAAAGCTGACTAGCATAGCCTAGCCTAAAGCCACAGGGATATCATATAATCAAATGTTCATGAAATCACAAGTCCAAGACACCAAATGAAAGATACAGATCTTGTGAATCCAGCCATCATTTCCGATTTTTTTAATGTTTTACAGGGAAGACAAAATATGTATTTCTATTAGCTAACCACCATAGCAAAAGACACAACTTTTTTTTGTCCACCATTTTTTTACTCCATCAGTAGCTATCACTAATTTGACTAAATAAAGATATATATAGCCACTAACCAAGAAACAACTTCATAAGATGACAGTCTGATAACATATTTATGGTATAGCATATGTTCTTTTAGAAAAATGTGCATATTTCAGGTATAAATCACAGTTCTACATTGCAGCTGCAATCTGAAATAGCGTTGGAAGCAGCCGGAATAATTACAGAGACTGACGTCAATTACCAAAATACTCATCCTAAAACATTTCTGAAAAATACACAGCATACAGCAAATGAAAGCCCAACATCTTGTGAATCCAGCCATCATTTCTGATTTTTAAAATGTTTTACAGGGAAGACACAATATGTAAATCTATTAGCTAACCACGTTAACAAAAGACACCACTTTTTTTACTCCACCAGTTTTTTACTCCATCAGTAGCTATCACTAATTCGACTAAATAAAGATATATATAGCCACTAACCAAGAAACAACTTCATAAGATGACAGTCTGATAACATATTTATGGTATAGCATATGTTTTTTTAGAAAAATTTGCATTTTTCAGGTATAAATCACAGTTTACCATTGCAGCCACTATCACAAAACTCACCCAAAGCGACTAGAATAACTACAGAGAGCAACGTGTATTACCTAATTACTCATCTTAAAACATTTCTGAAAAATACACAGCGTACAGCAAATGAAAGCCCAACATCTTGTGAATCCAGACAATATTTCAGATTTTCTAAGTGTTTTACAGCGAAAACACAATATATCGTTATATTAGCATACCACATGAGCTAACATCACCCCAGCATTGATTCGAGGCAAAAAGCGCGATAACGTTATCACCACCAAAATATATTAATTTTTTCACTAACCTTCTCAGAATTCTTCAGATGACAGTCCTGTAACATCATATTACACAATGCATATAGAGTTTGTTCGAAAATGTGCATATTTAGCATCACAAATCGTGGTTATGCTATGTAATCAGTCAAAACATGGCATGCATTCTGGCCGGCGCCATCTTGGAAGGGCACCTAAGTTTACGATTATTTATCGATTAGATTGACTAAAAAAATACAGGTTGGACAGCTAATGAAAGATGCATTGGTTATTAATGCAACCGCTGATTTAGATTTTTTAAATTAACGTTACTAGACATACAGTGTGCGTTACAGCCAGACTAGTGCCGCAATATTGGCCGAAAAATGCGTTTATTTGAGTACGAGGCAGTTTAATTTGGAGACGCAAAATGTCGAAGTATTCTAGTCGCTTTGGGTGAGTTTTGTGATAGTGGCTGCAATGGTAAACTGTGATTTATACCTGAAAAATGCAAATTTTTCTAAAAAAACATATGCTATACCATAAATATGTTATCAGACTGTCATCTTATGAAGTTGTTTCTTGGTTAGTGGCTATATATATCTTTATTTAGTTGAATTAGTGATAGCTACTGATGGAGTAAAAAACTGGTGGAGTAAAAAAAGTGGTGTCTTTTGCTAACGTGGTTAGCTAATAGATTTACATATTGTGTCTTCCCTGTAAAACATTTTAAAAATCAGAAATGATGGCTGGATTCACAAGATGTTGGGCTTTCATTTGCTGTATGCTGTGTATTTTTCAGAAATGTTTTAGGATGAGTATTTTGGTAATTGACGTCGGTCTCTGTAATTATTCCGGCTGCTTCCAACGCTATTTCAGATTGCAGCTGCAATGTAGAACTGTGATTTATACCTGAAATATGCAAATTTTTCTAAAAAAACATATGCTATACCATAAATATGTTATCAGACTGTCATCTTATGAAGTTGTTTCTTGGTTAGTGGCTATATATATCTTTATTTAGTCGAAATTGTGATAGCTGCCCATGCAGGAAAAAAATGGTGGAGAAAAAAAAGTTGTGTCTTTTGCTCTCGTGGTTAGCTAATAGATTTACATATTGTGTCTTCCCTGTAAAACATTTAAAAAATCGGAAATGATGGCTGGATTCACAAGATCTGTATCTTTCATTTGGTGTCTTGGACTTGTGATTTCATGAACATTTGATTATATGATATCCCTGTGGCTTTAGGCTAGGCTATGCTAGTCAGCTTTTTTGATGGGGGGGATCCCGGATCCGGGGTTGTGGCTCGTTAGAGGTTAATGTGATGTCTGGGTTTGGGTTTGGGAAGAGTTTTTTGACCTGTGTGAAGCTGTTGTATGCTGGGGCGTCATGTATGGTTAAGGTGGGAGGGGGGCTCAGTAGGCCAGTCTGGGTGAGAAGGGGCATTAGACAAGGATGCCCTCTATCTGGGCAGTTATACACACTAGCCATTGAGCCTTTTTTAGGGCTGCTACGCAGGAGACTGCAGGGAGTGTGCTGGACAGGCATGGATGTGGTGACAGGAATAGCAGTGTCAGCATATGCAGATGATGTTTCTGTGATGGTCAGGGATGGTCAAGATATGCAGGCACTAGAGACCAGTCTGAAGGTGTACGAGGGAGCTTCATCAGCCAAGGTAAACTGGGGCAAGAGCAAAGCTCTGTTATGTGGGGCATGGGGGGATAGGGGTCCTCCTCTGCTTCCAGGGGGTTTGCAGTGGGGTTGTGAAGGGCTTAAAGTGTTGGGGGTGTACCTGGGCTCGGAGAAGTGGGTAAGGAAGAACTGGGAGGGGCTGTCACAGGCAGTGGTGTCAAGACTGGCCAGGTGGAGGTGGCTCCTGTCCGAAGTGTCATATAGATGGAGGGTGCTGATAATTAACAACCTGGTGGCATCTTCCCTGTGGCATAAACTGGCTGTCCTCAACCCCCCCGCCGGTCTGCTCGCAGACCTGCAACGCAAGCTGGTGGACTTCCTTTGGTCGGGCCATCACTGGCTGAAGGCAGCAGTGTTGTACATGACTGTCCACGAAGGAGGACAGGGCCTGGTGGAACTGGAGAACAGGATGGCTGCTTTCCGGCTAAAGGCGGTGCAGAGACTGCTATACCATACTGATGTTGGCTGGAGGGAACCAGCATGTGCACTGCTGAGGAGAGTTGGTGGATTAGGGTTGGATCGGCAGCTGTTCCTCATGAAGCTGGAGATGCTGAGTACAGCAGGTCTCTCAGATTTTTCCTCTGCAATGCTGAGGGCCTGGCAGCTGCTAAGGCCCACACGAGAAGGGGGTGTGGAGCCTGGGCTGTGGGTGTGGGAGGAGCCTATCTTCCACAACCCAGCCATCCCTTTGAGATCGGTTCAGTCGGCCACCCTGCAGAGGCAACTGATGGCAGGGGGTTTACAAAGGCTGGGTGACCTGAGACTGCTGGGAGAGGAGGGGTGGAAAACCCCGGAGGTCTTGGCGCAACAAACAGGAATAACGTCTCTTAGGCTGCTGGCGAGATTCCTGGAGGAGGTCCAGGAGGCATTGTCTGAGCCGGTAATGGGGATGTTTGAGAGGCCGAAGGGAGAGGGGCCACCAATGTTTCCGCCACTGCAGGTGACGGCAGAGACTGGAGACTGTCAAGGGGGTCTGAAGGACTTGTTAGATTTTAACACTCCGAGCCTGGGGGGGAGGTAAAGCCCTCTACAACCTCTGTGTTAAGGTTAGGAACATTAGAAGCCTAACAGGAGTGAAGGCACATCAGTGGCAGGGGGTATGTGGGGAGGAGAGTATGGTGGGTTTTAGATGGAGGGGGCTCTACAAACCCCCAGTACCAAAGAGGTCAGGGGACCTCCAGTGGTGGGTTCTTCATGGAGCCCTGGCCACTAACAGCTGGTTGGCACGGGTTGAACCAGGAATCGGGCAGGGGTGTCCTTTCTGTCAAATGAAAGAAACTGTGATTCATGTGTTTTCTGTGTGCACCAGGTTACTGTCTCTGTTGGAATGTCTGTGTGAGAGGTTGGGGGTGGTTTTTACTGTTGGGATGTTTATAATGGGATACAGGTATTCGAGTAAGGAGAAAGCCAAATGTGTTTTGTTGAATTTTTTGTTTGCTCAGGCAAAGTTAGCGATTTGGCTAACAAGGAGGAACAGGGTCAAAGGTGGGGGGATAACAGACCCTTTACTATTGTTTAATGGGATGGTCTCTGCGCGCCTTAGGGTTGAGTTTGAGTTCTATAAAATGATCAAATGTGTGGAGATGTTTGAGGAGATATGGTGTGTTGGGGGGGGGGGGGGGCTCTCTCTCTCTCTCTCTCTATCTCTCTCTCTCTCTCTCTCTCTCTCTATCTCTCTCTCTCTCTCTCTCTCTCTCGCGCGCTCTCTCTCGCTCTCTCTCTCTCTCTCGTCAAAAATAGAGCAATTTAGCTAGGACTGTCTGAGTGGGGACGGGAAAACTAGCTGTTAATGGCAGAGAGGTTTGGCCAAAACTCCAGCCCACCAAACAGAAATTTCAGTCTGTCTATTCAAACAACTCTTAGACTAAAAAGGTATTATCATCATTTTCACAATTTTAAAGATTTATTCCAAACTCATAGTGTGGAAATATATATAAAACACAGGAAAATCACGCTTTGACTGCACTGGGCCTTTAATGTCTCACACTGCATCTCATATCCTCACTTTAACTCAAAGCTGTGTTTTCATTCGCCTGCGGTTCGATGACTATCTGTTTAAGTGTTCCGACAATGTGTCATTAAACAGCATTATGTTGGTGTAATGTTCTGAAAACAAAAGCAGACGGACAATCAGGAAGCGCTGTTGAGGAATGCAGAGACAATTTCACCTCAAGGCAAACCTGATGAAATGTAAGAGCGGGTTGTACTGCCTCATCACACACACACACGCATGCACACACACACACAAAAATGCTCTTTCTGACTTCTGAATGACTAGAAAGGGTTTGGTTGTACACATTGCCTTCCTGGCATTAGAATCATCAGCAGTGCTGTTGGGGAATTGAAACTGCAGGAGGATTATGATAGTGACGCTAAACTAATAAACTGGTTTATTACTAAACCAAAAGTGGCCGAGTGGATTAGAACAGCAAATTAATTGAGTCTTTCATGTCTTCCAAAGTGTATCGTCACCTGTAAGGTTTAAAACCTTCAGCCTCTTAAGCATGTGGACATTCTTATTCTTAAATATTTCACCAATATTTAACCAGGTAGGCTAGTTGAGAACAAGTTCTCATTTGCAACTGCGACCTGGCCAAGATAAAGCATAGCAATTCGACACATACAACAACACAGAGTTACACATGGAATAAACAAAACATACAGTCAATAATACAGTAGAACAAAAGAAAACAAAAAGTCTATATACAGTGAGTGCAAATGAGGTAAGATAAGGGAGTTGATACATTGATACAGCAGCTACATCAAGAACTGCACATGCAACGTTTAGCAGTGAAGAATGAAATGGGAAAAATTTGTTGGGCTGATGTGTTGTTTGTATTACAGTAATAACACCAAGGCGCAGTCGTCAACATGATGGTGTTCAGAATCAGATCTGACGACTTGTCAATACGTTACAAACACATCTAATGTGTGTCTACAATATGGAGTCCTGTTTCCTTGTGGCTCTGCAGCACTGAATAAGACATCTTGTTGGTGACAGTCAAAGTCTGTGTGTGTGTGTGTGTGTGTCAAATCAAATCAAATCAAATTTTATTAGTCACATACACATGGTTAGCAGATGTTAATGCGAGTGTAGCGAAATGCTTGTGCTTCTAGTTCCGACAATGCAGTAATAACCAACAGTAATCTAACCTAACAATTCCACACTACTACCTTACACACACACACAAGTGTAAGGGATAAAGAATATGTACATAAAGATATATGGATGAGTGGTGGTACAGAACGGCATGGCAGATGCAGTAGATGGTATAGAGTACGGTATATACATATGAGATGAGTACTGTAGGGTATGTAAACATAAAGTGGCATAGTTTAAAGTGGCTAGTGGTACATGTATTGCATAAAGATGGCAAGATGCAGTAGATGATATAGAGTACAGTATATATACATATGAGATGGGTAATGTAGGGTATGTAAACATTGTATTAAGTGGCATTGCTTAAAGTGGCTAGTGGTACATTTTTACATAATTTCCATCAATTCCCATTTTTAAAGTGGCTGGAGTTGAGTCAGTATGTTGGCAGCGGCCGCTAAATGTTAGTGGTGGCTGTTTAACAGTCTGATGGCCTTGAGATAGAAGCTGTTTTTCAGTCTCTCGGTCCCTGCTTTGATGCACCTGTACTGACCTCGCCTTCTGGATGATAGCGGGGTGAACAGGCAGTGGCTTGGGTGGTTGTTGTCCTTGATGATCTTTATGGCCTTCCTGTGACATCGGGTGGTGTAGGTGTCCTGGAGGGCAGGTAGTTTGCCCCTGGTGATGCGTTCTGCAGACCTCACTACCCTCTGGAGAGCCTTACGGTTGTGGGCGGAGCAGTTGCCGTACCAGGCGGTGATACAGCCCGACAGGATGCTCTCGATTGTGCATCTGTAGAAGTTTGTGAGTGCTTTTGGTGACAAGCCGAATTTCTTCAGCCTCCTGAGGTTGAAGAGGCGCTGCTGCGCCTTCTTCACAACGCTGTCTGTGTGGGTGGACCAGTTCAGTTTGTCCGTGATGTGTACACCGAGGAACTTAAAACTTTCCACCTTCTCCACTACTGACCCGTCGATGTGGATAGGGGGGTGCTCCCTCTGCTGTTTCCTGAAGTCCACAATCATCTCCTTTGTTTTGTTGACGTTGAGTATGAGGTTATTTTCCTGACACCACACTCCGAGGGCCCTCACCTCCTCCCTGTAGGCCGTCTCGTCGTTGTTGGTGATCAAGCCTACCACTGTAGTGTCATCCGCAAACTTGATGATTGAGTTGGAGGCGTGCATGGCCACGCAGTCGTGGGTGAACAGGGAGTACAGGAGAGGGCTCAGAACGCACCCTTGTGGGGCCCCAGTGTTGAGGATCAGCGGGGTGGAGATGTTGTTACCTACCCTCACCACCTGGGGGCGGCCCGTCAGGAAGTCCAGGACCCAGTTGCACAGGGCGGGGTCGAGACCCAGGGTCTCGAGCTTGATGACGAGTTTGGAGGGTACTATGGTGTTAAATGCTGAGCTGTAATCGATGAACAGCATTCTCACATGGGTATTCCTCTTGTCCAGATGGGTTAGGGCAGTGTGCAGTGTGGTTGCGATTGCGTCGTCTGTGGACCTATTGGGTCGGTAAGCAAATTGGAGTGGGTCTAGGGTGTCCGGTAGGGTGGAGGTGATATGGTCCTTGACTAGTCTCTCAAAGCACTTCATGATGACGGAAGTGAGTGCTACGGGGCGGTAGTCGTTTAGCTCAGTTACCTTAGCTTTCTTGGGAACAGGAACAATGGTGGCCCTCTTGAAGCATGTGGGAACAGCAGACTGGGATAAGGATTGATTGAATATGTCCGTAAACACACCAGCCAGCTGGTCTGCGCATGCTCTGAGGACGCGGCTGGGAATGCCGTCTGGGCCTGCAGCCTTGCGAGGGTTAACACGTTTAAATGTTTTACTCACCTCGGCTGCAGTGAAGGAGAGCCCGCAGGTTTTGGTAGGGGGCCGTGTCAGTGGCACTGTATTGTCCTCAAAGCGGGCAAAAAAGTTGTTTAGCCTGTCTGGGAGCAAGACATCCTGGTCCTCGACGGGGCTGGTTTTCTTTTTGTAATCCGTGATTGACTGTAGACCCTGCCACATACCTCTTGTGTCTGAGCTGTTGAATTTCGACTCGATTTTGTCTCTGTACTGAGACTTGGCCTGTTTGATTGCCTTGCGGAGAGAATAGCTACACTGTTTGTATTCGGTCATGCTTCCGGTCACCTTGCCCTGGTTAAAAGCAGTGGTTCGCGCTTTCAGTTTCACGCGAATGCTGCCGTCAATCCACGGTTTCTGGTTTGGGAATGTTTTTATCGTTGCTGTGGGTACGACATCGTCAATGCACTTCCTAATGAACTCGCTCACCGAATCAGCATATTCGTCAATATTGTTGTTGGACGCGATGCGGAACATATTCCAATCTGCGTGATCGAAGCAGTCTTGAAGCGTGGATTCAGATTGGTCGGACCAGCGTTGAACAGACCTGAGCGCGGGAGCTTGTTGTTTGAGTTTTTGTTTGTAGGCTGGAATCAACAAAATGGAGTCGTGGTCAGCTTTTCCGAAAGGGGGGCGGGGGAGGGCCTTATAAGCGTCGCGGAAATTAGTGTAACAATGGTCTAGTGTTTTTCCAGCCCTGGTAGCACAATCGATATGCTGATAGAATTTAGGGAGTTTTGTTATTAGATTAGCCTTGTTAAAATCCCCAGCTACGATGAATGCAGCCTCAGGGTGTGTGGTTTCCAGTTTACAAAGAGTCAGATAAAGTTCGTTCAGGGCCATCGATGTGTCTGCTTGGGGGGGAATGTATACGGCTGTGATTATGATTGACGAGAATTCCCTTGGTAGATAATGCGGTCGACATTTGATTGTGAGGAGTTCTAGATCAGGTGAACAGAACGACTTGAGTTCTTGTGTGTTGTTATGATGATCACACCACTTCTCGTTAATCATAAGGCATACCCCCCCGCCCCTCTTCTTACCGGAAAGATGTTTGTTTCTGTCGGCGCGATGCATGGAGAAACCAGCTGGCTGCACCGACTCCGTTAGCGTCCCTTGAGTTAGCCATGTTTCCGTGAAGCAGAGCACGTTGCAATCCCTGATGTCTCTCTGGAATGCTACCCGTGCTCGGATTTCATCAACCTTATTGTCAAGAGACTGGACATTGGCGAGTAGTATGCTAGGGAGTGGAGCGCGATGTGCCCGTCTCCGAAGCCTGACCACGAGACCGCCACGTTTTCCCCTTTTTCGGCGACGCACAGGGTCGCCGGCTGGGATCAGATCCATTGTATTGTGTGGAAGGCAAGACACTGGATCCGTTTCGGGAAAGTCATATTCCTGGTAGGAACGATGATGAGTTGACGTTAATCGTATATTCAGTAGTTCCTCCCGACTGTATGTAATGAAACCTAAGATTACCCGGGGTACCGATGTAAGAAATAACACGTAAAAAAACAAAATACTGCATATTTTCCAAGGAACGCGAAGCGAGGCAGCCATCTCTTTCCGCCATCTCTTTCCGCCTGTGTGTGTGTGTGTGTGTGTGTGTGTGTGTGTGTGTGTGTGTGTGTGTGTGTGTGTGTGTGTGTGTGTGTGTGTGTGTGTGTGTGTGTGTGTGTGTGTGTGTGTGTGTGTGTGTGTGTGTGTGTGTATGAGATAGAGGCAGAAGGCATCAGAGGTGCTGAATTGTCTCCGTTGATGTTAGAAGTGGCACACGTCTGTGAGTGTCATTTTATATTTTTTTATTTTTTTATTTCACCTTTATTTAACCAGGTAGGCTAGTTGAGAACACGTTTTCATTGGCAACTGCGACCTGGCCAAGATAAAGCACAGCAGTTCGACACATACAACAACACAGAGTTATACATGGAATAAACAAATATACAGTCAATAATACAGTTGAAAAAAAGTAAAGTCTATATACAGTGAGTGCCTATGAGGTAGGATTAAGGGAGGTAAGGCAATAAATAGGCCATAGTGGCGAAGTACAATATAGCAATTAAACACCGGAATGGTAGATGTGCAGAAGATTAATGTGCAAGTAGAGATACTGGGGTGCAAAATAGCAAGATAAATAAATAAATACAGTATGGGGATCAGGTAGTTGGATGGGCTGTTTACAGATGGGCTATGTACAGGTGCAATGATCTGTGAGCTGCCCTGACAGCTGGTGCTTAAAGCCAGTGAGGGAGATATGAGTCTCCAGCTTCAGTGATTTTTTGCAGTTCGTTCCAGTCATTGGCAGCAGAGAACTGGAAGGAAAGGCGGCCAAAGGAGGAATTGGCTTTGAGTGGGTGCTGCTATGGTGACCAGTGAGCTGAGATAAGGTGGGGCTTTACCTAGCAAAGACTTATAGATGACCTGGAGCCAGTGGGTTTAGCGACGAATATGAAGCGAGGGCTTTGGTGTATATGGGGCTTTGGTGACAAAACGGATGGCACTGTGATTGACTGCATCCAATTTGCTGAGTAGAGTGTTGGAGGCTATTTTGTAAATGACATCGCCGAAGTCGGGGATCGGTAGGATGGTCAGTTTTACGAGGGTATGTTTGGCAGCATGAGTGAAGGATGCTTTGTTGTGAAATAGGAAGCCGATTCTAGATTTAATTTTGGATTGGAGATGCTTAATGTGAGTCTAGAAGGAGAGTTAACAGTCTAGCCAGACACCTAGGTATTTGTAGTTGTCCACATATTCAGAACCGTCCAAGTCAGAACCGTCCAGAGCAGTGATGTTGGACGAGCAGGCAGGTGCGGGCAGTGATCGGTTGATGAGCATGCATTTAGTTTTACTTGCATCTAAGAGCAATTGGAGGCCACGGAAGGAGAGTTGTATAGCATTGAAGCTCGTCTGGAGGTTAGTTAACACAGCGTCCAAAGAAGGGCCAGAATGTGAACACTGTCAAATTAAATCAAATGTATTTACAAAGCCCTTCTTACATCAGCTGCTATATCAAAGTGCTGTACAGAAACCCAGCCTAAAACCCCAAACAGCAAGCAATGCAGGTGTAGAAGCATGGTGGCTAGGAAAAACTCCCTAGAAAGGCCAAAACCTAAGAAGAAACCTAGAGAGGAACCAGGCTATGAGGGGTGGCCAGTCCTCTTCTGGCTGTGCCGGGTGGAGATTATAACAGAACATGGCCAAGATGTTCAAATGTTCATAAATGACCAGCATGGTCAAATAATAATAATCACAGTAGTTGTCGAGGGTGCAGCAGGTCAGCACCTCAGGAGTAAATGTCAGTTGGCTTTTCATAGCCGATCATTGAGAGTATCTCTACCGCTCCTGCGATCTCTAGAGAGTTGAAAACAGCAGGTCTGGGACAGGTAGCACGTCCGGTGAACAGGTCAGGGTTCCATAGCCGCAGGCAGAACAGTTGAAACTGGAGCAGCAGCACGGCCAGGTGGACTGGGGACAGCAAGGAGTCATCATGCCAGGTCGTCCTGAGGCATGGTCCTAGGGCTCAGGTCCTCCGAGAGAGAGAAAGAAAGAAAGAGAGAAAGAGTTAGAGAATTAGAGAGAGCATACTTAAATTCACACAGGACACCGGATAAGACAGGAGAAATACTCCAGATATAACAGACTGACCCTAGCCCCCGACATATAAACTACTGCAGCATAAATACTGGAGGCTGAGACAGGAGGGGTCAGGAGACACTGTGGCCCCATCCGATGATACCCCCGGACAGGGCCAAACAGGCAGGATATAACCCCACCCACTTTGCCAAAGCACAGCCCCCACACCACTAGAGGGATATCTTCAACCACCAACATACTGTCACCTTGTTATGTAATAAGACAGGCAGGATTTCTCACTAAAACCATGACAACACTACTGATAGTGGAACAGTACACTGTCATGGAATGACAGTGTACTGTATCAGTTTTGCATGTCATTATTGATAAACAGTTTCCCCCACGCACACCAGCACGCGCACACCACACAACAACTGTTGGGATTGTGTCGTTCAGATTGCTTTCTGGTCCAACTAGCTAACGTAAACACAATTAGCCAAATGTAGCCTCTTCTTGACAATATTTAAAAAGCTCTTGTTGAAACAAACATTGCCCGTTCCAGCAAACAAAGGAGTCTCTCGCTGTGCATATCCAAATGTAGATTAGCCGTGTGTCGCCTCACAACGCCCAATCAATCATTGAACATCTTCAGTGGTGCCTGAGAAACACTGGGCTTGCATCACAGGTGGCACTCTAATCCCTATATAGTGCACTACTTTTGACCAAGGTCAATAGGGAATAAAGTGCTGTTTGGAACGCACCCAGGGATATCAGCAGGCCATAACAGTACATTCCATTTAAGCCATAGAAAATGTATGGGAGCACGATTTTACAAAACAAAAGTCCTAGTTTAATTATGTGTCATGAGGTGAAAATTGCAGTGGGTGGTTAAGGCGCCACAGAGGTACTGGTCTTCCTTCCACTGCAATGATGATATGGAATGGTGTCAGAGCTGTGGTGTGATTATCAGAACAAATTACAGGGGAGAAGAGTCTGGGATAGTTACAATCAGAGGCACCTTTACAATAATGTTTTCCTTTAGCTCTTTCTGCTCTGTAATGTTGTTGTTTTTGTCAGTATCACTTTCTTTACCTCCATCTCCAGGAGTGTCTTTCTGAATGTGTTTTACCATGGAGAGAGAGAGGGTGGTTGTAATATGTGTGAAATGACTGGTTGCTGTCCATTATCTAGTCCCTATAGTCTGACAGACAGAGTTGTGGAGGAAGGTATGTTTACGCCTGGAGTGTTAGAAATGAGAAAATTCTTAACATTCTCTCACTGCTCTTAATTCCAGGTCCATAATCAAATCAAATCAAATTTTATTAGTCACATGCGCCGAATACGACAGGTTCGCACACCTTACAGTGTACAACAACGCAGTTAAAAAAGAAAAAAAGAATAAGAAATAAAATGTAACAAGTAATTTGAGAGCAGCAGTAAAATAACAAGAGAATATATACAAGGGAGTACATTTACATTTACATTTAAGTCATTTAGCAGACGCTCTTATCCAGAGCGACTTACAAATTGGAAAGTTCATACATATTCATCCTGGTCCCCCCGTGGGGAATGAACCCACAACCCTGGCGTTCCAAGCGCCATGCTCTACCAACTGAGCCACACGGGAGTACCGGTACAGAGTCAATGTGCGGGGGCACCGGTTAGTTGAGGTAATATGTACATGTAGGTAGAGTTATTAAAGTGACTGTGCATAGATGATAACAACAGAGAGTAGCAGCGGTGTAAAAAGGGGGGGGGGGGCAATGCAAATAGTCTGGGTAGCCATTTGACTAGATGTTCAGGAGTCTTATTTCTTGGGGGTAGAAGCTGTTTTTGCAGCCTCTTAGACCTAGACTTGGCGCTCCGGTACCGCTTGCCGTGCGGTAGCAGAGACAACGGTCTATGACTGGGGTGGCTGGAGTCTTTGAAAATTTTTAGGACCTTCCTTTGACACCACCTGGTATAGAGGTCCTGGATGGCAGGAAGCTTGGCCCCAGTGATGTACTGGGCCAAACGCACTACCCTCTGTAGCGCCTTTCGGTCGGAGGCCAAGGAAGTGATGCAACCAGTCAGGATGCTCTCGATGGTGCAGCTGTAGAACCGTTTGAGGATCTGAGGACCCATGCCAAATCTTTTCAGTCTCCTGAGGGGGATAAGGTTTTGTCGTGCCCTCTTCACGACTGTCTTGGTGTGCTTGGACCATGTTAGTTTGTTGGTGATGTGGACACCAAGGAACTTGAAGCTCTCAACCTTCTCCGCTACAGCCCCATCGATGAGAATGGGGGCGTGCTTGGTCCTCTTTTTCCTGTAGTCCACAATCATCTCCTTTGTCTTGATCACGTTGTTGTACTGGCATCACACGGCCAGGTTTCTGACCTCCTCCCTATAAGCGATCTCATCGTTGTCGGTGATCAGGCCTACCGCTGTGGTGTCATCGGCAAACTTAATGATGGTGTTGGAGTCATGCCTGGCCGTGCAATCATGAATGAACAGGGAGTACAGGAGGGAACTGAGCACGCACTGATGTGTTGTTACCTACCCTTACCACCTGATGGCACCCCGTCAGGAAGTCAAGGATCCAGTTGCAGAGGGAGGTGTTTAATCCAAGGGTCCTTAGCTTATTGAAAGGCTTTGAGGGCACTATGGTGTTGAACGCTGAGCTGTAGTTAATGAATAGCATTCTCACATAGGTGCTATTTTTGTCCAGGTGGGAAAGGGCAGTGTGGAGTGCAATAGAGATTGCATCATCTGTGGATCTGTTGGGGCGGTTCGCAAATTGGAGTGGGTCTAGGGTTTCTGGGATAATGGTGTTAATGTGACCCTGACCAGCCTTTCAAACCACTTCATGGCTACAGATGTGAGGTTATCTTAGTGTTCTTGGGCACAGGGACTATGGTGGTCTGCTTAAAACATGTTGGTATTACAGACTCGTACATGGAGAGGCTGAAAATGTCAGTGAAAACACTTGCCAGTTGGTCAGCGCATGCTCGGAGTACACGTCCCGGTAATCCGTCTATACGCCCTGCGGCCTTGTGAATGTTGACCTGTTTAAAGTTGTTACTCACATTGGCTGCGGAGAGCGTGATCACACAGTCTTCCGGAACAGCTGGTGCTCTCATGCGTGTTTCAGTGTTATTTGCCTCGATGCGAGCATGAAAGTAGTTTAGCTCGTTTGGTAGGCTCGTGTCACTGGGCAGCTCGTGGCTGTGCTTCCCTTTTGTAGTCTGTAATGGTTTGCAAGCCCTGCTACGTCCAACGAGCGTCTGAGCCGGTGTAGTACGATTCGATCTTAGTCCTGTATTGATGCTTTGCCTGTTTGATGGTTCATGGGAGGGCATAGTGGGTTAGAGTCCCGCTCCTAGAAAGCGGCAGCTCTAATCTTTAGCTCAGTGTGGATGTTGCCTATAATCCATGGCTTCTGGTTGGGGTATGTATGTACGGTCACTGTGGGGACGACATCATTGATGCACTTATTGATGAAGCCAATGACTGATGTGGTGTTCTCCTCAATGCCATCGGAGGAATCCCGGAACATATTCCAGTCTGTGCTGGCAAAAGAGTCCTGTAGCTTAGCATCTGCTTCATCTGAACACTTTTTTTATTGATCGTGTCACTGGTGCTTCCTGCTTTAATTTTAGCTTGTAAGCGGGAATCAGGAAGATAGAATTATGGTCAGATTTGCCAAATGGAGGGCGGGGGAGAGCTTTGTACGCGTCTCTGTGTGTGGAGTAAAGGTGGTCCAGAGTTGTTTTCCCTCTGGTTGCACATTTAACATGCTGATAGAAATCTGTTAAGACCGATTTAAGTTTCCCCGATTTAAATTTCCCCAGAATGGAAGGCAGTGGGGGTTTATTCGATTGCCTACGAATTCTCAGAAGGCAGCCCGCCCTCCGGCACCTTTTTCTCTGCCTTCTCTTCACGCAAATGACGGGGATCTGGGCCTCTTCCCGTGAAAGCATTATGTCATTCACATCATGCTCCTCGGATTCGTGGTGAGTAATCGCAGTTCTGATGTCCGGCAATTATTTTCGGTCATAAGAGATGGTAGCAGCAACATTATGTACAAAATAAGTTTTAAAAAATAAGTTACGAACAAAAAAACACAATTGGATAGGAACACGTAAAACGTCAGCCTTCTTCTCCGGCGCCATCTTTATCACCTGGTAAGAACTGGTATGTAGCCTATCTATTTTATATGTTTAAATGCCACAGAATGCCACGTAAATATCACAAATGTTTTTTCATATGTTGACAATGTTTACGTGCCAGCCAACTTACTGTAATGTGTTATCCTTTATTTGCATTAAAACCTTCTTGTGAGTAAAACTATAGTGCTCTTGCCCATGTGAGTTTAGTCTATGTTATTCCAAGGGCATGTTTGCATAATCTTAATGTAACGGCACATGTACTGTATGCATGAACGCTGGTTACGCAATGAATATTTACAATAAGTTTTCAGCCTTGAGGCCATTCTAACAGAACAGCAACAAACTCTGCTCTGTCTCGCTGTCTTTCTCCATCTCTCTCATCTCTTTCTCTCTCTCTCAATCTCTCTTTTTTTGCTTCTGCCTCTCTCTCTCCTACGCATCAGAAATACCAATCAGTTTTATTCACACTACTCTATGGATATACTGGATAGATCCGCTGAGACTCCTTGGCCAGCTGAATATGGCATTGGAGCCCCGTCCAGCTCACCCAACCACAACACTCCATAATATTCTCTCCAAGGGTTACTTCAAGCGATACCCGGCCTTGCTAGCTCAGTCCAGCTGCAACATCTTCTGTGTGTGTGTGTGTGTGTGTGTGTGTGTGTGTGTGTGTGTGTGTGTGTGTGTGTGTGTGTGTGTGTGTGTGTGTGTGTGTGTGTGTGTGTGTGTGTGTGTGTGTGTGTGTGTGTGTGTGTGTGTGTGTGTGTGTGTGTGTGTGTGTGTGCGAGAGAAACTCCAAAAGAACATTTTGAAGGCTATACAGTTTCCATGCCCAAAGCAGTAAATTAAACTATTGACCCTCAGAGACGCTGAGGGTGAGTTCTATTCCCTACACCATTTCACTAGCTACTCACTACATATAAATTATTGAAGGACATGGACGACCGACGTGTGTGAATGTGTGTCCGTCATGTTCCTTCCTGGCCACAGCTAGCCAGCTACAAATTTTAATGAAAGGCTGAGGAATATTCCTAACGTTAATATGTTAGCGGGGCAGAAGTGTGTGAACATGTTGGGAATATGAAGATTTTTTGATAACGTAAAAGAAAACAAACCCTAATTAGAATGTGCTCTAGCTGTCCAGTAAAATAGTTTCTGAAATAGGACAAAATTAAAACATGTGGAAAATTGTATCATTTCATATTTTTTAAAGCGTCTGAGAAATGGTGGGTTAGGTTAACTTATTACTGTATTATCACTATCATTACTATTAATGGATAGACAATTGGTTATTGGAATTTTTGCTCTGTGTAATTTACAGACTTTCCCTAACTCTTAGAGAATACTGCTAATGTTAAGGAGCATGAGGTTGCTGCCTGCAACCCCATTGAAATCCCACTATAATATGTGTTTTGGGTTTGGATAAAAGCAACTGTCAAACAACAAGAAAATCATTTGTTGTCTTCTTGCATATTGAGAACTCCGTTTCATTCATTTTTCTTTAAAAAAAACATTTTTCTTCTGACATGTAATTTTGTTTTCTTCCTCTCACTTGTTTGACAAAATTGCAGATCTATGGCAGGCTTTAGACAACTGTAAATGTGATTTACACAAATCCCTGACAGATAGCAATGCTTTATATCTGTGGGTCCTGTGTAGCCTGGTTAAACCAGACTGAATCCATTGAATAAAATAGTGATTGCGGGGTTCAGTCTGGTTTGTCTGCAAGAGGTGTCTGCTAAAAGTGTCTGCAAAAAGTCTCGGTTGAAGGTGTCTGCTAAAAGTCTCTGTTAAAGGTGTCTGCTAAAAGTCTCTGTTAACTTCACTAGGGTAGGGGGCAGCATTGGGAATTTTGGATGAAAAGCGTGGCCAAATTAAACTGCCTGCTACTCAGCCATAAAAGCTAGAATATGCATATTAGTAGATTCGGATAGAAAACACTCTGAAGATTCTAAAACTGTTTGAATGATGTCTGTGAGTATAACAGAACTCATATGGCAGGGAAAAACCTGAGAAAAAATACAACCAGGAAGTGGGAAATCTGAGGTTTGTAGTTTTTCAACTCTTTGCCTATCGAATACACAGTGTCTATGGGGTCATATTGCACTTCCTAAGGCTTCCACTAGATGTCAACAGTCTTTAGAACCTTGTTTGAGGCTTCTACTGTGAAGTGGGGGCAAATGAGAGGGGATTGAGTCAGAGGTCTGCCAGAGAGCCACGAGCTGGCCACGCGTGTTCACGTGATAGTTAGCTTGCGTTCCATTGCAATTCTACAGACAAAGGAATTCTCCGGTTGGAACATTATTGAAGATTTATGTTAAAAACATCCTAAAGATTGATTCTATACATCGTTTGACATGTTTCTACGGACTGTAACGGAACTTTTTGACTTTTCGTCTGCACCTAGTGATCGCGCCTCATGAATTTTGATTACTGGGCTAAACGCGGGAACAAAAAGGAAGTATTTGGACATAAATGATGGACATTATGGAACAAAACAAACATTTATTGTGGAACTGGGATTCCTGGGAGTGCATTCTGATAAAGATCATCAAAGGTAAGTGAATGTTTATAATGCTATTTCTGACTTCTGTTTACTACACAACATGGCGGATATCTGTTTGGGTTGTGTTGGTCTCTGAGCGCTGTACTCAGAGTATTGCATGGTGTGCTTTTTCCGTAAACTTCTTTTGAAATCTGACAGTGGTTGCATTAAGGAGAAGTGGATCTAAAATTCCATGCATAACAGTTGTATCTTTTAGCAATGTTTATTTTGAGCATTTCTGTAAATTGATGTGGCTCTCTGCAAAATCACCGGATGTTTTGGAACTACTGAACATAACGCGCCAATGTAAACTCAGATTTTTGGATATAAATATGAACTTTACCGAACAAAACATACATGTATTGTGTAACATGAAGTCCTATGAGTGTCATCTGATGAAGATCATCAAAGGTTAGTGATTCTTTTTATCTCTATTTCTGCTTTTTTTGACTCCTCTCTTTGGCTGGAAAAATGGCTGTGTTTTTCTGTGACTTAACATAATCGTTTGGTGTGCTTTCGTCGTAAAGCCTTTTTGAAATCGGACACTGTGGCTGGATTTACAACAAGTGTATCTTTAAAATGGTGTAAAATACTTGTATGTTTGAGGAATTTTAATTATGGGATTTCTGTTGTTTTGAATTTGGCACCCTGTAGTTTCACTGGCTGTTGACGAGGTGTCCCACATACCCTAGTGAGGTTAAAGGTGTCTGCTAATGCCATACTTCCTTCACCTCATAAATACAGCATACAAATGTCCTGTGCCCAGTACAACAAAATCAGTGCCCGGTATACCATCTATATACCATCAAATGTGTCCCAGGGAAAGTTTCAATAAAGTTCATTGTGCATCACCAACAGCCGTTGTTTACAATCAATCTGTTTTACTTAGCATCACATCACCCAGACTCTTCTGTGTGTGTGTGTGTGTGTGTGGGGGGGGGGGGGCACATTTGCGTGTGTGTGTGTGTGAATGCATAGGCCATATTGTCTGAGAAGCTGCAGCAGCACTTTTAACAGAGACTTTTAGTAGACATCTTTAACAGAGACTTTTAGCAGACATCTTCTGTTAAAGGTCTCTGTTACAGAGACTTTTAGCAGACATCTTTAATAGTTGCAGAGCCTTATTGTTCTCTGTCTTGGTGTCTATAGAGACTGGAGACGATCTAATAGTAAACAGAGGAGACCAAGCTACAAAAGGCTCCTCAGAGTATCCATCCATATTGATTTACTGTAAATTCCCTTAGTTTACTCTGGAAAGGTCCAGCAGTTGAGCCACTGTTGATAATTGCTGAATGATTGCATAAGGTACAGAAACGGACTGGCCATAGGGCAGTTTGGGCAAATGCCAGTGGGCCTGTCGAAAAAAGAAAACAAATTATGTTATCATTATTTGCTATTTTTCTGATTATTCAGGTAAAATTAATGGTACAGACAATAAGGGCTAACTTCAATCAGACGTACATCCGCATAGCGTAGTTTTTTTGGTGTCGGAGGTGGAACTGTGTTAGAGCTGTAATATCCACAAGCAGCTTGCTGCGTTACCTTATTGCGGACACTGCCATTGGATGCAACGAAACCACACCGGACTATAATCTCATGCAGCCAAGTTAGAAGTTCACGCAGCGGCATTACAAATTCCAACACTTGAATTAGACTGATAGGCATAAATCCCCCCCAGGCAAATGAAGGGCTCTATTAAATCTGTATTCCGGAAATTCAACATTACAACGTGATTGAAATTTAAAGGCAATGTTCCTGCATTAGTGGAGACTGCATTAACGGTAAACGCTGCGTATGTAAGCTCAATCAGAAATGATCTTCACATTTCTAGTGCGCAATCTTTAACGCTTCAGTGATCCAGATTGAATAGAGGTCTGACATGAAAACATGCATTATCCTAACATCAGCGGTTTGACATTTGAGTCATTATTTCTACCATCGATAGAGCCTACACTTGCCGTTTTGAACTTCTAATGCTGTAGGGATAATAAGGAAGGGAGTGGTTAGTGACACAAATCGTAAATGCCATTGCCTGCCAATGTGCCATTGAGCATGGCACCTGAGTCCCCACAACAATGGCTCCACCGGCGCCCAGTGTAGCATCCCCCTGCTGCAACCTCGCAAACCTGTATATGTATGTATGTCTTTCTGAGGGGTTGAGATAAAACAGAAGTCACATTTCAGTTGGACCTTGTGTACAATTGATGAATAGAGTGATCTACTGTGCTTCTACACCTGCATTGCTTGCTGTTTGGGGTTTTAGGCTGGGTTTCTGTACAGCATTTTGATATATCAGCTGATGTAAGAAGGGCTATATAAATACATTTGATTTGATCTAAATCTTCATCTTAAAGTAATTGTCCAGTGTTTCCAGATATTAATGAAATGTGAACTATAATTAATGACAATATCAGTGAAATAGTTTCTTTCCAAAAAATTGTAATTCTGTCAGGCACCACAAGCTGAAATAAAACAATTTAATCTACCTATCAATTTTAAGATTTTGTATTTTTTTGATGAAAATTTATATTTTCTTAAGTTTATCATACTACCATCATCAACATTTGTATTAATTTGAACCACTTTAAAATGGACATACATCAATCATTTCAAAGCTCACTACATTAACTTCTTGTCAATACGGGGGCACTGTTTTCACTTTGGAAAAAATTGTGCCCAAATGAAACGGCCTCGTACTCTTTTCTAGATCATACAATATGCATATTATTATTACTATTGGATAGAAAACACTCTCAAGTTTCTAAAACTGTTTGAATTATATCTGTGAGTAAGACATTTTGCAGCAAACTTCCATATAGGAAGTGAAAAATCTGAAAACGAGGCTCTGTTTCAGGGCCTGCCTATTCAACTGGCTTTTATTTATCGATATGTATGCACTTCATACCCCTTCCACTAGATGTCAACAGGAAGTGGAAGGTGGAATGGGGTGTCTAGCTTGATCTGAGGTCGAATGAGAACTTTTGGAGTGACAGGTCCGGAATTTTCGTTGTCTTCTAAGGCGCGCGGCGGAGCTCGACACTGTCTTCTGAAAAGCGTTACGTATACACGGCGAATATCTCCGGCTCTGATTTTATTTGATACATGTGATAATAACATCATAAAGTAGGTTTTTTCAACCAAGTTTTATCAGTTTATTCAACGTTTATTGGGACTTTTGGAGTTTTCCGTTCTTTGCGTCAAGAGAGGATGGGAATGTTAGCAACCTTGGCTAGCATTGTGGCGCGAATTCGACAGAAGAAATGGACATTCTAAAACCAAACAACGATTTATTCTGGACCAAGGACTCCTTGTACAACATTCTGATGGAAGCTCAGCAAAAGTAAGAGAACATTTATGATGTTATCTCGTATTTCTGTGTAAAATGTTGAGTCCTATTCTCCGCCGTTTTGGTGAGCGCTGTCTCGCAATAACGCAAGCTGTATGTTATGGTAAAGTTATTTTTAAAAATCTAACACAGCGGTTGCATTAAGAACCAGTGTATCTTTCATTTGCCATACAACAAGTATTTTTATGTAAAGTTTTTGATGAGTTCTTTGGTCAGATTAGGTGAGTGTCCAAAATATCTCCGGAGATTCTGGTGAATCGATGCTACATATTCACAATGTATAACCAGGATTTGTAGCTATAAATATGCACATTTTCGAACAAAACATAATTGTATTGTATAACCTTTTCTCAATATAGGGGGTGCTGTTTCAACGTTACCATTTATCGTTCCCAAATTAAACTGCCTCGTACTCAATTCTTGCTCGTACAATATGCATATTATTATTACTATTGGATAGAAAACAATCTCTAGTTTCTAAAACCGTTTGAATTATGTATGTGGGTGAAACAGAACTCTTTCTGCAGCGAAATTCATGACAGGAACTGCGAAGGTCTGAAAACGAGGCTCTGTTCTCAGATCAGTTTAAAGCTCTGTATGTATCCTATGGGTCGACATGAACTGCACCCGCCTTCCCCTGGATGTCAGTAACCAATGAGAATTGGAATGGAGTTTCTACGTAGATCTCAGACCTTATAAAAGGCCATGGCATGGGGGGTGCGCTCCTTTCGACGTTCGTCAAGACGCAATGGAGGACCTCAGGATGGCATGCTCAAAAGCTCTCGTTATCGGCCTTAGATATATCCGTCTGTGATTTAATTCGATATAGGTGTTAGAAACATCATAACAAAGTTATTTTAAACCGAGTTATATCAGTTTATGCGAGTATATTGCTATTTTCGGAATTTCCTTAGTATTGCGTTTTGAGGATTTGGGCATGTCTGCGCCACATAGCTATTGTTAGCTGCTAGTTCCAAAGTTGAAGACGACGTTTTACAACCGCGCAACGATTATTTTGGACAAAGGACAACTTGCCCAAGATTCTGATGGAAGCTCGTCCAAAAGTAAGAGCTATTTATGATGTTATTCCGTATTTATGTGGAAAAATGTAAATGGATTTGTCCGCCATTAATTGCGGCACTGGTCTGGCTGTAACGCACACTGTATGTCTAGTAACGTTAATTTTAAAAATCTAACACAGCGGTTGCATTAATAACTAATGCATCTTTCAATTGCTGTCCAACCTGTATTTTTTAGTCAAGTTTACGATTATTTATCAATTAGATTAGGTGCCTCTCCAAGATAGCGCCGGCCAGAATGCATGAAATGCAGCTACTGATCACATTGTATAACCACGATTTGTGCTGCTAAATATGCACATTTTCGAACAAAACCTATATGCATTGTGTAATATGATGTTACAGGACTGTCATCTGATGAAGTATATCAAGGTTAGTCAAAAATGATATATCTTTTGCTGGATTGTTACGATCGCTAACCTTTGCTGCTGGTAAATTGCTTGTGTTTCTGGCTATTGTGGTAAGCTAATATAATGCTATATTGTGTTTTCGCTGTAAAACACTTAAAAAATCTGAAATATTGGCTGGATTCACAAGATGTTGGGCTTTCATTTGCTGTACGCTGTGTATTTTTCAGAAATGTTTTAAGATGAGTAATTAGGTATTTGACGTTGGTCTCTGTAATTATTCTGGCAGCTTCGGCACTATTTCAGATTGCAGCTGCAATGTAGAACTGTGATTTATACCTGAAATATGCACATTATTCTAAAAGAACATATGCTATACAATAAATATGTTATCAGACTGTCATCTTATGAAGTTGTTTCTTGGTTAGTGGCTATATATATCTTTATTTGGTCGAAATTGTGATAGCTACCCATGCAGGAAAAAAATGGTGGGAAAAAAAGTTATGTCTTTTGCTATCGTGGTTAGCTAATAGATTTACATATTGTGTCTTCCCTGTAAAACATTTAAAAAATCAGAAATGATGGCTGGATTCACAAGATGTGTATCTTTCATCTGGTGTCTTGGACTTGTGATTTAATGATATTTAGATGCTAGTATTTACTTGTGACGCTATGCTAGGCTATGCTAGTCAGCTTTTTTACTGTGGGGGGTGCTCCCGGATCCGGGATGCTGTGCAAGTAGAAGATAACATGATCTTATAAGACAGTCATCTGATGAAGTTGTCCAAAGGTTAGTGATTATTTTATATATTTTGCTGGTTTTTGCGAAAGCTATGTTTGCGGTGAATAAATGCGTTTGTGTGTTTGGCTATTGTGGTAAGCTAATATAATTCTATATTGTGTTTTCGCTGTAAAAGACTTAAAAAATCTGAAATATTGGCTGGATTCACAAGATGTTTTTTATTTTATTTGCTGTACACCATGTATTTTTCATAAATGTTTTATGATGAGTATTTATGTATTTCACGTTGCTCTCTGTAATTATTGTGGCTGCTTTGGTGCTATTTGTGATGGTGGCTGCAATGTAAAACCAGGATTTGTAGCTATAAATATGCACATTTTCGAACAAAACATAAATGTATTGTATAACATGATGTTATAAGACTGTCATCTGATGAAGTTGTTCAAGGTTAGTGATTAATTTTATCTCTATTTGTGGGTTTTGTGCAAGCTATTTATAGGAGTCAACATATTACACAGAAATACGAAATAACATCATAAATGTTGTCTTACTTTTGCTGTTCTTCCATCAGAATGTTGTGCAAGGAGTCCTAGGTCCAGAATAAATTGTTGTTTGGTTTTAGAATGTCCATTTCTTCTGTCGAATTAGCAACTTTGGCTAGCCATGTCGAGCTCACGTGTCCATCATCTCTTGACGCATGGAACGAAAAATTCCAAAATTCCCAATAAACGTTGAATAAACTGATAAAACTCGGTTGAAAAATCCTACTTTATGATGTTTTTCTCATATGTATCAAATAAAATCAGAGCCGGAGCAATTCGCCGTGTATACCGAACGCTCTTCAGAAGACAATGTCGAGGTCCCCCGCGCGCCGTCGAAAACAAACAAAATACCGGACCTGCCACTCCAAAAGCTCTTATTCGGCCTCAGATCAAGCTAGACACCCCATTCAACCTTCCACTGCCTGTTGACATCTAGTGGAAGGCGTATGAAGTCGATACATATCGATAAATAAAAGCCAGTTGAAGTGAGCCAGTGAGTTTTGTGATAGTGGCTGCAATGGTAAACTGTGATTTATACCTGAAAAATGCAAATTTTTCTAAAAAAACATATGCTATACCATAAATATGTTATCAGACTGTCATCTTATGAAGTTGTTTCTTGGTTAGTGGCTATATATATCTTTATTTAGTCGAATTAGTGATAGCTACTGATGGAGTAAAAAACTGGTGGAGTAAAAAAAGTGGTGTCTTTTGCTAACGTGGTTAGCTAATAGATTTACATATTGTGTCTTCCCTGTAAAACATTTTAAAAATCAGAAATGATGGCTGGATTCACAAGATGTTGGGCTTTCATTTGCTGTATGCTGTGTATTTTTCAGAAATGTTTTAGGATGAGTATTTTGGTAATTGACGTCGGTCTCTGTAATTATTCCGGCTGCTTCCAACGCTATTTCAGATTGCAGCTGCAATGTAGAACTGTGATTTATACCTGAAATATGCAAATTTTTCTAAAAAAACATATGCTATACCATAAATATGTTATCAGACTGTCATCTTATGAAGTTGTTTCTTGGTTAGTGGCTATATATATCTTTATTTAGTCGAAATTGTGATAGCTGCCCATGCAGGAAAAAAATGGTGGAGAAAAAAAAGTTGTGTCTTTTGCTCTCGTGGTTAGCTAATAGATTTACATATTGTGTCTTCCCTGTAAAACATTTAAAAAATCGGAAATGATGGCTGGATTCACAAGATCTGTATCTTTCATTTGGTGTCTTGGACTTGTGATTTCATGAACATTTGATTATATGATATCCCTGTGGCTTTAGGCTAGGCTATGCTAGTCAGCTTTTTTGATGGGGGGGATCCCGGATCCGGGGTTGTGGCTCGTTAGAGGTTAATGTGATGTCTGGGTTTGGGTTTGGGAAGAGTTTTTTGACCTGTGTGAAGCTGTTGTATGCTGGGGCGTCATGTATGGTTAAGGTGGGAGGGGGGCTCAGTAGGCCAGTCTGGGTGAGAAGGGGCATTAGACAAGGATGCCCTCTATCTGGGCAGTTATACACACTAGCCATTGAGCCTTTTTTAGGGCTGCTACGCAGGAGACTGCAGGGAGTGTGCTGGACAGGCATGGATGTGGTGACAGGAATAGCAGTGTCAGCATATGCAGATGATGTTTCTGTGATGGTCAGGGATGGTCAAGATATGCAGGCACTAGAGACCAGTCTGAAGGTGTACGAGGGAGCTTCATCAGCCAAGGTAAACTGGGGCAAGAGCAAAGCTCTGTTATGTGGGGCATGGGGGGATAGGGGTCCTCCTCTGCTTCCAGGGGGTTTGCAGTGGGGTTGTGAAGGGCTTAAAGTGTTGGGGGTGTACCTGGGCTCGGAGAAGTGGGTAAGGAAGAACTGGGAGGGGCTGTCACAGGCAGTGGTGTCAAGACTGGCCAGGTGGAGGTGGCTCCTGTCCGAAGTGTCATATAGATGGAGGGTGCTGATAATTAACAACCTGGTGGCATCTTCCCTGTGGCATAAACTGGCTGTCCTCAACCCCCCCGCCGGTCTGCTCGCAGACCTGCAACGCAAGCTGGTGGACTTCCTTTGGTCGGGCCATCACTGGCTGAAGGCAGCAGTGTTGTACATGACTGTCCACGAAGGAGGACAGGGCCTGGTGGAACTGGAGAACAGGATGGCTGCTTTCCGGCTAAAGGCGGTGCAGAGACTGCTATACCATACTGATGTTGGCTGGAGGGAACCAGCATGTGCACTGCTGAGGAGAGTTGGTGGATTAGGGTTGGATCGGCAGCTGTTCCTCATGAAGCTGGAGATGCTGAGTACAGCAGGTCTCTCAGATTTTTCCTCTGCAATGCTGAGGGCCTGGCAGCTGCTAAGGCCCACACGAGAAGGGGGTGTGGAGCCTGGGCTGTGGGTGTGGGAGGAGCCTATCTTCCACAACCCAGCCATCCCTTTGAGATCGGTTCAGTCGGCCACCCTGCAGAGGCAACTGATGGCAGGGGGTTTACAAAGGCTGGGTGACCTGAGACTGCTGGGAGAGGAGGGGTGGAAAACCCCGGAGGTCTTGGCGCAACAAACAGGAATAACGTCTCTTAGGCTGCTGGCGAGATTCCTGGAGGAGGTCCAGGAGGCATTGTCTGAGCCGGTAATGGGGATGTTTGAGAGGCCGAAGGGAGAGGGGCCACCAATGTTTCCGCCACTGCAGGTGACGGCAGAGACTGGAGACTGTCAAGGGGGTCTGAAGGACTTGTTAGATTTTAACACTCCGAGCCTGGGGGGGAGGTAAAGCCCTCTACAACCTCTGTGTTAAGGTTAGGAACATTAGAAGCCTAACAGGAGTGAAGGCACATCAGTGGCAGGGGGTATGTGGGGAGGAGAGTATGGTGGGTTTTAGATGGAGGGGGCTCTACAAACCCCCAGTACCAAAGAGGTCAGGGGACCTCCAGTGGTGGGTTCTTCATGGAGCCCTGGCCACTAACAGCTGGTTGGCACGGGTTGAACCAGGAATCGGGCAGGGGTGTCCTTTCTGTCAAATGAAAGAAACTGTGATTCATGTGTTTTCTGTGTGCACCAGGTTAATGCCATTAATGTCTCTGTTGGAATGTCTGTGTGAGAGGTTGGGGGTGGTTTTTACTGTTGGGATGTTTATAATGGGATACAGGTATTCGAGTAAGGAGAAAGCCAAATGTGTTTTGTTGAATTTTTTGTTTGCTCAGGCAAAGTTAGCGATTTGGCTAACAAGGAGGAACAGGGTCAAAGGTGGGGGGATAACAGACCCTTTACTATTGTTTAATGGGATGGTCTCTGCGCGCCTTAGGGTTGAGTTTGAGTTCTATAAAATGATCAAATGTGTGGAGATGTTTGAGGAGATATGGTGTGTTGGGGGGGGGGGGGGCTCTCTCTCTCTCTCTCTCTCTCTCTCTCTCTCTCTCTCTCTCTCTCTCTCTCTATCTCTCTCTCTCTCTCTCTCTCTCTCGCGCGCTCTCTCTCGCTCTCTCTCTCTCTCTCTCGTCAAAAATAGAGCAATTTAGCTAGGACTGTCTGAGTGGGGACGGGAAAACTAGCTGTTAATGGCAGAGAGGTTTGGCCAAAACTCCAGCCCACCAAACAGAAATTTCAGTCTGTCTATTCAAACAACTCTTAGACTAAAAAGGTATTATCATCATTTTCACAATTTTAAAGATTTATTCCAAACTCATAGTGTGGAAATATATATAAAACACAGGAAAATCACGCTTTGACTGCACTGGGCCTTTAATGTCTCACACTGCATCTCATATCCTCACTTTAACTCAAAGCTGTGTTTTCATTCGCCTGCGGTTCGATGACTATCTGTTTAAGTGTTCCGACAATGTGTCATTAAACAGCATTATGTTGGTGTAATGTTCTGAAAACAAAAGCAGACGGACAATCAGGAAGCGCTGTTGAGGAATGCAGAGACAATTTCACCTCAAGGCAAACCTGATGAAATGTAAGAGCGGGTTGTACTGCCTCATCACACACACACACGCATGCACACACACACACAAAAATGCTCTTTCTGACTTCTGAATGACTAGAAAGGGTTTGGTTGTACACATTGCCTTCCTGGCATTAGAATCATCAGCAGTGCTGTTGGGGAATTGAAACTGCAGGAGGATTATGATAGTGACGCTAAACTAATAAACTGGTTTATTACTAAACCAAAAGTGGCCGAGTGGATTAGAACAGCAAATTAATTGAGTCTTTCATGTCTTCCAAAGTGTATCGTCACCTGTAAGGTTTAAAACCTTCAGCCTCTTAAGCATGTGGACATTCTTATTCTTAAATATTTCACCAATATTTAACCAGGTAGGCTAGTTGAGAACAAGTTCTCATTTGCAACTGCGACCTGGCCAAGATAAAGCATAGCAATTCGACACATACAACAACACAGAGTTACACATGGAATAAACAAAACATACAGTCAATAATACAGTAGAACAAAAGAAAACAAAAAGTCTATATACAGTGAGTGCAAATGAGGTAAGATAAGGGAGTTGATACATTGATACAGCAGCTACATCAAGAACTGCACATGCAACGTTTAGCAGTGAAGAATGAAATGGGAAAAATTTGTTGGGCTGATGTGTTGTTTGTATTACAGTAATAACACCAAGGCGCAGTCGTCAACATGATGGTGTTCAGAATCAGATCTGACGACTTGTCAATACGTTACAAACACATCTAATGTGTGTCTACAATATGGAGTCCTGTTTCCTTGTGGCTCTGCAGCACTGAATAAGACATCTTGTTGGTGACAGTCAAAGTCTGTGTGTGTGTGTGTGTGTGTGTGTGTGTGTGTGTGTGTGTGTGTGTGTGTGTGTGTGTGTGTGTGTGTGTGTGTGTGTGTGTGTGTGTGTGTGTGTGTGTGTGTGTGTGTGTGTGTGTGTGTGTGTGTGTGTGTGTGTGTGTGTGTGAATGAGATAGAGGCAGAAGGCATCAGAGGTGCTGAATTGTCTCCGTTGATGTTAGAAGTGGCACACGTCTGTGAGTGTCATTTTATATTTTTTTATTTTTTTATTTCACCTTTATTTAACCAGGTAGGCTAGTTGAGAACACGTTTTCATTGGCAACTGCGACCTGGCCAAGATAAAGCACAGCAGTTCGACACATACAACAACACAGAGTTATACATGGAATAAACAAATATACAGTCAATAATACAGTTGAAAAAAAGTAAAGTCTATATACAGTGAGTGCCTATGAGGTAGGATTAAGGGAGGTAAGGCAATAAATAGGCCATAGTGGCGAAGTACAATATAGCAATTAAACACCGGAATGGTAGATGTGCAGAAGATTAATGTGCAAGTAGAGATACTGGGGTGCAAAATAGCAAGATAAATAAATAAATACAGTATGGGGATCAGGTAGTTGGATGGGCTGTTTACAGATGGGCTATGTACAGGTGCAATGATCTGTGAGCTGCCCTGACAGCTGGTGCTTAAAGCCAGTGAGGGAGATATGAGTCTCCAGCTTCAGTGATTTTTTGCAGTTCGTTCCAGTCATTGGCAGCAGAGAACTGGAAGGAAAGGCGGCCAAAGGAGGAATTGGCTTTGAGTGGGTGCTGCTATGGTGACCAGTGAGCTGAGATAAGGTGGGGCTTTACCTAGCAAAGACTTATAGATGACCTGGAGCCAGTGGGTTTAGCGACGAATATGAAGCGAGGGCTTTGGTGTATATGGGGCTTTGGTGACAAAACGGATGGCACTGTGATTGACTGCATCCAATTTGCTGAGTAGAGTGTTGGAGGCTATTTTGTAAATGACATCGCCGAAGTCGGGGATCGGTAGGATGGTCAGTTTTACGAGGGTATGTTTGGCAGCATGAGTGAAGGATGCTTTGTTGTGAAATAGGAAGCCGATTCTAGATTTAATTTTGGATTGGAGATGCTTAATGTGAGTCTAGAAGGAGAGTTTACAGTCTAGCCAGACACCTAGGTATTTGTAGTTGTCCACATATTCAGAACCGTCCAAGTCAGAACCGTCCAGAGCAGTGATGTTGGACGAGCAGGCAGGTGCGGGCAGTGATCGGTTGATGAGAATGCATTTAGTTTTACTTGCATCTAAGAGCAATTGGAGGCCACGGAAGGAGAGTTGTATAGCATTGAAGCTCGTCTGGAGGTTAGTTAACACAGCGTCCAAAGAAGGGCCAGAATGTGAACACTGTCAAATTAAATCAAATGTATTTACAAAGCCCTTCTTACATCAGCTGCTATATCAAAGTGCTGTACAGAAACCCAGCCTAAAACCCCAAACAGCAAGCAATGCAGGTGTAGAAGCATGGTGGCTAGGAAAAACTCCCTAGAAAGGCCAAAACCTAAGAAGAAACCTAGAGAGGAACCAGGCTATGAGGGGTGGCCAGTCCTCTTCTGGCTGTGCCGGGTGGAGATTATAACAGAACATGGCCAAGATGTTCAAATGTTCATAAATGACCAGCATGGTCAAATAATAATAATCACAGTAGTTGTCGAGGGTGCAGCAGGTCAGCACCTCAGGAGTAAATGTCAGTTGGCTTTTCATAGCCGATCACTGAGAGTATCTCTACCGCTCCTGCGATCTCTAGAGAGTTGAAAACAGCAGGTCTGGGACAGGTAGCACGTCCGGTGAACAGGTCAGGGTTCCATAGCCGCAGGCAGAACAGTTGAAACTGGAGCAGCAGCACGGCCAGGTGGACTGGGGACAGCAAGGAGTCATCATGCCAGGTCGTCCTGAGGCATGGTCCTAGGGCTCAGGTCCTCCGAGAGAGAGAAAGAAAGAAAGAGAGAAAGAGTTAGAGAATTAGAGAGAGCATACTTAAATTCACACAGGACACCGGATAAGACAGGAGAAATACTCCAGATATAACAGACTGACCCTAGCCCCCGACATATAAACTACTGCAGCATAAATACTGGAGGCTGAGACAGGAGGGGTCAGGAGACACTGTGGCCCCATCCGATGATACCCCCGGACAGGGCCAAACAGGCAGGATATAACCCCACCCACTTTGCCAAAGCACAGCCCCCACACCACTAGAGGGATATCTTCAACCACCAACATACTGTCACCTTGTTATGTAATAAGACAGGCAGGATTTCTCACTAAAACCATGACAACACTACTGATAGTGGAACAGTACACTGTCATGGAATGACAGTGTACTGTATCAGTTTTGCATGTCATTATTGATAAACAGTTTCCCCCACGCACACCAGCACGCGCACACCACACAACAACTGTTGGGATTGTGTCGTTCAGATTGCTTTCTGGTCCAACTAGCTAACGTAAACACAATTAGCCAAATGTAGCCTCTTCTTGACAATATTTAAAAAGCTCTTGTTGAAACAAACATTGCCCGTTCCAGCAAACAAAGGAGTCTCTCGCTGTGCATATCCAAATGTAGATTAGCCGTGTGTCGCCTCACAACGCCCAATCAATCATTGAACATCTTCAGTGGTGCCTGAGAAACACTGGGCTTGCATCACAGGTGGCACTCTAATCCCTATATAGTGCACTACTTTTGACCAAGGTCAATAGGGAATAAAGTGCTGTTTGGAACGCACCCAGGGATATCAGCAGGCCATAACAGTACATTCCATTTAAGCCATAGAAAATGTATGGGAGCACGATTTTACAAAACAAAAGTCCTAGTTTAATTATGTGTCATGAGGTGAAAATTGCAGTGGGTGGTTAAGGCGCCACAGAGGTACTGGTCTTCCTTCCACTGCAATGATGATATGGAATGGTGTCAGAGCTGTGGTGTCATTATCAGAACAAATTACAGGGGAGAAGAGTCTGGGATAGTTACAATCAGAGGCACCTTTACAATAATGTTTTCCTTTAGCTCTTTCTGCTCTGTAATGTTGTTGTTTTTGTCAGTATCACTTTCTTTACCTCCATCTCCAGGAGTGTCTTTCTGAATGTGTTTTACCATGGAGAGAGAGAGGGTGGTTGTAATATGTGTGAAATGACTGGTTGCTGTCCATTATCTAGTCCCTATAGTCTGACAGACAGAGTTGTGGAGGAAGGTATGTTTACGCCTGGAGTGTTAGAAATGAGAAAATTCTTAACATTCTCTCACTGCTCTTAATTCCAGGTCCATAATCAAATCAAATCAAATTTTATTAGTCACATGCGCCGAATACGACAGGTTCGCACACCTTACAGTGTACAACAACGCAGTTAAAAAAGAAAAAAAGAATAAGAAATAAAATGTAACAAGTAATTTGAGAGCAGCAGTAAAATAACAAGAGAATATATACAAGGGAGTACATTTACATTTACATTTAAGTCATTTAGCAGACGCTCTTATCCAGAGCGACTTACAAATTGGAAAGTTCATACATATTCATCCTGGTCCCCCCGTGGGGAATGAACCCACAACCCTGGCGTTCCAAGCGCCATGCTCTACCAACTGAGCCACACGGGAGTACCGGTACAGAGTCAATGTGCGGGGGCACCGGTTAGTTGAGGTAATATGTACATGTAGGTAGAGTTATTAAAGTGACTGTGCATAGATGATAACAACAGAGAGTAGCAGCGGTGTAAAAAGGGGGGGGGGGCAATGCAAATAGTCTGGGTAGCCATTTGACTAGATGTTCAGGAGTCTTATTTCTTGGGGGTAGAAGCTGTTTTTGCAGCCTCTTAGACCTAGACTTGGCGCTCCGGTACCGCTTGCCGTGCGGTAGCAGAGACAACGGTCTATGACTGGGGTGGCTGGAGTCTTTGAAAATTTTTAGGACCTTCCTTTGACACCACCTGGTATAGAGGTCCTGGATGGCAGGAAGCTTGGCCCCAGTGATGTACTGGGCCAAACGCACTACCCTCTGTAGCGCCTTTCGGTCGGAGGCCAAGGAAGTGATGCAACCAGTCAGGATGCTCTCGATGGTGCAGCTGTAGAACCGTTTGAGGATCTGAGGACCCATGCCAAATCTTTTCAGTCTCCTGAGGGGGATAAGGTTTTGTCGTGCCCTCTTCACGACTGTCTTGGTGTGCTTGGACCATGTTAGTTTGTTGGTGATGTGGACACCAAGGAACTTGAAGCTCTCAACCTTCTCCGCTACAGCCCCATCGATGAGAATGGGGGCGTGCTTGGTCCTCTTTTTCCTGTAGTCCACAATCATCTCCTTTGTCTTGATCACGTTGTTGTACTGGCATCACACGGCCAGGTTTCTGACCTCCTCCCTATAAGCGATCTCATCGTTGTCGGTGATCAGGCCTACCGCTGTGGTGTCATCGGCAAACTTAATGATGGTGTTGGAGTCATGCCTGGCCGTGCAATCATGAATGAACAGGGAGTACAGGAGGGAACTGAGCACGCACTGATGTGTTGTTACCTACCCTTACCACCTGATGGCACCCCGTCAGGAAGTCAAGGATCCAGTTGCAGAGGGAGGTGTTTAATCCAAGGGTCCTTAGCTTATTGAAAGGCTTTGAGGGCACTATGGTGTTGAACGCTGAGCTGTAGTTAATGAATAGCATTCTCACATAGGTGCTATTTTTGTCCAGGTGGGAAAGGGCAGTGTGGAGTGCAATAGAGATTGCATCATCTGTGGATCTGTTGGGGCGGTTCGCAAATTGGAGTGGGTCTAGGGTTTCTGGGATAATGGTGTTAATGTGACCCTGACCAGCCTTTCAAACCACTTAATGGCTACAGATGTGAGGTTATCTTAGTGTTCTTGGGCACAGGGACTATGGTGGTCTGCTTAAAACATGTTGGTATTACAGACTCGTACATGGAGAGGCTGAAAATGTCAGTGAAAACACTTGCCAGTTGGTCAGCGCATGCTCGGAGTACACGTCCCGGTAATCCGTCTATACGCCCTGCGGCCTTGTGAATGTTGACCTGTTTAAAGTTGTTACTCACATTGGCTGCGGAGAGCGTGATCACACAGTCTTCCGGAACAGCTGGTGCTCTCATGCGTGTTTCAGTGTTATTTGCCTCGATGCGAGCATGAAAGTAGTTTAGCTCGTTTGGTAGGCTCGTGTCACTGGGCAGCTCGTGGCTGTGCTTCCCTTTTGTAGTCTGTAATGGTTTGCAAGCCCTGCTACGTCCAACGAGCGTCTGAGCCGGTGTAGTACGATTCGATCTTAGTCCTGTATTGATGCTTTGCCTGTTTGATGGTTCATGGGAGGGCATAGTGGGTTAGAGTCCCGCTCCTAGAAAGCGGCAGCTCTAATCTTTAGCTCAGTGTGGATGTTGCCTATAATCCATGGCTTCTGGTTGGGGTATGTATGTACGGTCACTGTGGGGACGACATCATTGATGCACTTATTGATGAAGCCAATGACTGATGTGGTGTTCTCCTCAATGCCATCGGAGGAATCCCGGAACATATTCCAGTCTGTGCTGGCAAAAGAGTCCTGTAGCTTAGCATCTGCTTCATCTGAACACTTTTTTTATTGATCGTGTCACTGGTGCTTCCTGCTTTAATTTTAGCTTGTAAGCGGGAATCAGGAAGATAGAATTATGGTCAGATTTGCCAAATGGAGGGCGGGGGAGAGCTTTGTACGCGTCTCTGTGTGTGGAGTAAAGGTGGTCCAGAGTTGTTTTCCCTCTGGTTGCACATTTAACATGCTGATAGAAATCTGTTAAGACCGATTTAAGTTTCCCCGATTTAAATTTCCCCAGAATGGAAGGCAGTGGGGGTTTATTCGATTGCCTACGAATTCTCAGAAGGCAGCCCGCCCTCCGGCACCTTTTTCTCTGCCTTCTCTTCACGCAAATGACGGGGATCTGGGCCTCTTCCCGTGAAAGCATTATGTCATTCACATCATGCTCCTCGGATTCGTGGTGAGTAATCGCAGTTCTGATGTCCGGCAATTATTTTCGGTCATAAGAGATGGTAGCAGCAACATTATGTACAAAATAAGTTTTAAAAAATAAGTTACGAACAAAAAAACACAATTGGATAGGAACACGTAAAACGTCAGCCTTCTTCTCCGGCGCCATCTTTATCACCTGGTAAGAACTGGTATGTAGCCTATCTATTTTATATGTTTAAATGCCACAGAATGCCACGTAAATATCACAAATGTTTTTTCATATGTTGACAATGTTTACGTGCCAGCCAACTTACTGTAATGTGTTATCCTTTATTTGCATTAAAACCTTCTTGTGAGTAAAACTATAGTGCTCTTGCCCATGTGAGTTTAGTCTATGTTATTCCAAGGGCATGTTTGCATAATCTTAATGTAACGGCACATGTACTGTATGCATGAACGCTGGTTACGCAATGAATATTTACAATAAGTTTTCAGCCTTGAGGCCATTCTAACAGAACAGCAAAACACTCTGCTCTGTCTCGCTGTCTTTCTCCATCTCTCTCATCTCTTTCTCTCTCTCTCAATCTCTCTTTTTTTGCTTCTGCCTCTCTCTCTCCTACGCATCAGAAATACCAATCAGTTTTATTCACACTACTCTATGGATATACTGGATAGATCCGCTGAGACTCCTTGGCCAGCTGAATATGGCATTGGAGCCCCGTCCAGCTCACCCAACCACAACACTCCATAATATTCTCTCCAAGGGTTACTTCAAGCGATACCCGGCCTTGCTAGCTCAGTCCAGCTGCAACATCTTCTCTGTGTGTGTGTGTGTGTGTGTGTGTGTGTGTGTGTGTGTGTGTGTGTGTGTGTGTGTGTGTGTGTGTGTGTGTGTGTGTGTGTGTGTGTGTGTGTGTGTGTGTGTGTGTGTGTGTGTGTGTGTGTGTGTGTGTGTGTGTGTGTGTGTGTGTGCGAGAGAAACTCCAAAAGAACATTTTGAAGGCTATACAGTTTCCATGCCCAAAGCAGTAAATTAAACTATTGACCCTCAGAGACGCTGAGGGTGAGTTCTATTCCCTACACCATTTCACTAGCTACTCACTACATATAAATTATTGAAGGACATGGACGACCGACGTGTGTGAATGTGTGTCCGTCATGTTCCTTCCTGGCCACAGCTAGCCAGCTACAAATTTTAATGAAAGGCTGAGGAATATTCCTAACGTTAATATGTTAGCGGGGCAGAAGTGTGTGAACATGTTGGGAATATGAAGATTTTTTGATAACGTAAAAGAAAACAAACCCTAATTAGAATGTGCTCTAGCTGTCCAGTAAAATAGTTTCTGAAATAGGACAAAATTAAAACATGTGGAAAATTGTATCATTTCATATTTTTTAAAGCGTCTGAGAAATGGTGGGTTAGGTTAACTTATTACTGTATTATCACTATCATTACTATTAATGGATAGACAATTGGTTATTGGAATTTTTGCTCTGTGTAATTTACAGACTTTCCCTAACTCTTAGAGAATACTGCTAATGTTAAGGAGCATGAGGTTGCTGCCTGCAACCCCATTGAAATCCCACTATAATATGTGTTTTGGGTTTGGATAAAAGCAACTGTCAAACAACAAGAAAATCATTTGTTGTCTTCTTGCATATTGAGAACTCCGTTTCATTCATTTTTCTTTAAAAAAAACATTTTTCTTCTGACATGTAATTTTGTTTTCTTCCTCTCACTTGTTTGACAAAATTGCAGATCTATGGCAGGCTTTAGACAACTGTAAATGTGATTTACACAAATCCCTGACAGATAGCAATGCTTTATATCTGTGGGTCCTGTGTAGCCTGGTTAAACCAGACTGAATCCATTGAATAAACTAGTGATTGCGGGGTTCAGTCTGGTTTGTCTGCAAGAGGTGTCTGCTAAAAGTGTCTGCAAAAAGTCTCGGTTGAAGGTGTCTGCTAAAAGTCTCTGTTAAAGGTGTCTGCTAAAAGTCTCTGTTAACTTCACTAGGGTAGGGGGCAGCATTGGGAATTTTGGATGAAAAGCGTGGCCAAATTAAACTGCCTGCTACTCAGCCATAAAAGCTAGAATATGCATATTAGTAGATTCGGATAGAAAACACTCTGAAGATTCTAAAACTGTTTGAATGATGTCTGTGAGTATAACAGAACTCATATGGCAGGGAAAAACCTGAGAAAAAATACAACCAGGAAGTGGGAAATCTGAGGTTTGTAGTTTTTCAACTCTTTGCCTATCGAATACACAGTGTCTATGGGGTCATATTGCACTTCCTAAGGCTTCCACTAGATGTCAACAGTCTTTAGAACCTTGTTTGAGGCTTCTACTGTGAAGTGGGGGCAAATGAGAGGGGATTGAGTCAGAGGTCTGCCAGAGAGCCACGAGCTGGCCACGCGTGTTCACGTGATAGTTAGCTTGCGTTCCATTGCAATTCTACAGACAAAGGAATTCTCCGGTTGGAACATTATTGAAGATTTATGTTAAAAACATCCTAAAGATTGATTCTATACATCGTTTGACATGTTTCTACGGACTGTAACGGAACTTTTTGACTTTTCGTCTGCACCTAGTGATCGCGCCTCATGAATTTTGATTACTGGGCTAAACGCGGGAACAAAAAGGAAGTATTTGGACATAAATGATGGACATTATGGAACAAAACAAACATTTATTGTGGAACTGGGATTCCTGGGAGTGCATTCTGATGAAGATCATCAAAGGTAAGTGAATGTTTATAATGCTATTTCTGACTTCTGTTTACTACACAACATGGCGGATATCTGTTTGGGTTGTGTTGGTCTCTGAGCGCTGTACTCAGAGTATTGCATGGTGTGCTTTTTCCGTAAACTTCTTTTGAAATCTGACAGTGGTTGCATTAAGGAGAAGTGGATCTAAAATTCCATGCATAACAGTTGTATCTTTTAGCAATGTTTATTTTGAGCATTTCTGTAAATTGATGTGGCTCTCTGCAAAATCACCGGATGTTTTGGAACTACTGAACATAACGCGCCAATGTAAACTCAGATTTTTGGATATAAATATGAACTTTACCGAACAAAACATACATGTATTGTGTAACATGAAGTCCTATGAGTGTCATCTGATGAAGATCATCAAAGGTTAGTGATTCTTTTTATCTCTATTTCTGCTTTTTTTGACTCCTCTCTTTGGCTGGAAAAATGGCTGTGTTTTTCTGTGACTTAACATAATCGTTTGGTGTGCTTTCGTCGTAAAGCCTTTTTGAAATCGGACACTGTGGCTGGATTTACAACAAGTGTATCTTTAAAATGGTGTAAAATACTTGTATGTTTGAGGAATTTTAATTATGGGATTTCTGTTGTTTTGAATTTGGCACCCTGTAGTTTCACTGGCTGTTGACGAGGTGTCCCACATACCCTAGTGAGGTTAAAGGTGTCTGCTAATGCCATACTTCCTTCACCTCATAAATACAGCATACAAATGTCCTGTGCCCAGTACAACAAAATCAGTGCCCGGTATACCATCTATATACCATCAAATGTGTCCCAGGGAAAGTTTCAATAAAGTTCATTGTGCATCACCAACAGCCGTTGTTTACAATCAATCTGTTTTACTTAGCATCACATCACCCAGACTCTTCTGTGTGTGTGTGTGTGTGTGTGTGTGTGGGGGGGGGGGCACATTTGCGTGTGTGTGAATGCATAGGCCATATTGTCTGAGAAGCTGCAGCAGCACTTTTAACAGAGACTTTTAGTAGACATCTTTAACAGAGACTTTTAGCAGACATCTTCTGTTAAAGGTCTCTGTTACAGAGACTTTTAGCAGACATCTTTAATAGTTGCAGAGCCTTATTGTTCTCTGTCTTGGTGTCTATAGAGACTGGAGACGATCTAATAGTAAACAGAGGAGACCAAGCTACAAAAGGCTCCTCAGAGTATCCATCCATATTGATTTACTGTATATTCCCTTAGTTTACTCTGGAAAGGTCCAGCAGTTGAGCCACTGTTGATAATTGCTGAATGATTGCACAAGGTACAGAAACGGACTGGCCATAGGGCAGTTTGGGCAAATGCCAGTGGGCCTGTCGAAAAAAGAAAACAAATTATGTTATCATTATTTGCTATTTTTCTGATTATTCAGGTAAAATTAATGGTACAGACAATAAGGGCTAACTTCAATCAGACGTACATCCGCATAGCGTAGTTTTTTTGGTGTCGGAGGTGGAACTGTGTTAGAGCTGTAATATCCACAAGCAGCTTGCTGCGTTACCTTATTGCGGACACTGCCATTGGATGCAACGAAACCACACCGGACTATAATCTCATGCAGCCAAGTTAGAAGTTCACGCAGCGGCATTACAAATTCCAACACTTGAATTAGACTGATAGGCATAAATCCCCCCCAGGCAAATGAAGGGCTCTATTAAATCTGTATTCCGGAAATTCAACATTACAACGTGATTGAAATTTAAAGGCAATGTTCCTGCATTAGTGGAGACTGCATTAACGGTAAACGCTGCGTATGTAAGCTCAATCAGAAATGATCTTCACATTTCTAGTGCGCAATCTTTAACGCTTCAGTGATCCAGATTGAATAGAGGTCTGACATGAAAACATGCATTATCCTAACATCAGCGGTTTGACATTTGAGTCATTATTTCTACCATCGATAGAGCCTACACTTGCCGTTTTGAACTTCTAATGCTGTAGGGATAATAAGGAAGGGAGTGGTTAGTGACACAAATCGTAAATGCCATTGCCTGCCAATGTGCCATTGAGCATGGCACCTGAGTCCCCACAACAATGGCTCCACCGGCTCCCAGTGTGGCATCCCCCTGCTGCAACCTCGCAAACCTGTATATGTATGTATGTCTTTCTGAGGGGTTGAGATAAAACAGAAGTCACATTTCAGTTGGACCTTGTGTACAATTGATGAATAGAGTGATCTACCGTGCTTCTACACCTGCATTGCTTGCTGTTTGGGGTTTTAGGCTGGGTTTCTGTACAGCATTTTGATATATCAGCTGATGTAAGAAGGGCTATATAAATACATTTGATTTGATCTAAATCTTCATCTTAAAGTAATTGTCCAGTGTTTCCAGATATTAATGAAATGTGAACTATAATTAATGACAATATCAGTGAAATAGTTTCTTTCCAAAAAATTGTAATTCTGTCAGGCACCACAAGCTGAAATAAAACAATTTAATCTACCTATCAATTTTAAGATTTTGTATTTTTTTGATGAAAATTTATATTTTCTTAAGTTTATCATACTACCATCATCAACATTTGTATTAATTTGAACCACTTTAAAATGGACATACATCAATCATTTCAAAGCTCACTACATTAACTTCTTGTCAATACGGGGGCACTGTTTTCACTTTGGAAAAAATTGTGCCCAAATGAAACGGCCTCGTACTCTTTTCTAGATCATACAATATGCATATTATTATTACTATTGGATAGAAAACACTCTCAAGTTTCTAAAACTGTTTGAATTATATCTGTGAGTAAGACAGAACTCATTTTGCAGCAAACTTCCATATAGGAAGTGAAAAATCTGAAAACGAGGCTCTGTTTCAGGGCCTGCCTATTCAACTGGCTTTTATTTATCGATATGTATGCACTTCATACCCCTTCCACTAGATGTCAACAGGAAGTGGAAGGTGGAATGGGGTGTCTAGCTTGATCTGAGGTCGAATGAGAACTTTTGGAGTGACAGGTCCGGAATTTTCGTTGTCTTCTAAGGCGCGCGGCGGAGCTCGACACTGTCTTCTGAAAAGCGTTACGTATACACGGCGAATATCTCCGGCTCTGATTTTATTTGATACATGTGATAATAACATCATAAAGTAGGTTTTTTCAACCGAGTTTTATCAGTTTATTCAACGTTTATTGGGACTTTTGGAGTTTTCCGTTCTTTGCGTCAAGAGAGGATGGGAATGTTAGCAACCTTGGCTAGCATTGTGGCGCGAATTCGACAGAAGAAATGGACATTCTAAAACCAAACAACGATTTATTCTGGACCAAGGACTCCTTGTACAACATTCTGATGGAAGCTCAGCAAAAGTAAGAGAACATTTATGATGTTATCTCGTATTTCTGTGTAAAATGTTGAGTCCTATTCTCCGCCGTTTTGGTGAGCGCTGTCTCGCAATAACGCAAGCTGTATGTTATGGTAAAGTTATTTTTAAAAATCTAACACAGCGGTTGCATTAAGAACCAGTGTATCTTTCATTTGCCATACAACAAGTATTTTTATGTAAAGTTTTTGATGAGTTCTTTGGTGAGATTAGGTGAGTGTCCAAAATATCTCCGGAGATTCTGGTGAATCGATGCTACATATTCACAATGTATAACCAGGATTTGTAGCTATAAATATGCACATTTTCGAACAAAACATAATTGTATTGTATAACCTTTTCTCAATATAGGGGGTGCTGTTTCAACGTTACCATTTATCGTTCCCAAATTAAACTGCCTCGTACTCAATTCTTGCTCGTACAATATGCATATTATTATTACTATTGGATAGAAAACAATCTCTAGTTTCTAAAACCGTTTGAATTATGTATGTGGGTGAAACAGAACTCTTTCTGCAGCGAAATTCATGACAGGAACTGCGAAGGTCTGAAAACGAGGCTCTGTTCTCAGATCAGTTTAAAGCTCTGTATGTATCCTATGGGTCGACATGAACTGCACCCGCCTTCCCCTGGATGTCAGTAACCAATGAGAATTGGAATGGAGTTTCTACGTAGATCTCAGACCTTATAAAAGGCCATGGCATGGGGGGTGCGCTCCTTTCGACGTTCGTCAAGACGCAATGGAGGACCTCAGGATGGCATGCTCAAAAGCTCTCGTTATCGGCCTTAGATATATCCGTCTGTGATTTAATTCGATATAGGTGTTAGAAACATCATAACAAAGTTATTTTAAACCGAGTTATATCAGTTTATGCGAGTATATTGCTATTTTCGGAATTTCCTTAGTATTGCGTTTTGAGGATTTGGGCATGTCTGCGCCACATAGCTATTGTTAGCTGCTAGTTCCAAAGTTGAAGACGACGTTTTACAACCGCGCAACGATTATTTTGGACAAAGGACAACTTGCCCAAGATTCTGATGGAAGCCCGTCCAAAAGTAAGAGCTATTTATGATGTTATTCCGTATTTATGTGGAAAAATGTAAATGGATTTGTCCGCCATTAATTGCGGCACTGGTCTGGCTGTAACGCACACTGTATGTCTAGTAACGTTAATTTTAAAAATCTAACACAGCGGTTGCATTAATAACTAATGCATCTTTCAATTGCTGTCCAACCTGTATTTTTTAGTCAAGTTTACGATTATTTATCAATTAGATTAGGTGCCTCTCCAAGATAGCGCCGGCCAGAATGCATGAAATGCAGCTACTGATCACATTGTATAACCACGATTTGTGCTGCTAAATATGCACATTTTCGAACAAAACCTATATGCATTGTGTAATATGATGTTACAGGACTGTCATCTGATGAAGTATATCAAGGTTAGTCAAAAATGATATATCTTTTGCTGGATTGTTACGATCGCTAACCTTTGCTGCTGGTAAATTGCTTGTGTTTCTGGCTATTGTGGTAAGCTAATATAATGCTATATTGTGTTTTCGCTGTAAAACACTTAAAGAATCTGAAATATTGGCTGGATTCACAAGATGTTGGGCTTTCATTTGCTGTACGCTGTGTATTTTTCAGAAATGTTTTAAGATGAGTAATTAGGTATTTGACGTTGGTCTCTGTAATTATTCTGGCAGCTTCGGCACTATTTCAGATTGCAGCTGCAATGTAGAACTGTGATTTATACCTGAAATATGCACATTATTCTAAAAGAACATATGCTATACAATAAATATGTTATCAGACTGTCATCTTATGAAGTTGTTTCTTGGTTAGTGGCTATATATATCTTTATTTGGTCGAAATTGTGATAGCTACCCATGCAGGAAAAAAATGGTGGGAAAAAAAGTTATGTCTTTTGCTATCGTGGTTAGCTAATAGATTTACATATTGTGTCTTCCCTGTAAAACATTTTAAAAATCAGAAATGATGGCTGGATTCATAAGATGTGTATCTTTCATCTGGTGTCTTGGACTTGTGATTTAATGATATTTAGATGCTAGTATTTACTTGTGACGCTATGCTAGGCTATGCTAGTCAGCTTTTTTACTGTGGGGGGTGCTCCCGGATCCGGGATGCTGTGCAAGTAGAAGATAACATGATCTTATAAGACAGTCATCTGATGAAGTTGTCCAAAGGTTAGTGATTATTTTATATATTTTGCTGGTTTTTGCGAAAGCTATGTTTGCGGTGAATAAATGCGTTTGTGTGTTTGGCTATTGTGGTAAGCTAATATAATTCTATATTGTGTTTTCGCTGTAAAAGACTTAAAAAATCTGAAATATTGGCTGGATTCACAAGATGTTTTTTTTTTTATTTGCTGTACACCATGTATTTTTCATAAATGTTTTATGATGAGTATTTATGTATTTCACGTTGCTCTCTGTAATTATTGTGGCTGCTTTGGTGCTATTTGTGATGGTGGCTGCAATGTAAAACCAGGATTTGTAGCTATAAATATGCACATTTTCGAACAAAACATAAATGTATTGTATAACATGATGTTATAAGACTGTCATCTGATGAAGTTGTTCAAGGTTAGTGATTAATTTTATCTCTATTTGTGGGTTTTGTGCAAGCTATTTATAGGAGTCAACATATTACACAGAAATACGAAATAACATCATAAATGTTGTCTTACTTTTGCTGTTCTTCCATCAGAATGTTGTGCAAGGAGTCCTAGGTCCAGAATAAATTGTTGTTTGGTTTTAGAATGTCCATTTCTTCTGTCGAATTAGCAACTTTGGCTAGCCATGTCGAGCTCACGTGTCCATCATCTCTTGACGCATGGAACGAAAAATTCCAAAATTCCCAATAAACGTTGAATAAACTGATAAAACTCGGTTGAAAAATCCTACTTTATGATGTTTTTCTCATATGTATCAAATAAAATCAGAGCCGGAGCAATTCGCCGTGTATACCGAACGCTCTTCAGAAGACAATGTCGAGGTCCCCCGCGCGCCGTCGAAAACAAACAAAATACCGGACCTGCCACTCCAAAAGCTCTTATTCGGCCTCAGATCAAGCTAGACACCCCATTCAACCTTCCACTGCCTGTTGACATCTAGTGGAAGGCGTATGAAGTCGATACATATCGATAAATAAAAGCCAGTTGAATAGGCAGGCCCTGAAACAGAGCCTCGTTTTCAGATTTTTCACTTCCTATATGGAAGTTTGCTGCCAAATGAGTTCTGTTTTACTCACAGATATAATTCAAACAGTTTTAGAAACTTCAGAGTGTTTTCTATCCAATAGTAATAATAATATGCATATTGTATGATCTAGAACAGAGTACGAGGCCGTTTAATTTGTGCACAATTTGCGCCCCCCTATTGACAAGAAGTTTTAACTGAATTTTTTTTTTTCTCAGCTTCAGAAGAATCTGCAATCGCCAAATTCTGTGTGATTATCCTTTGATATATTCTTCAAAATTGTTGATATTTTGTCAAATTTTATTCTAGATAAAAATTTCTTTGGAAAAATGCACCAAAAATGCATTTTACGTACATGTCTTTAGTATTTTACAGACAGAAAGATAAAAAAGTATTTATCCATAATCTTCTCTGGACAAGTCTGGTCCTGGAGTGTCTTAACAAAATTAAACCAAAATCTGTAGCTCATTGCAATGAGCAGGTGGTGAAAGACTTCGGAGAAGCACCAATCTGATGATGACTCTGTTAAATTTTTTGAATGGACTAGAGTGATGGAGCTCTAAAAAGTCAAAATACACTACATGACCAACAGTATGTGGACACCTGCTCATCCAACATCTCATTCTGAAATCATGGACATTAATATAGAGTCGGTCCCCCCTTTGCTGCTGTAACAGCCTCCACTCTTCTGGGAAAGCTTTCCACGAGATGATGGAACATTGTTGCAGGGACTTGCTTCCATTCAGCCACAAGAACATTAGTGAGGTTGGGCACTGATGTTGGACAATTAGGCCTGGCTCACAGTCAGCGTTCCAATTCATTCCAAATGTGTTCGATAGGGTTGAGGACACTGTGCAGGGTTGAGGACACTGTGCAGGCCAATCAAGTTCTTCCACACCAATCTCAACACACCATTTCTGTATGGACCTCGCTTTGTGCAAGGGGGCATTGTCATGCTGAAACAGGAAAATGCCTTCCCCAAACTGTTGCCACAAAGTTGGAAGCACAGAATCGTATAGAATGTCATTGTATCCTGTAGAGTTAAGATTTCCTTTCACTGGAACTAAGGGGCCTAGGCTGAACCATGAAAAACAGCCCCAGGCCATTATTCCTCCTCCACCAAACTTTACAGTTGGCATTATGCATCGGGGCAGGTAGCGTTCTCCTGGCATCCGCCAAACCCGGATTTGTCTGTCGGACTGCCAGATGGAGAAGCGTGATTCATCACTCCAGTGAACGTGTTTCCACTGCTCCAGAGTCCAATGGCGGCAAGCTTTACACCACTCCAGCCGACGCTTGGCATTGCATATGGTGATCTCAGGCTTGTGTGCAGCTGCTCGACCATGGAAACCCATTTTATGAAGCTCCCGACGAACAGTTATTGTGCTGATGTTGCTTCCAGAGACCGTTTATAACATTTTAGTGAGTGTTGCAAACGAGGACAGACAATTTTTACACGTTACAAACTTCAGCACTCTGAGGTCCCATTCTGTGAGCTTGTGTGTTCTACCAGTTCACGGTTGAGCCGTTGTTGCTCCTAGATGTTTCCACTTCACAATAACAGCATTTACAGTTGACCAGGGCAGCTCTAGCAGGGCAGATATTTGACGAACTGACTTGTTGCAAAGGTGGCATCCTATGACAGTACCACATTGAAAGTCACTGAGCTCTTCAGTAAGGCCATTCTACTGCCAATGTTTGTCTATGGAGATTGCATGGCTGTGTGCTCGATTTTTTACAACTGTCACCAAATAGCCAAATCAATAAATTTGAAAGGGGTGTCCACGTATTTTTGTATATATAGTGTATGTAGATAAAGTGAAGGATTACATTTAAACTTTAGCTGGAGGAAACTCCAACACGGTTGGTGAGGTGAAGGAGGTGAAGCCTTAGTGGGGAGGAAACTCAATCTGCGGCTCATTTATGAGCTGAATGGCATGGTTGCTGGGGTGAAAACTGTGGTTGAAGCCTTAGCTGGAGGAATTGTTGCATTTCCGTTTTCGTTGCACTTGCATTCAGTAGCTTGTATGAATCACATTATTATTATGAATAAGGAGAACCTGGATGGGACATGGATGGTCCCTAATGTTGTTAGACTCTCGCTAGTATTTACAGAACAACTGGATCTGATACTAAGATCAGGACCTGCAATTGTAGCAGTGAGCAACTGTAGTGTAGCCTTCAATATGAGTATGTGTTTTATGGATTGCTAAAGCATAAGAATATGAAAGTGTGTATTCTTATTTTAAATGTATTCAGGTCTGTACCTGTCTATTAATACTATGTATTGTATTTTTGTTGGAAGGGTGTGGGCGTACCCCAACAACAGAATGGTGTACTGGTCATAAAAAAATATTAATGCGAGTAGACCGCTGATTGGCCAGCTCATCGTCATCAGGAGGATGACATCATCCTCTATAAGGAAATAGCAAGCATTTTTTAAACGGTCTGTTTGATATTCAAGTTTGAGATGGGGTTTATTTTTATTTTTTTCTTCTCCAATTTATGCTTTGGCCACAAATACGAGTACAGAATGAGTCAACAACTTTATTTGGGTGTGAGTTAACAGAATATGAACTTTTAAAAGTGAGATTTTCACTGGACAGTTACTTTAAGGACAGCCACTCACCGATATGTCAGCTCATACCTCAGTTACACCTCCAACACCGTCAAACATCTGCTATGAGAATGTCGGCCAACGCTGGTTAACGCTCTGATTGAATGAGGCCATAAGCAAAGAAGAAAATGCTCACCCAGAAGCGACGCTCCAAGTGGCCGGGGACTTTAATGCAGGTAAACTTAAAACAGTTTTAACAACTTTTTACCAGCATGTCACATGTGCAACCAGAGAAAAAAAAATCCTAGACCACCTTTACTCCACACACAGAGATGCATACAAAGCCCTCCCCCGCCCTCCATTTGGCAAATCTGACCATAATTCCATCCTCCTGATTCCTGCTTACAAGCACAAAATAAAGCAGGAAGTAACAGTGACTCGCTCAATACGGCAGTGGTCAGATGATGCGGATGCTATGCTACAGGACTGTTTTGCTAGCACAGACTGGAATATGTCCGATGGCATTGAGGAGTACACCACCTCAGTCATCGGCTTCATCAATAAGTGCATTGACGACGTCGTCCCCACAGTGACTGTACGTACATATCCCAACCAGAAGCCATGGATTACAGGCAACATCCGCATTGAGCTAAAGGCTAGAGCTGCCGCTTTCAAGGAGCGGGAGACTAATCTGGACACTTATAAGAAATCCTGCTATGCTCTCAGACGAACCATCAAACAAGCAAAATGTCAATACAGGATTAAGATTGAATCCTACTACACCGGCTCTGACGTCCGTTAGATGTGGCAGGGCTTGAAAACTATTATGGACTACAAAGGGAAAACCAGACGCGAGCTGCCCAGTAACGCAAGCTGACCAGACGAGCTAAATGCCTTTTATGCTCGCTTTGAGGCAAGCATCACTGAAGCATACACGAGAGCACCAGCTGTTCTGGATGACTGTGTGATAACGCTCTTGGATGCCGATGTGAACAAAACCTTTAAACAGGTCAACATTCACAAGGCCGCTGGGCCATACGGATTACAAGGACGTGTACTCAAAGCATGTGCGGACCAACTGTCAAGTGTCTTCACTGACATTTTCAACCTCTCCCTGACCGAGTCTGTAATAACAACATGTTTCAAGCAGACCACCATAGTCCCTGTGCCGAAGGAAGCGAAGGTAACCTGCCTAAATTATTACCGCACCGTGACACTCACGTCGGTAGTCATTTAATGCTTTGAAAGGCTGGTCATGGCTCACATAAACAGCATCTTCCTGGACACCCTTGACCCACTCCAATTCGCATACCGCCCCAACAGATCCACAGATGACGAAATCTCAATCGCACTCCACACTGCCCTCTCTCACCTGGACAAAATGAACACCTATGTGAGAATGCTGTTCATTGACTACAGCTCAGCGTTTAACACCATAGTGCCCACAAAGCTCATCACTAAGCTAAGGACTCTGGGACTAAACACCTCCCTCCGCAACTGGAGCCTGGACTTCCTGACGGGTCGTCCTCAGGTGGAAAGAGTCGGCAACAACATGTCTGCCACGCTGATCCTTAACACTGGGGCCCCTCACGGGTGTGTACTTAGCCCCCTCCTATATTCCTTGTTCACCCACGACTGTGTGGCCAAACACGACTCCAACACCATCATTAAGTTTGCTGACGACACAACAGTGGTAGGCCTGGCAGTGTGGTGCCAGGACAACCTCTCCCTCAATGTGAGCAAGACAAAGGAGATGATCGTGGACTACAGGAAAAGGCGGGCCGAACAGGCCCCCATTAACATCGACGGGGCTGTAGTGGAGCGGGTCGAGAGTTTCAAGTTCCTTGGTGTCCACATCACCAACGAACTATCATGGTCCAAACATACCAAGACAGTCATGAAGAGGGCACGACAAAACCTTTACCCCCTCAGCAGACTGAAAAGATTTGTCATGGATCCCCAGATCCTCAAAAGGTTCTACAGCTGCACCATCGAGAGCATCGTGACCGGTTGCATCACTGCCTGGTATGGCAACTGCACGGCATCTGACCGTAAGGAGCAACAGAGGGTAGTACAACATTCACTTTTCAGAATGAGCCCTTTCGTATTGACCAACCTTGAAGATCTCCCCTGTTAATTTCAACTGGTCAGAGGACTGGCTTCAGACGAGCACCGCTTTGGAAACAAGTGTTTTAATTAATACTTTTAATTGCTATCCTCTGGTTTCACATTGTACATAATTTTGTTTATTTAATGTACACAAGTAAAGTCAATTCAAGGATGTTCCCTTTTCTGTTCCAGTTACTTAGGGCCCGATTGAGACCGAAGTTAAGCATGCGTAAATGGAACGTAATTCCCATTTTATGCACCTTTCTCTTTATGTGTATTCTGACCTTGAATTTAAGCATAAGAATAGCATGCTATTCGTTTTGGGTGGAGATCGAATAAATGAAGGTCATGCGGAGGTGTGTCTACAGATATATAGCCTCATTACTGTTATTTTATTGTGTTACTTTTTATTACTTTTACTTTAGTTTATTTGGTAAATATTTTCTTAAGTCTTCTTGAACTGCACTGTTGGTTAAAGGCTTGTAAGTAAGCATTTCACGGTAAAGTCTACACTTGTTGTATTCGGCGCGTGTGACAAATAAAGTTTGATTTGATTTGACATGTAGGTAGGGGAAAAGTGACTATGCATAGATAATAAACAGTGAGTAGCAGCAGTGTAAAAACAAAGCTGCCTATGGCACCCTACACATGCTGAATTCCCCAGGTGAGCAGTTCTGTTCATGCTGATATTACACAGACATTTACTACATTCACCCATTTCCAATTGGTTAAAAACGATGTACTTTACATAAATCTAAAGTACAATATATTGCTATATAATATAATAAGATTTTAAATGGATCGCAGTGTGTGAGTGTGTAAATCTGTGGAGGCACGGTGTACAATCCAAGTGGCACCCTATTCCCTATATAGTGCACTACCTTTGTCAAGGGCCATTGACAAAGGTAGTGCACTATATAGGGAATATGGTGCCATTTAGCAAGCAGACATAGTGTTGAAGTAGTGTAGGTTACCTGCAAAGTGATTTAAAGATGATTGGAACTCTCTCTGGCAGGATGAATCACGGGCGGTAATGAATCTGTCCCTGTACCTGGGATTAAAAGACACACACACGGACACACGGATGGGCGCACGCAACCTCAGTGAGTATCTGAGTCTCTGTTTCTGGAATAGGGAAGCTCTGCAGTGGAATTAGACCACAGTACAGCGGTACAAGGCCCACTCTTACACCTCAGGAGGCCGTACGCACACACACACCCATACACAGCCTCCGTGACTCTACCAGCACAGCAGCCCCAGCACTCCAACCATTCTCCACAGTTGAAGAATATGTCTTCAGTCTGACCTCACAACCTCACAGTTTGCAGACACAAATGCTTTTCATATTTATTTTTTCCCTGTCTTTTTTATAATATTTTTTTAGATTCTAAGGGCCCGACTCAGACATAGGGAATTACACCTTTCTTAATAACGCACGCATTTTCTACGCACTTCTCAGTAGTTGGTATTCAGACTTACCTAATGAAGGTGTGTAATTTATCTTAAGCCATCCCTTTAAATAAGGTGTACCTTTAAGTTTGAATTCTGTCCACAGACTCAATAGAATATATCGAGAGAACGGGTTCAGAATATTAGGGATCAGTGAAAGAATTCCATCTAAATATATGCATATTCGTCTCCGTTTCAGCACCAATTGGTAGTTTTCAAAATACTCTGAACTTGTAGATTATTTAGGCTTAAGAAATTATTTATTAATCATATAAAAAATGTTGTAGATTATTTAGGTTTAGGAAATTATTTATTAAACATAAAAAAAATAGTTTGGAGCAACTTTAGGCATGAAAGAAACAAAACGGTGGTTTGATTCATTCTGAAAATTGCCACATTCAGTTCATATAATTATATTAGGGAGAATAGTGTACAATTCCTGTCTATTGCCTGCACTAACCATAGGACTGTATGATGACACAACCAAGTATTGCGCCATGCATCGGGTTCAAACTGTTACGGCTTGGTCTGCGCTTCGCTGCATAATGATTTAATTAGATTACATGTCTACTTTTCAAATATATTATCAACTGTTACTAATGATCCTCAGCAACAACCACATGGCCGTGACGGAGATTACAGAGGAAGCAAATGAAGGTAAACAAAACAATGTGATTAAATGGAATGATAATGTAGGCTATAACAACTAAAGGGAACTAACAGTAAATTGGCAGTTGAATTCGTGTGATTATTATGCCTACTGACGGTCGATACTGATAGTGGCTAATATTTAACATTATAGAAATAGGAAACAGAGAAAGTCGGGGTAGCCTATAATTAAGACATTTGAGAGTGCCCATCCCTTCAAGTTAAAAGGCTGTACAATTTAAATTCTGCATAATCGCACAGAATTTCATAAACTTTACTGTGGGAAAGTTGATATGTTGATATGCTTCAGTTTGCTGCATTATGACTGGTAGCAAAATTTGAAATAGTTTATTTTTTTTACATTGGATAAAAGTAGAAATTCAGAGCTAGAGAATGGTATATCATACACTACAGTTGATAAACTTGAAAGTTGATGAACTTTGAAAATTGATAAACTTGTAACCTCACTTTTGAAAAAATTGCCCTTGAATTTTTTGGTTAACCTACTGGAGAGCTCTTCTTTGTCTAGACCCCTTCAGCATCGTTCACACCCTCTTAAGCTTTAGCCCCACCCATCTCTTTAAGGATTCATGTGGCTGTGTACTAAACAACCAAATATTTCAAGACTAAAGGCTGTTTTATACTATGTGTGTGTTCGTAGATTTGATCTGGAGTGCCAGAGTGTGCACTGGGCGTTCATAAATTCAGAGCGTTGTCAGATTGTCCGTTCGTAAATTCAGAGCGTTTTGCTCTCAGAGCGTTCAGAGTGCACACAACACTCTGGCCGAGGAGTAGGGTTGATCCGAGCGTTCTGACCTAACAACAGCAGTCAAGCACCCAAGCTAACTGGCTAACATTGGCTAGCTGGCTAGCTACTTCCGGACACAAATGAGAGAACTGCTCACTCTGATCATTTTGTTGGTTAGGCTGTTTTTATGTTATCCAGAGCATTGGTGACTGCAACTGTGCTGACGGCAACATTTTAATTACGCATCTTTGCCAAAGCTTACTGACACTGGCCATATTCAACGGGTGTTGAGCATTCGTAAGTTCATCAGTTATTCTGTGCTCTGGTACACTCAGATGAGAGTGCTCTGAAATCGGAGTAGATAGCCAGAGAGAATTTACCAGCCACGTCTATTGACAGTTGTCGCAGTGACACCATGAACATTCTATTGAAATAGTTACTTGCAGTTGAAGTTGGAAGTTCACATACACCTTAGCCAAATACATTTAAACTCAATTTTCACAATTCCTGACATTTAATCCTAGTAAAAATTCCGTCTTAGGTCAGTTAGGATCACCACTTTATTTTAAGAATGTGAAATGTCATAATAATAGTAGAAAGAATGATTTGTTTCAGCTTTTATTTATTTCATCACATTCCCAGTGGGTCAGAAGTTTACATACACTCAATTAGCATTTGGTAGCACTGCCTTTAAATTGTTTAACTTAGGACAAACGTTTTGGGTAGCCTTCCACAAGCTTCCCACAATAAGTTGGGTGAATTTTGGCCCATTCCTCGTGACAGAGCTGGTGTAACTGAGTCAGATTTGTAGGCCTCCATGCTCACACACGCTTTTTCAGTTCTGCTCACAAATTTTCTATGGGATTGAGGTCAGGGCTTTGTGATTGGCACTCCAATACCTTGACTTTGTTGTCCTTAAGCCGTTTTGCCACAACTTTGGAAGTATGCTTGGGGTCATTGTTCATTTGGAAGACCCATTTGCGACCAAGCTTTAACTTCCTGACTGATGTCTTAAGATGTTGCTTCAATATATCCACCTAATTTTCCTGTCTGATGATGCCATCTATTTTGTGGAGTGCACCAGTCCTTCCTGCAGCAAAGCACCCTCACAACATGCTGCTGACACCCCTGTGCTTCACAGTTGGGATGGTGTTCCTCAGCTTGCAAGCATCCTCCTTTTTCCTCCAAACATAACGATGGTCATTATGGCCAAACAGTTCTATTTTTGTTTCATCAGACCAGAGGACATTTCGCCAAAAAGTACGATCAGTTGCAAGTTGTAGTCTGGCTGTTTTGGAGCAGTGGCTTCTTCCTTGCTGAGCGGCCTTTCAGGTTATGCCGATATAGGGCTTGTTTTACTGTGGATATAGATACTTTTGTAGCTGTTTCCTCCAGCATCTTCACAGGGTCCTTTGCTGTTGTTCTGGGATTGATTTGCACTTTTCGCACCAAGTACATTCATCTCTAGGAGACAGAACGCATCTCCTTCCTGAGCGGTATGACGGCTGCGTGGTCCCATGGTGTTTAAAATTTCTTCAGGATCAGTGTCCCTTCCATGGGACTGTTGAGCTAACGTAGGCTAATGCGATTAGCATGAGGTTGTAAGTAACAATAACATTTCCCCGGACATAGACATATCTGATATTGGCAGAAAGCTTAAATTCTTGTTCATCTAACTGCACTCTCCAATTTACAGTAGCTATTACAGTGAAATAATACCATGCTATTGTTTGAGGAGAGTGCACAGTTTTGAACATGAAAAGTTATTAATAAACAAATTAGGCACATTTGGGCAGTCTTGATACAACATTTTGAACAGAAATGCAATGGTTTATTGGATCAGTCTAAAACATTGCACATACACTGCTGCCATCTACTGGCCAACATCTAAATTGCATCTGGGCTGGAATAATACATGATGGCCTTTCTCTTGCATTTCAAAGATGACGGTACAAATAAAAGCTGCATGTTTTTTTCTTTGTATTATCTTCTACCAGATCTGTTCTGTTATATTCTCCTACATTCCTTTCACAGTACCACAAACTTCAACGTGTTTCCTTTCAAATGGTACCAAGAATATGCATATCCATGCTTCAGGGCCTGAGTCACAGGCAGTTAGATTTGGGTATGTCATTTTAGGCGGAAATTGAAAAAAAGGGGCGGATCCTGCAGTTCAAGAAGAGTTAAGAGTTATTGTCTCCACCCCCTCCAGGTGTCGCTTGTTTTCCCCAGTGTATTTATCCATGTGTTTCCTGTATCTCTGTGCCAGTTCGTCTTGTATGTTTCCAAGTCAACCAGCGTTTTCCCTGGTTGACCAGCGTTTTCTCCTGCTTTTTTCATTCTCCTTTTTCTAGTCCTCCTGATTTTGACCCTTGCCTGTTTCTGGACTTTGTACCCGCCTGCCTGACCATTCTGCCTGCTTTGACCACAAGCCTGTCTCCCACTCTGTACCTCCTGGACTCTGATCTGGTTTTGACCTTTTTGCCTGTCCACGACCATTCTCTTGCCTACCCCTTTGGATTAATAAACATTGTAAGACTCCAACCATCTGCCTCCTGTGTCTGCATCTGGGTCTCGCCTTGTGCCTTGATAAGGTCAGAATACGCATAAAGAGAAAAGTGCATAAAATGGGAATTACGTTCCATTTACGCATGCTTAACTTTCGATCGGAATCGGGCCCCAAGTAACTGGAACAGAAAACGGAACATCCTTGAATTTAATTTATTTGTGTACAATTTATAAACAACATAATGTACAATGTAAAACCAGAGGATAGCACTTAAAAGTGTAAACACTTGTTTCCAAAGCGGTGCTCGTCTGAAGCCAGTCCTCTGACCAGTTGAAATAAACAGGGGAGGTTGGTCAATATGAAAGGGCTCATTCTGAAAAGTGAATGTTGTCTTAAAACATTGAACCTCAGCTCATGTAATAGTCAGTGCACTGTACATCCCTGGTGTCAGTTTGTTGTATCAACATGGTTCACGACCTCCAGGTGACCTGAAAAGCATACACCACCTCCCTGTGACCTGGTGTGACCTCCCTGTACCTGGTGAGAGTGGCCACTCTCCCTGGGTGGCTGTCGCTTTACCTCCCAGTCAAACTACACTACAGTAGGTTCAACCCCCTAAGTTCCCCATGTCAGCCTGGGCAGAGTGAAGAGACCAGTGCGGGCACTAACGTAGAGGTAACAGATGGGGCGTAACACAAGGAAACACACAAATCCTGTGATTCATCCTAATTCATTATCACTTGAGGGGCTAGATATGGGCCGGAGAGTAGATTTTGAAATAATAATTTATATTTGTCCTCTCACATGTACAACTGTGTATTAATATGCATGTGTGAATTGGAAATGTTTTTAGCATATCCCAACTCCCCCTGAGACACACTCGGAGAGTGGGGTCACGGCCAGTGTCTGCCATTCAAATTAAATCAAATCAAATTTATTTATATAGCCCTTCGTACATCAGCTGATATCTCAAAGTGCTGTACAGAAACCCAGCCTAAAACCCCAAACAGCAAGCAATGCAGGTGTAGAAGCACGGTGCCTAGGAAAAACTCCCTAGAAAGGCCAAAACCTAGGAAGAAACCTAGAGAGGAACCAGGCTATGAGGGGTGGCCAGTCCTCTTCTGGCTGTGCCGGGTGGAGATTATAACAGAACATGGCCATGATGTTCAAATGTTCATAAATGACCAGCATGGTCAAATAATAATAATCACAGTAGTTGTCGAGGGTGCAGCAAGTCAGCACCTCGGTAGTAAATGTCAGTTGGCTTTTCATAGCCGATCATTAAGAGTATCTCTACCGCTCCTGCGGTCTCTAGAGAGTTGAAAACAGCAGGTCTGGGACAGGTAGCATGTCCGGTGAACAGGTCAGGGTTCCATAGCCGCAGGCAGAATAGTTGAAACTGGAGCAGCAGCACGGCCAGGTGGACTGGGGACAGCAAGGAGTCATCATGCCAGGTCGTCCTGAGGCATGGTCCTAGGGCTCAGGTCCTCCGAGAGAGAGAAAGAAAGAGAGAAAGAGAGAATTAGAGAGAGCATACTTAAATTCACACAGGACACCGGATAAGACAGGAGAAGTACTCCAGATATAACAAACTGACCCTAGCCCCCCGACACATAAACTACTGCAGCATAAATACTGGAGGCAGGAGGGGTCAGGAGACACTGTTGCCCCATCCGATGATACCCACCGGACAGGGCAAAACAGAAAGGATATAACCCCACCCACTTTGCCAAAGCACAGACCCCACACCACTAGAAGGATATCTTCAACCACCAACTTACCATCCTGAGACAAGGCCGAGTATAGCCCACAACGATCTCCGCCACGGCACAACCCAAGGGGGGGCGCCAACCCAGACAGGAAGATCACGTCAGTGACGTGACGCACCCCTCCTGGTGATGGCATGAAAGAGCACCAGTAAGCCAGTGACTCAGCCCCTGTAATAGGGTTAGAGGCAGAGAAACCCAGTGGAGAGAGGGGAACTAGCCAGGCAGAGACAGCAAGGGCGGTTCGTTGCTCCAGAGCCTTTCCGTTCACCTTCACACTCCTGGGCCAGAGTACACTCAATCATATGACCCACTGAAGAGATAAGTCTTCAGTAAAGACTTAAAGGTTGAGACCGAGTCTACGTCTCTCACATGGGTAGGCAGACCATTCCATAAAAATGGAGAGCTATAGGAGAAAGCCCTGCCTGCAGCTGTTTGCTTAGAAATTCTAGGGACAATTAGGAGGCCTGCATCTTGTGACCGTAGCGTACGTGTAGGTATGTTCGGCAGGACCAACTCGGAAAGATAGGTAGGAGCATTATCAACAGTGAATGGAACAATTAGGGTCAAGTCCTTTGCTCAAGGGCACATCGACAGATTGTTCACCTTGTCGGCTCAGGGATTCGAACGAGCAACTTTTCAGTTACTGGCCCAACACTCTAACCGCTAGGCTACCTACTGTAGATGAAATAATATTAAACAACATCTACCTTACATGTGAGAAATCATAACTGACTCTTCAACTAAGTTTAAAATAGAAACTGACTCATATCAATTCAAACCAGACAGATGGAGAAAAAGATCAGACAGGCAAATCACGTCAGCTGAATAATACGGACCAGTAGAGTTGATTCCCCTGGAGTACATTTACATGTGAGTCATTTAGCAGACGCTCTTATCCAGAGCGACATACAGTTAGTGCATTCATCTTAAAATACTGTTGCTAGGTGAGACACAGGTGGCAATCACATATCACTGTCGTAGTAAGTACATTTTTTATAAACAAATGAAGGGTTCTATCACACCGTCTCTAGTTAAACAGCGAGAGATCAGACTAACATTTCCCACATTATTCGTTTGGAGCTCAAACAGACTGACATAAGAATCCTGACCAAGAATGTGATGAACAAATTCCTTTGAAATGCAATATCCTGTCATTTGCATAGAATGCGGAATAGCGACACCGTTATGTAGATTCTGAGATGAGAACTAACATGAGAGTTAGGGTTACATGTTTCCATGTTTGTCTTTTTTAGGAACACATTATGGAAATATCTCTGAAATGTTTGACGTTTTATATTCTATCCTCTAACTCAAATAGAGCTCTCTCATAACCCTGGAGGATAAATAAGTGCCATATCTCTAGATGGCTGATGAAATGGTATCAACTTTTAATTAAAGTGAATAGTAGGACTCTGATTTATATTTCAGAGCTAATTAGCATGGCGACTCAGGGGACTGGAATGATTAGACTCGTAAAGACTCCCCACGGTAGCTGCAGGCTGCAGGGTGGATCCTCTCACGCTCCAAAGCTGCAGACTGCATCTTTACTGAGAAACTACAATACAAGCATAACGCAAGCATTCCGGGAGCATTATTTTCGGCATGTAACACCAGAAGCAGCTAACGGAGGCAGTAAGCAACAGCAAGAAGTCCTTTTTAATTTTTTTACACTTCAGAAGAGTGAGTGTTTCACTACTGTGCACTACACGTGCGTTACGTGTCTGGTGTAGTTTGGCAGTTTCGCCATAGTTATTGTATGCTAGTTTACATGTCAACATTTCTCCTCACCTAATTTCCTTCCTTTTGTGTGGACTTTGTATCCATGGCAACCATATCTTTGCCAGTTAGAAGAAACATACTGATGAAATGGTTTTGGACAATAGCATTAGAGACAGATACATCAGATTGCCTGGACAGTATTTTATTGTTCAGTCCCTTGTATTATTCTCATTAGGATTTGGGTCACTGATAGCCATTCATAGCACTCAGAAGAAGAATGATGTAATGGACACAAATAACTATTTATGATGTAAGCTCACACATAGGGTGTAGCTTATTTAGTAGATCGTTTATGTACAGAAACATACACATAAATAATTATGTTATGAAAACAGTCTGGAGGACTGAGATTTTGTATTGGCAAGTGACATAGCAGCATACCATCTGTGGTTCATTATTGCCACATTTTAACGTTTGGCTTTAGGACAAGAAAGAACATATCACCACACAGCTGTTAAAACCAACCTTTTTATGCTGGAGATGAGCCCAGGCCAACGCGTGTAAGATAAATGGAGTATTAGAGGAATATTGTGTGCTCCCAATAACAGATGACAGATTACTCCATTCATTGATTCAAAATAGAGGTATGGTTTTATTTATGAAATTGACATTGCCAAAATCAGATGAATCTAAAAACGTAACAATGTGAACAAGTCTATGATGAGGAGACTCCTGTAGAGTTGAGTTGCTTTCCTACGTCAGTAAAGGTGGGCACAGGAAATAGAGCTCTAGAATCACTGTGTTAAGTACAATAAATGGTATGGCAGGCCGACATTAAAGCTACAATTTGAGAAACAAGCTGATGCCTTTCCCTGAATAGGCTTTGATAGAGGACAATAACATAGCTGTACATAGCTATTTCCTCTCTCCTCTAACATACTGGTACGTCAACTCCCCTTCTCTCCTCTCTGATCTCGGCTCTACTGCCTTCCTGCAGTATACCACTCATTTCCCATATCATATTCCTCTAAAACACTGGAATAACATCCGAATAATACCCAATTTACAACCTATTGACGTGAGCATGGCTTGCCACTGCACTCGCATGACAGGAAACCTGGCACATAAAGCGGTTATGATTCATTTGGTAGATTTTTTTCTGACATCCACTCCCAGTTCCTTCTAACTCACTATGGTGTGGGGGCTGAGTGGGGGCTGGTTAAATAGACACACCTGCAGAGAGGCAGATTTGGCAGCCTGCATCAGCCATGATGATAGATATTATTTCACTTCTATGATGTTTGATGTTTTTTCTAACGGCTTCACTAGCGGCTTTCTAGTGGTGGTAGATTGCTTCTATTGAGCGGCCCTGTCATAAGGCAAGGCAGGTGTACTGCTTTAGCAAAGTAAGAAAGAATTAGAAGTTTGAGTCGTTAGGTAAAAAAACGGTAGCTCCTTATCATTATAGGGAGCTATTTCTGCAGGTCAGTCACTGACTCCATTCCAAATGGCACCATATTCCCTATATAGTGCACTACTTTTGACCAGACTCCACAGGGCTCTGGACAAAAGTAATGCACTATATACAGAATAAGGTGTCATTTGGGACGCACACATAGTCTCACTCACAGTCAAAGATCAAAGACGTAGATGTCGCCCCCAAAAAAGGAGCCCCATTTCAATTCATTTCAATTCATTCCGTGTCAATTATGTCCTAATGACTTAGCCTTTTACACTTCACACAGACTAAAAAGACATTTCAATTCTCAGAGCACCTGTTCAGTCATCTCAGCTGAGTTGGATTCACTTAGACCCCATCTCTATACCTCTAGGTAATTATAGCTAAATCAATTGACAAGACATATTACATTGCTCTTCATCTTGTGAATGTTGTGAAGATGAGTACAGTTGAGTACAGTTCCACAGAGTTCAGTGAAATGTTTTTTTGTTAAAGGCTTGGGCTGCATCTCAAATGGCACCTATTTCTATATACTGTAGGCCTATAGTGTACTACTATTGACCGGGGCCATTTCGGACACAGCCTTGATGTATGCTAGCTATGCTCCAAGGTAATGGATAAGGATGTAGGCCTATAGGTGTGTAAGGACAGTAGCTGTGTGCCTGTGTGATAATACGTGTTTGTGACTTGATGCAGCTACTGCTTGCTATAGGCACTGGATGAGCAGGCATAGTTGTCTAGTTGATGTCCGCGCCCCGCGGAAATATAATTAGCATAATAAATCCACATCAAAATCTGTCTGTTTAAATAGAGATACAGTGTATTCGGAAAGTATTCAGACCCCTCGACCTTTTCCACATTTTGTTGTCCTGCTGGAAGGTGAACCTTCGCCCCAGTCTGAGGTCCTGAGTACTCTGGAGCAGGTTTTCATCAAGGATCTCTCTGTACTTTGCTCTGTTCATCTTTCTCTTGATCCTGACTAGTCATCCAATCCCTGCTGCTGAAAAACATCACCACAGCATGATGCTGCCACCAGCACGCTTCACCGTAGGGATGGTGCCAGGTTTCCTCCAGATGTGACGCTTGGCATTCAGCCCAAAGAGTTCAATATTGGTTTCATCAGACCAGAGAATCTTGTTTCTTATGGTCTGAGAGTCCTTTAGGTGCCGTTTGGCAAACTCCAAGAGGGCTATTGTGCGTTTTACTGAGTAGTGGCTTTCGTCTGGCCACTCTGGCCACTCTACCATAAAATCAAATCAAATTCTATTCGTAACATACGCCGAATACAACAAGTCTAGACCATACAGTGAAATGCTTACTTAACCAAAAATGCGGTTTTAAGAAAAATAAGTGTTAAAAAAGCATTTACTAAAATCAACTGAAAATAAAATACAAAATAAAAATAAAGAGGAAAAATAACAAATAATTAAAGAGCAACAATAAAATAACAGTAGAGAGGCTACATACAGGGGGTACCGGTACAGAGCCAATGTGCTGGGCACAGGTTAGTCGAGATAATTGAGGTAATATGTAGGTAGAGGTAAAGTGACTATGCATGGATAATAGAGTAGCAGCAGCGTAAAAATGGAGGGGGGGACAATGAAAAAAGTCCAGGTAGCCATTTGATTAGCAGTTGCCATACCAGGCGGTGATGCAACTAGTCAGAATGCTCTCAATGTTGCAGCTACAGAACTTTTTGAGGATCTGAGGACCCATGCCAAATCTTTTCAGTCTCCTGAGAGGGAATAGGCTTTGTTGTGCCCTCATCACGACTGTCTTGGTGTGTTTGGACCATGATAGTTTGTTAGTGATGTGGACACCAAGGAACTTGAAGCTCTCAACCTGCCCTGTCGATGAAAATGGGGGCGTCTCTTTTGTCTTGATCACGTTGATGGAGAAGTTGTTATCCTGGCACCACACTGCCAGGTCTGTGACCTCCTCTCTATAGGCTGTCTCGTCATTGTCGGTGATCAGGCCTACCACTGTTGTGTCGTCGGCAAACTTAATGACGGTGTTGGAGTCGTGCTTGGCCATGCAATCATGAACGAACAGGGAGTACAGGATGGGACTGAGCACGCACCCCTGAGGGGCCCCCAGTGTTGAAGATCAGCATGGCAGATGTGTTGTTACCTACCCTTACCACCTGGGGGTGGCCCATCAGGAAGTCCAGGGTCCAGTTGTAGAGGCAGGTGTTTAGTCCCAGGGTCCTCAGCTTAGTGATGAGTTTTGAGGGCATTATGGTGTTGAACGCTGAGCTGTAGTCAATGAATATTATTCTCACGTAGGTGTTCCTTTTGTCCAGGTGGGAAAGGGCAGTGTGGAGTGCAATAGCGATTGTACAGTATTATCTGTGGATCTGTTGGGGCGGTATGCAAATTGGAGTGGGTCTAGGGTTTCTTGGATAATGGGGATGATGTGAGCCATGACCAGCCTTTCAAAGCACTTCATGGCTACAGACGTGAGTGCAACAGGTCGGTAGTCATTTAGGCAGCTTACCTTGGTGTTCTTGGGCACAGGGACTATAGTTGTCTGCTTGAAACACAAAGGTACAGTTGAAGTAGGAAGTTTACATACACTTAGGTTGGAGTCATTAAAACTTGTTTTTCAACCACTCCACACATTTCTTGTTAACAAACTATAGTTTTGGAAAGTCGATTAGGACATCTACTTTGTGCATGACACAAGTAATCTTTCCAACAATTGTTTACAGACAGATTATTTCACTTATAATTCACTATATCACAATTCCAGTGGGTCAGAAGTTTACATACACTAAGTTGACTGTGCCTTTAAACAGCTTGGAAAATTCCAGAAAATGTCATGGCTTTAAAAGCTTCTGATTGTAGACCTCCACAAGTCTGGTTCATCCTTGGGAGCAATTTCCAAACGCCTGAAGGTACCACGTTCATCTGTACAAACAATAGTACGCAAGTATAAACACCATGGGACCACGCACACATCATACCACTCAGGAAGGAGAGCGTTTTGTCTCCTAGCGATGAACGTACTTTGTTTGCTAAAAGTGCAAATCAATCCCAGAACATCAGCAAAGGTCCCTGTGAAGACGTTTGAGGAAACAGGTACAGAAGTATCTATATCCACAGTAAAACGAGTCCTATATCAACATAACCTGAAAGGCCGCTGAGCAAGGAAGAAGCCACTGCTCCAAAACTGCCATAAAAAAGCCAGACTACGGTTTACAACTGCACATGGGGACAAAGATCGTACTTTTTGGCGAAATGTCCTCTGGTCTGATGAAACAAAAATAGAACTGTTTGGCCATAATGACCATCGTTATGTTTGGAGGAAAAAGTGGGAGGCTTGCAAGCCGAAGAACACCATCCCAACCGTGAAGCACGGGGGTGGCAGCATCATGTTGTGGGGGTGCTTTGCTGCAGGAGGGACTGGTGCACTTCACAGAATAGATGGCATCATCAGGAAGGAAAATTATGTGGATATATTGAAGCAAGATCTCAAGACATCAGTCAGGAAGTTAAAGCTTGGTCGCAAATGGGTCTTCCAAATGGACAATGACCCCAAGCATACTTCCAAAGTTGTGGCAAAGTGGCTTAAGGACAGCAAAGTCAAGGTATTGGAGTGGCCATCACAAAGTCCTGACCTCAATCCTATAGAAAATTTGTGGGCAGAACTGAAAAAACGTGTGCGAGCAAGGAGGCCTACAAACCTGACTCAGTTACACCAGCTCTGTCTGGAGGGAAAAAATTGGGCCAAAAAAAATGGGCAAAAATTCACCTAACTTATTGTGGGAAGCTTGTGGAAGGCTACCCGAAACGTTTGACCCAAGTTAAACAATTTGAAGGCAATGCTACCAAATAGTAATTGAGTGCATGTGAACTTCTGACCCACTGGGAATGTGATGAAAAACATAAAAGCTTAAAGTAATCATTCTCTCTACTATTATTCTGACATTTCACATTCTTAAAATAAAGTGGTGATCCTAACTGACCTAAGACAGGGAATTTTTACTTGGATTAAATGTCAGGAATTGTGAAAAACTGAGTTTAAATGTAGTTGGCTAAGGTGTATGGAACCTTCCGACTTCAACTGTATATTGACAATCAATTAAATTTACCACAGATGGACTCAAGTTGTAGAAACATATCAAGGATGATCAATGGAAACAGGATGCACCTGACTTCAATTGCGAGTCTCATAGCAAAGGGTCTGAATACTATATTTGTTTTTAATACATTTGCAAACATTTTAAAAACCTGTTTTTGCTTTGTCATTATGGTTAATTGTGTGTAGCTTGATGAGGCAATTACATTTTTTAAATCAATTGTAGAATAGGGCTGTAACGTAACAAAATGTGGAAAAAGGGAAGGGGTCTGAATACTTTCCGAATGCACTGTATAATGTTTTTTGCATGGACTGCATCCCAATACACCGCATCCGCCAATGGCGGCCTTCCGCATCTGCGGTGGAAGGTGGCTGAGCCTAAGTGGTATTTGTGAGACATTCCGAAAATCAGTCTTCTCACAAAGAAGTCTGTAGCCTCTGAACGGTTTGGCTTAAAAACTAATACGACCACCATGGAAAGACGAGACTCTCACGAACACATGCATGTCGGTTTTGGTTTTGCTCTAGGACACCCACAAGCCTCACAATACTAGTATGAAGGCAGCCTGGTACCAGTTTAAAAAATGTATCAAAGTTTAGTACCTAAAAAAAATGTCAATATTTTTTAAATAGTGTCCTCATCTTTCTTATATCGCTCAGATATACGACAGACACCTCAAAACAAACTTCCTTTAGAATAGTTTTTTGACTATCTGTTCAATGTGTTTCTATGGGCTAATAGCATTAAGGCCAAATTCAGTGTTTCATCAAAAAAAAAAAAATCTCTATCTGTCTGTCTGTCTGGTTGTCTCTGTCTGTCTGTCTGTCTGGTTGTCTCTGTCTGTCTGTGTCTGTCTGTCTGTCTGTCTGTCTGTCTGTCTGTCTGTCTGTCTGTCTGTCTGTCTGTCTGTCTGTCTGTCTGTCTGTCTGCGCGTGCGTGCGTGTGTGTGTGTGTGTGTGTGGAGGCTAATGATCTAAAGAGCAGAGAGATAACCATCACAGCGTAAAGATGGAACGTGCCCATGATGTGACAGGATAGACGGCAGGATTCGCATTACAAAGAAACAGAAAATTTATATATTTTTTAGATTGTTCCTTAAGATCATTGCTTATGGAAATAAGACAGGGTCCCTCTAAGCATATACAGTATCATGCTTTCTAGATACACTAACTCCCCATGCTGCGATGCTCTCCCATTTTGTCAATAGAGTTATACCAAACGGAGTATCTAAAGCACATAATCCCACACTTGGAGAGGGAATCAGCACCTTGTAGGAGACTCTGCTGTGCAACAGGGCCTCTATCCCTTGTTTAGTTATAGTGAAAAATCAACCTGGACCTCTTATTCAAACTCCCACTACGAATGGCCAGTGCTGACCAGTCAAACAACCGCTGTGTCGTGACAGCCATCTCGCACACACCTCACACACAGGCACACTCACGCACACACACACACACACACACACACACACACACACACACACACACACACACACACACACACACACACACACACACTCACACTCACAGACACAGACACAGACACAGACACAGACACAGACAAAGACAAAGACACACACACACACACACACACACACACACACACACACACACACACACACAGAGACACACAGACACACACACACACACACACACACACAGAGACACACAGACACAGACACACAGACACACACAGACACAGACACACACACACACAGACACACACACACACAGACACACACACACACACACACACACACACACACACAGACACAGACACAGACACAGACACACACACACACTGCTCTCCTATCAGCAGGCTTTATCAGCGGTCAATTGGTCCTAAAGATATGCTGCTGTGTGTAGAATCATTCTACAGCCAATCACCCCTCCTGCTGTTTGCCTCTGCCCTGTCTCCCACTGGCTGTCTTCTCTTCTGTGTCACTGAGCAGGGTCTAAGGCCCGCTCTTACACTTCAGGAGGCCACCCACACATGCTTGCACAAACACACACACACTCCTCCATTGTCACCTCGGTCTCTCAGCCACCCCAACTGTGTGTTCTGTGTTCCCCTCTGCTTTTTTCACGGATCGACAGGCCCAAGGGCCATCTGGGAGGTGAAAGGAGGCAGGATTCACACACACACACACACACACACACACACTCACACTCACACTCACACTCACACTCAAACTATATATTTCCCTGTCGCTCTTTCTCCCACCCTTTCCTCTTTTTTTTTAGCTGGAACATAATTGTTATCGCCTCCTGTCACATGGAGATGGAACAGCACCGATGACTACAAAATGATGATTTTAGGAGGCTGATGGAAGTGTGTGAACTGCTTGTGTGTGTGTGTGTGTGTGTGTGTGTGTGTGTGTGTGTGTGTGTGTGTGTGTGTGTGTGTGTGTGTGTGTGTGTGTGTGTGTGTGTGTGTGTGTGTGTGTGTGTGTGTGTGTGTGTGTGTGTGTGTGTGTGTGTGTGTGTGTGTGTGTCAGAGCCCCCAGTGGGACATATTTTTGCTCAGGTCCTCAGTGGAATGGGATGATAAGAGACAGTTGAGTGGGTGGGAACTAAATGGAGCTAGCTGGGGGATGGGCTTGAAATGAATCACTGCAGGCTACTTAATTCAAAACGGTCACTCAGTGTTTGCTTGCAATTTCACACTTTCTACTTGATATGCTGGCACACTGCTTTAGCATCACTCCAACAGAAAGAGAGAGAGAGAGAGAGGTGATGAGAGGGGGGGGGGCAAGCTGGATTCCAACATTCTATCATGGAATTTGGAAGGAGCCCAGGTTTCTAATAGAGAACAGCTGCTCCCATCCAACCCTCCTCTCAGACTTGCAGGCTAACAAACATGTGTCCAGTTAAATCAATGGAATAGAATCAGCTCAGCCTCAAGTCATACCCTTATGCAATGGCTCCTGTGTTCTCACTCTGGCAAATTAACAATGTATAACAAAATATCCATAGATGAACACTAGGCTGGTTCATGTGAGAGGTAGAGCTATGATAAGCTTTAAAGCTGAGATCCGCGATAGGCGAAACAGTGAAACAGATAAATATTGTAGGTGTGAGTTCATTGTCTGAGGTTATCCCTGGTATTTTGGATATTTAGCAGAGTTCTTTTGGTTTGGATAGCTCCAGGCTTGTTCTCAATGTTGCCACCCTGAGACCTCAACACAAAACTACATCGACGCGAATGCTAAAGCACATTCATTCTTACTACAAGAAAACTACCATAGAAGGTCCTTGGTTTGGTTCTCCAGGAAAACAAAAATGGCAATGTTTTTCTTAATTGATTTTGGAGGAGGACTCCAACAAGGCAATACAAAAACCTTAAAAGTACAATCCTTAAAACTACCAGCTAAACTGTCATTTCATTCACTACGGCCAATTGCAAAGTCCATTCAGAACATTGACCATGGAGAATGTGTCCAAAATGGCACCCTATTCCCTATTCAGTGCACTACTTTTGACCAGGCCCTATAGGTCTTTGGTCAAAAGTAGTCCACAAAATAGGGAATAGGGTGCGATTTGGGACACATGTAGAGAGTGGGCTATAGCTGGCTAGCACAATGAAATGAATGACGTAAGTCTTTTCTGAGTGCATTACAACCCCATAATCTGTAAGAAAAGTGGAGCCATTTTCCTTTGATCGTCACTGGAGCCTGAGCCTCATGTATGTTGGCTCTCTCTTCTTTCTCTTTCTTCCTCTTTCTCTCTTCTTTCTCTTTCCTCAGTGACTCCAGCGTCCACATCAAAGGAGAGTTTGTTTGTTTGGTCTGGTTCGATGGCTGGACTGAGGATGTTTGTGTGTGTGTGTGTGTGTGTGTGTGTGTGTGTGTGTGTGTTTGCGTGTGTGTGTCCGTCCTTCCTTCCTTCCTTCCTTCCTTCCTATCATATGAGATGTTTTGATAAAAAAGTCTCCTCCTTTGATAAAACCAGCTTGTTCAGTTTCCTTAAATAACGAACAGCAGATGAACAAGACCAGATGAACCGTGTTCTGTATAATTGTTAACCTATTTATGGTTATTCTGGATTGTTCTACTGCAGCGTGACTAAGAATGAACCTCAGATCTCTTCTGTAACACCTGCAGGTCCTGTAGAAGACTAACTAGCCAAAATACACATTGGGGAGGTTTGTGGTGAGAGTATCATTAAGCTTAGTTTCAATGAAGCACTGTTTTAAATGATTTATACTTTTACTTTTGATACTTAAGTACATTTTACCAATTATATTTACTTTGATACTTAAGTATATTTAAAACCAAATACTTTTAGACTTTTACTCAAGTAGCATTTTACTGGGTGACTTTTACTTTTACTTGATTCGTTTTCTATTAAGGCATCTTTACTTTTACTCAAGTATGACAATTGGGTACTTTTTCCACCACTGGTGTCACTTCTTTAGTTCAAATAGGAAGGTGTGACATGGAGATGTTGTTATTGGCAATATTGTGCCTGGAATAAATCTTATCAAGCGTCTGTCACGCCCTGACCTTAGAGAGCCTTTTTATTTCTCTATTTGGTTAGGTCAGGGTGTGATTTGGGTGGGCATTCTAGTTTTCTATTTCTTTTTTGGCCGGGTTTGGTTCCCAATCAGAGGCAGCTGTCTGTCGTTGTTTCTGATTGGGAATCATACTTAGGCAGCCTGTTTTTCCACCCTAGTTTGTGGGATGTTGTTTTTGCACAGTAGCTGTATAGCCCTGCAGAACTTCACGTTCGTTTTTTTCCCTTTGTTGTTTTTGGTGTATATTCTAATAAAATACGATGAACACTTTCCACGCTGCGCTTTGGTCTCATTCCGACGACGGACGTAACAGAACATCCCACCACCAATGGACCAAGCAGCGTGGCCAGTAGGAGCAGGGATCTCGAGCCCGGGAGAAAAGGGAGTGGAGGACATCATGAACATGGGAGGAGATTATGGCAGGGGACAAGACCCTGCCATGGAAGCAAGCGGAGGCAGCGAAGGAGGATCAGCGACGACTCCGGGAGTCGCAACCACGACGGAGGCCTGAGGTGCAGTCCCCCCAAAAAGTTTTGGGGGGGCACACGGAGTGGTCAGCGGAGCCGAGGGGTGAACCAGAGCCAGTCGAGTGAGGAGCTCGACGCAAGATTCCGGAGAGAGGTGCTGGCGTTGAGAGCGCTGCAGAGCGGGCGTGCTGAGGAGCGTGACACCAGTCCAGTGTCATGTGCACCTGTTTCACGCGCCTCCTCAGTCCGGTGCGTCCTGTGTCTCCTCCGCGCACTCGCCCTGGGGGGTGTGTAAACGTTCAGGCACCATGTTATGCGGTTCTACGCACCGTGTCTCCAGTGCGACTTCACAGCCCAGTGCGTCCTGTGCCAGCGCCCCACACTTGCCGGGCTAAAGTGAGCATCCAGCCAGGACGGGTTGTGCCATCTCTACGCTCCAGACCTCCAGTGCGCCTCCACAGTCCAGTACATCCTATGCCTCCTCCCCGCACTCGCCCTGAGGTACGTGTCATCAGCCCGGTGATACCTGTACCGGTCCCACGTATCAGGCCTCCAGCGCGCCTCCACAGTCCAGTACGTCCTGTGCCTCCTCCCCGCACTCGCCCTGAGGTGCGTGTCATCAGCCCGGTGCCACCTATACCGGTCCCACGCATCAGGCCTCCAGTGCGCCTCCACAGTCCAGAGCTTCCGGCGACAGTTCCCAGTCCAGAGCTTCCGGTGACAGTTCCCAGTCCAGAGCTTCCGGCGACGTTTCACAGTCCGGAACCTCCGACGGCGGTCCGCAGTCCGGAGCCTCCTGAGACGGTCCGCAGTCCGTTACCTCCTGAGACGGTCCGCAGGCCGGAACCTCCTGAGACGGTCCGCAGTCCGGAACCTACTGAGACGGTCCGCAGTCCGGAACCTACTGAGACGGTCCGCAGTCCGGAGTCTCCGGCGACAGTCCGGAGTCTCCGGCGACGGTCGGCAGTAACAGCGTCTTTATTTTCACTCTGAAATTCCATATCACAGAGACTTTTGATTGTGTTCAACAAAAACCGTTAACCTGACAAAAATGAATTTTTCAGCTCTCTACCTGAGACGAGATAGACCAAGACCCAGAACTGACACAACAAAACAGCACAGACAGCCACCTTCAGACCTCCAGCCTCTTCATACAGTATGACACCCTGTCAGAGATATGCAGACCAGGCATGTGTTTTTTTTACATAATAAGATTGATGGTCAGGCAGAAACAGAGCGACAGTGCAAAGCAAACAGAGAGGAAAGTAAGACAGATAGACACTGATCGGACGACAGGTAAACAGATAAACATTTATTAATAAATTGTCTCTGACATATTCATATATTCTCTGACATTTTCATATATTTCTTAGGGTGATTATTGCTCTACCCTGCATGGGAAGTCAGACAGATGTATGCTGTTATCACCTCTTGTCAGGTCAAAAAATTTATCTGACACAGATCCCACAAGCTCGTTCACTTTGTTTTTCCAAGGTACACATACAGCACCAGTCAAAAGTTTGGACACACCTACTCATTCGAGGGTTTTTCTTTATTTTTACAATTTTCTACATTGTAAAAATAGAATTATAATGAAGACATCAATTATGAAATAACATGTATGGAATCATGTAGTAACCCAAAAAATGTTAAACAAATCTAAATATATTTTATATTTGAGATTCTTCAAAGTAGCCACCTTTTGCCTTGATGACAGCTTTGCACACTCTTGGCATTCTCTCAACTAGCATCATGAGGTAGTCACCTGGAATGCATTTCAATTAACAGGTGTGCCTTGTTAAAAGTTAATTTGTGGAATTTCTTTCTTTCTTAATGCATTTGAGCCAATCAGTTGTGTTGTGACAAGGTAGGGGTGGTATACAGAAGATAATCCTATTTGGTAAAAGACCAAGTCCATATTATGGCAAGAACAGCTCAAATAAGCAAATAGAAACAACAGTCCATTATTACTCTAAGACATGAAGGTCAGTCAATGCGGAAAATTTCAAGAACTTATAAAATTTCTTCAAGTGCAGTCACAAAAACCATCAAGCGCTATGGTGAAACTGGCTCTCATGAGGACCGCCACAGGAAAGGAAGAGCCAGAGTTACCTCTGCTGCAGAGGATAAGTTCATTACAGTTACCAGCCTCAGAAATGGCAGCCCAAATAAATCCTTCACAGAGTTCAAGTAACAGACACATTTCAACCTCAACTGTTCAGAGGAGACTGCGTGAATCAGGCCTTCATGGTCGAATTGCTGCAAAGAAACCACTACTAAAGAACACCAATAAGAAGCGACTTTCTTGGGCCAAGAAACACAAGCAATGGAAATCTGTCCTTTGGTCTGATGTGTCCAAATTTGAGATTTTGGTTCCAACCGCCGTGTCTTTGTGAGACGCAAAGTAAATGAATGGATGATCTCCACATGTGTGGTTCCCACCATGAAGCATGGAGGAAGAGGTGGTGTGATGGTGCTTTGCTGGTGATACTGTCTGTGATTTATTTAGAATTCAAGGCAAACTTAACCAGCATGGCTACACAGCATTATGCAGAGATATGCCATCCCATCTGGTTTGCGCTCAGTGGGACTATCATTTGTTTTTCAACAGGACAATGACACAACACACCTCCAGGCTGTGTAAGGGCTATTTGACCAAGAAGGAGAGTGATGGAGTGCTGCATCAGATGACCTGGACTCCACAATCACCCGACCTCAACCCAATTGAGATGGTTTGGGATGAGTTAGACCGCAGAGTGAAGGAAAAGCAGCCAACAAGTGCTCAGCATACGTAGGAACTCAAAAGCATTCCAGGTGAATCTGGTTCAGAGAATGCCAAGAATGTGCAAAGCTGTCATCAAGACAAAGGGTGGGTACTTTGAAGAATCTCAAATAGAAAATATATTTAGATTTTTTTAACACCTTTTTGGTTACTACGTGATTCCATATGTGTTGTTTCATAGTTTTGATGTTCTCACTGTTATTCTACAATGTAGAAAATAGTAAAAAGTTAAGAAAACCTCTTGAATGAGTAGTTGTGTCCAAACTTTTGACTGGTACTGTACATCTTTTGAACTTTAATTCCCCCTTGTCTCCCAACCTTAATAGGGGGTAGAGAACATATAAGAGAGAGGATGAGAGGGGGAGAGAGAGGGAGAATGTGGGGGTAAGGAAGAGAGAGTGTGGTCATGAGAGAAGACGATATGGGGGAGAGAGCGAGTGTCTGGGAGAAGATAGATATGTTGGGGAGAGAGTGTGTGAGGGGAGAGAGAGAACAGATATGGGGACAGAGACTGGGTTAGGTAGAGAAAGTGAAATTTAAATTTGAAACAGCTACAAAAACAGAGTGCTCCTTTGTGGGTCCATAGGTCACACCAGTAGTAGTAACTTCATTATACAGAACTTTCCCCATGACTTTAGTGTAGACAGCTACTTAGACTGCTACTTAACAAGGAAGTTAACCTTCAGGAAGGAAAAAGGAGACTTCAGTTTGACCACATGGCTAATTAGTGCTGTCAGGTGTGCATACTTCCCCCTCCACTTTTAGCTCCACATCCCAGCGTGTGATCTCAGTTTTATTCTCTGTAAGCATCCTACTTCTGAAAAAGTCACATAGTCTACATTGCTGTAAACTTTTTCAGCAATTGACAGGATGAGGCAATGATTGCATGTCAGTGGTTTTGGAATACAAAAAATAAAAAATTATGTCTTGCCCATTCCTCCCTAGATGGTCCTAACAGTATATATGGAGACAGTCTGGGGCCTGAAAAACAATGGCACCCATTTCAACCCTTACAGCACCAAACAAAGCACCAAGCAATCCATAAGTGGTTGTCATCTCTCCTTCACAAACAAATACAGGTCCTGTCAGAACCAAAGGGCCTGCTCATCGATTCAAATATACCTCCTTTTCATTCTTCCATCCATCCTTTTTCTAGCTGAGCCAACAGCAGGGTGAATTGAAGTGATTCTGGACACACACACACACACACACACACACACACACACACACACACACACACACACACACACACACACACACACACACACACACACACACACACACACACACACACACACACACACACACACACCTACCTACCTGCTGGTCACTGGAGAAATGTATCAAGACATACCATCATTTATTCTGTGGTAATGTGATTTAGGGAGTGACAAGCGGGCACATATAGTTGGGGGGGTAATAACAGATTAATAATCCTAAATGACAGGTGGCCTGCCTGGGTGAGAAGGAAGGGAGCGAAGTGATCAGGAAGTGATCAGGACCCCCTGTATGGTTGATGGAGATTATTAATCAACACTGTAATCAAGAGGCCTTGGACGGATATAGTTATACTAGTGTGCAATCTCATGATCCGTCATAAAGAGGAGAGGAGAAGACAGGGAGGGGTGAGAGTGAGAGGGAGAGAAAGGACAGGAGGTCAGTGCTACTTATCCACTCCTACTCCATCATGGAGCCAGTAGACGTGGTGGGTAATGAGGGGGTCAGGACTGGATGGTCATCCCTCAGCAGCCAGCAGGCCATCAGGTTGACAGGGTTGCTGCAGGCACACACTGCCTTGCCCATCCATCTCAGTATCTATCAGTCAACTCCCACAGGCGACAGCCAGGGCAGGGTAGTCACAGACTGAATGGGAGAGGAGGGATTCAAACCAGCGACCTTTCAGTTAACCGCTAGGCTACCTGCCACCAGAATGAACATTCAGTGGGGAAGGAATCCTGAAGAAGGCACTGTGTGTTGAAAGGTTGGTTCCGTCACGTCATAACAAATAACTAGGAATACTATAGTGTGGGACTGTATTTTTTCTTATTTCATGGTCCATTAGTGATAAAATCAAAACAGCAACTGATGTAGACCTACATGATGATATACAAGTCAGAAGTTTACATACACTTAGATTGGAGTCATTAAAACTCGTTTTTCCACCACTCCACAAATTTCTTGTTAACAAACTATAGTTTTGGCAAGTCGGTTAGGACATCTACTTTGTGCATGACGCAAGTAATCTTACCAACAATTGTTGACATACAGATTATTTCACTTATAATTCACTGTATCACAATTCCAGTGGGTCAGAAGTTTACATACACTAAGTTGACTGTGCCTTTAAACAGCTTGGAAAATTCCAGAAAATGACGTCATGGCTTTAGAAGCGTCTGATAGGCGAATTGACATAATTTGAGTCATTTGGAGGTGTACCTGGGGATGTATTTCAAGGCCTGCCTTCAAACTCAGTGCCTCTTCACTTGACATCATGGGAAAATCAAAAGAAATCAGCCAAGACCTCAGAAAAAAAATTGTAGACCTCCACAAGTCTGGATCATCCTTGTCAGCAATTTCCAAACGCCTGAAGGTACCACGTTCATCTGTACAAACAATAGTACACAAGTATGAACACCATGGGACCACGCAGCCGTCATACCGCTCAGGAAGGAGATGCGTTCTGGCTCCTAGAGATGAACGTACTTTGGTGCCAAAAGTGCAAATCAATCCCAGAACAACAGCAAAGGACCTTGTGAAGATGTTGGAGGAAACAGGTACAAAAGTATCTATGTCCACAGTAAAACAAGTCCTATGTCGACATAACCTGAAAGGCCGCTCAGCAAAGAAGAAGCCACTACACCAAAACCACATAAAAAAGCCAGACTACGGTTTGCAACTGCACATAGGGACGTAGATCGTACTTTTTGGAGAAATGTCCTCTGGTCTGATGAAACAAAAATAGAACTCTTTGGCCATAATGACCATTGTTATGTTTGGAGGAAAAATGGGGAGGTTTGCCAGTCAAAGATTACCATCCCAACTGTGAAGCACAGGGGTGGCAGCATCATGTTGTGGGGGTGCTTTGCTGCAGGAGGGACTAGTGCACTTCACAAAATGTATTGAAGCAACATCTCAAGACATCAGTCAGGAAGTTAAAGCTTGGTCGCAAATGGGACTTCCAAATGGATAATGACCATAAGCAGACTTCCAAAGTTGTGGGAAAATGGCTTAAGGGCAACAAAGCTAAGGTATTGGAGTGGCCATCACAAAGCCCTGACCTCAATCCTATAGAAAATGTGTGCGAGCAAGGAGGCCTACAAACCTGACTCAGTTACACCAGCTCTGTCACGAGGAATGGGCCAAAATTCACCCAACTTATTGTGGGAAGCTTGTGGAAGGCTACCCGAAACGTTTGACCCAAGTTAAACAATTTAAAGGCAATGCTACCAAATACTAATTGAGTGTATGTAAACTTTTGATCCACTGGGAATGTGATTAAATAAATAAAAGCTGAAATAAATAATTCTCTCTACTATTATTCTGACATTTCACATTCTTAAAATAAAGTGGTGGTCCGAACTGACCTAAGACAGGGATTTTTACAAGGATTAAATGTCATGAATTGTGAAAACTGAGTTTATATGTATTTGGCTAAGGTGTATGTTAACATCCGACTTCAATTGTAGCTACCAAGAGAAAAGTGGTTTAATAACCCTGGTGTTGGCCTAAACAGTGAGGAAATCTCCCAAGAGAAAAGTGATTCAAAAATAAAAACCCGACCAAGGACAAAACAGTAAGGAAATCTTCCCTACAGCTAAAGGGATAGTTCACCAATATTACGAAAAATGCTAATATCTGGGATGTTGACCTGCATTACATTTGTGCCACAAATGCTAAAAAGTTAGCATTTGGCCTGGTAAACAAAACCAAAGCATGGATTGGATTCTACAGACTGCTTACAGGGTAAGGCTCCCGAGTGGCGCAGCGGTCTAAGGCACTGCATCTCAGTGCTTGAAGTGTCACTACAGACACCCTGGTTCAATTCCAGGCTGTATCACAACTGGCCAGGATTGGGAGTCCCAGAAGGCGGTGCCCAATTGGCTCAGGTTTGGCCGGTGTACGCCGTCATTGTAAATAAGAATTTGTTCTTAACTGACTTGCCTGGTTAAATTATTTTAAAAAGGCAACCAATGCTATTTTATCATTTGGATGAACTGTCCCTTTAAGTTTTAGGTGAAATGAAGTGTGTTTGAAATGAGAGTAGACATTATACAATGGTGAGATGATAGAGATGAAAATGTATTGATCTGCTGTCAGTTCGACCTGATTAAATCTAAAGGTTGAATATGAAATTATCAACACCCTCTACACTTATTTCACATGAGCAGGAAATCAATAGCCATTTCAGGGAAACAACACTTGTTAACATTTGAGATTTTTTTCTCTCTGCTGATATGATTTCTCTAAAGGATTTACCAAGCACTTTGTTATAAGCTCAGATGTTTGTGCTTTTCCTTTCAAGCCTTGAAAAAGATGACATATTGAGGATTAAGTTCACCCATGTTGAAGGATATTAAGTTAGCCACTATAGTTAGCCACTATTAAGTTAGCCACTATAGTTAGCCACTATTAAGTTAGCCACTATAGTTAGCCACTATTAAGTTAGCCACTATAGTTAGCCACTATTAGGTTAGCCACTATAGTTAGCCACTATTAAGTTAGCCACTATTTGCATGATACATTCTTTCAGATGTTTCTACTTTATTAACGTCTTTCACAAGTCATTTCCAGAGACGTTGTTGTGTAGTTGAGTATTAAAATGTGTTATTTGAAAGTCATAAAACTATAAATAATTGATATGTGTCTTTGTATTGTTCCTGTGTTTCAGGTAGCCTCTTGAAACCACAGCAATGGTATTGAAACCTCTCCAATATGTCTCAAAGAGAATTGGTTAATATCTAAAAGGATGGTATGCAGGTAAAGATGATGAATCAAAGAGACCCCATCAGTCAGTCTCTTAATGCAAAAAGTTTTAGTTCTACTCTAGGGAGAAAAACACATTTCCATGTAGGATATTGTCTGGTACAGTATCAGCACACACTGCAGGAGTAGAAATATAAAGAAATGCCTTCTGGATTGGATAAAACACACATTTTCATTCTCTGCTAAAAAATTAATTAATAAAGTATCGGAAAATTGAATAAAGTCTTATTTATTCTTCAACTGAAGCCATCATTTCAGAGTCACTGAGGGGATAAGTCAGTGTTTGTGTAAACAGATCCGTCTGTTACTATGCATAGGGGGCACTTTGACTGTTTACGAGGTTCTAATGCAGTCAGTCCCCCAGGACCCAGTTTGTTATTGCATTCTCAGAACTAGCTGTTGTTGTCGGATCATCACTCCAATCATAGCCCATTTGGCTGTGGTCAAAAGTAGTGCACTATATATGATGTTATTGTGGATGCACCCTCAGACTCAGCCTTGATAGAAGAGATGAGACTGGGACTAACCATCCAGAACATTGAAAAAGACGGACAGAAAATATGTGTTGTGTTGTTTGTCGCTGCATGCGGTATGCTGCTGCTCAGCAATTTGTTTATGCAAGTCATTTAAAAAATCGATTACGTTACTCATTTCTAACAAAATGGGGGGAAATTTGGAAATGGAAAACATACCGAGGCTGTCAAATAGCTTCAGATGATGTCAGTCGAATGTTAAATAATGTTTTGCATTCTGAATGCCTTGCTGATGAGACTGAAAACGAGAATTATTATAGAATTTTTTCTGATTTTCACCCATGCAGCAGTACTCAACATTCAAATGACATACTGTAGCTTTATCGTCATCCCTTTGTTATACCATTATTGATTGGTTTATTGTCATATATATATATATACAGACACTACCGTTCAAAAGTTTGGAGACACATAGAAATGTCCTTGTTTTTGAAAGAAAAGCAATTTTTTTGTCCATTATAATAACATAAAATTGACCAGAAATACAGTGTAGACATTGTTAATGTTGTAAATGACTACTGTAGCTGGAAACGGATGATTTTTTAATGAAATATCTACATAGGCGTACAGAGGCCCATTTTCAGCAACCATCACTCCTGTGTTCCAATGGCACGTTGTGTTAGCTAATCCAAGTTTATTATTTTAAAAGGTTAATTGACCATTAGAAAAGCCTTTTGCAATTATGCTAGCACTGCTGAAAACTGGCCTTCTTTAGACTAGTTTATTATCTGGAGAATCAGCATTTGTGGGTTCGATTACAGGTTCAAAGTGGCCAGAAACAAAGACCTTTCTTCTGAAACTTGTCAGTCTATTCTTGTTCTGAGAAATGAAGGCTATTCCATGCGAGAAATTGCCAAGAAACTGAAGATCTCGTACAATGCTGTGTACTACTCCCTTCACAGAATAGTGCAAACTGGTTCTATACAGAATAGAAAAAGGAGTGGGAGGCCCCGGTGCACAACTGAGCAAAAGGACAAGTACATTTGAGTGTCTAGTTTGAGAAACAGACGCCTCACAAGTCCTCAACTGGCAGCTTCATTAAATAATACTCGCAAAACACCAGTCTCAACGTCAACAGTTAAGAGGCGACTCCGGGATGCTGGCCTTCTAGGCGGAGTTGCAAAGAAAAAGCCAAAACTCAGACTGGCCAATAAAAAGAACACAGACACTGGACAGAGGAACTCTGCCTAGAAGGCCAATATCCCGGAGTCGCCTCTTCACTGTTGACGTTGAGACTGGTGTTTTGCGGGTACAATTTAATGAAGCTGCCAGTTGAGGATATGTGAGGTGTCTGTTACAATAGTGATTTACAACATTAACAATGTCTACACTGTAGATGTCTACACTGTACACACAATGTCTACACTGTCTTATCAATGTGTGTTTATTTTAATGGAGAAAAAATTTGCTTTTCTTTAAAAAACAAGGACATTTCCAAGTGACCGCAAACTTTTGAATGGTAGTGTATATAAATTCAGCAAAAAAAGAAACGTCCTCTCACTATCAACTGCATTTATTTTTAGCAAACTTAACATGTGTAAATATTTGTATGAACAAACCCAGATTCAACAACTGAGACATACAACTGAACAAGTTCCACAGACATATGACAAACAGAAAATGAATAATGTGTCCCTGAACAAAGGGGTGATCAAAATCAAAAGTAAAAGTCAGTATCTGGTGTGGCCACCAGACTGCACCCGATTTGCCAGTGCTTGCTGTGAGATGTTACCCCACTCTTTCACCAAGGCACCTGCAAGTTCCCGGACATTTCTGGGGGGAATGGCCCAAGCTCTCACCCTCCGATCCAACAGGTCCCAGACATGCTCAATGGGATTGAGATTCAGGCTCTTCGCTGGCCATAGCAGAACACTGACATTCCTGTCTCATTGAACAAGCAAGGGAAACAGTGTTTAAACCCTTTACAATGACGATCTGCGAAGTTATTTGGATTTTACGAATTATCTTTGAAAGACAGGGTCCTGAAAAAGGGACGTTTCTTTTTTTGCTAAGATTGTATACAGTTGAAGTCAGAAGTTTACATACACCTTAGCCAAATACAATTTAACTCAGTTTTTCACAATTCCTGACGTTTAAACCTAATGTCTTAGGTCAGTTAGGATCACCACATTATTTTAAGAATGTGAAATGTCAGAATAATAGTAGAGAGAATTATTTATTTCAACACATTCCCAATGGGTCAGAGTTTATATACACTCAATTAGTATTTGGTAGCATTGCCTTTAAATTGTTTAACTTGGGTCAAACAATTTGGGTAGCCTTCCACAAGCTTCCCACAATAAGTTGGATGAATTTTGGCCCATTCCTCCTGACAGAGCTGGTGTAACTGAGTCAGGATTGTAGGCCTCCTTGCTCACACACGCTTTTTCAGTTCTGCCCACACATTTTCTATAGGATTGAGGTCAGGGCTTTGTGATGGCCACTCCAAACCCTTGACTTTGTTGTCCTTAAGCCATTTTGCCACAACTTTGGAAGTATGCTTGGGGTCATTGTCCATTTGGAAGACCCATTTGCGACCAAGCTTTAACTCCCTGACTGATGTCCTGAGATGTTGCTTCAATATTTCCCCATAATTTTCCTGCCCCTGATGCCATATATTCTGTGAAGTGCACCAGTCCCTCCTGCAGCAAAGCACCCCCACAACATGATGCTGCCACCCCCGTGCTTCACGGTTGGGATGGTGTTCTTCGGCTTGCAAGCCTCCCCCCTTTTTCCTCCAAACATAATGATGGGCATTATGGCCAAACAGTTCTATTTCTGATTCATCAGATCAGAGGACATTTCTCCAAAAAGTACAATCTTTGTCCCCATGTGCAGTTGCAAACCATCATCTGTCTTTTTTATTGCGGTTTTGGAGCAGTGGCTTCTTCCTTGCTGAGCGTCCTTTCTGGTTATGTCGATATAGGACTCGTTTTACTGTGGATATAGATACTTTCGTACCTGTTTCCTCCACCATCTTCACAAGGTCCTTTGCTGTTGTTCTGGGATTGATTTGCACTTTTCGCACCAAAGTACGTTCTTCTCTAGGAGACAGAACGCGTCTCCTTCCTGTGCGGTATGCCGGCTGCGTGGTCCCATAGTGTTTATACTTGCGTACTATTGTTTGTACAGATGAACGTGGTACCTTCAGGCGTTTGGAAATGGCTCCCAAGGATGTACCAGACTTGTGGAGGTCTACAATTTATTTTCTGATTTCTTTCGATTTTCCCATGATGTCAAGCAAAGCAGCACTGAGTTTGAAAGTAGACCTTGAAATACATCCACAGGTACACCTCCAACTGACTCAAATTATGTAAATTAGCCTATCAGAAGCTTCTAAAGCCATGACATCATTTTCTGGAATTTTCCAAGCTGTTTAAAGGCACAGTCAACTTAGTGTATGTAAACTTCTGACCCACTGGAATTGCGATACAGTGAATTATAAGTGAAATAATCTGTCTGTAAACAATTGTTTGGTAAAATGACTTATGTTATGCACAAAGTAGATGTCCTAACCGACTTGCCAAAACTATAGTTTGTTAACAAGAAATTTGTGGAGTGGTGGAAAAACGAGTTTTAATGACTCCAACCTAAGTGTATGTAAACTTCCGACTTCAACTGTATATATATATACACACACAATGCATTCAGCGTTTTAACCACTGCTTACAACATCAACGTTTGACTGCCTTCCATCAGGCCTACTGTTGACAGATTGTCAGTATAGTCTCTCAGTGAGACAGACAGTGGTCTCGTCGAGCCACGAGCAGCGATATCAATGTGACAGAGCTGTCTCTCTGTACTCGTTGTGTCAGGCCTGGAGGTGCCCTGGGTTGTCACCTAGAAACGCTTACACACACACTCACACACACACAACCATCACACGTTATGTCACCTTTCCCTTTTACAGTGGCTCTGCGGCACATAGCCGGGCTCTCATAACACAGCCTTCTGGCAGCCCACTTCACAGGATCTAAACAATGTAATTATCAAAGTCATTACTTTCCTTTGTATCATAATGAAGCTAATGCTGTGTAAAACTGGAGGGAACGCCGGCTTTCCTTGAGATGCTTATCATAGGAGCAACACTGTGGTGGGGATATACTGTTTGTGTGTCGCTCCGTTCTCTCTCTATCTCTCTCACTCTCTCTCTCCGTCTATCTCTATTCTCTATTCCTCTTTCACTCTCTCTTTCACTCTCTCTCCCTCTCACTTCTCTCTCTGGCCCTTCTCTGTTGCTTTCTCTTTTTCTCGCTCCTCTCGCCCTCCCCCTTCCCTCACCCTCCCTTGCTCTCTCTGCCTCTCTCACCCTCTTTTAAGCTCTGTGTGGCTCTCTTTCGCTCTCTCTTTAACTCTCTGCCTCTCTCTCTCCTCTTGCCCTACCCCTTCTCTCACTCTCACTGCATCTCTCACTCTCTCTGCCTCTCTCGATCTGCCTCTCTCTCTCCCTCTGTTCTTCTCCTTCCATGGTTTTGATCTTCTTTGATGTGAGGCGACTGCTATCATTTTATCTCATTAGTCTCCTCCTATATTCATGCTTGGCTCATAACTCATGATCACAATGTTACTTCAAGACATCCAGGGGGGTCTCTTCTTACCCTGCTATTTGTTCTAACTACTTAGAACAGACATTTTTGCCAGTTATTTTACGATTTCCGTTGAGGAAAAACACGTATGACATTGTTTTTTTTAGGTTAGATTGAGTGGTCTTTATTCTTGAACCACTGTGAGGAAATTCTGATTTATGATCTAAAAAAAGACATATTGCTTTACTCTTTTCATATATATATACTATATTCTACTGTTAGTCAATGCCACTCCGACATTGCTCATCCTAATATTTATATATTTCTTAATTCCATTATTTTACTTTTAGATTTGTGTGTTTTGTTGTGAATTGTGAGATACTAATGCATTGTTGGAGCTAGGAACACAAGCATTTCGCTACACCCACAATAACGTCTGCTAAATATGTGTTTGTAACAAATACAATTTGATTTGAATACATTGAACAAAAATATAAAATGCAACATGTAACAATTTCAAAGATGTTACTGAGTTACAGTTCATATAAAGAAATCAGTCAATAGAAAAACATTCTTTAGGTCCTGCTCTATGGATTTCACATGACTGGGCAGGGGCGTAGCCATGGGTGTGCAATGCAGGGCATAGGCCTACCCACTGGGGAGCCAGGCCCAGCCAATCATAATACGTTTTTCCCCACAAAAATGGCTTTATTACAGACAGACAGAAATACTATTCAGCACCCCCTCCTTCAGACAATCCCGCAGGTGAAGAAGCCGGATGTGGACGTCCTGGGGTGGCATGGTTGTGAGGCCGGTTGAACGTATTGCCAATTACTCTAAAACGACATTGGAGGTGACTTATGGGAGAGAAATGAACATAAAATTCTCTGGCAACAGTTCTGGTGGACATTCCTGGAGTCAGCATGCCAATTGCACGCTCCCTCAAAACTTGAGTCATCTGTGGCATGAGACAAAACTGCACATTTTAGAGAGGCCTTTCCTTATACCCAGCACAAGGTGTACCTGTGTAATGATCATGCTGTATAATCAGCTTCTTGATATTTACATTGATGACATTTAGCAGACTCTCTTATCCAGAGCGACTTACACAAGTGACTGCATACATTTTTCCTTACTGGTCCCACATGAGAACCGAACCAACAACCCTGGTGTTGCAAGCCCCATGTTCTACCAACTGAGCCACACAGGATATGCCACATCTGTCAGGTAAATTATCTTGGCAAAGGAGAAATGCTCACTAAAGGGATTTAAACAAATTTGTGTACATCATTTGAGAGAAAAAAGCTTTTTGTGCGTATGGGACAAGCCATGGATTACAGGCAACATCCTCACTGAGCTATGGAACATTTCTGGGATCTTTTATTTCAGCTCATGAAACCAACACTTTACATTTTGCATTTATCAGTATCTGATATATTTGATATACTAACTGATATTCAGAAGCTGGCCTGAGGCTACTGCCAGAACCCTTAGGCTATGAGTCAGAACCTGCAGGGTGTAGGGAGCATATGGTGGGGCTTGTCCTAACGCATTAGAATAGATGAGCAACATGTGTAGAGACAAGGGTGTTAGACAACACCCATTCAAAACTGTGTTTCAAAGTGAATGTTTTTGTTTTGTTTTTGGGACATTATGACGGGCATGGAGAAAATGATTGGATGCATCTTCCATGCTGGTCGGCCAAACAAAGAAACTGCAGACACATAAATAAACTCCTCCAGACAATTTATTTTTTCACGACACAATATTGTTCTGAACCTCCTGTGCATATATTTCTGGATGTGTTGTTTTTCTCTGTGTTTCATTTTCTTCAATCTGTATATGTCTACCTATTTGCAGCCTATTCTGGGGATGGGTTTTTTGACAGCAGGATAGACGGGGGATTTTTCAGCTCGTCTGTGGATGGATGGATGAGGATAGGAGTTGAGGGGATGAGTGTGAATGATAAACGCATGATGGCCCACCAACACACAGACACAAAGTCAATATGGGTATGGAGACACCAGGAATGCATAGTTTGCCCAGAGGGTGGCAATTTATTTCATAAAGTGTATGCTATTATTCCCCTCCACAAATAATACAGACACCATAAAGCCACACCAATAGTGATTGATGGCATTATGTGCATTATGTTTTTCCATTATCTTTCGCTAAAGTATCCTGATCATGATCCTATGCAATTTCTTTCTTTGCAAAAAAATATTTCATTGCTCATGCCTAACTTGTTAGTTATTAAAAAAGCATGGAATGCATGATCTGTCATTTCTATATGCATAAATTGGGGCGGCAGGTAGCCTAGTGGTTAGTAATCGAAAGGTTGCAAGATCGAATGCCCAAGCTGACAAGGTAAAAATCTGCCATTCTGCCCCTGAACAAGGCAGTTAACCCACTGCTCCTAGGCTGTCATTGAAAATAAGAATTTGTTCTTAACCGACTTGCCTGCTAAATAAATGTAAAAATAAATAAATAAAATGACTGTAAAATATTCATAATAGGCCATGTCCGAAACAATACTGTACATCCTAAGCCAATGTTGAGGCTTTACTGAAGAGAACCGAAACTGTGTTAGAAAAGGACAACAATCCATCTTGCTGTGGTGAAGAATTTCAAGAAGTGGTGGAAAAAGTACCTAATTGTCATACTTGTGTAAAAGTAAAGATACCTTATTACAAAAAGGGTAGTTTGGCTCCTGGATGCTGATTGGCTGAAAGCTGTGGCATATCAGAACATGGGAATGACAAAAAAAAACTTTTTACTGTTCTAATTACATTGGTAACCAGTTTATAATAGCAATTGTGAGGATCAGGCGACGAGTGGCTAATCTGCCTTTGCCATCCGTACTGCTAGCCAACGTACAATCGCTGGAAAATAAATGGGACAAGCTAAAAGCACGTATATCCCACCAACTGGACATTAACTTCTTGAGGATAGGGTGCAGAGTTTTCAAAAAATAGCGTGCGCAATTTCAACTTCGTGCTACTCATCCCCAGAATATAAGATATGCATAGTATTAGTAGATTTGGATAGAAAACACTCTGAAGTTTCTAAAACTGTTTGAATCATATCTGTAAGTATAACAGAACTTATATAGCAGTCAAAACCCTGAGGACTAACTTTTTTATTGTTAAGTTCCTGTATGTTCAATGGGGTATCATGGGCACACCAGAATTCTAATCACTATCCACGCAGTTTCTACTGCTTCCACTGGATGTCGCCATTGTATGGAAAAAGGTTAAGGTTTTTTCTTAGTAAACTGAGAAAGATATTGACCCGGAAGTGGAGTGACGTCGTGTGTTTATGTTTGAGAGTTGAGCAAGACTTGAAAAGTACCGTGAGTTTGTTGATATCCTGTATTGAAAACAGATTGACCCGTCTTCAATTTGATCGATTATTAACGTTTACAAATACCTTAAGTTGTATTACAAAAGTACTTTGAAATGTTTTGGCAAAGTTTAGAGGTAATCTTTTAGATATTTTGTCGTGATTTTGCGCAAATTGAACGCTTTTTTTCCTGGTACAACGGCGCCAAATAAATGGACAATTTGGATATATATGGACGGAATTAATCGAACTAAAGGACCATTTGTGATGTTTATGGGACATATTGGAGTGCCAACAAAAGAATCTCGTCAAAGGTAATGCATGTTTTATATTTTATTTCTGCGTTTTGAGTAGCGCCGGCATGGTTGAAATTGTCAACAAAGAGAGTGTAGCCATTGCACTATCATCAGATAATAGCATCTTATGCTTTCGCCGAAAAGCCTTTTTGAAATCTGACATGTTGGCTGGATTCACAACGAGTGTAGCTTTAATTTGGTATCTTATATGTGTAATTTAATAAAGTTTGATTTTATAGATTTTTTTTTGAATCTGGCGCTCTACATTTTAACAGGCTGTTGGGACGCAAGCGTCCCGCGATCCCAGAGAGGTTAAAAACTGTAATATCTTATGTTTCACTGAGTCGTGGCTGAACGACGACATTAATAACATACAGCTGGCGGGTTATACACTCTATCGGCAGGATAGAACAGCAGCCTCTGGTGAGACAAGGGGTAGCGGTCTATGTATATTTGTAAACAACAGCTGGTGCACGATATCTAAGAAAGTCTCAAGGTTTTGCTCGCATAAGGTAGGGTATCTCATGATAAGCTGTAGACCACACTATCTACCTAGAGATTTTATCTGTATTTTTCGTAGCTGTCTACATACCACCACAGACCGATGCTGGCACTAAGTCCGCACTCAATGAGCTGTATACCGCAAACAGTAAAACGCTCATCCAGAGGCGGCTCTCCTAGTGGCCAGGGACTTTAATGCAGGGAAAGTTAAATCAGTTTTACCTAATTTTTATCAACATGTTAAATGTGCAACCAGAGGGAAAAAAACTCTACACCACCTTTACTCCACACACAGAGATGTGTACAAAGCTCTCCCTCACCCTCCATTTGTCAAATCTGACCATAATTCTATCCTCCTGATTCCTGCTTAAAGGCAAAAATTAAAGCAGGAAGCACGAGTGACTCGGTCAATAAAAAAGTGGTCAGATGAAGCAGACACTAAACTACAGGACTGCTTTGCTAGCACAGACTGGAATATGTTCTGGGATTCTTCTGATGGCATTGAGGAGAACACCACTTCAGTCACTGGCTTCTTCAATAAGTGCATCGATGACGTCATCCCCACAGAGACTGTACGTACATACCCCAGCCAGAAGCCATGGATTACAGGCAACATCCTCACTGAGCTAAAGGGTAGAGGTGCCGCTTTCAAGGAGTGGGACTCTAACCCAGAAGCTTATAAGAAAACAGGCAAAGTGTCAATACAGGACTAAGATCGAATTGTACTACACCGTCTCTGACGCTCGTCGGATGTGGCAGGGCTTGCAAACAATTACAGACCACAAAAGGAAGCACAGCCGAGAGCTGCCCAGTGACATGAGCCTACCAGACGAGCTAAATAACTGCTATGCTCGCTTCAAGGCAAGTAACACTGAAACATCCATGAGAGCATCAGCTGTTCTAGGCGACTGTGTGGTCACGCTCTCCGCAGAAGTTGTGAGTAAGACTTTTAAACAGGTCAACATTCACAAGGCCGCAGGGCCAGACGGATTACCAGGACGTGTGTTCCGAGCTTGCGCTGACCAAATGGGAAGTATCTTCACTGACATTTTCAACGTCTCCCTGTCTGAGTCTGTAATACCAACATGTTTCAAGCAGACCACCATAGTCCCTGTGACCAAGAACACTAAGGTAACCTGCCTAAATGACTACCGACCCCTAGCACTCACATCTGTAGCCATGAAGTGCTTTGAAAGGCTGGTCATGGCTCACATCAACACCATAATCCCAGAAACCCTAGACCCACTCCAATGTGTATACCGCCTCAACAGATCCACAGATGACGCAATCTCTATTGCACTCAACACTGCCCTTTCACACCAGGACAAAAGGAACAAGAATGTGAGACTGCTATTAATTGACTACAGCTCAGCGTTCAACACTATAGAGCCCTCAAAGCTCATCACTAAGCTAAGGACCCTGGGACTAAACACCTCCCTCTGCAACTGGATCCTGGCCTTCCTAACGGGCCGACCCCAGGTGGTAAGGGTAGGTAACAACGAATCCGCCACTCTGATCCTCAACACTGGGCCCCTCAGGGGTGCATGCTCAGTCCCCTCCTGTACTCCCTGTTCAGAGGCGGGTGGACAAACAAAAACCAACAAATTCTGACTAACTCCAAGCATTGATTATGCAAGAATGGGCTGCCATCAGTCAAGATGTGGCCCAGAAGTTAATTGACAGCATGCCAGGACGGATTGCAGAGGTCTTGAAAAAGAAGGGTCAACACTGCAAATATTGACTCTTTGCATCAACTTCATGTAATTGTCAATAAGCCTTTGACACTTGTAATTATACTTCAGTATTCCATAATAACATCTGACAAAAATATCTAAAGACACTGAAGCAGCAAACTTTGTGGAAATTAATATTTGTGTCATTCTCAAAACTTTTTGCCACAACTGTACATATTACCTCAATTACCGCAACTAACCGGTGCCCCCGCACATTGACTCTGTACCGGTACTCCCTGTATATAGCCTCGCTATTGTTATTTTACTGATGCTCTTTAATTATTTGTTACTTTTATTTCAAACTTTTTTAAGGTATTTTCTTAAAACTGCATTGTTTGTTAAGGTCTTGTTAAGTAAGCATTTCGCTGTAAGTTCTACACATGTTGTATTCGGCGCATGTGACAAATAACATTTGATTTGATAAGTCACCTTGGGGGTTGTGTTATATGGCCAATATACCACGGCTAGGGGTTGTATCTGATAACAGCCATTAGTCGTGGTATATTGGCCATATACCACACCCCCTTGAGCCTTATTGCTTAAATAGAAAATGACTCAAGTAAAAGTAAACGTCACCCAGTAAAATAGTACTTGAGTCAAAGTCTAAAAGTATTTGGTTTTAAACATACTTAAGTATCAAAGGTAAATGTAATTTCTCAAATATACATAAGTATCAAAAGTAAGAGTATAAATGACCAGGGATGTTCTCTTGATAAATGTGTGAATTGGACAAGTACTTTTGGGTGTGAGGAAAAATCTATCGAGTAAAAAGTACCTTGTATTCTTTAGGAATGTAGTGGAGTAAAAGTAAATATAAATAGTAAAGTAAAGTACAGATACCCTAAAACACTACTTAAGTAGTACATGCTGAGTCACACGACCATTGTTCAACTCTCCTCATCTTCCTCCTATGTCTCCCCTAATTACTCAGTTGCTAGTATTTAGGAAGAAAAGGGCAAAACACACCCGAGCTCTAACACTGTTATTGGATGTAATTCTACTTAATTAGAGTTAGAGAACAAATACCCATCTCTGTGCCCTCGTGCAGAGAGAAGCGATTAAGACACACACACACTCACAAACACGTACAATTAAATCGCCGGCTTTGTTTAAACACAATCCTGTCTATCACTGCGTCTCTTTTTCTGAACAGCTAATCAGCATTTCATTGTTCAGCAATCACAATTTTCCCCAAAATAAGATGGCGGATTAGAGATAATGAACTGCTCCCCACCACTTATACTGATTTACATTCTGTATTTGGAGAGTGGTTTGTGATTCATGGGACAAACGAATCAACGCTTCATCTTAAAAGATGATGATGCGTGAAGAATGGTAAATAAGTTCAGAATCAGAATTAGGTCGTTTTTTTTAAATGGCTGTGCAGTCTATGGATTATTTTTTCTCTCTACATGTTATTTTGCCATTAATCTAACCCTCCCATGCATGCAAACAAATGCAAGCATGCACCCATGCAAGCACGCACACACACACACGCAAACACATGCACACACACAGTTCAGTCTCATTCCAGCTCTTCTTCTCACTCTACTAAGATTCCACACCAGCAGAATATTAATAATAAGCCCTATACCTTTAATCATTAAACCCTCACTGAACCCTCTCTCTGGCTAGGACATATAGACAAACTCTGTGTGACTTAAGTAAAAACACTTAAAGGTATTACTTAAGTCGTTTTTAGGGGTAATTGTTTATATTTTTGACTACTTTTACTTTTACTTCACCACATTCCCAAAGAAAAGCATGTAGTTTTTACTCCATACATTTTCCCTGACACCCAAAATGAATTGTTACATTTTGAATGCTTAGCTGGACAGGAAAATGGTCCAAATCACGTACTTAACACGAGAATATCCCTGGTCATTCCTACTGCCTCTGATCTGGCAGACTCACTAAACACAAATGCTTCGTTTGTAAATTATGTCTGAGTGTTGGAGTGTGCCCTGGCTATCTGTATATTTTTAAAATATACCTTTGCTTAATATAAGGAATTTGAAATTATTCATAATTTTACTTTTTTCAACCCATTTACTTTTGATACATAAGTATATTTAAAATCAAATCCTTTTAGACTTTTACTCAGGTAGTATTTTACTGGGTGACTTTCACTTTTACTTGAGTCATTTTCTATTAAGGTATCTTTACTTTTTCTCAAATCTGACAATTGGGTATCTTTCCACCACTGCTTTTCAGCTGCAGTGGAAAAGGCCAATTCACACCTATGAGTTTGGGACCAGGTTGCCAGGGAACAGAGTCAGCTGACCTGATCAGCCAATCAGTGGCCTAGCCTGGGCGCAGCAGAACCGCACTCCGCCTCTCAACTCCTCAGTTATTTCCAGGAGGATGAACGGTCCCTTCATTAGTGTTATGTAACCCAAGACAGCTATCAACTAGTCCTTGTTACTCACCTAAAATGGCAGACTGGTGAGGACAGAACACCCGTCCCTTCCTCATATGGCCCTAGCCACAACCAAGATGACTGCTGTTCATTTATTAGCATTGTTAGCCATAGCATGCTAACCCACTAGCAGGGGTTTACAGATACTTTTGAAAAACTGGATGATTACTTCGAGGATTACTTCTAAATTCATAAAGAATGTTTTGGGGCAAAAATCTTTGACATTTCTCTGTTTTCTCAATGACATTCAAATCACCATTGAAAAAAGGTGCAAGTTTAAGTTTGTTCCATCTGAGCGAGTCTTACAAGTCAGAGACAACTATGATGACCCACCAAATGTGTTTGATGGATCGCAGGAAAAGAGCAGAAATAGGCTTTAGTAGGCTACAGTCCAAGCTACAGTGTACAGTGGCTTGCAAAATTATTCACCCCCCTTGGCATTTTTCCTATTTTGTTGCCATACATCCTGGAATGAAAATAGATTGTTTGGGGTGTTTGTATAGTTTGGTTTACACAACATGCCTACCACTTTGAAGATGCAAAATATTTTTTTATTGTGAAACAAACAAGAAATAACACAAAAAAACAGAAAACTTCAGCGTAACTATTCACCCCCCCAAAGTCAATACTTTGTAGAATCACCTTTTGCAGCAATTACAGCTGCAAGACTCTTGGGGTATGTCTCTATAAGCTTGGCACATCTACCCACTGGGATTTTTGCCCATTCTTCAAGGCAAAACTGCTCCAGCTCCTTCAAGTTGGATGGGTTCCGCTGGTGTACAGCAATCTTTAAGTCCTAGCACAGATTCTCAATTGGATTGAGATCTGGGCTTTGACTAGGCTATTCAAAGACATTTGATAGACATAAAGGGTCAATCTGTAGTTGCTACATCCATTTTTGGACTTAAAAACTATTTATATACAGCACCAGTCAATAGTTTGGACACAGCTACTCATTCAAGGGTTTTTCTTTTCTAATAGTGAAGACATCAAAACTATGAAATAACACTAATGGAATCATGTAGTAACCAAAAGTGTTAAACAAATCAAAATATATTTTCTATTTTGGATTCTTCAAAGCAGCCACCCTTTGCCTTGATGACAGCTTCGCACACTCTTGGCATTCTCTCAACCAGCTTCATGAGGTAGTCACCTGGAATGCCTTTCAATTAACAGGTGTGCCTTGTTAAAAGTTAATTTGTGGAATTTCTTTCTTTCTTAATGCGTTTGAGCCAATCAGTTGTGTTGTGACAAGGTAGCGGTGGTATACAGAAGACGAAGTCCATATTACAGAAAGAACAGCTCAAATAAGCAAAGAGAAACAACAGCCCATCATTACTTTAAGACATGAAAGTCAGTCAATACAGAACATTTCAAGAACTTTGATAGTTTCTTCAAGTGCAGTCGCAAAAACCATCACGCGCTATGATGAAACTGGCTCTCATGAGAACCGCAACAGCAAAGGAAGACTCAGAGTTACCTCTGCTGCAGAGGATAAGTTCATTAGAGTTACCAGCTTCAGAAATTGCAGCCCAAATAAATGCTTCACAGAGTTCAAGTATCAGACACATCTTAACATGAACTTTTCAGAGGAGATTGCATGAATCAGGCCTTCATGGTCGAATTGCTTTAAAGAAACCACTGCTAAAGGACTTTAATTAGAAGAAGAGACTTTCTTGGGCCAAGAAACACGAGCAATGGACATTAGAGTGTTGGAAATCTGTCCTTCAGTCTGATGAGTCCAAATTTGAGATTTTTGGTTCCAACCGCCATGTCTTTGTGAGACACAAAGTCGGTGAACGGATGATCTCTGCATGTGTGGTTCCCACCATGAAGCATGGAGGAGGTGTGATGCTGTGGGGGTGCTTTGCTGGTGACACTGTCAGTGATTTATTTAGAATTCAAGGCACACTTAACCAGCATGGCTACCACAGCATTCTGCAGCAAAACACCATCCCATCTGGTTTGCACTTAGTGGGACTGTCAACAGAACAATGACTCAACACACCTCCAGGCTGTGTAAGGGCTATTTGACCAATAAGGAGAGTGATGGACTGCTGCATCAGATGACCTGGCCTCCACAATCACCCGACCTCAACCCAATTGAGATTGTTTGGGATGAGTTGGACCACAGAGTGAAGGAAAAGCAGCCAACAAGTGCTCAGCATATGTTGGAAGTCCTTCAAAACTGTTGGAAAATCATTCCAGGTGAAGCTGGTTGAGGTAATGCCAAGAGCATGCAAAGCTGTCATCAAGGCAAAGGGTGGCTACTTTGAAGATTCTAAAATGTAAAATATAACCCTTTTTGGGTTAGTACATGATTCCATATGTGTTATTTCATGGTTTTGATGTCTTCAATATTATTCTACAATGTAGAAAGTAGTAAAAAAAAAAAAGAAGAAAAACCCTTGAATGAATAGGTGTGTCCAAACTTTTGACTGATACTGTATATCGACTGATATCCATCGATTCTTGAAGAATATAACTTATAAATGCCTCATGAGCTTAGTTCATTTGGCACACTCCATCAGAACCCAGAATATAAACTTGTTTTACTCCAATGTTTGTAAACATTGTAAATGTAAACAAACACTATATTGCCTCATAACATGGTTAAAACAGTAATGTTGATACCATGGATGGTCAGTCTTTGCATCCATAGCTCTGTCTATTAATCTGAGAGTGGTTACATTTCTCCAGGCCCATCCCTCAGCTTTTTACCAAAACAGAGGCGGGGGGTCCGTTTTGTTATTGTTTCATCTGTAGATTTGCCCTTTAAACAGCTGCGTATTATCAAGATATCAAAGTGTTACCAACAAAAAGGTAAACAATAGGCCTACAGCAAATACAGCATATGGCATTAATTGTTCACATGTAAATAGCACTTTACAGTAGTGCTCAAAGCATGCCATTCCATGAGTGCAGCATTTATTTTTCAACTCGAGTCAATGAGCCCAATCAGTCCTCCATGACAACAAAATCATAAACAACAGAGTAGGGCTGGCTAATAAGTCCTTAGCTTTGGGGATATGCTCAGATAAAACAATTTGGCTAATCTAAACTTCTGTATTTCCAAGTCTTATTCTTAAAGATCAAGGGGTATAACATGTATTGGAATGAGATAGGATGCGAGGAATCAAGGAAAGATGAGGACCAGGGGCCTGTTGCACAAAACTAGGATAAGGGATTAAGCCAGGATATCTTGGTGATCCTGGCTCAATTGATCCGTAATCCGGTTGCACTAAAGATGGATAGGGGGCAGGAGGATATGTTATGGTATAAATTACCATGGAGATTTATTCTGTGGAGCTAGCCTGCTCCAGACCAGGCTAAATTCCAGGATCTATTTAATCTCATCCCTAATGTCAGTCAGCAGTCACCACAAATGGAAACCAATAGTTATTTCACTGCTCACTATACATTGTTATCACATATAACTAGACCCACTGTTATTATTTAAACGTTTGTGATCATTAATTTCAATGATTTTGGATAAAAAATGATTTTTAGATGATGTTGCTATCATTAGATAATTTACAGTTTCCCATAGACTATAAGGCTATATATAAAATGATAGAATATTAGGGCCACAGAGGGGAAAAAAACACAAGTCATAATATTGTAACCAGTTGTTTTAAAGGAGGACAGTTGTTAAAATGACAGATGTGGGGCATTTCGTGAAATTGTACTTCAGTATGGTTTCATAAACAAAGACATGCTGATGTGCCAGAATATTAAGTATCACATTGTCATAAGTATCAAAACTGTAAAAACAATATGTAGCTTTTCTGCAGAAAGAACCAGCCTCATAAATGTATGACTTTATCCTTTTTCTTCAGTGTGGCCCTAGTACTCTGTCATATAAACAAATACACATTCCATATGAATATAAAAACACAATGTGTAACATTATGTTCCTTTATTGAATAAGGACAAAACAAAGCAGGTAAACCATCAGCTCCTTTCGAAACTGAAGTCACAGTGACTCTACAAGATGGAAAGCACAGAATCCAAGCATATTATACAAAATGATACATACACATTCAAAGGTCTGTATATAACACACCCTGCATGTCTGCACACTAAAATAAATGCAGGACAAATCCATACACATCAACTGAACAGACAAATGAATGGATGCAGTAGCCTCCCTGCAGCCTTGTATTACACACAGTATACCGCACAAACATCATAAGAGGCCAAATTCGTCAAAAAACGAACCCAAAAAAACCCAAATTCCTCTGCCACCGCAGGACATATTTAACCAAAATTGAAAGCACACATACTAACTAAAATAATTCAACACATATTGGTCCCTCAGCAGCCGACCACTGTCGTCATCAGGGAAGATTGCCGGATTGTCCCAGTCCATGGCTGGTGGCACTCTGGGGGCCCTCTCCTTCCTCAGGCAGGCCACATTGTGGAGGACAGCACAAGCCACAGTAATATCACATGCCCTAACAGGGCTGACCCTTAATTTGTGAAGGCAGTGAAAGCGTGCCTTCAGGAGGCCAAAGGTCATTTCAACTCTGGCCCTGGTCCTGGCATGGGCATGGTTGTAGGCCTGCTGTGCTTCCTGGGGGTCTGTGAAAGGTGTCAGGAGAAAAGGCTGGCAGCCATACCCCCTGTCTCCCAGCAACACACCAGAGAATTCACCTGTCAACACAAAATCTCATCATTACTACCTCATAAACACAGTGATATTCTTGACACAGCCATGATGGTTATAAATAGGGGTTGTGTGGCTTATCTTGTGATAGGCACTGATAGATTTCAGAGGCCCGAAAGATTCTGGAGTCATGGACTGAGCCAGGCCATTTTGCCACAACATTGCTGATCACACAGTCAGCATTGCAGACCATCTGAAATCATAAGATGAGGAATATTACACCAATCAATGCACATCACTGGCAATGCAGAGTGTTCGTCAATGGACAATATCAAAAAGTTATGTTCACCTGAACATTAATGCTGTGAAAGGATTTCCTATTCACAAAATCGGCCTCATGGGCACCTGAGGGGGCTTTTATCCTTATGTGTGTGCAGTCCACTGCACCAATGACATTGGGGAAACCTGTCACACAAAGTAATGAGTATCCTACTATGTGTTAACAGTTGTCCTGTAATTTGTAGATCCTCTTACCTGCAATCCTATAGAACTCCTCTTTGATGTCACAGAGTCTTCTGTGGCCAGGGAAGGAGATGAAGACATCTGCTAATGCTTTGATAGCCAGACACACACTCCTTATTGTGCGGCAAATTGTGGCCTTGTTCAGCTGTTCTGCATCCCCCACTGAGTACAGGAAGGCTCCACTAGCAAAAAAGCGCAAGGCCACACAAACCATTTGCTCCACACTCAGTGCATGGCTCCGTGCAGTGCGGTGCTTAATCCTGGGACCCAGTAGTCTGCATAGATACCTGATGCCATCTGCAGAAAACCTGTATCTTTCATATAGATGGTCATCAGGGAAGGCCAGTGGGTCCAACCGGTCCCTGAAGACCCTTTCTCGCCTGAAGGCTCTCCTCAGCACAAGTGCTTCTTCATCCACCACATCTCGCACGAATGGGCATGCCATTGTCAGAGCAGAAAGGAACACACAATTTTGGGCCTTCATATAGGCTAGTGGCCACACCTGGTGCTGGGGGGGTGGGCAAAAGAGGGCGATGCCTTATAACGATGACTTGGTTGTACTGATTGCTGGGAAAATAAAAAAAAACTTAGAAAGATGCCACCGTCCTGTGTGCTCACAATAAGAGCTCATATGTCATGGCTCACTTGACTTTACGAGAATATACCTAATTTTTATTTTGAGCTGTGTCATCTTCTTGGAGCTGGGGGAGGAAAGAAAAATAATGATTAATACATTTGTGTTACAGTTAGCATACAGTGTACATTGAAGGCATATCTCACCTCCCTCTCAAGTTTTTTTATTTCAAGGTCCAGTTTCCTAATTGTCCTCTTTTTTATTTCGGACTCCAGTGCAAGATTTTCCATCTTTTTCTTCTTGTACTGAATGTCTATGTCTGCCAGTTCTATTTGGCGCCGGAGGTGGTTGCTCTGTGAACACAATACAATTAGCGCAGCTGGAATTTGGCAGGATGTGGTGTCCTTTTATTAATACGCACTATGTTGCCAGGCTGGTTTTCCCACTGTATAGCATCTGGGTCCTGTAAAAGAAATTAGATTTTTTGATTTTGATGAGGACTCCTCACCATTGTAGAGTAAATAGTACTTTCACAGTCTTAACATGATACCTCATGCCTTCTGGAATCCAGAGAGATGGTCTCCTCCTCATCATCGTCTCCATCATGTGCTGTTGCTGCTGCACTGGGGCCTTCACCCTATCACATTTAATCGGATTCATATTGAAGCTAGTAGACAAGACATGCCAGGCCTACAGTATGCCTTTGATGGAGTACTCACTGGATCAGCATCGTCTGGTGCTTGTGCTGGTGGCTCTAACAGGAACACAGTGCTGCCAGACACTGCAAGGCAATAGGTAAACCAAAGTCAGACAGTCCAAATTGATTCAATATGAATGTGGTTGTATCCCATGTAGAGATGGAAGGACATACCTTGAATGAAGCGGGTGGCATCTTGGGAGGAACCTATGCTCGTCTCTTTCCCCCCAGGGATCCCCTCTAAGACGGGCCTGCCTTTATTTAGCTCCAAGGCCATGTCCTCTGCTGGGGTAAGGTCAGCCTTTGGTGACCCACCACCCGTGCCTTGTCTGTGGGTATTCTTTTTCACTGCTAAAACAGTACAGACAATGTGTGAGCAGGCACCTTCTGGGTACAATATATGCTTGTGCTTTGTTAAATATTAGTCAGGGACCATACCATTCTGCAGAATGTTCTTGTATTTGATTTTGACCTGCTGCCATGTCCGTTTTGGCCCGTTCATGTTTAATCTACACACACACACACACACACACACACACACACACACATTTAATGGAGTCACACTGCAAAAAATTACTTGGTATTTTTGTCTTGTTTTCAGTAAAAATATCAAAAAATGTATCATAGCTTTATACAGTGTGATGGAGTTACTTTACACAATTTCACTCATATCTGCAGTGCATTTCAATTAAAAATTTAACCGTTTCATAATTACAGTACAACTGCATTTTTGGAGATGTGAATTAAATATTTGAATTGTAATTGTGATGTTTCAGCGGAGCGGTGAGTGTGTAATTGTGCACTACTTACGCATTCAGGCGGTCTGCAATACTTTGCCACGCTTTTTCTCTTTGCTTTATCACTGTGGCGGTGTTGCCTTTCTTCTTAATTATATATTTTACCTCCTCGTATGCCTCCATGAGGATTTGTGCTTCCGACGGGGAAAAGTACGCGGCTCTAGTTGCCATGGTAAATCAGTTAATCTGTGATCTGTGGCGGGGTCTATTTGAGTGAGCCGTGAGCGCGCACCTATCCAGGATTGGTTTCACCTGGCTTAATGAATCCGTGTCTGCTCATCCTGGCTTGGTCTTTGTGCAACCAATTAAGCCTGGACGCACATGTTTTGGCTTCATTGAGCTCAGCTGAGTCATTTATCCCGGATGTCTTAATTCTACTTTTGTGCAACAGGCCCCAGACCAGTAGCATTATCCTTTTGCAGGCCCATAACGTGCTGTGAGATATTCACACGTCACTGGTCATTATATTAGCCAAAGAGCCCTGGTTTGAAGGACGGATCGGAGGTTCTGTCCTTAGTACCAGCCAGGATTTCTTCAAGGACCAGTTCTCCTTCTTTCTGAGTTGCTGGGCAAACCTCCAACCGGGAGGCTTGAAAACGAATGGAGGAATTGATGGCTTTGTAGGTGGAAATGCCACTATAGCAGTTGTCTCATTGAAATAACAGCAGCAAAGTGATGTTCACACACACTCTCACACTCTCTCATTGAAATGGCAGCAGTGATGCTCCCGGACCACTCATTCCATCTTTCCTTAAGCCTCCCTATGATGCACCGTCTCTCACCCTTTCTCCAAAACGCTTTATTGGCATGGGAAACATATGTGACTCGTTTCAGGAAACTAGGCATATGTCGCGAGTCACTACTTCATAGGAGCACCATTTGAACGAAAACTTTTTTTTAAATCAAAATGCGTTTTTGGGAAGAAATGCCTTCTGGAACGTAAACTTTCATGTGCCTTAATAACAAACATGTACGCCATCTGTAAATACAAATACAATTGTTAAAATTCCAAGCCTAGTTGGTGTAGCCACGGAAAAAGACAGGAACCTTCCCGCTAGCCATGATTGGCTGAGATAATGGATGGGCTGGACATGCCGAGAGACGAGTTCGGATTGGTCTGCCATGTAGCTGCTTCTGTCTATAACATGAGCTAGTCGGTTGTGTAGGTACTCCTTTCTAATGCGCCGTTTTTAAACGATATCACGTAGGAGAACTGCAAAATTGTTGCCATCCCACTTTCTGGAGGACCGAGTTTTGAAATCATTGGAATTCCCAGTGGAATTAGTGTATGATAGCTTAGGAGATGGAGAAAATTATTGCATTTGATTGCAAATATGCAGAGGGTGTCGAAAAGAGAACACACAGAAGGCCATTGCATAAAACACCTATCTCTGGAAAAGCGTCCATCTGTCACGACTTCTGCCGAGTTGGTGCCTCTCCTTGTTCGGGCGGCGTTCGGCGGCCGTCGTCACCGGCTTTCTAGCTGCCAGCGATCTACGTTTCTTTTTCCATTTGTTTTGTCTTGATTGTACACACCTGGTTCCCATTACGTTATAATTTATTCGCTATTTAACCCTCTAGTTCCCACATGGTTTTGTGCGTGTTTGTTCTTTGTTTAGTGTTCAAGACTTCTGTGAGCTGGTGTGTTTTCCCTGCGTGGAAATTTTGTTGTTTATTTTCGAGTAAAGTACGTCTTTTACTCAGTTCTGGGTCCTGCGCCTGACTCCTTCCTAACCGCTGCACATTGACACATGACCGAAACACGCACCACTTATGGAGTCAGCAGGTGCACCCAGTCCTCCGTTACCAGTAGAGGAGCGCATCCAGCAGCACACCATGGAGCGATGGGAGAGAGGGGGTTTTCCCACACCCCCATCAACTTCACCGCAACCCACACCACTGTCCACCCCTCCGTCACCTGAACCCAGTGGGATTCAGCTCTCGCTCCCGGGGGCATATGATGGGACGGCTGCCGGGTGCCAGGGGTTCCTACTCCAGTTGGAGCTCTACCAGGCGACCGTCCACCCGGCTCCCTCGGGATACCAGAGCGTGTCCGCCCTCATATCCTGTTTGTCGGGGAACGCGCTTGAGTGGGCCAATGCCGAATGGGGAGGAATAGACGCAGCATTGGTCCGCTATGAGGATTTCACCCGCCGCTTCCGGGCGGTCTTCGATCATCCACCTGAGGGGAGAGTGGCGGGGAAACGATTGTTCCATCTCAGACAGGGGATGAGGAGCGCACAGGACTTCGCACTGGATTTCAGGACCCTGGCTGCCAGCGCGGGATGGAATGAGAGGGCCCTGATCGACCATTACCAGTGTAGTCTACGTGAGGACGTTCGTCGGGAGCTGGCCTGCAGAGACACCACCCATTCCCTCGACCAGCTGGTGGATATATCCATCCGGCTGGATAACCTGTTGGCCACCCGCGGACGTCCGGATCGGGGTCCGTCCATTCCATCCCCCAGCACCTCCGATCCTACACCTATGGAGCTCGGAGTTGCTGCTCTAAGGGTGACCGGAGAGGGGGGCCGTTTCCTGCACCACCTATGGCCGCAGAGGGCACACTGCTGGTCGGTGCTGGAGAGGTTCCCCAGGGAGTCGAGGCAGCAGGCAGGGCACTGGTGGATCATCCCAGGTGAGTAGGCACCCGACTCACCCAGAGCTCCCTGTTGCGCACATGTGTGTATGTTTAGAATTTCCTGAGTTCTCCCCGCATTCCCAGCATAAGGCGCTAGTAGATTCAGGCGCAGCTGGGAACTTTATTGACCGTTCATTTGCACTTAGATTGGTGATCCCTATTGTTCCTGTTGATGTGCCCTTCCCTGTACATGCCTTAGATAGTCGTCCTTTAGGGTCGGGCCTGATTAGGGAGGTCACAGCTCCACTATGTATAATAACGCAGGAGTGTCATGAGGAGAGAATTAGTCTCTTCCTTTTCCTGATTCTCTTGTTTTGTTGGGGCTTCCCTGGTTGGCCTATCATGACCCCACTATTTCATGGCAACAGAGGGCTCTCAAGGGATGGTCACGTCAGTGCTCAGGGAGGTGTATAGGTGTTTCCATAGGTGCCACTACGGTGGAGTCCAAACCAGGTCTCCACCATGCACATCCGTCCTGAATATGCCGATTTGGCTCTCGCCTTCTGTAAAAAGAAGGCGACTCAATTACCACCCCACCAACGGGGGGATTGTGCGATACATCTCCTGGTAGACGCAACACTTCCCAGGAGTCACGTGTATCCTCTGTCACAGGAGGAGACGGCGGCTATGTAAACATATGTCTCCGAATCTCCGGGACAGTGATACATTCGGCCTTCCACTTCACCTGCCTCCTCGAGTTTCTTTTTTGTGAAAAAGAAGGATGGCGGTTTACGCCCGTGCATTGACTATAGAGGTATAAATCAGATCACGTTGAATTATAGTTACCCGCTGCCTCTCATAGCCAGTGTGACCGAGTTATTGCACGGGGCGCGCTTCTTCACCAAATTGGATCTCAGGAGCGCTTACAACCTGGTGCGTATCCGGGAGGGGGATGAGTGGAAGACGGCATTTAGTACCACCTCTGGGCACTATGAGTACCTCGTCATGCCGTACGGGTTGATGAATGCTCCATCAGTCTTCCAATCCTTTGTAGACGAGATTTTCAGGGACCTGCACGGGCAGGGTGTAGTGGTGTATATAGATGACATTCTAATATACTCCGCTACACACGCCGAGCATGTGTCCCTGGTGCGCAAGGTGCTTGGTCGACTGTTGGAGCATGACCTGTACGTCAAGGCTGAGAAATGTCTGTTCTTCCAACAGTCTGTCTCCTTCCTAGGGTACCGCCTGTCCGCGTCAGGGGTGGAGATGGAGAATGACTGCATTTCAGCCGTGCGTAATTGGCCGACTCCAACCACGGTAAAGGAGGTGCAGCGGTTCTTAGGGTTTGCCAACTACTACCGGAGGTTTATCCGGGGCTTTGGTCAGGTAGCGGCTCCCATTACCTCCTTGCTGAAGGGGGGACCGGTGGGACTGCAGTCAGCTGGGGCGGACAGGGCTTTTGGTCACCTGAAGGCTCTGTTTACCTTGGCTCCTGTGCTGGCTCATCCGGATCCCTCCTTGGCATTCATAGTAGAGGTGAACGCGTCTGAAGCTGGGATAGGAGCTGTGCTTTCTCAGCGCTCGGGTACGCCACCAAAGCTCGTCCCCTGTGCTTTCTTTTCGAAGAAGCTCAGCCCGGCGGAGCGAAACTATGATGTGGGGGACCGGGAGCTGTTGGCTGTTGTCAGGGCTCTGAAGGCGTGGAGGCATTGGCTTGAGGGGGCTAAACACCCTTTTCTCATTTGGACTGACTACCGCAATCTGGAGTACATCCGGGCGGCGAGGAGAATGAACCCTCGCCAGGCAAGGTGGGCCATGTTTTTCGCCCGTTTTGTTTTCACCCTATCCTACAGACCAGGTTCCCAGAACGCCAAGGCAGACGCACTGTCCCGGATGTATGACACAGAGGAGCGGTCCACGGATCCCATTCCCATACTTCCGGCTTCTTGCCTTGTGGCACCGGTGGCATGGGAGGTTGACGCGGACATCAAGCGGGCGTTACGTGCGGAGCCCACTCCCACCCAGTGTCCAGTTGGGCGTCTGTACATTCCGTCTGATGTCCGTGATCGATTGATCTGTTGGGCCCACACGTCACCCTCCTCTGGTCATCCTGGTATCGGTCGGACAGTGCGCTGTCTTAGTGGGAAGTACTGGTGGCCCACTTTAGCTAAGGACGTGAGGGTTTATGTTTCCTCGTGCTCAGTGTGCGCCAAGTGCAAGGCACCTAGACACCTGCCCAGAGGGAAATTACAACCCCTACCCGTTCCACAACGGCCGTGGTCACACCTATCGGTGGATTTCATGACGAATCTTCCTCCGTCACAAGGAAACACCACAATTCTGGTCGTTGTGGATCAGTTTTCTAAGTCCTGCCGTCTCCTTCCTTTGCCTGGTCTCCCTACGGCCCTACAGACTCCCTACGGCCCTTACACACGTCTTCCGACACTACAGGGTGCATGAGGATATAGTGTCTGATCGGGGTCCCTAGTTCACATCGAGGGTCTGGAGGGCGTTCATGGAACGTCTGGGGGTCTCGTTCAGCCTGACCTCAGGGTTTCACCCCGTGAGTAATGGGCAGGTGGAGAGAGTTAACCAGGATGTGGGTAGGTTTCTGCGGTCCTATTGCCAGAACCTCCCGGGGGAGTGGGCGGCTTTCATCCCCTGGGCAGAGATGGCCCAAAACTCCCTCCGCCACTCCTCCACTAACCTGTCTCCGTTTCAGTGTGTACTAGGTTATCAGCCGATGCTGGCACCATGGCATCAGAGCCAGATCAAGGCACCTGCGGTGGATGAATGGTTTCGGCGCTCGTAGGAGACATGGGACGCTGCCCATGTGCACCTGCAATGGGCCATCAGGCGACAGAAGGCGAGCGCCGACCGCCACCGCAGTGAGGCCCCGGTGTATGTACCGGGGGACCGGGTCTGGCTCTCGACCCGAAACCTGCCCCTTCGCCTGCCCTGCCGGAAGCTGGGTCCACGGTTTGTGGGGCCATTTAAAGTCCTGAGGAGTTCATCAACACTGGATTTGTTTTCGAATTCTTTGTAGGTCTGTGTAATCTGAGGGAAGTATGTGTCTCTAATATGGTCATACATTTGTTAGGAGGTTAGGAAGTGCAGCTCAGTTTCCACCTCATTTTGTGGGCAGTGTGCACAGAGCCTCTTGAGAGTCTGTAAATAGTCAAAGCTTTCCTTACTTTTGGGACAGTCACAGGTATTCTGCCACTGTGTGCTCTCTGTTTAGCATTCCAGTTTGCTTTGTTTTTTGGTTAATTCTTTCCTATTTGTCAATTAATTATGTTTTTGTTTTCTCATGATTTGGTTGGGTCTAATTGTGTTGCTGTCCTGGGGCTCTGTGGGGTCTGTGTTTGTGAAGAGAGGTCTAGGACCAGCTTGCTTAGCTTAGGGGACTCTTCTCTAGGTTAATCTCTCTGTAGGTGTTGGCTTTGTTATGGAAGGTTTGGGAATTGCTTCCTTTTAGGTAGTTGTAGAAATTACAGTTTTTCTCAGTCGCTTTGGTGCATTTCTTAGATCAAAAGTGCAATTCTTGATACTACTTGTACAAATTCCAAATCATCTAGTCACTTGTGCACATCATTAAAGCAATGTATTATTCCTTTGAACAAATTGCAATTGATAATGTACAAGTGTCAGCTTTTTTCCACATTATCAATTGCTCATGTCATGTTGATCAAAATATAGTAGATGGTTCTCTGTTGAATAGTCTTACCCCTCAAAACATCTAGGCATTAGTTCCTTGCATAAACCATTACATGCACAATTGTTGAACTATTTGCCATAAACTGTCAAGCATAGTTTTACACATTTCTATTAGACCTTTTGTACAAAAACGTGAATTGATAAATCGTGCAGGTGAAATTGACCCTCACTCATGAAGGAATGTAAACTGTTAGTTCCACCAACAATCAACCAGTTGTCTTCTATGCAGCACCCTGTCGATGGTTGAGATGCTAACCGTATGGATGTTTTCAAAGACATCGTTGTCTTCTATAATGGTCCTTTGTATTTCCCTGAGTCTCATGGCATTGTTTGCTCGGACCATGGTGCAAATAGCCTCCTCCTGTTGAGGTGTGAAAAGGCGTCCTCTGCCACCGGTTTGAGGTAATCTTGCAGTCCTATGTGGGGAAAAATGCAGTGATACATCGCACACTTTCACATAGACAAAAACTATGCGAACACACATTTTACTGTAAAACATACAGGTGGGTGCATGTAAGGTGCAGTATGTATCTGTATAGAGTATATTTCTGTATGCTGTGAAATACAAGTGGACCACTGTAATATGAAGCATTGTAGGAAGTATACAGTATACTGCTTATATACAGTAACAGTGCACTGTACATTGGTGGACATACCTGTTCTCTCTTCGAAACGTTTGAACTATTGAGTACACGGTTGATCTCCCAATATTCGGCTGCACCCTTCGACCCGCCTCAGCCTTTGTAAGGCCATGATTGACAACATGGTCTACAATAGTGGCCCTTATGTCATCAGATATGCGCCTATGTCCTCTTCTGCCTCTTCCTCTGTTTTGCCTTCCACCACGCATCCTTGCTCCTCTTCTTCCTCCTCTTGGCTGTTGACCCTGTTCGTTTCCTGGTCCATCCATTATTGGAAAATTGCAACTCTGTGTTGTGGTCTGTCTATATATGCTTGCCAATTGATTCTTCATGAGATGCACCTTTGAGCAATTTAGAGAAACCAGATGAGTATGAAACAGCTGTACCGTGTACCATTCCAAAGGAATGAGGACAGAGTTAAGGAGCTACGGTACCAGTATGTACAGGTAAAACATATATCTATGTAACTACTTTACAGCAACATTTTATAGTGATACATAGTACAGTAAGCATAAACTGCACACATTTCCATTGCTGTGGAAGGAACATGCAATATATGTACATTTTATGTCACTCTTCCTTACCAAAACAAATTCAACTGTGTTCTGGGATATAGCGTATAATGGAGTTGGAATCAAGTGAACCCTCTCACAACTTTGTATACGTGGATGAGGCTGGCTTCAACCTGACCAAATGCAGAAGGCGGGGTCGGAATATCATCGGTCACAGAGCTACTGTGGATTTGCCAGGCCAACGGGGAGGAAATATCAGCATTTGTGCTGCTATTTCGGAGCATGGTGTCCTAACCCATATCCCCCTTATAGGGCCATACAACACCCAGCATCTACTCAACTTTTTAGAGACTCTCTACAGGGCTCTCATCCCTGATGATGAGAGGGGTCTGTTTAGAGAGGATTTGCCAAAGTATGTGGTAATTTGTGATAATGTGAGTTTCCATCGATCAAACATCATAAGGCAATGGTTTGTGACCCACCCGAGGATGCTCATAGAATTCCTCCCACCTTATTCACCATTCCTTAACCCAATTGAGGAGTTCTTTTCAGCATGGAGGTGGAAGGTGTACGATCGTCAGCCACACACACAGATGACCCTGCTGGCTGCAATGGATGCAGCATGTGAGGACATCACAGTAGACGCCTGCAGAGGATGGATAAGGCATTCCAAAAGATTCTTTCCACGTTGCATTGGAAGGGAAAATATCCGGTGTGATGTGGATGAGAATATGTGGGCCGACAGACAGGAACGTCTGGATGTGTAGAGACAGCACAATAGTGCTGAGGGCAAAGTTGTGCCTTAGGGGTGGTTTCCTGTGTTTCTTTCTAATTTAGTTTTTTTCCCTTTGTGCCCCTTGGGTTGTCCAGTCTCTTTCAATCAATAACCCACATACAGTAATATGTAAATAGTACTGTTGAAATTGATATATGCCATAGAAGTGCAGCCTTGTGCATTTTCAATACAGTAACTGTCATCCAAACTGTAGCCTAAGTTTACATCAGGTAATACTGTCAAAGTACACAGTTACATTGACAACATGCCTAAACATTTTGACGACCTTGTTCGTGAACAATGACTCAATGACTTATCATTCTGATGACACTGACATGATCATTGGCATGAATATTTACTTTTGAGAGATGTACTAAGGGTTTTTAGTGACTGACTAGCTTTAGAAACATATCTATTGTATATTGCAGTTTGTACAAATTGTTCTGAGAAATGCACTTATTATTTTGCACATGTTAGGGATGATGTGAAAAATGCACCAAAGCGACTGAGAAAAACTGTAACGTCTCTCTTCTGGATTTTGATCATCAGCGGATATCGTCCAAATTCTTCTCTGCATGCATTATTTGTTGTTTTACCTTGTACACATAGGATATTTTGCAGAATTCTGCACGCAGTCTGAATTTGGTGTTTGTCCCATTTTGTGAATTCTTGGTTGGTGAGTGGACCGCAGACCTCACAACCATAAAGGGCAATGGGTTCTATAACTGATTCAAGTATTTTTTGCCAGATCCAAATTGGGATGTCAAATTTGATGTTCCTTTTGATTGCGTAGAAGGCCATTCCTGCCTTGTATCTCAGATCGTTCACAGCTTTGTGAAAGTTATCTGTGGTGCTCATGTTTAGGCCGAGGTATGTATACATACAGTGTTTGTATTAGTGGTTCTGGCAACTGGACCTTTTTTGGAACACCGCCTTTGTTGTCTTACTGAGATTTACTGTCAGGGCCCAGGGCTGACAGAATCGGTCTAGGTGCTGCTGTAGGCCCTCCTTGGTTGAGGACAGAAGCACCAGATCATCAGCAAACAGTAGACATTTGACTTCAGATTCTAGTAGGGTGAGGCCGGGTGCTGCAGACTGTTCTAGTGCTCTCTCTCCCTAACTCTCTCTCTCCCTCTTCACTACCGCTCTGTATTACACTGTTGAGCAGATAAGTGGAGACAAGACACCAATGACTACACCCCCACTTACAGTCCACTACTATAGCACTCATTCATCCCTTTGAACAGATCTTATACTTTCCTTGTGAACCAGATGTTACATAGAAATAAAGAATTTACATGTGAGAAGGTCAAGAGATGCATTTAATCCTTTGTTGACATTGTTGTCAGGGCCAGCATCAGTCTTTGAGGGTATGCACAGTTACGGAGTGTGGCTATAAAACACAAACATGTATTAATCCTTGCAGTCCGCCCACCATCTATAATTCACTGGCAATGTATAATTCCCTGCCTCTTTTCTGAAACCAAAGGGAATTTAAAAAAAGAAAAAAGAAAAACTGTGGATGAGCAGAGAATGTTTCAGAAACTGACTTGGTAGTGCAGAGAATGTCAAACAGGCATTCTCTGTGTTTTAGTATGGATTTATTGAGTCCTAAAGTAAACATGTTGCATCACACATTATAGCAACGGGATACAACCCTGTATACCCTCATCACACTAACTGTTTATCATTAAAAGCCCTTTTACAACTCCTGTGTAGTTCTGTTGGTAAGAGTGTGGTGCAAGGTTGTGGGCTCAATTAGCCTACCACGGTAATCACATACTATATATGTGTAAAAGTATCTTCAAATAAAATAAACTAAGAGGCTTATTATCACTATTAGGCTACAGTCTGAGTGTGTGCATTTTTCTCAGTGTGCATTTTTCTCAGTGTGCATTTTGCTCAGTGTGCATTTTTCTCAGTGTGCATTTTGCTCAGTGTGAATATAAAAACAAATGCCATATTTCAAATGCAACTCTAAAGTCAATAACAATGCTGTACGGCTCAGCAGTGAAAGCTTATCATACAGATCAAACCAGGTAGCAGATAAAAAGATCTGAAAATCAAATCAGTGTCTCAAGTGATCCATGCAGCACTCTTTGTACCGCATGGGAACTAATCCTACACAAGGAGATGATTGCTTTTCTGGCATTGTTTTCACCTGCTCTTCTCCGTTCTTCTCTCATCCCTCCCTCGTTCCCTCTCTTTACTCACATCAAAAGGATCCTTCTGTGTTTAATGGCCCATTATCTCCACTCTGACTTTCCGTCTACAGTATATCTCCCCAGGCTCCTTATTCCTTCTCTCTTTTCCTGCCATCTCACTCCTCTGTTATTTTAAGGGCAACACAATCCAACAGAAACAGTGGCACTTGCATTTTTGGGAGGGAAGATAAAGGTTGTATCTCTAGATTTTTGTTTGGGAAGTTGCTGAAAAGAACATTGCATTCCATAGAACATTCTGCTGTTTATTGTCCATTCCGCATTCTACATACAGTATGTACACAAACCATACATTGATGTACCAGCACCAGACCACACTTGTTTGCGTAATATCAGTTGATGAGACAAATGTCTAGAAAAGAGAAAAAGGTTGTATCTACAACCTGGACTGTAGGCGAAGCTGCTGAAAATTCCAAAGAACATTCTGCACTGTGCAATCTACATATCATATTCACACAGCACTTGTTTGCTTTTTCCAACAGAAGCCTGTCTGTAACCTTGAATCAGCCGATAGATAGATAGATAGATAGATAGATAGATAGATAGATAGATAGATAGATAGATAGATAGATAGATAGATAGATAGATAGATAGATAGATAGATAGATAGATAGATAGATAGATAGATAGATAGATAGATAGATAGATAGATAGATAGATAGTGTCACCACAAGCCAACAGGCCTAATCCAATGAAATGTCATTCTCACCCATCGCCATTGGACGGTTTGTCGAGAAAGCACAAGCAGACACCATCAACTTGTGATGAATAAATCTCAGATTCCATCATCGACCGCCAGTCATGCACTGACATTCTACTGAGTCCTTGGTTATCATGGACTCTAATTGGCACTGACTGATATAGACTCTGAGAGAGAAGCTGAGCAGCCTCCGTCATTAAATAGGAATTACTTTTGACATTCTTATCCAGAGCGACTTACAGGAGCAGTTAGGGTTAACTGCCTTGCTCACGTGCACATCAGCAGATTTTTCACCTAGTCAGCTTGGGGATTCGAACCCAAGACCAGCTACTTTACTGCCCCATTAATTGGGCTTCGGCCAGGGTTATGAGAGTGAACACACGCACGTCATTAATTAATGTAAACACTGTCTTCTTCTCCTTAATAATGACTGGAAGAGTGCCCTTAAGTAGAAACAACTAATTAGTATTAATCATGTTTTCTCATTTTTTTCATATTTTACTCCTCCGTTACCACTCTCTCCGTTCCATCTCCCTTTAGTCGACAGCGGCAACATCTGGTAGCTGGCAAGCCAAGCCCGCCTCCCGTTATTCATGGACACACACGGTGGTGTGTCATTGTTTAATTAATGACACTGCAGTACACACACACACACGGACACACCACAAATACACACAGCAACCCCAACAGCCTCAGTCGTAAAGAGAGAAAAATGCTCTTTTTTTATCGCCCTAGTAATTACAACTGTTTGATGGTGCTCTTTGTGAATAGTCTGACTTCTTTTTACTGTCAAGTTAAAAAAGAAATTCAACCAACCTTGGGATCTCCCAATTACATCAGATATAGTAATAACATTGAATCACATTTACATGACAGAATTCTCTCTGTGGGTGTATCTCAAGTCAGGATTCATTCGGCCAATTCTGTAGTTGTTAAGAGACATGTTTGAAGAGTGCTGGTGAATGAAAGACGACCTTGCTCCATCACACAATTACAGCTTCACACACGGGCACACACACACACATACACATATATATATCTTCACGCAATTACAACTACTCCACCTCAGCTGGTTATTATAGATGATGCTTAAAGCTTTAAAGTAGAGGTGAGCCTCCAATAACCGTTCTGTGAAAGTAATTGAGATTAAAGGTGAATAAGGCTGTGGATGGATTGTATAACGGCTACTACTTCAGCATCACATCCATTCACTAAGCATTCAAGTGATTAATGTTATACAAGAGTTAGATGTAATCAAATCACCTCCATTCAGGGGAAAGGATTTCTACAAATATCCTGTTTAGAGAAGAGAATCAATCGGTAGGTAAACACACAAACATGGCCACTGTCATTAAGAGCACGAGTGGTGCTGAATTTTAATCCTCTCCTCCATTTAAACATATATCATGACATCAATAAAAGGTCAAGTGAATTAGTTTGCCTGGAGTTAAGATGATTTCATTCATTACAGGAATATATGTACAGAATAATAATGTGTAAACTGCTGTCTCTGACCATGTCAGTTGGAGTTTAATGCCTCTGCATTACAATCATCAATATAAATCCACACCATGATTGAATCCAGGTTCAGCCAACACAGTATGATTAAGCCACGGACAATTATGACCAGATTTAATCATAGATACTGTGTTAGGTAATGTTACTAGCTGATTGAGGGGGAAGTATATTTTATGAAACCATGAAAACTGGGTTACAGGTTTTGATTGAATGCTGCATATGAGACCTTTTCAATTTGTGCCAGTGCACTGCTTCAAAGAAACAGGTTTATTTGTCATATGTAATAAACAGAATGGAAATCTCACTAAACCAGAGCTTAAAAATAAAAACAACAAGAACGTTGTTAATTAGAAGTTTTTCATCTTATTTCAGAGAAATTGGATTTCCTGTTTCTAGAATATCATATGACTGCAGTAAATGTACAAAAATCTTGTTTCAGAATATACTTCAAAAGAAGGAATTTTGGCCTCAAGTTTGCCAAAGAGAGACAAAGACACGTTAGCCTTGAACATGATCCACATCCACCCCTATCCACATCGACGGGACAGTAGCGGAGAAGATGGAAAGTTTTAAGTTCCTCTGTGTACACATCACGGACAAACTGTAATGGTCCACCCAAACAGACAGCGTGGTGACGAAGGCGCAGCAGCGCCTCTTTAACCTCAGGAGGCTGAAGAAATTCGGCTTGTCACCAAAAACACTGACAAACTTTTACAGATGCACAATCGAGAGCATCCTGTCGGGCTGTATCACCGCCTGGTAAGGCAACTGCTCCGCCCCCACAACAGTAAGGCTCTCCAGAGAGTAGTGAAGTCTGCACAACGCATCACCGGGGGCAAACTACCTGCCCTCCAGGACACCTACACCACCCAATGTCACAGGAAGGCCAAAAAGATCATCAAGAACAACAACCACCCGAGCCACTGCCTGTTCTAGCCACTTTAAAAATTAACAATTGGATGTAATAAATGTATCACTGGTCACTTTAAACAATGCCACTTTATAAAATGTTTACATACCCTACATTACTCATCTCATATGTATATACTGTACTCTATACCATCTACTGCATCCTGCCTATGCCGTTCGGCCATAGCTCATCCATATATTTATATGTACATATTCTTATTCATTCCTTTACACTTGTGTGTATAAGGTAGTTGTTGTGAAATTGTTAGATTACTTGTTAGATATTACTGCATGGTCGGAACTAGAAGCACAAGCATTTCGCTACACTCGCATTAACATCTGCTAACCATGTGTATGTGACAAATACAATTTGATTTGATTTGATTTTGATCCCCATTAAGGAACTCTGAGCAGTCTTTCAGATGGTCAGCTCTTTTCAGGTATGCACTATTCTTCTGCATTGCCCGAGGGAGACAGTTACTGTAGCTCAAACCATGTTACAAGATTTTTTTTATGTTTTGTGATCTGCTCAATTATTTGAAAGATTTCATTACCTTGTTAAAAATAATGGGATTTTGAAAGTGTTGGATTCTGGAGTAAACTTTGAACATTGTTATACTCAGAGTATAGGAACATTAGTTACACCTGAGACATGAGGTATGCCATAATGAACCTTGGGAGGGGCTGGGTGCAGGGAAAACAATCACATGTGACAGTACTGATAAGGGGAGAAACCGTTGAAGGCTCATATCACTCCACCCAAAGTGGGGTATGAATACCACCATGGGGAAAGCCATGTCTTTTGTCAGAATACAGCTGTGTCGACCCTTTGGGAAGAATTAAACTTGGTTAAGCTTCTCTAGTGTCCATGAGTTATTTACTCTGAAAAATAAGAACCTAACAAAAGGTAGGAACACTCTTTGGTTTTATTATATTGTAATCAGGAGATAGACAGAGAGTAGGTTACACATGAATGATACAGTCACAATATCTCTGTGTATTATCCCATATAATGCTGCAAGCTTACCACATGTATATGATTGCATACTGTATTCAAACAAACAGAAAAGCATGCTCTTTTGTCTGGTATAGATGAATGGAACTCAAGGCCATTGGAATGGTTTTAACTAGAAAGTGCAGAATATAATAGAACTACAGTATGATATTGCATCTCTATGGTCTAAAGCTTCAATCTAAAATCCCAACAAAATCACAAACCACTGTTGTCAACGGGAGCCAGTGATGCCCTTTCATTCTAATCTGAAAGTCAACAATGTTCTCTCAGCAGGTATAGAAATGGACCTCAAGGCAATCAGAATGTGTTTACCTAGAATCAGAACACCAATCTAAAACCACAGTTCCCCTTTTGTCGGTGGCTACCTACAGATGAGAAAAAAAATTATGTGGAAAAGTTTTCGACCACCGAACATTTTTTCCTACTCAGTACTTAGTAGGATTGAATATTTTCATGATATTTTACTAATGTTCCATCCTGAGAATAAATCTATTTTTTCCAGGATGACCCGGTATTTCCCACCAAAACCGTAAGTGTCATTCAAAAGCATTATAAAGCCTATAAATAGGCCTATATCTGGATTTGATTAGAGCTTTGATTGAAAATGCAAGCCTGATGCTACCTGAGCCATACATTAAATACATTTTATGAGTCCTACAATAAAGACATTTAATGAGCCAAAGCCTAAATGATTGTGCCGTTATCCAATACATACACTAAATTATCAAAAGTATGTGGACAGCTCATCCAACAACTCATTCCAAAATCATGGGCATTAATATGGAGTTGGTTCACCTTTTGCTGCTATAACAGCCTCCACTCTTCTGGGAAGGCTTTCCACTAGATGTAAGAACATTGCAGCAGGGACTTGCTTCCATTCAGCCACAAGAGCATTAGTGAGGTCAGGCACTGATGCTCGGCGGTTATTCCTCCTCCACCAAACTTAACAGTTGGTACTATGCATTGGGGCAGGTAGCGTTCTCCTGGAATCCGCCAAATCCAGATTTTTCCGTTGGCCTGCCACATGGTAAAGCATGATTCATCACTCCAGAGAACGCGTTTCCACTGCTCCAAAGTCCAATGGCGGCGAGCTTTACACCATTCCAGCCGACGTTTGGCATTGCCCATGGTGATCTTAGGCGTGTGTGCAGCTGCTTGGCCATGGAAACCCATTTCATGAAGCTCCCGGCGAACAGTTATTGTGCTGACGTTGCTTCCAGAGGCAGTTTGGAACTGGGTAGTGAGTGTTGCAACCGAGGACAGATGATTTTTACGCACTACGCACTTCAGCGCAGAAGCCCTTCACTTCTCTTCATGAAGATTGAATGCTTATAAATAACTGCTACAGCCTACCGCCATTGCACATTCACACTTCTTTCAAACTACCCAAGAGCTTGTGCCCCTCTTTGTGTGGTCTATTGGTATAAGAAATGCAAAAACAAATATGTTCAGCAAGCTATTCTAGTCTAGCTTTTCCTGCATGGGACTCCAAGAACTAAGGAGAGTTTTTTAAGGAGAGGCTAGCGGAGCACAGGTGCTTGCATATTGCACAAGAGACAGAGGCTATAAGTTAGAAGCTTACTATGCATAGCCCATCATTATTTAGCTGAATATAAGGAAAATACTGCATTGAATGTCTTACCTGAAAGAGGTAGGCTAGGAAATCTACTATATATAGATAGGGCTACACTGTCTATCAATCTAGAACCGGATAGTCTATTTTGGATGCAATTTGAATGGAGTTTATGGAGAAAGACTGTGAGAGAGTGCTCGCACATGCACTGATTTAACCCAATAATGTTCCAGTGATAGGCTGTTTTACAACACTGCAGCTGCTAAAAAACAGAGAGATGGTAACTTAGACAAGCATTAGACTATGCTGCAGCAAATGTAGGCCTGCCTGTCACAAGAAAAAAAGTTACCATGATGAGATGATAGGTCTACATGCATTGTGAACTGCGCTCCATACTGAGAGGCTCTGTCCCCACCCTGATCGTTGATGATTCATCATGCAGAGGTCGTAGAGAAGCCAGATTTATACATTGGATATAATTTAACAGTTCCATTTCACCCCATGCTGTTCATGTAAATAATGTATTATAATTTAACGGTTTCTCACAGTTATTTATCCCGGGAAAAAGGAAGTGGTTGTTGGCGGTAAATCTCGGTAACCAGGTTCCCGCCATTCAACCCTAGTAACTAGGCCTACTGATTATGCACTCTCAGAAACTGAATGCAGCTCTCTCATCAACTCGGTAGATGATTACTATAAAGATAAACAACGTTATATAACAGATAACTCAAAAACTGGACACCCCACTATGGGCCTTGAGCCTCTGCCTTGTTTTAATGGACTGACTGCTGCTGCTCCAAAAGGGACTCTGTTGAGAGTATTTCAGCAGTTTTTGCCATCCCTCCATCTCCCAGAGCTCAGTGAAGATGAGACTGGGCCATGACTTGATGGACTAGTAATCCACACTCAAACACTGTGTGTGTGTGTGTGTGTGTGTGTGTGTGTGTGTGTGTGTGTGTGTGTGTGTGTGTGTGTGTGTGTGTGTGTGTGTGTGTGTGTGTGTGTGTGTGTGTGTGTGTGTGTGTGTGTGTGTGTGTGTGTGTGTGTGTGTGTGTGTGTGTGTGTGTGTGTGTGTGCCACTTAGCAGACAATTTTATTCAAGGCCACTTAGACCACAGGGGGATGAAGCCGCTACCTTGGCGTTGCTCACACCACACTCGTTCCTACCAAGTGAGCCACACAGGATCCCTTTAAACCCACAGAAGCAGCTTGGGAAACTAATGAGGGCTTTAGTTTAACTGGGTAACATCCCATTCCCATCGTCTATGTATGAGGACTGAGGTGGGCACTTTTTAATGTCATTCTGGTACCTCGGGACTACACTGGTCCCAGATCTGTCAAGACAGCACAAACAGGTATGGGGCCAGCCTAACTCTGGAATACTCCGAAAGTTAGAATGGTGTAAAAGTAAACAGCTGAGCTGGACAAGATCAACCTCTTTTGGAGCGAGGCACAACGTGCCACGTAAGGACAGGAAGAAGAAGAAGTGGAGAGAGCTCAGTGTGGCCTTCAGTCCCCACGGGGAATGAAGAGGATTAAGTAAGTCCAAGTAAACAGTGATTTACGTCAAGGGGAGGTTTGATAACATGGAGGCCTATCTAGAGTGGCACAGGGATGCATTAACCATATGAGTTGGCTACACAGCACAAACAGATCTGGGATCATGCTGGACTGGTAAGGTAAACACCAGTACCCCTCAGGGGTGGTTTTATAACAACATGAACTCATCATCAACTCACTGCATTATTTGATAACATGTAGCCTATCTAGAGGGGGCTGCCTGCAGTCTCAGCAAGTTCCATGAGGTAATAGTCTGGGAGGGGCAGAGACCACACGCCTCTTCAAGAGCTTAATCGGTGTGCCGGTGTCACGCCCTGATCTGTTTCACCTGTCCTTGTGATTGTCTCCACCCCCTCCAGGTGTCGCTTATTTTGCTTGGGGTATTTATCCCTGTGTTTCCTGTCTCTCTGTGCCAGTTCGTCTTGTATGTTCAAGTCAACCAGTGTGTTTTTCCCGTGTGCCTGATTTTTTATTCTCTTTTACTAGTCCTCCCGGTTTTGACCTTCGCCTGTTTTTCTGGACTCCATTCCCGCCTGCCTGACCATTCTGCCTGCCATTCTGTACCTCTGAAACTCTGAACTGGTTTTGACCTTTTGCCAGTCTATGACCATTCTCTTGCCTACCCCTTTTGGATTGTTTATAAACATCTTGGACTCTAAGCATCTGCCTCCTGTGTCTGGGTCTCGCCTTGTGCCCTTGTAGCAGGTTGATTTTCCTGGCCAAGCGGAGTGGACGGTGTGGGGTGTCTACATCAGACAGCCAGGTGAGAGGCAGAAGCTGCACACCACTGCACTGGGAGCTGAGGATGCTGGTTATGCAACAGGGCTGCGAGACAAAACTCACACACACATCTCTGCATTCAAAGAGGCTCTTCAAAACTAGCGCCACCACTGGGGAATTAATATTCATAAAATATTTTGGCAGCCCTGTGCAGACTGAGTTTAGTGCATTTTTTTTTAAATAGGAGAAGATAACTGAATATTGCAGTTAGAGAAGAATGCTTAAAAGGCTGCCTGAAGGGAATTCAGTGTTGAAAAATTGATACGACTTCATTTCATAGCAGTTTGATTACAGAAAATAGATTAGACAGAGTAGAGAGAGACTGGGTTAATGTTAAATGAAAATGGCCTCAGTTGTCGGGTTGGTGCTGACTGGCAAAGAGCAAGAGTGTGCGCCGAGTCAAAATATTGTGTGACAGCAATTACAAACAACCTCTGCAGGACGGGTGCTGGGGGAAAATAATGAACGAGAAACAATCAGAAATATTACAAATGTAATCATCGATATATTCGAGTTGACATTTTCAAATGAGAAAAGTGCAAATGACAAATTCCTGAAGCAGCCGCGACTCAATTTGATATTGATGGGCCAGTGCTCTTTGAAGTAAATGTGATAATGTTTGAAGTTTTATCTCCTGTACCCAATGTGTAAATCTGTGCTAACAGAGTGTTCTGGATTCTCAGTGTGCGGAGGTGAATACATAAGCAGCCAGCTGGTGAAAGTGTCCCTTGGATTCTATTTAGGAGACAGAAAGGGTAAAAAGATTCCATAATCTCCTACAAGAGGAGACAGATAGCCTGTGTGTGTGTGTGTGTGTGTGTGTGTGTGTGTGTGTGTGTTAGACTCATCCTGAAAAAACAAGTATCTTTCCATTCAGCCATCTGTAATGAGGTCATCTTGAGTGGGTCGGTCGTCCATTGTCACGGTAACTCCTGTGGAGGGCTTTTTAGCATTTTAAAATAGAGCAGGGGATACAGGAAATACGATTTAGATGACCCTGAAATTGGTCTAAGAGAACAAGGTGACATTTATACAGAGGGTATTTTAAACAACTTTGGAAAAATTGACATCTACAGCACAGGAAGGCTAATGTGCCAGCTGGATTCAAACCCAGGTAGGTAAAGTGCTTCCTCTCTGGTGCTGCTACCTGCAGGCCTTGGGTGATGTCAGAAAAGCTATTGATAATCATGTGTCAGGGCTTTTTCCTTCCCACCAGGCAGACAGGTTGTGGGGTTGAAAGATGGGGTGGGGGGACGAGGGCGAATGCTTGCTGGATACTGAAAGTGTACGTACACACACACACGCACAGAGAGAGAGAGCACAGGTGCTTGATGGATGTGGACTGGCTAGTGATCAGTCAGGGAGAGCTAGGGGGCGTTCACGCCACTGGTCTAGATGGACACCAGGTTAAGTATTCTCTCACCCAAACCCAGGGTTCTCTGTACATCTGAACACAAATATAAACGCAACATGTAAAGTGTTGGTCCCATGTATCATGAGCTGAAATAAAAGATCCCAGAAATGATTCATATGTACATAAAAGCTTATTTCTCTCAGATTTTGTGCACATTTTTTTTTACATCCCTGTTAGTGAGCATTTCTCCTTTGCCAAGATAATCCATCCACCTGACAAGTGTGGCATATCTAGAAGCTGATTAAACAGCATGATCATTGCACAGGTGCACCTTGTGCTGGAGACAAAAGGCCACTCTAAAATGTGCAATTTTGTCACACAATGCCAAAGATGTCTCAAGTTGAGGGAGCATGCAATTGGAATTCTGATTGTAGTTATGTACCCAGGAGCTGTTGCCAGATAATTTAATGTTAATTTCTCTACCATAAGCCGTCTCCAATGTCGTTTTAGAACATTTGGCATTACGTCCAACTGGCCTCACAACCGCAGACCATGTGTAACCACGCCAGCCCAGGACCTCCATCTCCAGCTTCTTCACCTGCAGGGATCATCTGAAACCCGCCACCCGGACAGCTGCTGAAACTGAGGAGTATTTCTGTCTATAATGAAGACCTTTTGTGGGGAAAAACTCATTCATATTAGCTGGGGCGGGCTCCCCACTATCCCAGGCCCACTCAATGTAGAAAATAGTAAAAATAAGAAAAAACCCTTGAATGAGTAGCTATGGCCAAACTTTTGACTGGTACACCTAATCATTCAAAGGTACCAGTCAAAAGTTTGGACACACCTAATCATTCAAGGGTTTTTCTATATTTATACTATTTTCTACATTGTAGAATAATAGTGAAGACATCAAAACTATAAAATAACACATATGGAATAATGTAGTTGTCACGCCCTGACCTTAGTTATCTATGTTTTCTTTATTATTTTGGTCAGGTCAGGGTGTGACGAGGGTGGGTAGCTTGTTTTTTGTCTTGTCTATGGTTTTTGTATATCTAGGTAATTGTAGGTCTATGGTGACCTGAATTGGTTCCCAATCAGAGGCAGCTGTTTAACGTTGTCTCTGATTGGGGATCCTATTTAGGTTGCCATTTACCATTTTGGTTTTGTGGGTTCTTGTCTATGTGTAGTTTGTTATAGCTCTTTGTTATAGCTTCACGTTCGTTTTGTTATTTTGTTTAGTTTGTTTAGTGTTCATTCGTTTAAGAAATATAATGTATGCATACCACGCTGCGCCTTGGTCTCCTCCTTACAACGAACGTGACAGAAGAACCCACCATAAAAGGACCAAGCAGCGTGTGAATGAGGAGCGGACATCATGGACCCGGGAGAGAGATGAGTGGAGGACATCCTGGACCTGGGAGGAGGTAATGGCAGGGGACAAGACTCTGCCATGGAAGCAGGTAGAAATAGCGCAGGAGAAACGGCGAAGATATGAGGGGACACAGCTAGCACGGAGGCCCGAGAGGCAGCCCCAAGAAATGTTTTTTTGGGGGGGGCACACGAGGAGATTGGCTGAGCCAGGTTGGAGACCTGAGCCAACTCCTCGTGCTTACTGTGGGGAGCGTGTGACTGGTCAGGCACCGTGTTATGCAGAGATGCGCACGGTGTCTCCAGTTCGCATTCTTAGCCCGGTGCGCTCTATTCCAGGTCCTCGCAGTTGCCGGGCTAGAATGGGCCTCCAGCCAGGACGGAAGGTGGGCCTCAGCCCTCCTGGTCTCCAGTATAACTCTTTGGACCAGGATATCCTGCGCCGGCTCTGTGTACTGTGTCTAAGGTGCGTCTGCATAGCCCAGTGCGTCCTGTGTTAGCGCCCCGCACTTGCCGGGCTCAAGTGAGCATCCAGCCAGGACGCAATGTGTCAGCTCTACACTGCAGATCTCCAGTGCGCCTCCACAGTCCAGTCCTGTGCCTCCTCTCCGCTCTAGTCCTGAGGTGTCCCCAGCCCGGTACCACCAGTTCCGGCACCACGCACCACGCACCAGGCCTCCAGTGCGCCTCCAGAGTCCAGTGCGTCCTGTTCCTCCTCCCCGCACTCGCCTTGAGGTGCGTGTCCTCAGCCCGGTACCACCAGTTCCGGCACCACGCATCAGGCTTCCAGTGCGCTTCTACAGTCCAGAGCTTCCGGCGACAGTACCCAGTCCAGAGCTTCCGGCGACAGTACCCAGTCCAGAGCTTCCGGCGCCGGTCCCCAGCCCGGGGTCTCCGGCGATGAGCCACGGTTCAACTCTACAAAGGCGGAGGGACCAGTGTAAAGATGGGGGGCGGCGTCCAGAACCAGAGCCGCCACCGAGGGTAGATGCCCACCCGGACCCTCCCCTATAAGTTCAGGTTTGTGGTCGGGAGTCCGCACCTTTGGGGGGGTACTGTCACGCCCTGACCTTAGTTATCTATGTTTACTTTATTATTTTGGTCAGGTCAGGGTGTGACGAGGGTGGGTATGCTTGTTTTTTGTCCTGGTTAGGGTTTATGTATATCTAGGGTTTTTTGTAAGTCTAGGTAATTGTAGGTCTATGGTGACCTGAATTGGTTCCCAATCAGAGGCAGCTGTTTATCGTTGTCTCTGATTGGGGATCCTATTTAGGTTGCCATTTCCCATTTTGGTTTTGTGGGTTCTTGTCTATGTGTTTCAGCACTCTTTGTTATAGCGTCACGTTCGTTTTATTATTTTGTTCAGTTTGTTTAGTGTTCATTCGTTTAATAAATAGAATGTACGCATACCACGCTGCGCCTTGGTCTCCTCCTTACGACGAACGTGACAGTAGTAACCAAAAAACTGTTAAACAAATCAAAATATATTTCATATTTGAGATTCTTCAAAGTAGCCACCCTTTGCCTTTGACAGCTTTGCACATTCTTGGCATTCTGTCAACAAGCTTAACTTGGAATGCTTTTCCAACAGTCTTGAAGGAGTTCCCACATATTCTGAGCACTTGTTGGCTGCTTTTCCTTCACTCTGCGGTCCATCTCATCCCAAACCATCTCAAATTGAGTTGAGGTCGGGTGATTGTGGAGGCCAGGTAATCTGATGCAGCACTCCATCACTCTCCTTCTTGGTCAAATAGGCCTTACACAGCCTGGAGGTGTGTTGGGTCATTGTTCTGTTGAAAAACAATCCCACTAAGCGCAAACCAGATGGGATGGCGTACCGCTGCAGAATGCTGTGAAAGCCATGCTGGTTAAGTATGCCTTGAATTCTAAATAAATCACAGACAGTGTCACCAGCAAAGCACCCCCACACCATCACACCTCCTCCTCCATGCTTCATGGTGGGAACCACACATGCAGAGATCATCCGTTCAACTACTCTGCGTCTCATAAAGACACGGCGATTGGAACCAAAAATCTAAAATTCCTGATGCCTGATTCTCTTCTGAACAGTTGATGATGAGATGTCTATTACTTGAACTCTATGAAACATTTATTTGGGCTGCAATTTCTGAGGCTGGTAATTCTAATGAACTTATCCTCTGCAGCAGAGGTAACTCTGGGTCTTCCTTTCCTGTGGCGGTCGTCATGAGAGCCAGTTTCATGATAGCACTTGATGGTTTTTGTGACTGCTCTTGAAGAAACGTTCAAAGTTCTTTACGATTTCTGGATTGACTGACCTTCATGTCTTAAATGCATTCCAGATGACTACCTCATGAACCTGGTTGAGAGAATACCAAGAGTGTTCAAAGCTGTCATCAAGGCAAATAGTGGCTACTTTGAAGAATCTCAATTATAAAATATATTTTGAATTGTTTAACACTTTTTTGGTTACTACATGATTCCATATGTGTTAATTCATAGTTTTGATGTCTTCGCTATTATTTTGTATTTTTTTAAATAGTTGTGTCAAATTTCTAATTTTGTTATTTAAATTTGAAAAAATTATTTAAAAAATATCCCTTTTTCATGATATCCGATATGTAACTACAGTCTTGTCCCATCGCTGCAATTCCCGTACAGACTTGGGAGAGGCGAAGGTCGAGAACCATGCGTCCTCCGAAACACGACCCCACCAAGCCACACTGCCTCTTGACACAATGCTCACTTATCCCGGAAGCCAGCTGCACCAATGTGTCGGAGGAAACACCGTACACCTGGCGGCCGTATCATCATGCATTGCACCCGGCCCGCCACATGAGTTGTTAGAGCGTGATGGGACAAGGACAACCCAGCCAGCCAAACCCTTCCCTAACCCGGACGACGCTGTGCCAATTGTGTCTCGCCTCATGGGTCTCCCGGACGCGGCCGGCTGCGACATAGCCTGAGATCGAACCAGGATCTGTAGTGACAAAGCTAGCACTGCTAGCACTGCGAAATTTTGGACTGGTACAGTATATATACTGAATATACACACACACACCAGGGTTTTTTCACTACCCAGCAGCCACCTCTCTCCCCATCTGTTTGTGATTATGTCCGGTCCTGCCCATGGACAGCTGGTGAAGGAGAAACAAAGTAATACTAGATGATTTCTCCCAGTGAGATTGCACTTGCTGTTCTGGTTCTGCTGATTCATTTTTCATAGGCAGGGTTAGATTCAAGGCTACACAATAAACAGAAAAACAGAGAAACAGAAGGCAAACATAAATTACACAAAATGCAATTGCCTGCTGCACTGTTGTATTCCAAAGTCTTCTGAGATGAAGTGACGTCCCATCTATTTCAAATGTTCTGGTTATTTTGGGAAACTTGGAGGACAGAAAATGGTCGCCCACACGCTCCTCTAGACACACATTCTACCTCCACTGTCACTTGTCTCTCCAGCTCTCTCTCCTATCTCTTCACACTACAGTGCATCCTCACTCATCCCTACCACTCTACCTCTCACAAGCTTTCTCAACAGCAGAAGTGTGATTAGATTTCACACTCGTCTACAGGGCCTTCTGTTTTTTTTACCTCCATTTGAACTCTCCCATGACAGTGTCTCAGCCTTTGCAAGACAGGCCCTCATAGGCCATAAAAAGTATCTAATTCTCTGTCCTCTCTCTCCTGTGACAGTGTATCTCAGCCAGCCTTTCAGCAAGACAGGCCCTCATAGCAGGCAGATTGCTCAAGAGTGACCTCGAAATTGGACGTCGGGAAATGCCTTCAAAACTGGTCACTAGAGTAGAGGATGGGCGTAATCCCATGACTCCGGATCAGATTGTCACATTTCCAATCCCAGTGGTGGACACAATTTAAACATTTTTTTGATTTAACCCTATCCCAAACATCAACAATAATCATGCAACCATTAAGACATACCAAGATAGTGGCTTACTCTTATCAGACAATCATACATTTGCTAGGTATTTGAAATGATCCTCACTATCTGGGTATGGATTTTTGGTTTTGTATTCTACAGTATACTACAAAATTCTATAGTAAGTACTACACAACCGAGGGGGAAATTCAGAGGAAATCCCTGGCATTAGCTCCCCAAGGACAGCACGTTCAAATCAAATCTGCATCGATAAAGCTAGCAGCTAGCAGTAAAGCTAGCTAGCAGTCCAATCGATCTTAAAATTATAAAGTAAGCACTACATGATCAAATGATACTACAGTGTGTAGTATAGTATTCTACAGTATACTACAGTTGATTAGATTTTACTACAGAATTCTATAGAGTTCTATAGTAAGTACTGTAGTATTCTATAGTAAACTGTAGTATTTTTTATGTGGGCAGACATCTTATTGTATCAGGTTTTTGATTATCAGAAACCTTGCTCTCTCTCAACAATAGCATTGGCAAAACATCCTTCTGTTCTAAGGAAGTTGAAGGGTCTGTCTACCATGGTCTGAATCAGACACATCATGCCCCCAGTTGCTGACAGACTCACAGACATCCTCTGTAATATACATCCGATTGATGGGTTTTCGATTATCTACAAATCTGGAATCTGTTCTCTGTTCTGCAGCCAAAATCATGATGCTCTATCCACAAAAGCAGCAATAGATCATTCTGTTCTTAGGACGTCAACAACCCAATGACCTTACTGGCATCGACCCGTAGCTAGCTTACATTCATTCTATCATCTACTGTTCTTGGAAATAAGACCTCTTTCATCCTCTCTCTTAATGGAAATGCTCTTTGGATAAGATTAGTGGGGGTGTTTCTGCAAATTAAAAATCTGAATATGTCAATAGAGTCACGTTGCCTGTTTATCTTAGTATTTTACATTCCAATGACTGAGACTCTTTTTACATCTTTGCTCTGCCAGGTCTAACGCTTTACAAAATACAGTATATGAAAAAGTGAAGCTCAATCTCTTTTCTACAGCAAAGTGCCTTTGGCTTAATGGATTTTGAAGAGACAAACAGCAAAGAAACACTGGATCTTACTTTCTGAATTCATTCCTTTATTCCACTTTCTCATTATCTCTCCATTCTCTCTCTCTATCTGTCTGCCAGAATGAGAAATGCTTTCTGTGTTTGTTGTGAGAAAACAGTTTACCACAACAAAGACGGAGCGAGGCAACCAGCTAAGATGCTTTACAGGAAGCTATCAGCCAGCGGGTCACAGAGCTCAGCCAGTGGGTCACAGAGCTCAGCCAGCGGGTCACAGAGCTCAGCCAGCGGGTCACAGAGCTCAGCCAGTGGGTCACAGAGCTCAGCCAGCGGGTCACAGAGCTCAGCCAGCGGGTCACAGAGCTCTCACATGCCACTCAAACACAGTCTTTGGATTGCTAGGTATGCCTTTTCGGGGCTGTTTGGGAAAAGCGGAGGGATGGCC